>NC_092334.1:491917500-492555000 GCF_046630445.1 Rutidosis leptorrhynchoides | reverse complement strand
TTTAAAAACGAATGCAATGTTTGTAAAATGTATCATATAGAGGTCAAATACCTCGCAATGTAACCATATGTTATTGTATTCGTCCTTATGGATTAGGACGGGTCGCTTCATAACGAGAGGGTAAGCTAATTTTTTAGTGAGTGAAATACTTATACGCATACATACATAATTCAATTACTTGCATTCACCTAAACAAAAATAACACACGTCATTAGCAAAACATAATATCACGTATTCAATTGTACCACAAGCCAACAACGATAACATAAAGGTCACGTCAATAATACAATGCTAACATGAATACGTACAAACCACCAGTTATAATCAAGATCACGGGGGAATAAACCACTTTGAAAAGCCAAGGATGTTCATAACATCAAATAGTACCAAATTCCAATTCCATGAGTGGTATCGTCACATCGAACTTCAACCCACTCTTCAAGCTTCATGTGGTATCGTCTCATCGAACTTTAACCCACATATGAGGTATCTCCACATCGAACTTCAAGCCCTCATCAAGCAATTCAATAGTGGTATGGCATCGTCAATATCGAACATTAAATCCACACACATGAGGTATCGTCACTATCGAACTTAAACCCTCATCAAACAAACAATCGTGGTATGGCATCGTCACTATCGAACTTTAAATCCATACATATGAGGTATCGTCACTATCGAACTTAAACCCTCATCGAACAACGTAATAGTAGTATGGCATCGTCCCATCGAACTTTAAGTCCATACATATGAGGTATCGTCACTATCGAACTTAAACCCTCATCGAACAACGTAATAGTAGTATGGCATCATCCCATCGAACTTTAAGTCCATACATATGAGGTATCGTCACATCGAACTTAAACCCTCATCCCGCATCCCGGTCCCAATGTGGCCCAAGAGAAGTGTTTTCTACCGAATGACACTTGCCATGTCGTACACAAGCAACCAAATTATATACATAAACGTATAAATATTCCACTCACCTTATCACGCCAGTGGTGATTAAACACTTCCGTAAGCTTCAAGCAAAGTACCTAATACATTAAGTACCCAAATCAAATACAAACTAGTGGAACTAACCACCAACACTTAACTCTTGAGCATTTAATGACCCAATCGGATTAAATGACCCATTTACACCAAAATCGCCCATTTAAGGCCAAGACTCATCATTAATCACTAAAAGCTAGTGATTGAAGTCTACTAACACCAACTAACACAAACTTAGGGTATTTCATACCCATCTCACCCAATTAGGTCAACCATTTCCTATTTGACCCATTTTAACACTTAGGCTTACAAATTTGGTCAAAACTTGAAACAATTTAAAAGCTAGTGTTTTAACAACAAAATTAACACTTACAAACACCAAATTCATGACCAAACCCTATATTACAAGCCTTAGGGTTTTCATGCACCAATTTAACCCAAGTTCACCCATTTAACCCCCAAATGGGTCTTACAAGTCTCAAATAAACAAACCCTAGCCATAAATCAATTAAAACTCAAAACAAGGAGTTAAGACTTACCAACACTATCACAACGTAGCTAGGGACGTAAGGAACAACTTTAAAACTCGGGCTCGGGCGAGATTTGGTCTTCTTCTTCCCCAAAGTAAGCTTTCTCTCACTAACACTCCATCTCTCTCTAAAATGAATGTGAGTAGATGAAGAAGTGATAAATGTGTTAGGGATAAGATTGTATCAGTTTTATGGCTCTAAAACCGGCCATATGTGAATTTACCAAAACACCCCCAAAAGATTCCATTAAAATGGGTTAAAATGTCATTACAGCGACAGTTGTCGCGTTTCGCGACACTTCGTCGCGTTTCGCGACACCAGGACGTGATACACAACACTCAAACGCGACAAAAGGGACAGAAGTCATCATCAGAAGTTGTCGCGTTTTGACCCTGTTTGTCACGGATCGCGACACACCAGAACGCGACAAACCCCCTTCAAACTTGATAGTTTACCTGATGTACTCCAATTTCACTTTTAAAACATCCCAAAGTCAAACGTGGTCAACTCATTACATCCAAACTATCAAATACTCATTCTTGAACTCCGTAGGGCGCCACAAGCGTCATGTTTAGAAAAATGGGGTGTTACACTACAAATTCTTGACACCACTTACACCTAATCAGAAAAAAATATTGTCTAACAAGATACCCTATACGATCAATGGAAGTAGTTTCTGAGGTGGAAGCTCAGACTAAGCCGCGACCACAGAGCATACTCCGACTCCTATAACCGAGACCCTCCGCCAAACCTGACGCTCTGATAATAGTTGTTGGGAAATTACGGTATCACTAATTCCCACCACCCATCCCAATAATAACAATAAAGAAATAAGAACAATTCACAACACAAGAATTTAACGTGGAAACCCCAAAACAGGAGAAAAATCACGAGCCTCCAAAGAGAGAAATACACAATATCACAAATTGTTACAATGACATAGACGACTGACTCTCTTAAGCAAACTACACTCTCCATAGTATTTAACTAATACAACTCACAAACAAGGTTAAGAAAGAAAGAAATTATCAAATACTTAAAGTGTATTGATTGGTGCAATTTGGAAGTGAGACTTAGCTCTCCTTTTATAACCAAGTCATCCACCTCCAACTTTTTCTCCCACCTATGTGGGACAACTTCATTTTATATTTAAAGAGGTTACTCCTCTTTTCTTCATCCACCAGCGTAGGTGATGTTGTAGCGTGAGGGTACGAAATAGTATTATTTTTAATACAAAATACTACAAAATATGACACAAGTTTTATTAATTTACGGATGGGATATACCTAAACCTTGCTACAACACTATAGGCAGTGTACCTAATCGTAGAGTAGTGTAGTTTTTAGTAAGTCCGGTTCGTTCCACAGGGAGCTAGTGATTACGTACTATATTTTTATAAAACTATATTTATATAAATATATATATATAAGTAGTATTATTATTATAAAAGGGGGTTTTTTTTACCGTTTAATGACCGGTTTGTCGATTTTATATTTTTAAGCGTAAAGATAAATGACAATAATTAAAGTGCGTAAAATATATAAATGACGATAAATAAAATAACAATAAATAAAATTGCGATAGAATATGAAATAAAAGGGTTATGCTTATTTAAACTTCCGTAATCATGATGTTTAACGTTTTGATTTTAATTAATTGTTACTCGGGTTAATTGTCCTTTGTCATGGTTTATTTGATACCTATCTGGTTTTTGTCCATAATAGTCCATCGGTCATAAATATAAAATGCGAGTGTCCTCGTCAAATTACCCTTATAGCCGAAGTCAAATATTCCAACTAATTAAGGATTTAAACTGTGACGCAGTTATCACTTCTGTCAACAATTACACCAGTTATCACTGTATGTAATCCACCCCTGTTTTGATTAGATATGAATATTAATTTACCCACTTGATCAGTTTGAATAATCAATTACCCAACCCGAATAATTAATTAAATGATTATAATAGATTCCATATGAACGTCACTAAATAGGACAACCATAATCATTATTAATTATTAGGATAATTAATTTGAAGATAGGTTCGACAGACTCCAATGAGTTGTCACTCAATTAGACAATACCCCCCATCTATTAATAGTCAATAGACCAATTTCCACAAGTGTCGGTCTCTTGCCCAAACCTTAATTATGGTACAAAATCCAATAGTCCCGTCTTAATATAGTCCAACATCACGATTACTTCGGTATTAAATAAGCATAATAACGGATTAGCTACTAGACATTAAATTAAAAAGGTTGAACATAACTTACAATGATTAAAAATAGCGTAGCGTTACACGGACAGAATTTCGACTTACACAATCAAAATATTCTCTATCATAATCTTATTATTATTATAATTTAAAATTAAAATTAAAATTATTATTATAATATTTATATTTATATTACGATAGAGAGTATAGATAGATTTAGGATTGAAAAAGGTGTACCTAAAACTGAACGAAAACATTGCCTTTTATAGGCAAATTATAAATTTGAATTTTCATTTATGACCCCTGAACTATGCTCAATTAACAACTTTTTATTATTTAATATTATTCTTATTATGAATTATTTAAATATTATATTTTATTCTTGTGCATAGTTGACTCGTAATTTTTACACCGTTGCGTCGAGCGTTGAGAGTTGACTCATGTCCCGGTTCCGGATTTTCGAACGTCCTTTCGTACTATTTTATATCGTGTACTTTGCGTTTTGTAACTCGTACTCTTGTCATTTTTAGACGTTCTTCATCAATAATTTGAACCTTTTTAATTGTATCTTGTACATTTGAGCTTTTTGGACCTTTCCGTCTTCGATTCGTCGTTTTCGCCTTTTGTCTTCGCACTTATTTGATATAAACGATTATTACTTGAAAATGGAACAATTGCAACTAAAATCTTGTCTTTCTTGGGGAATAATGCTATGAAATATATGTTCCTTTTTAGCCTTATCAATATCCCCACACTTGAGCGTTGCTTGTCCTCAAGCAATACAGTCTTGAAATAAAATACATCACACGAATCACTTCTTTATTCTTCACACTTTATACATCAGTGATTTTGATACGGCGATATGAACAATGATAGTAACGATAGAACCATGGTTAAAGGTGGGTGTGTCATCCATAGTTGCCTTGGGTTTAGGTCAACGACACTTGCAATCAAATAGCCGATTTACTTTCGGTTTCCAAAGCAAAGTGCACATTTGAAAGGCGGTTTACAGTCCCACATGACTATAAAAATTTAGATCATTTAGGAAATTGGATCTTTATGAAAACATTTGATCTTTTGAAAATTTAAGCTAGATTTTACCCTAGACAAGTTTTCTGATTTGATCCATCATCGGTGTTGCAAAATATATTTGTGGATCATTATTTTGGCTAAAACTTTTAGGCTCGTGTAATCCACTGCTATCCCGGTATCGGAAAGCACACATCCAGTTTACTTGTTCCGTATATTACCTTTCGGTAAACTACCGTCCGGTTGTAAAGGAAAGCGATGAACAAGAAACTGTTAAGGCAATGTCTAATGACATGCATTTGATTATGGTCTAAAAATGTGTCGGATGCTAGTACTATCCTTGGTAGGAGCAATAGTAAAGATCATCCTATGATTTTTCGGTCTGGCACAAGGTCCTGTCTTCGACCATGCTATGCAACCACCGTTCTTACGGTTGACACCCGATTTGGTTCAGGTGACCTAATGAATTCTGATGAATTCTCAGGATTTTACGTTCAATGGTAATGAACGCATTGAAAATAGGTTTTCAGAAAACAAATCGGTTTTATTTTTGATCAAAATATTTTCTCGTTCAAGCTCGAGTTTAGATATCATTGAATTCCATGAGTTTGTAATTCTCAATCTTTAAGGTCAATCTTTAGGATTGAGTAATATCAGTCTTAAAAGCTAATTTTTGATCTTTAAGGAGATTATCCTTTCTGGGGATTTGATTCATTAGTCTTATCAAGCTAATTTGCATGGTGCCCCCCCCATTGTGCGAGATAAATCCTTCTCATGGTTAGGATAAATCAGACCACATGGCGACCCTGTTTGATGCTGAGGTCCGTGGATTTCCTGCTGATTTTAGAGATGACTTTTCTAGATTTTTCGTCAACCTACAGCTGGTCTGGACGACAACTTCATGACCTAAATCAAGAAGCGCGTTTCTTTTTCGGAAGACTTTACTTCCTTTTAATGATGGAATTGATTCATCGTGTAGATCCATCTTTCTTACAGTAAATCGGGTAAAACTGATTAAAATCGTCCAAAACAAAAGTACCTGCAATAACTTTACAGAAACATGTGATAGATAGTTTTTAATTGAATAACTTGGTACATTCTCCCCACACTTAGTTTCTTTCTTTGCTTTTTTTTATTCTCCTTTATTCCATTTTAAATGAATTCAATCGTTTTAGGGTGTTTCTCAATTCATGTCCTTTCCGAGGTAACGATAATTTCGGCATTAACACCTAGTTTTATCGTTCATAAATATGTATAAACATGATTTTGAATTCATTTAGTTAAAAAATTTTAAAATTTTCATAATATTTAGAAAATAAGCCAAGTATAAACCCGAGAGAATTTATAACCCTTCCCCACACTTAAGATCATGCAATGCCCTCATTTGCATGAAATCAGACTATAATTATAAATTCATGAGGGTGATTAGTGTAGGAAAGTGATTAAAAATACCCAGTTTGTAATTACAAAGCTCGTCGAATGATAGATGGCTCGCCTCATCGTTCATTCCTTCATTTATTATATCACATTTGTTGTTTTGCATCTTGTCGTCAAAATCAGTAGCTTTTGCTGAACTTAATGTTAGTCTTTGAAAGTGCGTTGTTTTACCCTGTTGTTTACATGATAAAATACAAACATATATACATATTTTTAAAGTTGGGTTTATTACCCCACGTTCAAAAATTTATAAAATCAAATATTTTTTTTTTTTTTTGCATACTTTAAATCAATAAAATTAAAAATAATGATGACAAAATTTTTCGCCCCGCCCTCGGGTAAAGTAATTTCGGCTCAAAGACCTAGTCTTCAACTCACGACGAATTTTAGAAATCATTTTTTTTTCAACTTAATGAAATAAAGTAAATTTTTGTTTTTAAAAAAAAAACACAAAACTTAAATTTAAAAAGCATATTAATTTTATATAAAACCTAAAAAAAACAAAAATTCAGAATGGGGGGAGAAAACTAGTTCTTTAGTGTCTGCTAGCGGAAAAAACCAATCAGATTCCATTCTCGGAACTACACGAGAACAGAACAACTAACTCTAGATAACATTTTCTTAGAACATTTGAATCTCCCCACACTTAGGTAGCTGTGGTGTCGAAATTGTGATTAACTTCATCGTCAATTTCTTTTGGTCCATAATCAACTTGCCTATCTGTGACTTTTTCTTTAAGCCAGTGCCCGGCTTCTTCCGTAATATCCCAAAATTCAACTACTTTCGCCTTTTCTTTAGGCGACAGATTGGATACTAACCGGTTACATAACTTAAAGTTCCCCTTACTTCTAGCATCGATAGTCCGTTTAAAAAGTTTCTTCATTGAACTGTTAATAACGGGGTCATTTAATTTCGTATCAACAACGGGGTTCTTTATTATCAAGTCATCATTAGGTGTTACTTCATTTTCCTCACACTTAGGCGTTTTATTATTGTTAAGAACTGCCGTTGGAGTTGGTAAAACAACATGGTTATTACCAATCGTTTTTGTTGGTTCAACGGTTTTGGTTGGTGGAGATTTAGACTTTCGAATCATAAAGGTGATTGATTTGTCATCACTACTAAGTGTCATTCTACCATTTCTTACATCAAATAACGCCCTGGTGGACGCAAAGAATGGTCGACCTAAAATTAGAGGAATGTTTAGGTCCTCTTCTATGTCAATGACAATAAATTCGACTAGAAAGGTTAAATTGCCTACTTGAACGGGTAGGTTGTCAGCAATTCCAACTGGGTGCTTAATGGTTTAATCAAAGAGTCGAACACTCATATCCGTTGGACTTAACTTACCTACACCTAATCTCTTATATAAGGAAAGAGGCATAACACTTACACTTGCACCTAAATCTGCTAGTGCATCATACATGACACAATCACTAAGTAGACAAGGAACAATAAATTCACCCGGATCACCTACCCTAGGTGGAGGTTTTGGTGGAACTGTCTTCACCGGGTTTATATTTACGGCTTTTGTTTCTTGCACTTTCTTATTCTTTTTCTTCTTCTTCTTTCCAATGGTATCACAAACTTTATTACCTATTACTTGCTCATACTCAACTCCTTTTCTTGGAAACGGGATGGGTGGTTTGTATGGTGCCACCACTGGCTTTACATACTCGGGTGGTGGTGGTGTAACTTCTTCATTATTACTCACATTTAAAACCTTCCCATCTTCTGGTGCTGGTTTTTCAGAGTTTGTTGACAGCATATTAACATTCTCATTCCGAGGATTTATTTCAGTATTACTCGGTAGCTTTCCTTGTTCCCTCTCACTCATCATGCTAGCAAGAGTACCTACGTGTTTTTCAAGATTCAAAATGGAAGCTTGTTGAGTTCTTAATGACTGATCAAACCTCTCGTTCGTTTGGGTTTGAGATGTAATGAATTGTGTTTGAGATTCAATCAGCTTTGCCATCATATCTTCTAAATTCGGCTTTTTATCATCGGTTTGTTGTGGTGGTTTGTTTTGAAAATTAGGTCTTTGCTGATTGTAATTGTTATTAGATACTTGTTGATTGGTAGGACCTTGTTGGTTGTTGTATGGAATATTTCGGTTATAATTCTGGTTTTGATTGTAAATCGGTCTTGGCGGTTGATAATTATTCTGATAATTATTTCCAGGCCTTTGGTTTATGTATGAAATATTCTCTCTTTGTTCCATTGTTAATTCAATACTGAGACAATCTTTTGTCAAATGTGGTCCTCCACACTGCTCACAACTAATTCGTATTGAGTGAATATCTTTAGTCATCTTTTCCATTCGTCTCTCCACAGCATCTATCTTTGCGGAAATGGAATCTAAGTCATGGCTAGAATCGGCTCTAGCTGCTTTAGATGATCTAATGATATCTTTTTCTTGGTGCCACTCATGTGAGTGGGAAGCAGTGTTATCAATAATTTTGTAAGCATCAGTTTCAGTTTTCTTCATAATAGAACCACCAGCTGCTATATCTATGTCTTTCCTTGTAGTGATGTCGCATCCTTGGTAGAATATTTGTACTATTTGACAGGTGTCTAAACCATGTTGCGGACATCCTCTTAACAACTTTCCATATCTTGTCCATGCCTCATATAGAGTTTCATTTGGCTTCTGTGTAAACGTAACAATTTCTGCTTGAAGTCTTACGGCTTTAGATGCAGGAAAGAATTGTTTAAGAAATTTGTCAACTAAAACATCCCATGTATCAATCGCCCCTTCAGGTAACGATTCCAACCAATCTTTGGCTTCTCCCTTTAAAGTCCAGGGAAATAACATGAGATATATCTGTTCATCCTCCACTTCTCGGATTTTAAATAGTGTGCAGATCCTATTAAAGGTACGTAGATGTTCATTTGGATCTTCCTTCGGCGCACCACTAAATTGGCATTGATTAGTCACCATGTGTAGAATTTGTCCTTTGATTTCATAATCTGGCGCATTAATGTCTGGATGAGTAATTGCGTGACCTTGGCCAGTGCGTTTAGCTCTCATTCGATCTTCCATACTTAAAGGTTCCAGATTCTCCATAATTGAATTTGTTGAATCGGAATCACTAGAGGATTTTGATTTAATGGTTCGTTCCTCAACAATCTCTGTTTGAATGATTGGTGGTTCCGGAGGAAAGTTTAGTGGTTCAGGATCTACGAACCGTTCCTGAATATTCTCCGGATTCTCAATTGTGAGGTCGGTTTCAAAAAATGGATTATCGGAAATTTGAACTGAAGTACTTGGTCGACTGGATGACGATTCTAAAGAAAAATCAACGGCGGTTATATTTGCTAAATGTCTTGATCTAGTTACAGGTGGTGAACGTACAAAAGGTGGTGAACGTACAAAAGGTGGTGAACGTCTTGCTCGGTGCATTCACTGAATATCCGATTAGTTTTTAAAAAGGAAAGAAAAATTATATAAGTTATCCAATCAATAGACTTTTCTGATTTTGCCCACGTTTCGAATAGCCAAAAGATGCAGCAGAGGGGCAGGATTCGTTTGGTCTCAATATAATTGAGTACTGTTTGGCTCCAATAACCCGGTCCACGTACAAATCCAACTATTACTACGAACCAGAAAATTTTGATGTCTATCAATTTAACCACTTAAAATAAATTTTCGTAATTTTAAGAAATTTAGAGAAGAAGTAGAAAAAAATCTAAGTCCTAAAAACTAGAATGACGAGAAATAAGGAAGAAATAGATTGCGCGTCGAAAAGTGTCGAAAAATGAAAAAGGCGAAGAGTGGCTTGTAAGACTTAAAAACACGCGATTAATCCAACCTTATAACTATCACTATCTTAAAATTAAAACTACAAATGGAGATCACTAATTGGAATTGTAATTGATACATAGGTAAACGGCGTCGAAAAATAAGAAAATAGCACGAAAAATGGCGTCGCAAAATTCTAAAGCGCCTAAAACTTAGTTTAAGGAATAAGCACTTAAGGGATTTTACGGCAAAGCCTAAAAATTCTAGAAGTAAAAAAAAATACTACCGCAAAAAAAAAAAAAACTTAATACTAAAAGTTGCGACTATAGTCTAAAAAAAACTAAAGGTAATAAAACTTAAAATAATTTTTTTATAGACAAAATCTTAAAAATATATAATTTTTTTTTTAATTTTTTTTTTTTTTAAAAAAAACGAATTTTTTTTTTCTTAAAAAAACGTTTTTTTTTTTTTACAGAATTTTTTTTTTTTTTAAATGAAATAAGTCCAAATCTCATATAAATGATCTGCGACTAGATTTATTAACAATTAAATTAATTACAGTCATTAACTTGTACCAAATCTCATTTCGTTCTTTTTTTTATTTCTATTAAAGCACAGCATCCAAGAAAATGAATAAGGTATTTTTAGTAGGCAATTAAGAAGTGGGACCCATTGCTTTTGCTTTTGCTTTTGGTGGTCACGATAGAAACAAAGAAAAAGAAGGGTGAAAATCTAGTGAAATCTAGTGAAAATCTATAAAAACTAATTAAAAAAAAAATCTATTAGACACAACGTGTCCCCAAAATTACTTTGTTTTATATAATTTTATTTTTACAAATATAAATTAAAAATATAGCGTTTTAGCGTTCTCCGGCAGCGGCGCCAAAAACTTGATGTTGTAGCGTGAGGGTACGAAATAGTATTATTTTTAATACAAAATACTACAAAATATGACACAAGTTTTATTAATTTACGGATGGGATATACCTAAACCTTACTACAACACTATAGGCAGTGTACCCAATCGTAGAGTAGTGTAGTTTTTAGTAAGTCCGGTTCGTTTCACAGGGAGCTAGTGATTACGTACTATATTTTTATAAAACTATATTTATATATATATATATATATATATATATATATATATATATATATATATATAAGTAGTATTATTATTATAAAAGGGGGTTTTTTTTACCGTTTAATGACCGGTTTGTCGATTTTATATTTTTAAGCGTAAAGATAAATGACAATAATTAAAGTGCGTAAAATATATAAATGACGATAAATAAAATAACAATAAATAAAATTGCGATAGAATATGAAATAAAAGGGTTATGCTTATTTAAACTTCCGTAATCATGATGTTTAACGTTTTGATTTTAATTAATTGTTACTCGGGTTAATTGTCCTTTGTCATGGTTTATTTGATACCTATCTGGTTTTTGTCCATAATAGTCCATCGGTCATAAATATAAAGTGTGAGTGTCCTCGTCAAATTACCCTTATAGCCGAAGTCAAATATTCCAACTAATTAAGGATTTAAACTGTGACGCAGTTATCACTTCTGTCAACAATTACACCAGTTATCACTGTATGTAATCCACCCCTGTTTTGATTAGATATGAATATTAATTTACCCACTTGATCAGTTTGAATAATCAATTACCCAACCCGAATAATTAATTAAATGATTATAATAGATTCCATATGAACGTCACTAAATAGGACAACCATAATCATTATTAATTATTAGGATAATTAATTTGAAGATAGGTTCGACAGACTCCAATGAGTTGTCACTCAATTAGACAATACCCCCCATCTATTAATAGTCAATAGTCCAATTTCCACAAGTGTCGGTCTTTTGCCCAAACCTTAATTATGGTACAAAATCCAATAGTCCCGTCTTAATATAGTCCAACATCACGATTACTTCGGTATTAAATAAGCATAATAACGGCTTAGCTACTAGACATTAAATTAAAAAGGTTGAACATAACTTACAATGATTAAAAATAGCGTAGCGTTACACGGACAGAATTTCGACTTACACAATCAAAATATTCTCTATCATAATCTTATTATTATTATAATTTAAAATTAAAATTAAAATTATTATTATAATATTTATATTTATATTACGATAGAGAGTATAGATAGATTTAGGATTGAAAAAGGTGTACCTAAAACTGAACGAAAACATTGCCTTTTATAGGCAAATTATAAATTTGAATTTTCATTTATGACCCCTGAACTATGCTCAATTAACAACTTTTTATTATTTAATATTATTCTTATTATGAATTATTTAAATATTATATTTTATTCTTGTGCATAGTTGACTCGTAATTTTTACACCGTTGCGTCGAGCGTTGAGAGTTGACTCATGTCCCGGTTCCGGATTTTCGAACGTCCTTTCGTACTATTTTATATCGTGTACTTTGCGTTTTGTAACTCGTACTCTTGTCATTTTTAGACGTTCTTCATCAATAATTTGAACCTTTTTAATTGTATCTTGTACATTTGAGCTTTTTGGACCTTTCCGTCTTCAATTCGTCGTTTTCGCCTTTTGTCTTCGCACTTATTTGATATAAACGATTATTACTTGAAAATGGAACAATTGCAACTAAAATCTTGTCTTTCTTGGGGAATAATGCTATGAAATATATGTTCCTTTTTAGCCTTATCAGTAGGACAAATAAGTAAGTAACCATACTATTTTTCTATAAAAAAATAACACCAACACCTAATTCATGATTCATAATCATTTCAAAATTAATAAAATTTGATTCAGTCTTAGTTTAAGACAATTGATATGGAAGGAAAGTAGTATTATTTTATATTAGTTCACAGTAATTGAACTATGAACACCAGACTCTCACTTAAACAATAGATATGAATTATTAGTGCAGAAATTGAGAGAACACGATAATAGAATAGAAGACTAATGATATTGATCGTGAAAAGTACATGTTCAAAGTAAATCATACGTCCCTATTTATACAGATAAACACCAAATCTAGAGATTTGGTTTCCAAAACTACTTCGCTATAAATAAGGAAAAGATAAACTAAAATTCAAACAAATTAGCTATTAATTCAAAAGTCAATTCTGGAGATAAAACTGAATCTTCAAATCATATCTTCTTAAACTTTAAGTATATCTCCAGAATAATCTTTAGCTTTAGCTTCAAGAAAACTTCAACCGTTGACTTCAGCAAATTCCATAGTCTGCAACTTCAGACTCTAAATCTCCAGATTCTGCAAAGTACTTTTGACTCATCAGATTTTCATTTTCCCAACAATCTCCCCCTATCTGATGATGTCAAAACAACCTGTACACCTAATTAACCACCTTAGCATACTCCTTTTCAATAAGCTTACACTTATTCTTCACGTGAGGAATTTTCTTCAACATATTCAGCTTGCTATACAAGTGTTTCAACAATTGCACCCTAAAAGGAAATGTTTGCTCTGTTTCACACCTGGACAAAAGATTAATCAACATATCAATGCTTGCCTCTTCAAACTGATCACACCTAATCAACATCTTTTGATTTCCAGAAGTCTTTATCATCAAGCCATCCAAGTATTCAACATACTTGTCATCAACAAACTCCAAATGCTCAGGAACAGCATATCTTTCAACATGTCCCCTAACTCTTCTCTTCTTCATTTCCAGGTTAAAAGTTTCACAAAACACTTCATAATCTTTAACACTGATGAATCCCTCTTTAAATACCAAGTGAACCAACATGCACACTCTCTTTAACACTTCATTCACAATAACTTGATCCCCTGCATACTCCTTGATACAAACAGCAATGCCTCTCCATTCACAGAAACCTAAACGAACAATTTGATTCATTTTTACTCTTAACCTTCTGTCTGGAAAATGTGCCATTGTTAACAGCAAAATCACACCTTCAAACTCAGATTTTTCAACTTCAACTTTCACAACATCACCATCATATCTTCTGAATCTGAATCTCTTGTTCATCTGGGCTCTGAGATCACCATCTGCTCTTTGTGTAGTAGCAGTAACCAAAACACCACCAGAATTACCCTTATCAACAACATTCTCCCCCTCAATTTGTTGCTCCCCTCAATGTGAGTCCTCTTCTTAGATTGCTCCCCCTCAACACTTGCAATACCTGCATCTGCAATACCTGCATCATCTGACCTCTTTCTTTTCTCCCCCTTTTTGACATCATCTAAAGGCAGAGAAGAGATGAACTTCCAACTTTCAGTCTGTTGATTCTTGAGAGAACAAATATCAGATGCAAAGCCAGTAAAACATTATCTCAGTTCATCAACACCAACCATTCTTTTCTCCAGCTCAGCCAACCTGTGATTAATTTCTGTGATAGACCCTGAACCACCTGTACTAGTCAACCCCTGCATATCCCCAACCAACCTCCTTACCTCCAACAGCTCATCTTTTGAAACAAAATTATTATTAAAGTTAAGATTATTAAATTTATACTGCACACCAGAGAGCTTGTCATCAAACTCCTTAGTCAACTTGATCAAAGCCTGATGTAGGCCAACCATGGTGACTGGTGCCTCAGTCTGAGAAGTAGTTCCAGAAGATAAGGGTAGGGTTGGTATGTCCTCACAGCCTTTCTGTTGTAAAGAAAGCTGATCTTTGGACATAGAAGATTTTAAGGCATGTATCTCACCCTGTGACATGAGTGTGATATTGGAAGCCTGTGCAAGAAGGTGTAAGGATGGAATATTTTGGGTGGGTAGTGGTAGACTTAAGTCTGGGGTAAAAGTTGGCTTGGCCATTGCAGTAGGTTGTTGGATTTGGTTATTTGAGTCCAGGATTGAGACTTCTTCATGTAAGTCAACTGAGTGGGTTTCCTCAGTGACTGTAATGTGGGTATCCAAGTTAACTAACCTACCAGGTTCAGGTTAGGTCAAAACACTCCTCTCAGCAACCTCTAGCAGAGGTGGTGGAGCAGTACGTGCAGCACTCTTCCTAGTGAATTTTTGAGGTGAATCCACAAGTGCTGTAGTATCTAAGGTTTTAGATATGGTGGTATTCTCAGTATGAACTGGTGGGTTGAGTAGGTAATTTGCTCAGCAGCAGTTGGTGAAGATGGGTTAGAGTGAGGTGGGATTTTCTCACCCATGTCTTCAGCCTGCTCTGTTTGTGAAACAACATGGGGTGGAGCTTGTGTGGGGGTAGAATTTGATTGCTCAGAATCTAAAGATGGTTGACCATTGTTGTGACCTTCTGCAGACCCTGATGGCTCAGATTCTGAAGAAGATGCCCCTGCAGACCCTGATTGCTCAGAATCTGTAGGTTGGTCTGCACGGCCAAGATTGACCTAATGCAACATAGCAGGAGTAAGAGCTACCTCTTGATCATTCACAATGTGGCTGTGAAACATTCTAACACTACATTCTGGAATAAAGGTATACTCATACATACGAAACATTTTAAGCCCATCATACAAAGCAGGAGTCATAGCCTGTTCAAACATTAAACTTAAAAACCTGATAAAAGGCACATTATGATCTCTTGGAGTTTTTTCAGTGAGAACCAAGAGTTCATTGAAGATTAAACGTGCAAAATCAATATTCCTTCCTGTGACCATAGCATGAAATAGATGTGCCTCAAAATCATTAACCTCAGTCAGACTACCACATTTGAAGCTCAAACTTCTAATGACATTCGATAACAAAAACATCCACCTTGGAGAGAACATACTAATCTTAACAGAAGAATTAGTTAAAGGCTGACCAATCATAGGAAAACAAGATCTCACAGCAGACCTTGACATAGTTATAACAAAGTTATCCTGAGCAGGAAGATTCAAAGCAATTCTTAAATAATTTTCAGTAATAGTTAAAGAATTGTTACCATCTCTATAAGTACCAGTGATAGATCTAGCTTCTCTGTTTCCAACACAGGTATACCAAAATTCGCCTAACATCTCTGGAAACATGATAGTTGTCTTGAAGAAAGCCTCCTTTAAAGGGTGATTTCGCATGAACAAAACTAGATCCTCATACCCTTCATTAGCAAAATTTGCAGGAATAGTAGCACAAGCAACCCTATTGTTAGCCGAAACCTGTACATCCTTCTCTCCTTTGATTTCTTTTGCCCTAATCATATTATCGGTGGGAACAAGAACAAAAGGAATGAACTTCGTATTTGCCATTTGCTTCAATCAAAAACTTGCAAGAACACGAGTGAATTATGAAAACCGAGAGAGGTTTTGAAGAAGATGATGATCAAATGAGAGGAATTAGGGTTTATGTTTGAAGATTAATTTGATGAAGATTTTGAAGAAGGAAAATTAGGGGAAATATAAATACATCTGACACAAAAATTTCAAAAAGTTACCATTAACCCCCTTCAAAATTTAAATTTTTATTTTATAAACCCGAATAAAGAAAACCCTTATTGACCAAATAAGGAAACAAGTTTACAGTAAAAATACACAAGCAGAGTAAACCTTTCCAGACTCTAAATAACATGATATCATCCAGACTCTGAATATGACGTAATCCAGACTCTATTTTTTTTTTTTTTTTACAACAACAGTTTAGAGAGTATCATCACTGGACAACATTTCAGTTGATGGATTTAACATTACAAGTTGCCCAAGAAGATAAAAATACCTTTCCTCAGGAAGAGCTTTAGTGAAAATATCTGTCAATTGATCCTTAGTGCCAATATGCTTTAAAAACACTTTGCCCTTTTCAACACAATCCATTATAAAATGATGCCTGATTTCAATATGCTTGGTTCTTGAGTGAAACACTGGATTCTCAGTAATAGCAATTGCACTTTCATTGTGACACATTATTGGAGTGTTGGTCAATGTTAACCCAAAATTCAGAAGTTGATGTTGCATCCAAAGTAACTGAGCACAACAACTTCCTGCAGCAACATATTCAGCTTCTGCTGTGGAAGTGGCCACAGAATTCTGCTTTTTACTAGACCAGCTGACCAATTTTCCACCTAGCAATTGACATCCACCAGAAGTACTTTTTCTGTCTAATTTGCAACCTGCATAGTCTGCATCTTTATCCTTTTTGATAAACAAAGTCTTATCAATGGATCCTCTGGAAAAGTTCTTTTCTAGAAGAAATGTTGACAAGGTATCATACCAGGCTCTGGAAGCTTGCTTCAGACCATACAATGCTTTCTTCAATCTATAAACATGCTTAGGAAATTTCTTACTTACAAAACCAGGAGGTTGTTTCACATAAACCTCTTCTTGCAATTTACCATTCAGGAAAGCACTCTTCACATCCATTTGAAACACCTTGAAATCTTTGTGAGCAGCATATGCCAGAAACAGTCTAATAGCTTCAATTCTAGCAACAGGAGCAAAAGTCTCATCATAGTCTATTCCTTCTTCTTGTATGTACCCTTGAGCAACCAACCTTGCTTTATTTCTGATTACAATATTATCTTTATCAACCTTGTTTCTAAAAACCCATTTCGTGCCTATTGCAGTTTTATCAGCAGGCTTTGGAACCAATTCTCAAACATCATTCCTTTCAAATTCTGTCAATTCTTCAGTCATAGCCTCAACCCAATCATTGTCAGCCAATGCTTCATATACTTCTTTAGGCTCAATTAGTGAAAGAAAACAAGAAAAGAAGCAGTAATTTGCTATAGCAAAATCAGACACATGTGTCTGAGAAGAAGAACTAGGTTTAGGCAAACCTGTAGGATCCACAACATAATCCTTAAGATGCTTTGGAGGAACTATGTTTCTAGATAATTTTCTAGTAGGAACAATGAGATCCAAAGTAGTATTTGATGACTGATCACCACTTTCTTGATTGACAACAGATTCTTCTTCCTGTGAAGATTCTTCTGTGTGAGTATCATCTACAACTTTATTTCTCAATCCAGACAGATTTGGTTCATCTGACTCAGACTCTGAATCTAGAGTCTGAACACTATTCCTTGAAATTAAATTAGATAATTCACTAAGTGCAGATAGCTCAGTACTACATGACTGATCCATTTCTAAAGAACTTTCATCAAAGGAAACATTAATGGATTCTTCAATCTTCATTCTCCTCTGATTATATGCTCTATAAGCTTTGGATACAGAAGAATATCCCATAAATATACCTTCATCAGACTTTGGCTTCATCTTATCAAGCTGATCTCTTTGATTTAAGATATAGCATTTACACCCAAATACATGGAAGTAATGAATAGTAGGCACCTTTTTATGATATAACTCATAAGGAGTTTTGCCATGTTTCTTCACAATCAAGGACCTATTTTGAGTGTAACATGCTGTATTGACAGCTTCTATCACACCCTCAGTTAGGGCCTGGACGAAATGTGATTCAATATCATAATACATACCAACATATTATAAAATGAGAACAAATACTATATGAATAAAACCAAATTTGCAGCGGAAGGATAAATAATGTCGTTACAAGAATTATAAATTGTTCAAATGCAGAAAAGTAAATATGCGATAAGTCTTTGATAATGCTAAAAACGAACATATATTTCATAGCATTATTCCTCAAGAAAGACAAGCTTTTAGTTGCAATTGTTCTATTTACAAGTGATATTCGTTTAAATAATAAAAGGTGAAGACAAAAGACAGATTCGACGATTTGAAGACGCAAACAACCAAAAAGCTCAAAAGAACAAAAGACAATCAAAAAGGTTCCAATTATTGATAAGAAACGTCTCGAAATCACAAGAGTACAAGATTCAAAACGCAAAGTACAAGATATTAAATTATACGCGAGGACGTTCGAAAATCCGGAACCGGGACTAGAGTCAACTCTTAACGCTCGACGCAACGGACTAAAAATTACAAGTTAACTATGTATATAAATATAATATAATATATAATTAATTATATTAATTATATATATATTATATATATATATTATTAAAACCGTCGGCAGCCAGAAACTCCAAGGGTGTGAAATGAAAATACCTCTCCGCGACTCGCGGAGTTTGAAGGGCTTTTTGCCGCGAGTCGCGGAGCCCCAAATTTCATTTCTGGCTATAAAGCCAACCGAATTCTGATCGAATTTAACATCTTTTTTTTCTCAATCTCTCTCAATATATACGTAATATATATTTATATTTATAATTTATATTTTAATTATAATTCTAATAATAAGGGTATGTTAGCGAATGTTGTAAGGGTGTAAGTCGAAATTCTGTCCGTGTAACGCTACGCTATTTTTAATCATTGTAAGTTATGTTCAACCTTTTTACATTAATGTCTCGTAGCTAAGTTATTATTATGCTTGTTTAAAACGAAGTAATCATGATGTTGGGCTAATTACTAAAATTGGGTAATTGGGCTTTGTACCATAATTGGGGTTTGGACAAAAGAACGACACTTGTGGAAACTAGGCTATGGGTTATTAATGGGCTTTATATTTGTTTAACTAAATGAAAGTTTGTTAATGTTAATATAAAGATTTACAATTGGGCGTCCCTATAAATTACCATATACACTCGATCGGACACGATGGGCGGGGTATTTATATGTACGAATAATCGTTCATTTAACCGGACACGGGAATGGATTAATAGCCACTAGAATAATTAAAACAGGGGTGAAATTACATTCAAGGGTAATTGGTGTAATTGTTAACAAAGTAGTAAAACCTTGGTTTACACGCAGTCGATAACCTGGTGTATTCATTAAACAAAGTATTAAAACCTTGTTACAATTCGAATCCCCAATTAGTTGGAATATTTATCTTCGGGTATAATAATAATTTGACAAGGACACTTGCAATTTATATTTATGACTGATGGACTGTTATGGACAAAAACCAGACGGACATATTGAATAATCCAGGACAAAGGACAATTAACCCATGGGCATAAAACTAAAATCAACACGTCAAACATCATGATTACGGAAGTTTAAATAAGCATAATTCTTTTATTTCATATTTAATTTCCTTTATTTTATATTTAATTGCACTTCTAATTATCGCACTTTTATTTATTGTTATTTTATTTTATCGCACTTTTAATTATCGTACTTTTTAATTATCGCAATTTAATTTTATCGCATTTTTATTATTCGCAATTTCATTATCGTTATTTACTTTACGCTTTAATTTAAAGTCTTGTATTTATTTTATATTTTACATTAGGTTTTAACTGCGACTAAAGTTTTAAAATCGACAAACCGGTCATTAAACGGTAAAAACCCCCCTTTATAATAATAATATCACTTATATATATATTTGTATTTCTATAAAAGTAAACTAATATAGCGTTGAGCTTTGTTTAAAGATTTCCCTGTGGAACGAACCGGACTTACTAAAAACTACACTACTGTACGATTAGGTACACTGCCTATAAGTGTTGTAGCAAGGTTTAAGTATATCCATTCTATAAATAAATAAATATCTTGTGTAAAATTGTATCGTATTTAATAGTATTTTCTAATAAAATTTAATAGTATTTTATACCCCTCTGCTTTGACATCAAGTATTTTTGGCGCCGCTGCCGGGGAATATCTTAAAAGCCGGAAGCGCAACGCTAATATAAAAAAAAAAAAAAAAAAAAATTTATCTACTTTTATTAAAAGTCGTTTTTGTAAAAAAATTACGTTTTAATTATTCAAAAATATAAAAAGAAAAACAAAAATATAAGTATTTTTAGGATTTTGTTAAATATTTAAGTTTTATAAGTTTCTTTATCTTTATTTTAATTTATAAAAATATAAATTTTATTAAAAATCGTTTATTTAAACTAAAAACAGAAAAAAGAAAATAAAAAAAAAAAAAAAAATAAAGAAAAACGCGTAAAAAGTGAAACCTGTCAACTGTTTTTCTGAACCCCGCGACTCGCGGGGTTTTCCTCTTTATTCACCGCGACTCGCGGAGGTCTTCTGACACACGGACAAAACCCTAAAGTTGCATTAATTACGGAGTTTTAATTTATTATTATTATTATTTAACTTAATTATTATTATTATTATTATTAATTTTAGTTTTATTTTTACTTTTTACTTTATATATGTATTTTGTTTAATTAGTTTTATTAAAATTGTAAAATTAGTAGTTTTTATTAAATAAATAATATAAAAATAATATTTTTATAAAAATTGTACTTTTTACAACTTTTTGTATATTTTTATATTTTGTCCCTTTTTAATCGTTGTAGCGTAATATTTGTATTTTTTAGCTCATAATTAATTTTAAACTTAGTTTTTGCTATAATTATTTTTACTCCTATATTTTTAGGCTTTGCCGTAGAATTCCTTAAGTGCTTTTTCTTTAGACTAAGATTTAGGTGCTTTAGAATTTTGCGACGCCTTTTTAAGTTTTAGTTTCTTTTTAAGTTATTTCCATTTGGGATTTAGTTTTTTTTTCTTGTAAGCTTTAATATTTTTAGACCTTTTACTATGTATCAATTATCATTCCAATTAGTAATTTCAATTTGTGATTATAATTTTAAGTTAGTTGTAGTAATAAGGTTAAATTAGTTAGGTATTTTTAAGTTTTTATAAGTTTCTTTTATTTTTCCGTCACCTTTTTCAACCATTTTTTCTTTTTCGACATTTTTCGACGCGCAATCTTTTTCTTTCTTATTTCTCGCCATTCTAGTTTTAGGACTTAGATTTTTATTCTACTTCTTATCTAAATTTCTTAAAATTACGAAAATTTATTTTAAGTGGTTAAATTGATAGACATCAAAATTTTCTGGTTCGTAGTAATAGTTGGATTTGTACGTGGACCGGGTTATTGGAGCCAAACAGTCCTCAATTATATTGAGACCAAACGAATCCTGCCCCTCTGCTGCATCTTTTGGCTATTCGAAACGTGGGCAAAATCAGAAAAGTCTATTGATTGGATAACTTATTATAATTTTTCTTTCCTTTTTAAAAAACTAATAGGATATTCTGTGAATGCACCGAGCAAGACGTTCATCACCTTTTGTACGTTCACCACCTGTAACTAGATCAAGACATCGTTTAACAAATATAACCGCCGTTGATTTCTCTTTAGAATCGTCATCCAGTCGACCAAGTACCTCAGTTCAAATTTCCGATAATCCATTTTTTGAACCCGACCTCACAATTGAGAATCCAGAAAATATTCAGGAACGGTTCATAGATCCTGAACCACTAAACTTTCCTCCGGAACCACCAATCATTCAAACAGAGATTGTTGAGGAACGAACTATTAAATCAGAACCATCTAGTGATACCGAGTCAACAAATTCAATTATGGAGAATCTGGAACCTTTAAGTATGGAAGACCGAATGAGAGCTAAACGCACTGGCCAAGGTCACGCAATTACTCATCCAGACATTAATGCGCCAGATTATGAAATCAAAGGACAAATTTTACACATGGTGACTAATCAATGCCAATTTAGTGGTGCGCCGAAGGAAGATCCAAATGAACATCTACGTACCTTTAATAGGATCTGCACACTATTTAAAATCCGAGAAGTGGAGGATGAACAGATATATCTCATGTTATTTCCCTGGACTTTAAAGGGAGAAGCCAAAGATTGGTTGGAATCGTTACCTGAAGGGGCGATCGATACATGGGATGTTTTAATTGATAAATTTCTTAAACAATTCTTTCCTGCATCTAAAGCCGTAAGACTTCAAGCAGAAATTGTTACGTTCACACAGAAGCCAAATGAAACTCTATATGAGGCGTGGACAAGATATGGAAAATTGTTAAGAGGATGTCCGCAACATGGTTTAGACACCTGTCAAATAGTACAAATATTCTACCAAGGATGCGACATCACTACAAGGAAAGACATAGATATAGCAGCTGGTGGTTCTATTATGAAGAAAACCGAAACTGATGCTTACAAAATTATTGATAACACTGCTTCCCACTCACATGAGTGGCACCAAGAAAAAGATATCATTAGATCATCTAAAGCAGCTAGAGCCGATTCTAGCCATGACTTAGATTCCATTTCCGCAAAGATAGATGCTTTCGAGAGACGAATGGAAAAGATGACTAAAGATATTCATGCTATACGAATTAGTTGTGAGCAGTGTGGAGGACCACATTTGACAAAAGATTGTCTCAGTATTGAATTAACAATGGAACAAAGAGAGAATATTTCATACATAAACCAAAGGCCTGGAAATAATTATCAGAATAATTATCAACCGCCAAGACCGATTTACAATCAAAACCAGAATTATAACCGAAATATTCCATACAACAACCAACAAGGTCCTAGCAATCAACAAGTATCCAACAATACTTATAATCAGCAAAGACCGAATTTTCAAAACAAACCACCACAACAAACCGATGATAAAAAGCCGAATTTAGAAGATATGATGACGAAGCTAGTTGAAACTCAAACGCAGTTTTTCACATCTCAAAAACAAACAAATGAACAAAATGCTCAAGCATTTAGAAATCAACAAGCTTCTATTCAAAATCTGGAACAAGAAGTAAGTAACCTAGCAAGGTTAATAGGTGAAAGAAAACCGGGAAGTTTACCTAGTGATACAAATGCTAACCCCCGGAATGAAACAGCTAAAGCTATTACCACAAGAAGTGGTACAACACTTAAACCACCTGAAATACCTGTAACTTCTGATGAAACTATTCCTACTCCACAAGAACCACAACCTGATCAAGATAAGGAAAAAGAACCGGTAGTTGAAAAGGTTAATAAAGATAACATAGTTAAGGATAAACCTTATGTTAAACCATACCAACCACCACTTCCTTATCCGAGTAAAATGAAGAAGGAAAAACTTGAAGCCGAGCAATCCAAATTCTTGGATATGTTTAAACAGATAAATGTAAATCTTCCTTTCATTGATGTGATTTCAGGAATGCCAAGATATGCTAAATTCTTGAAAGATCTAATCACGAATAGAAAGAAAATGGAAGAACTCTCGGCTGTTACTATGAATGCTAATTGTTCAGCAGTGCTGTTGAATAAGATACCAGAAAAACTATCTGATCCAGGAAGTTTCACAATTCCATGTTTTCTGGGTAGTCTTAGTTCAATAGAAGCATTGGCAGATTTAGGTGCTAGTATAAATCTAATGCCGTATTCACTATACGCTAAACTAGACCTTGGAGAATTGAAACCAACCAGAATAAGCATACAACTAGCCGATAGATCAATAAAATATCCTAGAGGGATATTGGAGAACATGCTAGTTAAAGTTGGTACTTTAGTATTCCCAGTAGATTTTGTTGTTTTGGACATGGAAGAAGATTCTCAAGTTCCTCTCATATTAGGAAGACCATTCTTAAACACGGCTAAAGCAATGATAGACGTGTTCGGTAAGAAACTGACCCTAAGTATAGAGGATGAGAGTGTTACCTTTTCAGTTGATAGAGCAATGCAACAACCACAATCTGCAGATGATACATGTTATTATATTCAAACTATAGATGCACATGCAGAATTATTAGAAGAATTTCCAGAATTACAAGGAACAGGAGAATGTTCTTTAGGAGAAGGTAATGAACCAATTGATGAAGCTGAAATGTTAGCTACACTTATAACTAATGGATATGAACCAACAACAGAAGAAATTCAAATGCTAAAAGAAGAAGACAGATATCGATATAAATCATCGATAGAAGAACCTCCGAAATTAGAGTTAAAGCCACTTCCAAATCATTTGGAATACGCTTATTTACATGGTGAATCTGAATTACCTGTAATAATATCGTCTTCTCTTACTGAAAATGAGAAATCACAACTCATTTCTGTGTTGAAAGCTCATAAACCAGCCATTGCATGGAAGATTCATGATATTAAAGGAATAAGTCCTTCGTATTGCACACATAAAATCCTTATGGAAGAAGGTCATAAAACGTATGTGCAACGCCAACGAAGACTAAATCCTAATATGCAAGATGTAGTTAAGAAAGAAATTATTAAACTGCTAGATGCAGGTTTGATATATCCAATTTCTGATAGTCCATGGGTAAGCCCAGTTCAATGCGTGCCTAAGAAGGGTGGCATGACTGTTATCACAAATGAGAAAAATGAGCTTATTCCTACTAGGACTGTAACAGGATGGCGTGTATGTATTGATTATAGAAAATTAAATGACGCCACCAGAAAAGATCACTTTCCCTTACCTTTCATAGATCAAATGTTGGAAAGATTAGCCGGAAATAGTTACTACTGTTTTCTAGATGGATTTTCCGGATATTTTCAAATTCCAATAGCACCCGAGGACCAAGAGAAAACCACATTCACGTGCCCTTATGGTACTTTTGCTTACAAACGCATGCCATTTGGACTTTGCAACGCCCCTGCAACCTTTCAAAGGTGTATGATGGCGATTTTTCACGACATGATAGAAGAATGCATGGAAGTATTCATGGATGACTTTTCAGTCTTCGGTGATACATTTAAATCATGTCTAGTTAATCTGGAACGAATGCTAATTAGATGCGAAAAATCAAATCTAGTACTTAATTGGGAGAAATGCCATTTCATGGTTAAAGAAGGCATCGTTCTTGGACATAAAATTTCAAAAGAAGGAATTGAAGTGGATAGAGCTAAAGTAGATGTAATTGCTAAACTTCCACATCCCACCAATGTTAGAGGAGTTAGGAGTTTTCTAGGGCATGCCGGTTTTTACCGACGTTTCATAAAAGATTTTTCTAAAATTGCCACTCCTATGAATAAACTCCTAGAAAAGGATGCGCCATTCATCTTTTCAGATGAATGTATCAAATCTTTTAATATTCTTAAAGAAAAACTCACTAATGCACCGATCATGATAACACCAAATTGGAATCTACCATTTGAACTAATGTGCGATGCAAGTGATTTTGCAATGGGAGCCGTTTTAGGACAAAGGATTGAAAAACGATTTCAACCTATATATTATGCTAGTAAGACGTTACAAGGAGCACAAACGAACTATACAACTACTGAAAAAGAACTCCTTGCTATTGTCTTTGCTTTTGACAAATTTCGATCATATCTCGTTCTAGCAAAAACGGTGGTCTATACCGACCATTCTGCTCTTAGATACCTATTTTCAAAACAAGATGCTAAACCAAGATTAATCCGTTGGATCTTACTCTTACAAGAGTTTGATATTGAAATCCGAGATAAAAGAGGAGCAGAAAATCTCGCCGCTGATCATCTTTCTCGTCTTGAAAATCCCGAATTAGAAGTTCTGAATGAATCGGCCATACAAGACAACTTTCCTGATGAATATCTATTGAAGATAGATTATAAAGAAATCCCATGGTTTGCAGACTATGCAAACTACTTAGTTTGTGGATTCCTTGAAAAAGGATTATCGTACCAAAGACGAAAGAAATTCTTCAGTGATATAAAACACTATTTCTGGGAAGATCCACATCTGTTTAAAAGTTGTCCCGATGGAATAATACGCCGATGTGTATTTGGAGATGAAGCTAGTAAAATTTTAAACCATTGTCACACAGGACCAACAGGAGGGCATTATGGGCCTCAACTAACAGCAAGAAAAGTTTATGAAGCTGGATTCTATTGGCCTACAATTTACAAAGACGCACACCTTCTTTGCAAATCCTGTGATGCATGTCAAAGGGCCGGAAGAATAAGTCAACGTGATGAAATGCCACAAAATGTCATCCAAGTATGTGAAGTATTTGACATTTGGGGTATTGACTTTATGGGTCCATTTCCAAAATCTCATAATAATCTATATATACTCGTAGCCATTGACTATGTATCTAAATGGGCGGAAGCACAAGCTCTCCCAACTAACGATGCACGAGTTGTAGTCAACTTTTTAAAACGTCTTTTTGCAAGGTTTGGAACACCGAAAGCTTTAATAAGTGATCGGGGTACTCATTTCTGTAATAATCAACTTGAGAAAGTTCTTAAAAGATATGGAGTAACTCATAAAATCTCCACCGCATATCATCCACAAACAAGTGGACAAGTTGAAAATACCAACCGAGCTTTAAAACGTATTCTAGAGAAAACCGTAGGATCAAATCCGAAGGAATGGTCCATTAAATTGGAGGATGCACTCTGGGCTTTTAGAACAGCCTACAAAACTCCAATTGGAACCACACCTTTTAGACTTGTTTATGGAAAAGCATGTCATCTTCCAGTAGAAATTGAACACAAAGCATTTTGGGCTTTGAAGACATGTAATCTTGATTTACATGAAGCTGGACGTCTACGATTAAGTCAACTAAACGAATTAGAAGAATTAAGACATGAAGCATACGAAAATTCGTTAATCTATAAAGAAAGAACGAAGAAATGGCATGATAAAAGAATCAGAAGTTCAAAAGAATTCAAAGAAGGAGACAGAGTTCTTCTTTTCAATTCACGATTCAAGCTATTTCCTGGAAAATTGAAATCAAGATGGTCTGGACCATTCATAGTCAAAAGAGTTTTCCCATACGGAACGATAGAATTGATAAATTCAAATGGGATTGAATTTAAAGTTAATGGTCACAGAGTTAAACATTACATACATGGTCCGATGGAAGTCGACAACGAAGTTAATCACAATTTCGACACCACAGCTAACTAAGTGTGGGGAGAATCAAGTCTTTAAAGGATAATATGTATTTCTGTTAGAGTTAGATTGTCTGTTTTCGTTTAGTTCTCGAAAATGGAACACGTATGGTCTTTCCCTAGCAGACCCTAAAGAACTAGTCTTCTCCCCCCATTCTGAATTTTTTTTTTTTTTTAGGTTTTTACAAAATGAAGACTGCCTGTGAATTAAACCATGGTCTAATGCTACACGCTTTGATCACTAAACGTAATAATGACATACTCCCGAGTGAATTAGTATCAGTAATCAGAGAAAGAATGGACGGAGTTAGAAAAGGATCCAGATGCGAAAATAATAAGTTACAATTTGGTAAAGGAAAATCAAAATCCGCAGCGAAAAGAAGAGCACGACACCTAGAAAAATGTCACAAATGCGGAAAATGGTCACATGGAGGTAAATGTTCAAATAATCAAACCTATTCAAATACCGAATTTGTTACTTTATGCAGAGACGGACCGTTCATATGTTTAGAAGAAAAGACAATGAATGCTCGAGGTTACGCCTATGCAGCCATGGAAAACCAATTAAACCGACTATCTTATGAATATAATAGATCATATAACTAAGAAATCTATTTCACAGGTATGTCTGTACAGTTTTTATTTTTATTTTTATTTTTAACCTTTTGATAATAAACGCTAATTTGTTCGCTAAAAAGTATTAAATTGGTATTAAATAAAATTAGGTTTGGCGACCGAAATTATTGATATCGTTCAAAAATTTATTACATCACTGCGAAATTTAACGTTTATTCTTAAGGTATAAATATCTTTAATCAATCAACCCAAAATATTTCAAAAATTCGTCATGAGTTAAATTAGGTCTTGGAACCGAAATTACTTTACCGAAAAGAGGGGCGCATATTTTTGATAATATTTGATTGATTAAAGTGGGATAAAAAGACAAAAAGATTTTTAATTTTATTTTTTTTACCATGTTTTTAAAATTAATATTTAAATCTTAAATTAATATTGTAAACTTTGTAAAAACAATATTTTTAAAATTGTAAATATTTGAAAAATTAATATAAGTTTGGTATGAATTTATGAATTTTTAAATTAAGTTTGGTGTGAATTTTTAATTTTTAAAATATGAAATTTTAATTTTATGCATTTTAAATTTTGAGTTTGGTGTGAATTTTTAATTTTAATTTTGAATTTTATATTTAAGTTGTGTGAATTTAAAAACAAAAATTTACTTTATCTCATTAAGTTAAGAATATGATTTTAAAATTCGTCGTAAGTTGAAGACTAGGTCTTTGAACCGAAATTGCTTTACCCGAGGGAGGGACGAGAACTTTTATTATCATTATTTTTAATCTTATTGATTTAAAGTATGCCAAAAACATTGAAAAAACCCAAAAATCTTAGCTTTTAAAACAATCGCTACAAAAAGACAAATTTTAAAATTTTGTCGAGGGACGGACTAGGACATCGATCCGAAACGACCTCGTCCTAAATAACAAGGGAAACAAAATTTTAAAATTAATTTTTTAATTGTTTTATAAGTTAAAGATTATAAAAAAAAAAAAAAAAAAAAAAAAAAAAAAAAAAAAAGTAACTCCGCGACTCGCGGAGTTTTAAGTGAAAACCTCCGCGACTCGCGGAGGGACAAAATTACAGAAAAAAAATATAACCAGCTGCACGATCTGTACACACCACACACAAAAACACTGCAATTTTAACAGCGAAAAAAAACCCCCGAAAACCCACGAAAATACACCCAAAAACACTCCAAAAATCTCAATTTTTAACCGTTAATCACCAAATTTTTTGCTATAATCATGTTGAGAAGGATGATATCTAGGAACTACTCAAGAAAACAGGTACAATTACACCCCAAATCACCTTTAAATCCGAATTTTAGTGTGTTCTTGAACATATTTTCATAATTTGAATTTTGTTAATATTTAGTGTAATTAGTGTTAAATTGTTAGTATATTATGCATGTATAACCTAGATTGATGCTTGTTAACATGATTTGAAGCCAAAAACTTCAAAATCTTTAGAATCTAGGGTTTGTGTTCTTGAGCAATTTGGGGCTTTTTGATATAAACAGGTTATGGCCGATTTTTGTCATGAATTATTGCTAAATTGAGTAGTGTAACATGTCTAGGTAGTTAAATGATCCAAACTTTGAGCCTAAACATGATTTTGAGAATTAAAGTGGACTTTTTCAAGTCCAAAATTCATGAACTTGATTTTTGAAAGATAATGCCATTTGAGACTTGTTTATTTGCTAGTAATGATTATTTTGACATGTTATTTGAGTTGAATGCTTATGAACTTGGCGAAAATTTTCGTATATGCTTATTTGAAAAAGTGTAGATTTGATAAAAATGTGAAAATGAGCTTAAGTTTGATATAAATTAATAATGTCATTGTAATTATTTTGATTGATGATTTTGCTGACACTAATGCATATTTGGATGCACAAAATTTGTGTTTGATGTGTTTTGCAGAATGAAAGGGGTGAATCTTCATCCCAAGCCCGCCATGCTCCTGCTGAGAACTTGGAACAACAGGAGGTAGATAACTACTACAAGCAGGATGTACCTCATCCAGTCATGACCTTTTCAGATATGCACTTGGAACAGTTGCACCCGAACCTACGATTTGACAGACTTTGGATAGATTATCCAAAATATCAACGGGGTTTGCATACTCTTCACTCAAAGGTTGTTGAGGTACCGAGGGTCATAGAATGGGGACCCTTGGAAGCTGTAGAATTGGCCGGGCCAATTAGGGAATTACTGGTACAGAGGTATGGTAATTCTTCTTTTAATGACTGGATATGTTTATTCACCATACGCAGACCTGTATATAAAGTATGGTGTGAAGAGTTGTTATGTAGTATAGAGTTGAATGATCGGGTAGCCAGTTTAACCGATCGTTCTTTTATTAGATTTTTGTTAGGCGGTTCGATGCGCCACATGTCTTTACTGGACATGGCTCAGGCTTTACGTATATATACGCCTGAGGAATTAGCGTCTGCCGATTGTAGAGGATTGATACTAAACGGTAGGAAAATAGATGAAAATTTTGATACACACGGTGTGTGGAGTCAAATGACAAGCCATCACCGTTTTAAAGGGGGAAACTACTCTTATTTGGATATAGATAGAGCCGAATTAAGAGTAATACATAGGTTTTTAGCTAACTCGATTACACAAAGGGGTAAAAACAAAGAAAAGGTAAATGAACAAGATTTGTTTTACCATATGTGTATTCGAGACCCACACAGCGCTGTAAGTATACCATATTGTGTGGGTTATTATTTATCAGCTATGGTTCGAGGGATGCGTCCACATAGCATAATAGGGGGTGGTATTTTTATTACTTTGATTGGTGAATATCTCGGTGTGGATATAAGTCGGGGGGGATTATTAGTAGAAGAGCCGGAACCCCGCGACACTATAGGTTTAAATGTGTACCATGGTGCGAAAGTTTTGAAGCGGCGAAACAACGCCGCAGTACGATACAATGGTAGACATCCACAGGTAGAGAGAAACCAGGAACAAGGTAATGTAGGAGGGGGGCAAGAAATGCATAGGTTTATAGCTTCTCAGGAATACGAAAATGCTAGACAGAGAGCATTTGAAGATTGGCAAGTTCATCAGAACCAGATCATAGCGCATTGCCAACATATAGGTAGAAACTATATTCCTACACCGAAACCCGTCTTCCCTCCTTGGTCGATAGAGATGCAGCCACCATATCCTACGTATGACCCTGCCGAAGCATTCTATAGCACTTATGGTTATGCGTGGAACCCCTATTGGTACCAATATCATCCTTAGTTTACTTATTTTTATAATTTTTTTTTTTTTTATTTTGTAATTTGTAATTATTGATATATTTAATATTTTTGTTAATATTGTAATCATTTTTATAATTATCTAACTTTTATTCTTAGATTTTAATAATTTTTGAATGTGGGGTAATAAACCAAACTTCAAAAATATGTATATATGTTTGCAGTTTATCTTATGTACACAACAGGGTAAAACAACTCATTTTCAAAGACTGGCATTAAGTTCAGCAAAAGCAACTAATTTTGACGACAATGATGCAAAATATATGTGAAATAACAACAAGACGGAATGAACAAATGACGTGCACCATTTATCATTCAGCAAACAAACGCCAATATATTTGGAAACTTTGGTAAAAATTTAATCATTTTCACACAAATCACCCTCAATAATTTAAATTGTTACTGATTTCTTGCAAATGAGGGCATTGCAAGATCTTAAGTGTGGGAAGGGGTTAAATTCTTTCGGATTTTAAAACTTTTACTTTATACACTTGGTTACCATTAAAAATACTAGTAAAGCAGTAGTTGTATTAGAATCTAGTGCTCTCTGATAATAAAGAACAGCCCTGGTCTTATATACTGACTACCCAATTCTAGTAAAATTTTTAAAAAAATTTTCAAATAAATGAATTCAAAATCATGTTTAAACATATTTATGAACGATAAAACTAGGTTTTAACACCGAAATTATTGTTACCTCGGAAAGGAGATAAATTGAGAAACAAACTAAAATGTTAAAATTCATTTAAAATGGAATAGAGGACGATAAAAAGAAAAATAAAAAGCCAAGTGTGGGAAAATTTACCAAGTTATTTTAAACATATGTCACATATATTTGTAACAAATAACTGAAAATACTTTTGCTTTGAACTAAACTAAACTGTTTTACCCGATGAAAGAAAAGAAGAGATGGATCTACACGATGAATCAATTCCATCATTAAAAGGAAGTAAAGTCTTCCGAAAAAGACACGCGCTTCTTGATTTAGGTCATGAAGTTGTCGTTCAGACCAGCTGTAGGTTGACGAAAAATCTAGAAAAGTCATCACTAAAATCAGCTGGAAATCCACGGACCTCAGCATTAAACAGGGTCGCCAAGTGGTCAGATTTATCCTAACCATGAGAAGGATTTATCTCGTACAATGGGGGGGCACTATGCAAATTAGCTGGATAAGACTAATGAATCAGATCCCCAGAAAGGATAATCTCCTTAAAGATTAAAAATCAGCTTTTAAGCCTGATATTACTCAATCCTTGAGATTGACCTTAAAGATTGAGAATTACAAACTCATGGAATTCAATGATATCTAAACTCGAGCTTAAACGAGAAAATATTTTGATCAAAAATACAAACCGATTTGTTTTCTGAAAACCCTATTTTCAATGCGTTCATTACCATTGAACGTAAAATCCTAGGAATTCACCTGGAATTCATTAGGTCACCTGAACCAAATCGGGTGTCAACCGTAAGAACGGTGGTTGCATAGCATGGTCAAAGACAGGACCTTGTGCCAGACCGAAAAATTATAAGGGTGAGCTTTACTATTGCTCCTACCAAGGATAGTAATTGCGTCCGACACGTTATAGACCATAATCAAAAGCATGTCACGGGACATTGCCTTAAACAGTTGCTTGTTCAACGCTTTCCTTTACAACCGGACGGTAGTTTGCCGAAAGGTAATATACGGAACAAGTAAACTGGACGTGTTGCTTTCCAAATACAAGGTTAGCAAGTGGGTGACACAAAACCGCAAGTTTTGAGCTAAAATTTTCAAATCTGAAACCCACCAAACCCACAAATATTTTGCAAACACCGGTAAAGGGTTATTCCGGAAAACTTATCTAGGGTAAAAACTAGATTTAATTTTCAAAAGATCAAATGTTTTCATAAAGATCCAATTTCCTTAATGGATCTAAATTTTTATAGTCATGTGGGACTGTAAACCATATCGTTACTACCATTGTTTATACCGCCGTATAGAAATCACTGATGTACAAAGTGTGAAGAATAAAAAAGTGATTCTAGTATTTCAAGACGATATTGCTTGAGGACAAGCAACGCTCAAGTGTGGGAATATTTGATAATGCTAAAAACGAACATATATTTCATAGCATTATTCCTCAAGAAAGACAAGCTTTTAGTTGCAATTGTTCTATTTACAAGTGATATTCGTTTAAATAATAAAAGGTGAAGACAAAAGACAGATTCGACGATTTGAAGACGCAAACAACCAAAAAGCTCAAAAGAACAAAAGACAATCAAAAAGGTTCCAATTATTGATAAGAAACGTCTCGAAATCACAAGAGTACAAGATTCAAAACGCAAAGTACAAGATATTAAATTATACGCGAGGACGTTCGAAAATCCGGAACCGGGACTAGAGTCAACTCTTAACGCTCGACGCAACGGACTAAAAATTACAAGTTAACTATGTATATAAATATAATATAATATATAATTAATTATATTAATTATATATATATTATATATATATATTATTAAAACCGTCGGCAGCCAGAAACTCCAAGGGTGTGAAATGAAAATACCTCTCCGCGACTCGCGGAGTTTGAAGGGCTTTTTGCCGCGAGTCGCGGAGCCCCAAATTTCATTTCTGGCTATAAAGCCAACCGAATTCTGATCGAATTTAACATCTTTTTTTTCTCAATCTCTCTCAATATATACGTAATATATATTTATATTTATAATTTATATTTTAATTATAATTCTAATAATAAGGGTATGTTAGCGAATGTTGTAAGGGTGTAAGTCGAAATTCTGTCCGTGTAACGCTACGCTATTTTTAATCATTGTAAGTTATGTTCAACCTTTTTACATTAATGTCTCGTAGCTAAGTTATTATTATGCTTGTTTAAAACGAAGTAATCATGATGTTGGGCTAATTACTAAAATTGGGTAATTGGGCTTTGTACCATAATTGGGGTTTGGACAAAAGAACGACACTTGTGGAAACTAGGCTATGGGTTATTAATGGGCTTTATATTTGTTTAACTAAATGAAAGTTTGTTAATGTTAATATAAAGATTTACAATTGGGCGTCCCTATAAATTACCATATACACTCGATCGGACACGATGGGCGGGGTATTTATATGTACGAATAATCGTTCATTTAACCGGACACGGGAATGGATTAATAGCCACTAGAATAATTAAAACAGGGGTGAAATTACATTCAAGGGTAATTGGTGTAATTGTTAACAAAGTAGTAAAACCTTGGTTTACACGCAGTCGATAACCTGGTGTATTCATTAAACAAAGTATTAAAACCTTGTTACAATTCGAATCCCCAATTAGTTGGAATATTTATCTTCGGGTATAATAATAATTTGACAAGGACACTTGCAATTTATATTTATGACTGATGGACTGTTATGGACAAAAACCAGACGGACATATTGAATAATCCAGGACAAAGGACAATTAACCCATGGGCATAAAACTAAAATCAACACGTCAAACATCATGATTACGGAAGTTTAAATAAGCATAATTCTTTTATTTCATATTTAATTTCCTTTATTTTATATTTAATTGCACTTCTAATTATCGCACTTTTATTTATTGTTATTTTATTTTATCGCACTTTTAATTATCGTACTTTTTAATTATCGCAATTTAATTTTATCGCATTTTTATTATTCGCAATTTCATTATCGTTATTTACTTTACGCTTTAATTTAAAGTCTTGTATTTATTTTATATTTTACATTAGGTTTTAACTGCGACTAAAGTTTTAAAATCGACAAACCGGTCATCAAACGGTAAAAACCCCCCTTTATAATAATAATATCACTTATATATATATTTGTATTTCTATAAAAGTAAACTAATATAGCGTTGAGCTTTGTTTAAAGATTTCCCTGTGGAACGAACCGGACTTACTAAAAACTACACTACTGTACGATTAGGTACACTGCCTATAAGTGTTGTAGCAAGGTTTAAGTATATCCATTCTATAAATAAATAAATATCTTGTGTAAAATTGTATCGTATTTAATAGTATTTTCTAATAAAATTTAATAGTATTTTATACCCCTCTGCTTTGACATCAGTCTTGATCCTAGCCAAGTAAGTCATCACATAAGCAGTAGATATAGAGGTCCTGATCATTCAGTACCTGAGACAAACATGCTAAAAGTGTCAACCAAAAAGGTTGAGTGAAATTCATAGGTTTAACAAATATGATTGACCGTTTGTTCTTAGACCACAAGATTTGTTATAAAAGTAGATCACGTAGATCCAAAAGTAGTACTGATTCGTGATATTTTAGACTAAACGTTTGTTTTGTTGCCCCGATGATAAGTTGACAGTACCTTATCATCATGTTTAAATCATTATTAAGTATATCTTATATGTTAAAATATGTATAGTTAAATTTTAAGTTTTATGTCAATATAAGTACCAATAATTATCTAAAAATGCTAACAAGTATTTTATTGATTTCATAACAGTAAGTAACTTGTATAAAACATAATAAAAATTTTCTATACATTAATATTAAGTTTTGTGTATTAAATATTACTTTTTATAATTGTTTTAATAGTTAAAATGCAAATAAATAGGTAAACAAGTTTAACACCACATCTTATATTTTTCTTAGGTTCTACTGATCAAAATAAACTTAGGAAAATTTTATAAATTTTTGTTATGGTGTAAAAGTATTTATTGCTAATTTCTTTTTCGGTTTGCAATAAATCACAGTTTATAAAGTAATAATTATTAAATCAACTAAATTAATTCAACCAATAATTTTCGTGAGCTTATATTAGTATATTAAGCTTAGAAAAATTATTTGTATAATTATATTAATAGTTTAACTATTTAATTCAACTTTTGTATTGTTATTAGTTTAAATTCAAAATTAACTAGAAATATATATTCATTAATTCAAAAAAATAATTTTTATAACTTTCTTAATAGTTCCAAAGTAGTTTCTATTAATTATTGTAGTCATAAAAATATTATACCATTTAGTTCTCTTTTTATTTTAAAAAAACACTGTTTTCGGCTACTGTATCAAAACTAAAGAAAATACAAATTAATTATTTAAAATGACAATTAAATCAAACATTAATTTTTATAATTACTTGTATAACATATGTGATAAGCAAAAATTGTAAAAACATATATATATAATCGTTTACTATTTATTTATTATATATCTATATATACCGAATATATATTTAATTCGTTTTTGATTTTTAATAAATATAAATTCGAATGTATAATTCATAAAAATAATTTTTATAGTCATTAGGATACTTGATACTAATTATCATGTATTTAATTTATTTAATTATAATGGTTTGGTAATTAATTCCTAATTATCGATCGGAATACAAAAATAAATACAAAAACTGCATAAAAACTATAAAAAAAATAAAGGAGACTTACAAAAATAATTTTTGCAGAGGTTTGAGAGTATGATCTTCAAGTGAGAGTAAGTTTTTGGGTGTAAGTTTGTAATGGAGATTTGAGTGCTATTTATAGTGAAAAAATTTGTATTTAAAAGTATAAAAGAAAAATATAAATAAAATTATTGATTTATTAATTATAATTAAAAATCAAAAGTAATAACACCAGCTCTAATAATCATTTCACTTAATAATTTAGTTAGGGTATGGGCTAAAGTGGATCTAGATCTAATAATACATGTGATTAGTTTTATAAAAGTAAAAGAAATAAATTTTTTTTTATATATATAATACCTCTCGGCCGCTACAGTGATTTTTTTTTTTTTTTTAAAAACTCATAAGTTTATAAAACTTTTTATCAAATCATAAAATGTTAAAATTCTAAAAACTTTTCTTAATTGATTTGTAGTTTTGTTAAACTTTTATACAAGTTATATATATACATATATACACATTTACGGTTTATATATATATATATATATATATATATATATATATATCAATAACTAAAATTTTATTTTATAAAAGTTATCGTCGTATAGTTTTATTTTTATAAGTGTTATTACGTTTATATACACTTTTTTATTTTATATACATGTATATACTATTTAGTTATATATATTTATATATAACTATGTCAAGTATAACTAGTTTATAAGTTTAACTAATAAACTTATGTTACTTTGGTACAAAATTATATATTATAAACTTATTTATAATAAGTATACGTTATATAATTTAATTGATATGTTTAAGTTCCATTATATAATATAAACTTATAAATGTACGTTGTTGAATAAAATTTATTATTCGTTTAACGTTCGTTAATTTCGTATGTATATAACGACCTTTCATTAATACATAAAGTTTATTCATTATACTTAAATCTTTTATTCGGGCATTAAATTATAAGGAAGAAAAATATAGACGGAAAAATGAGGGTCGTCATAGTACCTCCCCGTTAATGAAAACTTCGTCTCGAAGTTTTAAGTGGAGTTCACGTCTGCTTCATCAACAGTTGGGAAGAGATGGGGGTATTTTCGTATCATTTGGTCTTTGCATTCCCAGGTATATTCGGGGCCTCTACGCGAATTCCAACGGACTTTAACAATAGGTATGTTGCTCTTACGAGTCTCTTTGACCTCTTCTTTCATAATCTCTATAGGTTCTTCGACAAAGTGCATTTGCTCATCAATGCGGATATCATCCAAAGGAATAATAAGAGTATCTTCGGCGAGACACTTTTTCAGATTTGAGACATGAAACACATCATGTACTTGACTTAGTTCTGCGGGAAGTTCTAATCGATACGTAACGGGACCGATTCTTTGAATAACTTTGAAAGGTCCAACATAACGCGGACTGAGTTTACTTCGTTTACCGAAGCGGATAACACCTTTCCAAGGAGATACTTTTAACATAATGTTATCTCCAACTTGGAATTCTAACGGTTTTCGGTGAGGGTCGGCATAACTCTTTTGTCGACTACGAGTGGTTTCTAAACGCTTCTTGATTTGCACGATCTTTTCGAAAGTTTCATGAATAAGTTCAGGACCAGTTAATTGTCTGTCCTCGAGTTCATCCCAACACAACGGAGATCTACATTTGCGACCATATAAAGCTTCGAATGGTGCAGCTTTAATACTAGAGTGATAGCTGTTGTTGTAAGAAAACTCAACTAAAGGTAGGTGTTTATCCCACCCTTTACCGAAATCGATAACACATGCTCGTAGCATATCCTCCAAAGTTTGGATAGTTCGTTCACTTTGACCGTCCGTTTGCGGATGATAAGCTGTACTCATGTCGAGTCGAGTTCCAAGAGACGCTTGCAAGGATTTCCAGAAATTGGAAGTAAATCGACTATCGCGATCCGAGATAATAGAAGTAGGGACACCATGACGAGTAACAATCTCTTTAACATAGAGTCGAGCTAACTTTTCCATTCTGTCAGTCTCTTTGATTGGTATGAAATGTGTAGACTTAGTGAGACGATCAACTATGACCCAAATCGTATCATTGCCATTTGCAGTCTTAGGCAATTTTGTGATAAATTCCATAGCTATACCATCCCACTTCCACTGTGGAATATCGGGTTGAGTTAGAAGACCAGAAGGCTTTTGGTGCTCGGCTTTGACTTTCGAACAAGTAAGACACTTACTCACATAAGTAGCAATGTCGCCTTTCATGTTAGGCCACCAGTAGAACTCTTTCACATCCTGATACATTTTACTAGAACCGGGATGAATAGAATACCTAGTCTTATGTGCTTCATCCAAGACTAGTTCACGGAGATTACCATAACGAGGAACCCAAATTCGATTACCAAAGTATCTTGTACCATTGGACTTAACTTGCAGTTGGTTTTCGAAATTTATAGGTCCTTCTCCTTCGATAAGTGTAGGTTTGATAGCTTCAACTTGAACTTCGCAGATTCGAGAGATGAGATTCGATTTGATCTTAAGATTCAAGGCACGAACACGCCTAACTTCGTCCTTTCGACTTAGAGCATCGGCAACTACATTTGCCTTTCCCGGATGATACTTTAGTTCACAATCATAATCATTTAACAATTCGAGCCATCGTCTCTGTCTCATGTTTTGCTGTTTCTGATTAAAGACATGCTGAAGACTCTTATGGTCGGTGAATATCGTAAACTTAGTACCGTATAGATAATGTTGCCACATCTTCAGAGCGAATACCACAGCACCTAACTCCAAATCGTGTGTGGTGTAATTAACTTCATGTTTCTTTAATTGTCGGGAGGCATAAGCGATAACCTTCTTGCGTTGCATTAGAACACAACCAAACCCTTGTTTCGAGGCATCGCAGTAGACAACAAAATCGTCAGAATCTTCAGGTAAAGATAAGATCGGAGCAGTGGTCAACTTCTCTTTCAGAATCTTAAATGCAGACTCTTGTTCTTCGGACCACTCGAATTTCTTCCCTTTGTGAGTTAACTTGGTGAGAGGCTTTGCAAGAAGAGAAAAATCTTTAATAAATCTTCGGTAGTAACCGGCAAGTCCCAAAAATTGGCGAATATGCTTCGCAGTCTTTGGCACTTCCCAATTCTGAACAGCGGTGATTTTAGCGGGATCGACATGTATTCCATTACTATCTACAACATGTCCAAGGAATTGTATGATTCTAAGCCAAAACTCACACTTAAAAAATTTTGCGTAGAGTTTTTCTTTTCTTAAGAGTTCAAGAATCAATCGTAAATGTTGCTCATGTTCTTTCTCGCTTTTAGAATAGATCAAGATGTCGTCGATGAAAACAATAACGAATTTATCAAGGTAAGGCTTGCAAACACGGTTCATAAGATCCATAAATACGGCTGGAGCATTGGTTAAACCGAAAGGCATAACACAAAATTCGTAATGTCCGTATCGGGTGCGGAATGCAGTCTTAGGAATGTCGGACTCCTTGACTCTGAGCTGGTGATAACCGGATCTTAAATCAATCTTAGAATAAACGCTTGACCCTTGAAGTTGGTCGAATAGATCATCAATGCGAGGTAACGGGTAACGGTTCTTTATGGTAAGCTTGTTGAGTTCTCGGTAATCAATACACATTCTCAACGTACCATCCTTCTTTTTGACAAATAAGATAGGAGCTCCCCACGGGGACGAACTTGGACGAATAAAACCTAGATCCAAAAGTTCTTGGAGTTGGTTAGAAAGTTCCTTCATTTCGGAAGGTGCTAAACGATACGGTACTTTAGCAATGGGTGCAGCACCTGGAGATAAATCGATTTGAAATTCAACTTGACGAGGCGGTGGAAGACCAGGGAGATTTTTGGGAAACACATCGGGAAAATCTTTAATAACCGGTATGTTTTCAATACGCGTTTCTTCGGATTCGATCATTTTAACGTGAGCTAGTATGGTGGAGTAACCTTTCACAAGGTACTTACGAGCTTTAAGACATGAGATGATATTAAGATTGGAACAACTTCGTTCGCCTTGGATAAAAAGAGTTTCTCCACTTCCTAACGGAATTTGAACGGTCTTATCCAAACACATGATGGCTGCTCTCAATGGACCTAACCAATCCATTCCAACCACTACATCGAAACTACCTAGCTCGACCGGCAAAAGGTCTATCTTGAATTCCTTATCGGCTAGAATTAGGTTGCAGTTTTTATATATTTTATCAACTTTCATTAACTTCCCATTAGCCACTTCTACTAATCGTCTGGTTTGTAGGGTTTGGGGCTTTTCAGTAAAAAGGGTGTAAAACTCATTTGACACATAACTCTTATCGGCTCCCGTATCAAATAAAATAGTGGCATAACAATTATTGACGAGGTACGTACCGGTAATGACCTCATCCTCGTCACTGGCTTCTGCAGCAGTAATCACAAAAGCACGACCTTTGGCAGTAGCATTTGCTCCAGTAGCTGGAGTATCTTTCTTCTTTGGACAATTCGGGCTAATATGCCCCTTTTCACCACAAGTATAGCATGTTGGAGGAGCTCTAGCCGGAACAATGGCTCTATTCTGAGGTAGGGTTCTACAAGTCTTTGCAGCATGGCCTATCTTCTTACATATTGTACACACAGCAGTGCACTTTCCCGGATGATGCCTTTCACATTTAGAACAAAACGGACTAGTACCCTGATAACCGGGTCTCGTACCATTCGCCGGTTTCTTATTAACATTTTGAGCTGAACCCTGAGTTGGTTCAAATTTCCTCTTATTGTCACCGTTTTTAACTTTGACTTGTTTATTAACCGAAACTCTCCTACGTTTAGCCATCATTAAACTCTGTGCCATGTGGATCACAGCACCCACAGTAACCTTCTCGGCAGAAATCACATTCCATTGAACATCCTCGGGTAGACCCTCGATATACCGCTCTATCCTGCGGGCTTCAGTTGGGAACATTTCGGGACATAAGGTAGAAAGCTCCAAAAAACGATTGGTATAGCTTTCGATATCGGTTCCTTTAACTCTGAGTTCCCAGTACTCAGCCTCGAGCTTTTGGACTTGACTTCTTAGGCAAAACTTAGTGATCATCATGCCTTTGAGTTCATCCCATGGGGTAGTATTAGCATTATCTATTCCCACAGATTTGGCATGAGTAGTCCACCATGTCATAGCATTGCCAGTGAGTGAACTTGTGGAAAACTTCACTCGATCATTATCTCCGCAGTTACAGATACGGAAGATTGATTCTAGCTTTTCAAACCATCGGACCAGTTCTACGGCTTCTTCTTTTCCACTAAAAGTGGGTGGGTTACAGTTCTTAAAATCTTTATAGGAGCAAGTTTTAGAAGGAACATTATGATTGTTGTTGTTATTGTTATTGACTTGGGCGGCCGCTAGCAGCAATTGAAATTGCACAGTAGAAAGAGTGACATTTGGTATAAGATTATTGTTGTTGTTGTTGTTGTTACCACGAGTTGAGTGAGCCATTGATCTTCAATACATAAATACATTATTAGTTGAAGAATCAAGATGTTATAAGTTTACAATCATGATTTATAACGTTTGCACAACACACATAGGTGAATAAGACAATATGCTTAAATAAACACTTAACATTATTGGAAACGAGGCATTATATAAGCCTTTATTACACGAGTTTGAAATGGAAAAAGTTTAGGCATAAGCCTTTACATAGATGGGTAAATGGAAAATAGGAAAACAAAAGGTAGGTTTTAGTTCTTCTTTTTCTCGTTCTCAGCTTCCTTCATAAATTTCTCTATCTTTTCATTTTTCTCCTTTTGTTTCTCGTGGAGGTATTCAAAATTATCGTAGAGATTAGTGATGCGGCTGTTGACAAAGTTGTTGTTGAAATCCTTGATAGCCAGTTGATGATTGATTCGGTTTTTCTCTATTTTCATCTTAGACTCAACTAGTTCTTGGAGGTAGGCAAGAGATTGCTTTCCCCAACGGGTATTCCGTTCTTCCTCAGTCTTCACTTTCATTACTGTCTCCATTACTTTGTCCATGTTATTTTTCACAAGTTTTTCTAGTTTTTCAGTTTGAGAGTCGAAGGACTCTTTGATGATTTCTTTCAAGATTGTGTTTTCTTTTTCTAGGTTGTTTAGACGCATTTCTATCCGAGCAACTTGGCGTCTACTATACTCTTTATTCTTATCACAACTTCGCTGAAGGTTGAGGATATCAGACTTCACCCTTACGTGTTCCATGTTATTACAAAATAATGGATCGGCTTCTCTAGTGGCGGCGGGTTAGGGTTGTTTTCTCTTTCGGGATGAGTTTTCAGATGATTCTTTAATAGGCTCTTCTTCAGGCTCATAACCTGAGAAATCACTATCGTAGTTAGGGAGGTCTTGAAGAGCATTCCGTTTGGGAGTATTCATCGGTTGATGAGAGTCAGAAGTATTGGCATGATGTTTTCCTTTGCTTTCATTTCTCAGGGTTGGATAATATTCGGGAGACCCACGCGAGTTGTAACGAGTGTTCGGGCTATAGTTCATTGGTGGTGAAGGAGGACTATAAAGTGGGCTTCGAACTGATTTTTCGGTAGAAGATCCTTCAGTATCTTTCTCAGCTGGTTTGAAAAGAGTCATTTTGTTTATTTGATGATAGCTTGACATCCTAACATTAAGATAGAGATTTTGATTAGATTTTTAAGCTAGGATTGTAAAGAATGAGAGGTAGGGTTGAACTCTTTGCTTTAACATTCTAAGGTAATCCTAAGTGATTTAAAGTCTAAGGCAGGAAAGGTTATAGTTACCTAGATCGCTAAGGTACCCTAGCTAACAAGTAAGGCACACATAAAATGCAATCCTGGTTCTCTATAACAGCCTGGTTATGCTCTGATACCAATCTATCACACCCCCAGTTAGGGCCTGGGCGAAATGTGATTCAATATCATAATACATACCAACATATTATAAAATGAGAACAAATACTATATGAATAAAACCAAATTTGCAGCGGAAGGATTAATAATTTCGTTACAAGAATTATAAATTGTTCAAATGCAGAAAAGTAAATATGCGATAAGTCTTGATCCTAGCCAAGTAAGTCATCATATAAGCAGTAGATATAGAGGTCCTGATCATTCAGTACCTGAGACAAACATGCTAAAAGTGTCAACCAAAAAGGTTGAGTGAAATTCATAGGTTTAACAAATATGATTGATCGTTTGTTCTTAGACCACAAGATTTATTATAAAAGTAGATCACGCAGATCCAAAAGTAGTACTGATTCGTGATATTTTAGACTAAACGTTTGTTTTGTTGCCCCGATGATAAGTTGACAGTACCTTATCATCATGTTTAAATCATTATTAAGTAATACAAAGACATCGCGGTCAAATGTATCGGGGACGTTACTCCCGATAGGCCTACCCCCAATAATTAAGAATGCCTTATCCTGAAAGCAATTAAAAAATATCACTGTGGGGTCTTAGTAGCATAAGCTAGTCATAGTACAGTTTAGGTTCGTACTTGTTTCTAAGTTGTTTAAAGTATAAAAGCAGCATGTGTCTCACCCCAGTAAGTATAAAAAGTGCTATAGCAATAAGAGTGGGGCTATGAAAGTCACCTTAGTAATTCGATGAGATAAAGTAATCCTTAAAGAAGAAGTATGGATGATCGAAGCATGGAATAAGTCAACCTAAGAATAAGTTGAGAATAGTTTAGATGTTTTTGCCCTTATTAAGATAAGTTTGAGTATTTTCTTTTATAGTAAGTTTAAAGAAGGTTTATCGTTTTGGAAAGGCTTTTCATACTAGACAAGCTTCCAATCTAACACTTTCAATTTAAAATGGCCTTTTCAGGTCATAGGTTTCTGAGCCACAGGATCCTTTAACTCGGTAATCCAAACTCTCCGCCTAGACTTTCGAGCGTCCATCCACTCGAGAAAGATCAAGATCTATACCCATCTAATATACCGTTCCAATACGTTTTTAGATGCGTATAGGAATACAACACTTTAAATACTTTATACAATAAGTATTTACTTAAGTTCGGTTGTATTATCGTTATTAAGATTGTTTGGTTTTTAAATCCTAATAATAAGTAGGATATATTTAAGTAGGTAAACAAGTGTTATACATAGAAATTGTGTTTTATGAATGGGTATGTATTAATATCAAGTTAATATATATATATATATATATATATATATATATATATATATATATATATATATATATATATATATATATATATATATATATATATATATATATATATATATATATATATATGTTAAAATATGTATAGTTAAATTTTAAGTTTTATGTCAATATAAGTACCAATAATTATCTAAAAATGCTAACAAGTGTTTTATTGATTTCATAACAGTAAGTAACTTGTATAAAACATAATAAAAATTTTCTATACATTAATATTAAGTTTTGTGTATTAAATATTACTTTTTATAATTGTTTTAATAGTTAAAATGCAAATAAATAGGTAAACAAGTTTAAAACCACATCTTATATATTTCTTAGGTTCTAATGATCAAAATAAACTTAGGAAAATTTTATAAATTTTTGTTATGGTGTAAAAGTATTTATTGCTAATTTCTTTTTCGGTTTGCAATAAATCACAGTTTATAAAGTAATAATTATTAAATCAACTAAATTAATTCAACCAATAATTTTCATGAGCTTATATTAGTATATTAAGCTTAGAAAAATTATTTGTATAATTATATTAATAGTTTAACTATTTAATTCAACTTTTGTATTTTTATTAGTTTAAATTTGAAATTAACTAGAAATATATATTCATTAATTCAAAAAAATAATTTTTATAACTTTCTTAATAGTTCCAAAGTAGTTTCTATTAATTATTGTAGTCATAAAAATATTATACCATTTAGTTCTCTTTTTATTTTAAAAAAACACTGTTTTCGGCTACTGTATCAAAACTAAAGAAAATACAAATTAATTATTTAAAATGACAATTAAATCAAAAAATAATTTTTATAATTACTTGTATAACATATGTGATAAGCGAAAATTGTAAAAACATATATATATATAATCGTTTACTATTTATTTATTATATATCTATATATACCGAATATATATTTAATTCGTTTTTGATTTTTAATAAATATAAATTCGAATGTATAATTCATAAAAATAATTTTTATAGTCATTAGGATACTTGATACTAATTATCATGTATTTAAGTTATTTAATTATAATGGTTTGGTAATTAATTCCTAATTATTGATCGGAATACAAAAATAAATACAAAAACTGCATAAAAACTATAAAAAAATAAAGGAGACTTACAAAAATAATTTTTGCAGAGGTTTGAGAGTATGATCTTCAAGTGAGAGTAAGTTTTTGGGTGTAAGTTTGTAATGGAGATTTGAGTGCTATTTATAGTGAAAAAATTTGTATTTAAAAGTATAAAAGAAAAATATAAATAAAATTATTGATTTATTAATTGTAATTAAAAATCAAAAGTAATAACACCAGCTCTAATAATCATTTCACTTAATAATTTAGTTAGGGTATGGGCTAAAGTGGATCTAGATCTAATAATACATGTGATTAGTTTTATAAAAGTAAAAGAAATAAATTTTTTTTATATATATAATACCTCTCGGCCGCTACAGTGATTTTTTTTTTTTTAAACACATAATTTTATAAAACTTTTTATCAAATCATAAAATGTTAAAATTGTAAAAACTTTTCTTAATTGATTTGTAATTTTGTTAAACTTTTATACAAGTTATATATATACATATGTACACATTTACGGTTTTTATATATATTCATATATATATATATATATATATATATATATATATATATATATATATATATATATATATATATTTTATAAAGTATATCAATAACTAAAATTTTATTTTATAAAAGTTATCGTCGTATAGTTTTATTTTTATAAGTGTTATTACGTTTATATACACTTTTTTATTTTATATACATGTATATACTATTTAGTTATATATATTTATATATAACTATGTCAAGTATAACTAGTTTTAAGTTTAACTAATAAACTTATGTTACTTTGGTACAAAATTATATATTATAAACTTATTTATAATAAGTATACGTTATATAATTTAATTGATATGTTTAAGTTCCGTTATATAATATAAACTTATAAATGTACGTTGTTGAATAAAATTTATTATTCGTTTAACATTCGTTAATTTCGTATGTATATAACGACCTTTCATTAATACATAAAGTTTATTCATTATACTTAAATCTTTTATTCGGGCATTAAATTATAAGGAAGAAAAATATAGACGGAAAAATGAGGGTCGTCATAGCTTCAGCCCATAACCTTAGGGCAACATTTGATTGGCATAGCATGGTTCTGGCTGCTTCAATGAGTGTCCTATTTCTTCTTTCAGCAACTCCATTTTGTTGTGGAGTTCTAACAGCAGAGAAATTTTGACCAATTCCAGACTCTACACAAAAATCAATTAATGTAATATTTTTGAACTCAGTACCATGATCACTTCTCAACTGTTTGACAAGAACACCCTTCTGCACTTGCTCTTTCTTGATCAAGTTGATGATTTCTTCAGGAGCATCACTTTTTGCAGCTAAGAAAATAACCCATGTAAATCTGGAATACTCATCAACAATTACCAAAGTATATCTTTTTCCACCCAGACTACTAGTGTTCATTGAACCAAACAGATCCATGTGAAGCATGTGAAGTGGAACACTAATGGTAGCTAGGGTTTTTGAGAGAAACTTTGTTTTGGTCTGTTTATCCATAATACAAGAAGAACAAGGTTTATCTTTCTTGAAAGGTTGTTGTGGAAGACCTGATAGTGCTCCAAATGAACATATATTTAGTAGCAATATCCTCCCAATATGTAAATTATTTAGTTGTAATTGTCCTATTTTAAGTTGTAATCGTTTATATTAAATAAGTGCGAAGACAAAAGGCGAAAACGAAGATTTGAAGACGCAAACGTCCAAAAAGCTCAAATGTACAAGATACAATTCAAAAGGTTCAATTTATTGATGAAAAAAGTCTAAAAATGACAAGAGTACAAGTTACAAAACGCAAAGTACAACATATTAATTTGTACGCAAGGACGTTCGAAAATCCGGAACCGGGACATGAGTCAACTATCAACGCCCGACGCAACGGACTAAAAATTACAAGTCTACTATGCACAAGAATATAATATAATATATAAATAATTATATTAATTATTTATATTTTATATTTATATATAAATTATGTCGACAAGCTAAGATCCAAAAAATTGTGAGCTGAAAAATCAAACTCCACGACTCGCGGAGTTTGAAGGCCAAAAACTCCACGACTCGCGGAGCAGCCAGATTCCAAAATGCCTATAAAAGGCCACGAGCTTCTGCAGTTTAAAAAAATATATATATATACATAATAATAATAATACTCTGCAATATATAATAAATATATATATATATATATATATATATATATATATATATATATATATATATATATATATATATATATATATATATATATATTGTACAGCAGTGTAAATATGTTACATAGAGTGTGGGTGATGTTGTGCAGTTAAACAGAAGTCACTGAGTGAGCTGAGCCTAGTGCGTGCCGCGCACCCTTACTGTAGCCGGGTTCCAGCTTTTTAAGTCAGATATTTTGATGGGCATTTTGGTAAATTCACTTATGGACGGGTTAAAGACAGATAGGTCAGTTTGTGGAGCACCATTACTCCATTATCAACAACCTTATCACTTTAACTTTAATTCTAGAGAGAGATTGTGATATTTGAGAGAGAAAGCTTAAATCCAAGAGGAATGAGCATGTTTTGGGTTAAAGTTCAAGCATTAAAGTCGTTCATCTTATCTCTAGCTTCGTTGTGGTAGTTGTGGTATGTTCTAATTTTATTTTCCTTACTTTGATTTAGTGTAAGGGTTAGGGTTTGAGTAAATGATGAACACAAAACCCATTATTGGTGATTTTGGGTGTTCTTGGGTAAAATTGAGTCTTGAATACTAATTGGTGACTAGTCTAGGGTTTCAAAGTATTAAATGATGTTTATGAACCCTAATTGGTGAGTTAATTGCTAACACACCTAGTTATTTAGTAAATGGGTGTTGGTTAGTTAGTGGATGACCCGAAATGGGTGTGTTGTCTTAAAATGGTTATTTGGGTAATAAATTGACCTAGTTTGGAAAGATGGGTATGAATTACCCTAATTATGTATTAGTTGGTGTTGTTGGACCTTAATCACTAGCATTTAAGTGATTAGTGGGGGTCTTGACTTTAATTGGGCGGTATTGGTATAAATGGGCGATTTAATACATTAAGTCATTAAATGCTCATGTGTAAGTGTTAGTATTGAGTCCACTTAGCTTGTGTGTTGATCAAGTACTTATTATATTAGGTACTTTGCTTTGAAGCTTGTGGAGGTTGAAATCGTCATCTAATTGTTAAGGTGAGTGGAATAAATATATGCGTATGTATATAATGTATCTATTTGTTGTAGCGTGAAATGTGTAGTGTCGAGGTGCTAAGACACCATGTTTCACGTGAAGAGTGTAGCATCGAGGTGTTAAGATGCCACTCGGGTGTAGCATCGAGGTGTTAAGATGCCACCTAGGAGTGTAGTGTCGAGGTGTTAAGACACCACTTCTTAAAATAATGAGTGTTGCATCGAGGTGTTAAGATGCCACTCGGGGTGATGTGCCGAGGTGTTAAGGTGCCACCCTAGGGGTTAGTAGTGCGAGGTGTTAAGTGCCCTAATGGATGTTATGAACACCGATGGCGTTTTCGCGAGCGCCGTTCCCTTGTACTATTGGTCGACCATGGTTACTTGTGTTGTAAGCATATTATATCATTTCGAGTTATATTATTATGCGGTTGTTGCTAGCTTGTGGTATTGGAGATTATAGCTTGTTAATGTGACGATAAGCTGATTGTGTTGCTAGCATGTTTGCGGTTTGTGTAAGTGTATGCAAGTACGTATAATTATATATGTATTCATATAATTATTGCATTCACTAAGCTTTGCTTACCCTCTCGTTGTTTACCATTTTATAGGTTCGATTTTGGACAAGGGTAAGGGCATCGTATTGGACTAGAGATCCCGCTTGATGCTAAGGGACGCTTTTGGCTTTAGTAGCTCTTGGAGTTTGACCGGTAGTTGGGTAGTTTAATCCCAAACGCCATGCTCATTGTGTAGTTTGGAACTTAAACTTTTTGGTGGTCGAAACTCTAAACTTGTATTAAACTTGTATTTTGGGTCGTGTGGGCCCTGCTTGTAAAACATCATTTTTATGTTTGATTCGTGTTAGTTTTACATATATAAGTTTGTTGTGAAAAGAGTTCGGTTTAAAAATGTCGGGAAGTGGTCCATCTTTTTGTGTGTTAAAAACAGTTCGGACAGAAGCTGGAGTGCTCTGTGCGCGCCGCGCACTATAGGGGATGCGCGCCGCGCACTCCCCTGTCCAGCAACTTTTAATTTTTTTTTTTTTTTGGGACTGTTTATGGTCGGTTATCGGGTTGGGTTGTTACAAGTGGTATCAGAGCATGGTCTAAGGGATTTAGGTGACTTGAGATAGGCGCCTAGACTTAGACTTTTTGTGTGTGCGTTATGCGGGACTTGTGGGACTTTGGGTCGGATCGGGATTGGTTTGTGCATAGGTTTATGTAAACTAATCATGCGCTATTTGTTATGTATGTTTAGCGGGCATCGAGCGAGATGGACGTTGTACTAGCAAGTTAATGAGACGTGCTCGCGTAACAATGATTAGCTACCATTGTTACGGGCGCAAATCATGTCGAACAAGCAATGTACGATGATTGTTGAGCAAGATGGGGTAGTGTGGTGTATATGTATATACATACGTGTTATGTCCTTTTGTTTCGTCGCTTAACCTACTTCGTTTTATAGAATGAAGACGAGAAACGGACCCGATAATGATAACGGAAGTACAAGTGAGGACGCCGAGTTTTCGGCCAAGGTTGAGGCCGTCTTTAAAAAGTTAAAAGCGGATTTTCTTACGGACGTCCGAAAAGTCTTCCAAGATTCGGTCGATGGGCAAGTGAACGATTTGATAAATGAACGAATGAAGGCCACTATCGAAGAGGCCCTTGATGCTAGGAACATTTATCCTCACTGTGAAGGAGGTGAGGGAAGGCGGGACTTCCATTATAAGAATTTCAAGGTCACTCAACCCCCGATGTTTAATGGGGTGTGAGATCCTTTGAAGAGTACATGTTGGGTCTCCGATATCGAGGGAGCTTTCCGTACCGCGGAATGCCCTCCTGAGAAGAAAACAAGGTTTGGTTCAAGCATGTTGCTGGAGGAAGCTAAGTTGTGGTGGGACGATAAGATCAACTTATATGGCGAAGAACAATGTATGGGCTTGACTTGGGAAGAGTTCAAGAAAGAGTTTTTCTAAGAATACCGAACTTCTTCCGACCTCGATAGAATCCGGGATAAGTTGCACCATTTGCAACAAGGTTCCATGGATTTGGTTACCCTCAAGTCTACATTCTTGGCAAAGACTAGTTTTTGCCTGGAATATGTTGGTGATGATCATAAGCTCATGAAGGATTTCTACCGTACTTTGAATGATGAGTACAAGGGGAAGATTAGTCGGGGTATGGCTAAGACTTTTGATGAATTGTTTGAGTTGGCTCGGGGTTTTAAGCCGGAGGTTCCAAGAAAGAATGATTTCGTGTTTTCCAAAAGAAAGTTTGAAGGTTCCAGTTACTCTAACGCCTCAAGCAAGAAGAGCAAGAGCAAGAGGGAGGCCGAAAGTGTTAATAGTGCGAAGAAGGGCACAACCGGTGGGTTTTCTTACACGTGTTACAATTGTGGGCAACCGGGTCATATGGCTCGTGAGTGTCCGAAACCATCTTTCGGAAACAAAATCACTTGTTTTAATTGCGGCAAAGAGGGGCATAAGAAGCCGGAGTGTCCCGACTTGCGAAATGACAATGTGAAGCGGTTAGAGAAGGCGGCGGGTACGGCTAGGGGTCGCAACTACTTGATGACTAATGATGAAGCCAAACAATCGAACAAAGTTGTCTCAGGTACTTTCATGGTTAATTCTAATCCCGTGAGGATTCTTTTCGATAGCGGTGCAAATTTGTCGTTTGTGTCTCCTAAATTTGTGCCTAAACTTAATAGACCGTTAGCTAAGTTAAGTCGTCCGATAGAAGTCGAAATAGCGGACGGCAAGACGGTGATAGTGGTTGATGTGTGTGAAAATTGTGATGTTGTTTTTGGTGCCAAAACCTTTAAAATTGATCTTATTCCAATGACCTTGGGCGACTTTGATATTGTCGTTGGTATGGATTGGCTCGATCGTTATAGAGCCGATATTGCATGCCATGATAAGTTTATTCATGTGAAGACCCCAAGTGGGGGAGAATTGATTATTCATGGTGATAAGAGAAGAAGACCGGTGCCGATATGCACTTTTGCACGGGCACGTCGTTTTGTTGTTAGTGGTGGAATGGCTTTCCTTGTTCATGTTGTTGATACTCGTAATGAGCCACCACTTATTCGTGAAATTCCGGTTGTTAGTGAATTCGAAGACGTTTTTCCGGACGAATTACCGGGTGTTCCGGCAGAAAGACAAGTTGAGTTTCGTATTGAGTTGGTTCCGGGAGCTACTCCCATTGCTAAAACTCCTTATCGTTTAGCACCAACGGAAATGCAAGAGTTGTTAAATCAAACCCAAGAGTTGCTCGAGAAGGGTTTTATTCGACCGAGTGCTTCGCCATGGGGCGCTCCGGTGTTATTTGTGAAGAAGAAAGATGGTAGTATGCGTATGTGCATTGATTACCGTGAGTTGAATAAAGTGACGATCAAGAATCGTTATCCATTACCTAGGATTGACGATTTATTTGATCAACTTCAAGGTGCAACGTATTTCTCTAAGATCGACCTACGGTCCGACTATCACCAAATGCGGGTCCGTGAGGAAGACATTGAGAAAACAGCTTTTAGAACGCGGTATGGGCATTTTGAGTTTGTGGTGATGCCTTTTGGTCTTACGAATGCACCGGCGGCATTCATGGATCTTATGAACCGGGTGTGCCAACCTATGTTGGACAAGTCGGTGATCGTGTTCATTGACGACATACTAGTCTACTCGAAAAGTATGAACGAACATGAACGTCAATTGCGTGAAGTATTGAAGACGTTACAAAAGGAGAAGTTGTATGCTAAGTTCTCCAAATGTGAATTTTGGCTAAGGGAAGTCCAATTCCTTGGTCATATTGTGAACAGAGACGGTATTCAAGTAGATCCGGGGAAGATCGAGACGGTGAAGAGTTGGGGACGACCGACTACGCCTACGGAAATCCGAAGCTTCCTCGGATTGGCCGGTTATTATCTTCGGTTTATCCAAGACTTTTCCAAGATTGCTTCTCCATTAACGAAGTTGACGAGAAAGAATGCTAAGTTTAATTGGGAGAACGAATAAGAAATTGCTTTTCAATTGTTAAAAGAGAAGTTGTGTCAAGCTCCGGTGTTAGTATTACCGGAAGGTGTCGAAGATATGACGGTTTATTGTGATGCTTCGCTAAATGGGCTCGGGTGTGTTCTAATGCAAAGAGGTAAAGTCATCGCTTATGCCTCTTGACAATTAAAGGAACACGAAACAAGATATCCGACTCATGATCTTGAGTTGGCGGCGGTAGTGCATGCATTGAAAATTTGGCGCCATTACTTGTATGGTGTCAAGTGTACGATTTATTCGGATCATAAGAGTTTGAAACATCTCTTTAATCAACGAGATTTGAATTATCGCCAACGTAGGTGGATGGATGTGGTGAAAGACTACGATTGTGAAATACTTTATCATCCGGGTAAGGCGAATGTGGTCGCGGATGCATTGAGTCGAAAGAGTCAACATCCGGCGATAAAAGTGGAGTCGTTACGTTTGATAATTTCCAACGATTTTCTTGAGAAGCTTGGCGAGATTCAAATAGAGGCTTACGTTCATAATAAGCATGTGGAACAAATCGTGGGCCGATCGGAGTTCATTACTATGGGCCCGCGTGGTTTGTTGTCTTTTCAAGGAAGGGTGTGGGTGCATAAGATGGGTGATTACCGACGGGTGCTACTTGATGAAGCACATAAGTCAAAATATTCCATTCATCCGGGCGCGACAAAAATGTATCATGACTTGAAGAAAGATTATTGGTAGCCGGGCATGAAACGTGATGTTGTGAAGTATGTTGAGCAATGTGTCACGTGTTTACAAGTAAAAGCCGAACACCAAAAGCCGTATGGTAAGTTGCAACCGTTAGAAACCCCGAAATGGAAATGGGAGCACATTACCATGGATTTCATTACAAAGTTACCTAAAACGGCGAGAACCCAATTCGATTCGATTTGGGTTATAGTTGACCGATTGACAAAAAGCGCTTTGTTTCTTCCCATTAAAGAAGCGATATCGTCGGAGACCTTGGCTAAGTTGTTTATCAAGGAAGTGGTCTCGCGACATGGGGTTCCTATATCTATTATTTTGGATCGAGATACCCGTTTTACATCTCGATTTTGGGAAAAGTTTCATGAGGATTTGGGTACACAATTGATGTTGAGCACGGCGTATCATCCTCAAACGGACGGTCAAACCGAACGTACGAACCAAACTTTGGAAGATATGTTACGGGCGTGCATTATTGATTTCGGTGGTAGTTGGGACGAGCATTTGCCTTTGGTGGAATTCTAGTATAATAATAGTTATCACACTAGTATCGGGATGCCACCTTATGAGATGCTATATGGGCGGAGGTGTCGAACTCCCATTTGTTGGGGAGAAGTGGGTCAAAGAGAAATCGGGAGTACCGATTTGGTTTTAGAGACGAATAATAAGATTGATATTATTCGGGAACATTTGAGAAAGGCTCAAGATAGACAAAAGTCGTATGCCGACAAACGTAGACGAACGATCGAATTTCAAGAAGGCGATATGGTGATGCTTAAGGTTTTGCCATGGAAGGGTATTATTCGATTTCAAAAATGGGGAAAGTTAGCTCCTCGGTTTATTGGTCCCTTTAAAGTTTTAGCTTGTGTTGGTGAAGTCGCGTATCGTTTGGAATTACCCGAAGAACTTGCGGGGATCCATAATACCTTTCATGTTTCCCATCTCCGTAAGTGTCTTGCGGATGATTCATCTTGGGTGTCGTTAGACGAGATTGAGCTAAATAACAAGTTGGAGTATGTTGAGGAGCCGGTTGCTATACTCGATGAAAAGGTTAAGAAATTGAGAAATAAAGAGGTGAGGACTTTTAAAGTCCAATGGCGTCGAAGTATAGGTTTCGAGTTTACTTGGGAGCCTGAAGAGTTCGTGTTGGTATATCTTCCTTCTTGTCATGCGGCTTGGATTGCGAGGACGCAATCCAAATAAGTGGGGGAGAGTTGTAAGACCCTAATCAGTTTATACAGCAGTGTAAATATGTTACATATAGTGTGAGTGATGTTGTGCAGTTAAACAGAAGTCACTGAGTGAGCTGAGCCTAGTGCGCGCCGCGCACACTAAAGGGAGCGCGCCGCGCACCCTTACTGTAGCCGGGTTTCAGCTTTTTAAATCAGATATTTTGATGGGCATTTTGGTAAATTCACTTATGGACGGGTTAAAGACAGATAGGTCAGTTTGTGGAGCACCATTACTCCATAATCAACAACCTTATCACTTTAACTTTAATTCTAGAGAGAGATTGTGATTTTTGAGAGAGAAAGCTTAAATCCAAGAGGAAGGAGCTTGTTTTGGGTTAAAGTTCAAGCATTAAAGTCGTTCATCTTATCTCTAGCTTCGTTGTGGTAGTTGTGGTATGTTCTAATTTTATTTTCCTTACTTTGATTTAGTGTAAGGGTTAGGGTTTGAGTAAATGATGAACACAAAACCCATTATTGGTGATTTTGGGTGTTCTTAGGTAAAATTGAGTCTTGAATACTAATTGGTGACTAGTCTAGGGTTTCAAAGTATTAAATGATGTTTATGAACCCTAATTGGTGAGTTAATTGCTAACACACCTAGTTATTTAGTAAATGGGTGTTGGTTAGTTAGTGGATGACCCGAAATGGGTGTGTTGTCTTAAAATGGTTATTTGGGTAATAAATTGACCTAGTTTGGAAAGATGGGTATGAATTACCCTAATTAAGTATTAGTTGGTGTTGTTGGACCTTAATCACTAGCTTTTAAGTGATTAGTGGCGGTCTTGACTTTAATTGGGTGGTTTTGGTATAAATGGGCGATTTAATACATTAAGTCATTAAATGCTCATGTGTAAGTGTTAGTATTGAGTCCACTTAGCTTGTGTGTTGATCAAGTACTTATTATATTAGGTACTTTGCTTTGAAGCTTGTGGAGGTTGAAATCGTCATCTAATTGTTAAGGTGAGTGGAATAATTATACGCGTATGTATATAATGTATCTATTTGTTGTAGCGTGAAATGTGTAGTGTCGAGGTGCTAAGACACCATGTTTCACGTGAAGAGTGTAGCATCGAGGTGTTAAGATGCCACTCAGGTGTAGCATCGAGGTGTTAAGATGCCACCTAGGAGTGTAGTGTCGAGGTGTTAAGACACCACTCCGTAAAATAATGAGTGTTGCATCGAGGTGTTAAGATGCCACTCCGGGTGATGTGCCGAGGTGTTAAGGTGCCACCCTAGGGGTTAGTGGTGCGAGGTGTTAAGTGCCGTAGTGGATGTTATGAACACCGATGGCGTTTTCGCGAGCGCCGTTCCCTTGTACTATTGGTCGACCATGGTTACTTGTGTTGTAAGCATATTATATCATTTCGAGTTATATTGTTATGCGGTTGTTGCTAGCTTGTGGTATTGGAGATTATAGCTTGTTAATGTGACGATAAGCTAATTGTGTTGCTAGCATGTTTGCGGTTTGTGTAAGTGTATGCAAGTAGGTATAATTATATATGTATTCGTATAATTATTGCATTCACTAAGCTTTGCTTACCCTCTTGTTGTTTACCATTTTATAGGTTCAGTTTTGGACAAGGGTAAGGGCATCGTATTGGACTAGAGATCCCGCTTGATGCTAGGGGACGCTTTTGGCTTTAGTAGCTCTTGGAGTTTGACCGGTAGTTGGTTAGTTTAATCCCAAACGCCATGCTCATTGTGTAGTTTGGAACTTAAACTTTTTGGTGGTCGAAACTCTAAACTTGTATTAAACTTGTATTTTGGGTCGTGTGGGCCCCGCTTGTAAAACATCATTTTTATGTTTGATTCGTGTTAGTTTTACATATATAAGTTTGTTGTGAAAAGCGTTCGGTCTAAAAATGTCGGGAAGTGGTCCATCTTTTTGTGTGTTAAAAACAGTTCGGACAGAAGCTGGAGTGCTCTGTGCGCGCCGCGCACTACAGGGGATGCGTGCCGCGCACTCCCCTGTCCAGCAGCTTTTAAATTTTTTTTTTTTTTGGGACTGTTTATGGTCGGTTATCGGGTTGGGTTGTTACATATATATATAGTATAGGTTAGTTTTATATTAGATTAGTTCGGGTTATGTAAAGGTTATTTTACGGGTTTTTGAAGTCGGAATTCTGTCCGTGTAACACTACGCGATAAATACTCAATGTAAGTTATGTTCTCTTTTTTAAATTAATGTCTCGTAACTAAGTTATTATTATGCTTATTTGAGCCGAAGTAATTATGATGTTGGGCTAAATATTAAAGATGGGGTTATTGGGCTTTGTACCATAATTGGGGTTTGGACAAAAGAACGACACTTGTGGAAATTAGACTATGGGCTATTAATGGGCTTTATATTAAATTAACGATACCTCGTTAATTTAATATAAAGGTTATGATTTGACGTATCTATATATAACCACATACGCTTAATCGGACACGATGGGCGGGATATTTATAAGTACGGATTATTGTTCATTTGACCGGACACGGGGATGGATTAATAGTCAATGGAATCATTAAAACAGGGGTGGATTACATTCAAGGGTAATTGGTGTAATTGTTAACAAAGTATTAAAACCTTGGATTACACACAGTCGATAACCTGGTGTATTCATTAAGCAAAGTATTAAGACCTTGTTACAGTTCGAATCCCCAGTTAGTTGGAATATTTGACTTCGGGTATAAGGTTAAATTTGCCGAGCAGTTTATAATTATGACCGATGAACTATTATGGACAAAAACCAGATAGGTTTTAAATACATCCAGGACAAAGGACAATTAACCCAGGACAATAAATTAAAATCAAAACGTCAAACATCATGGTTACGGAAGTTTAAATAAGCATAATATATTTTATTTCATATTTCCTTGTACTTTTGTTTATTGTCATTTTCATTATTGTTATTTATTTTATATTGTTATTTAAATATCGTCATTTACTATACGCTTCGCTTAAAATATAAAATCGACAAACCAGCCATTAAACGGTAAACCCCTTTTTATATATTATTATATATAATTATATATATTTTGTACAAATATAGTTGTTTAAAAATATAGTGTGCAATAAGCCCGCTCCCTGTGGAACGAACCGGACTTACTAAAAACTATACTACTCTACGATTAGGTACACTGCCTATAGTGTTGTAGCAAGGTTTAGGTATATCCATTTTGTAAATAAATAATTAAAACTTGTGTAATTTGTAACGTATTTCGTTGTAAAAATTAATACTATTTCATATACCCCTCGCCGCACATCAAGACCTCTTACAAGCGTCTTTTTGGAAAGCTCATTAATATTTTTGAAATTAAGATGAGAAAGCCTTTTGTGCCAAAGTCAATTAAGTTCTGGGACAGTCTGAGAGTACAGACATGTCTCAATTCTAGCATCAACAGATTCTAGATCCAACATATACACATTTTGAAATCTCCAGGCCACAGGAGTTGGTCTTCCTTTAGGATCATAAATAATACCAGCTTTCTTTCTAATTCTAATTTCACAGTCTTCATCAGCAATTTGGCTCACATTTAGCAGATTATGTTTTAGCCCTTCAACTAAAGCAACTTTCTTAAATGTAACACTTCCAGCTTTAAAAGTACCATAACCAATAGTATTTGCAACAAAATTATTCTCATATCTTACAGAGGGACCCTTTTCTTCAACAAACCCTACAAGATGCTCTTTGCATCCAGTCATGTGTCTTGAGCAACCACTATCCAGATACCACATATTACCCTGCTACACAAGACACAAACAAAAGAGAATGATTAGTTTTTAAGGGGAACCCACTTTTCAGTGGGTTCAATTGGAGTGCTCTTCACTCTCCAGACAAAAGCTTTGTTTCCAATCCAGATCAACTTGTCCTTAACAGATTTTAAGACACTTTTGTTTTCACAAACTTTGGGTTTCCATACCTTCTTAGTTTCCTTAGGAAAACAAGATGTTTTTTTAACTGAAGGTTTTTCTTGACTCTTGATTTTTTCATTGAGCTTAGAAATTTCCTTTTTAAGTCTTTGAATAGTCTTAGCTTGTTTTGACTTTGACCTTCTTTTAGTTAACCCTTTTGAATCTGGACAAGTGTCAGTGTCAGAGGATGATTCAGAGTTGTTATTGCAACTTGACTCTTGGGTGTCAGACTCTAGGTCAGAACATACACTATTATTTTGAGAGACTAAAATGCTAGAGTCTGAAGGTTTCAAAAGTTCAGACTCTAATGGATTTTTACTTTCAAGTATTATAGTCTCAGAAGGTTCAACAGGATCTAATGACCTTACAAAAGCATTGGTTAAAATCTTTTTGTCACCATCAAATTTTACAAATGTGTTTGGTAGAATGTCAGGTTTGAATACACTTGGATCAACTTTCACATTATTATCTAATATGTAGTTTTCACCTAGTATAGCTTTGACATCATTTGGAATTTGTTTGGCAATAGCATCATAATTCTTTTTGGAAGATACACACCAAGATTTACAAATTGATTCATAATGTTTTGATCTTTTAATTGATCTTCCTAATTCAATATTTAACCTTTTAGTTTCTTCTGTGTATGCCATTTTATATGTGTCAAGTTCTACTTCACATTTTTTCAAGACTTTAATTTCAGCATCTTTGTCTTTGATAGTGTTTTTAAGATCAAATATTTGTGTTCTTAACCTATCAATATCATCTAAACACCATTGAAAGTCAAGAAGCAAGTACTGAAACACTCTCACTTTTTCATTATCAAGATAGTTCACAAAGTTTTGTACCTTATAAGCAGAAACTTTATTACAAGTAGAGTCTTTATTCATCTTCTCAATAGCTTTCAGATCTTCCTCAAACTTGCTAGAACTACCATCAATTATAGCCATAAGACACTTATCCTCCTCCTCATCAGATGATGAGTCTTCATCTTCCCATGCTTCTGTGTACAAAGCTTTCTCTTGTTCTTTGTTCTTAGATCTTTCTGCTTCACTCTTTAACTTCATGTACTTAAGTTTGTACTTTCTTGCTTTGTCAACAGACTTGTTTGAGTTAGCACCTCCTTCACCCTTAGACCAGCAGTCAGCAGCTATGTGTCCTAACTTGCCACACTTAAAGCATTTAGCTTTCTTTGGATCAAAAGTACCCTTGCCTTTACCCTTCTTATAACCAAACTTTTTCTGCTCAATCCTTTGAGTCAAAAGAGCCATCTGGACTTCCAGATCTTTGATCTCCTCATCTTCATCAGATTCACTATCATCATCAGAAGTTTCATCACTCTCAGATTCAACCTTGCTAGAATAACTAGAGAATAACTGCTTATTCTTCTTTGTGGTAGCAACCAATGCAGCTTCTGGATCTTTAGCAGTTTTCTTAGCATTGATCTTGTTCTTCAATTGTGTTTCCTCAAAGTTTGATAGTATACCAAACATTTCACTCAACTCATAGTTATCTATCTTCTCACTAATTACCATAGATGTAATTACAGACTCAAAGTTCGAAGGTAACAATTCAATGAACTTTTGACATAACACTTGTTGTGTTTTCTCTACACCAGCACTTTCAAGATCATTTATCAGAACCTGAAATCTTGAATGAAAGGCTCAGCAGCAAAATTTTCATAGCATCTAATCAGATTCTTCTTCTTCTGAGTCTTAACAACAGTGACTCCTTCATAGTCATTAAGCAACAGATCCCACATAGCTTTAGCATTCTTGGCGTGACTGATCTTTCTGAGAATTGGAACAGTAACAACATTCCCAATAATACTCCTTATTTTGATATCCAGTTTGAACTTGATAGCTTCTGCTTCGGTCCACCTTTCTCTTGGTGTTTCACAAAAATAGGCAGGTCGTGCAGCAACAGTATCTGTGGCAGGAACATCAGCTATCATTGAACCAGGAATAATAGGTCATGTTATAAGAACATGCTCAGCTTCTTCATGAATAGATCCTAAAAACCATAGGACTTTCAATTTCCAAGTTGCAAAGTCCGTGCCATCGAATATTGGCACACCTTTTCCAGCCATAACTGGGGTAGGAATGGTACTGGTAGACATATTTATAAAAATATGGATCGTTTGTAAAGATCGCCGTAATAGGATTTACACCTTATCCGCTCTGATACCAGTTATTAGTTCACAGTAATTGAACTATGAACACCAGACTCTCACTTAAACAATAGATATGAATTATTAGTGCAGAAATTGAGAGAACACGATAATAGAATAGAAGACTATTGATATTGATCGTGAAAAGTACATGTTCAAAGTAAATCATACGTCCCTATTTATACAGATAAGCACCAAATCTAGAGATTTGGTTTCCAAAACTACTTCGCTATAAATAAGGAAAAGATAAACTAAAATTCAAACAAATTAGCTATTAATTCAAAAGTCAATTCTGGAGATAAAACTGAATCTTCAAATCATATCTTCTTAAACTTTAAGTATATCTCCAGAATAATCTTTAGCTTTGGCTTCAAGAAAACTTCAACCGTTGACTTCAGCAAATTTCAGAGTCTGCAACTTCAAACTTTAAATCTTCAGATTCTGCAAAGTACTTTTGACTCATCAGATTTTCATTTTCCAAACATTTTATGTTTAGAGTAAAATTATAATATAATTTTCCTTCTAATTATAGTAACACTTTAATTAATAAATAAAATAAATTAGACTTTAACGTGAGAATACATTAGAATAATAATGTTGATATGATGTCTTTTGACTAAAAAAGCATAAACAATAGTTGTTGAAAAATAAAAACGTAATATCGTGAAACTAATTTTAGGGAACAAATAAGGTAGGCGAGAAAGATGTGACACCACTTGTTGGGTGGACGTGGAATAGTGACACTTTCGTTTTTTATTTTCGTTTTCAAAACGTGGAATTAATGGAAACCACCCCGAATGGATGTTTGAAAATAGTGGCCGCGTTCGTACAGCTACAGATAAACAACATAAATTTTTTAGTTGATGTTTTAGGTTTAGTTTTATCTTTTTATTATTGTTAAGTCCTAAATATATAAATTGCCTTGTATCATTCGCAAAGACCTCAGAACACTATATTCTGTATCACGATTTGGATTCTGGGAAAATCACAAGCAGTGGCGGATCCAGGATTTTTTTTCACCGGGGGCGAATTTTTTTTTTAAAACCATAGTAATTTTTTGAGTAAAATATGGAGGTTTTAGGGCAAAAAATTGAAGTTTTTAGGTAAAATTTGAAGATTTGTGGGTAAAATTTGAAGGTTTTTGGGCAAAATTTGGAGAATTTTGGACAAAATTTGAAGGTTTTGGAGTAAAATATATATATAGGTTTTGGGGCAAAAAAAAAAAATCCACCGGGGGCAAAGTCGAAAAATCCAAAATTTTTACACTAAAATTTCGAAATTCACCGGGAGCAGGCCCCCCCCCCCCCCCTCTTACACTCTAAATACGCCTATGATCACAAGCACCGCTAAAGATCAGTACTGTTCATTGTTCAATATACAAAAGTCGTATTCAACTATTCATTTTAGGACCATTTATCTAACTAGATGGATGTCACACTCCCCAAAATGGACCAGGGGTAATTGTGACCAATCATATCATAACACAGTTGTATAAATGAGAACGACTCTATATGAGACTTTTTAAATAAAACCTTTGTTAATAAAACAGCGGAAGCAGTAATACATGTTTACATTTACATTATTATTAAAACGTAAAATAAATGTTTATGAACTAAAATATAATATGCGATGTAGACTCCATGCAAGCATCAAATCTATCATCACAAAGTTGCAAACAGCTAGCTCAATCATCACCTGAGATAAAACATGCTTAAAGTGTCAACCAAAAAGGTTGAGTGAAATTCACAGGTTTATAAATAATATCCAAAGTTTTAGACCACAACATTTAGTTTAAAGTTGATTGATATAGAAATATCAATCTAAAAGTGTTGCTGCATTTTGTAATATCGCTACTAAACAAGTTTACCCTATGACACCTTGTACTGTCAGGGTCGTGGAATCATTATTATGTAACCAAAGACCAACGGTCGAATGGTTAGAGATGTTACTCTCAATAGGCCTATTCACAATAATTAAGTTTGCATTTAAACGTAGCAATTAACGATATTACGGTAGGGATTTAGCATGAATCAAAGCATGACAGCATAGTTAACAATTTAGTACTTGTGTCTAAGCGTAAAACATTTATAAAGCAAGCATGTGTCTCACCCCAAAAGTTGTAAAACAGTTATGAAACAGTAAAAAGTGGGGCTATGAAGTTCACCTTAGTAGCACACGAAAGAATTGAACGGAAGGACGTGACCGAGATCTCAACCTAGAGATAGAACGTATGATCAGACATTGCCTAACAGACAATAGTATATAGTACTATATTGATAGTAATGGTTCACTAAAGAATTTCTATTTTCGGAAGGTTACTATTTATGGAAAGTTTCCACTTATAGTAATTTTCCAATTTTAGAAAGTTCGGGTTAATCTTTAGCAAGATGTTGTACAACTCTACTCAAACTTCGTTGCTATCAAATAAGTCAGGAATGACCAGATGTAACTGGGGGCCCAGGATTCTTGACCAGAATCTAAGTCATGGCATTCGAGATCCACAAGCTTACCCATAAATGGCAACCTAGACATCATTCACTTACGACCGTGAGTAGCGATGAAGTTCACATGAAATATACATTATCTTTGATTAACCTTCACTTTAGGTGTATACACACAACGAATTATTAATGTACTTAATAATTATATATGTGATAATATAACCTAAGTTTTATTTAATATTTAGTTATTATACCTTAGTATGTCTTAAATATAATTACCTCTAAATAAATACCTAAATTACTTCAAAAATAATAGTGTTTTATTAATCGAACATTATTCAAAAATGTCTAAATAATAAATTAAATATCTAAAAATTACATACATAATTTTTATAGTCTTAGTTAATCATATAGATTAGTAGAAAAATTTAAGAAAATGTTTCTATTATATTTTTGTATTTATTTTTGTTTTTACCCTTAATGTATTCACAAAACAATTTTAATTCTACATAATTGCTAAATAAACCCAAATAATTATTTTTATAATTTTTATAAGTTTCTATCAGTCTAATAACCTGTAGAAAAATATATAAAAAAATATTTTTTATTATTTTATATTTATTCTTAATTTACCTTCGAATTACATAATAATAGAATTTAATTATATAATAAATACCAATTCGACCCAAGTAATTATTTTTATAATTTTTTCAGATCTATATAAGTTTTAAAAACTCAGAAAAAAATTATATATATTTTATTTTTGGTTAAAAGTATTTATTAAGAATTTTACATTGTTTTTACGTTTAAACACTACATAATTCGTATTTAATTATAAATAATATTCCATAAATTATCAAAATTATTTTTATGCATCATAACACTTATAATACTAATTATAACATATAAACATAATTAATTTCGAATTTTACAAAGAATATACAATAAATATAAATATAAATGACAATATTAAAAAAAATTAATAAAAATAGAAAGTACCTCAAATTTTCTTCAAGGTTTTGAGAGAATAACTTAAGTTTTTGTGTTTGGCAAGAAAAAATGAATGAGGAGCCATGTATTTATAAGTAAAAAATGGTTGGTGAAAAGAAAAAAAAATAATAAAATAAAGGTGTCAATTTTGACAAAATAATAAAAACATGTTAAAAATGTTTTTAATAAGTTTTTGTTTTTGAAAATATTTAGTCAAAATTCATGGGCTCATTATTTAATTTATAAAAAAAAAATCTTATTTCTTTTTATTTTTATTTTTTTTATAAGCTAAAAATATATATAATGATTAAAATAACTTATCATTTAATTAATAATTATGTTACATATAGTTTTAAATATAATACGCATTAATATTAACTAAAGTTATTTTATATAATTAGTGTAAACTTTAGTTAACAAAAAGTGTCGACTAAAAATAAATATTTGATCAATGTCAAATTTAATTATATATTACGTATGGATAACAACCCTATAGTCAAATTAGTCAATTCAGGCATGGAAATATGAGGGTTGTTATAGTACCTACCCGTTAAAAGAAATTTCGTCCCGAAATTTAGTTGTTGCCATTAATCGGTGTTGTTCGTACATAGACGAGGATATTTACGTTTTATTTGGTTTTCACGTTCCCAGGTATGCTCGGGGCCTTGCATGAATTCCAACGGATAGAATATTGTTCTGTTTCAAGAATTAAAATCATACAAACCATAATTTCTACAAATTCTTCTACAAAGTGCATTTTATTATTAATGCGGAGATCATTCAAAATGATGATGTTATACAAGTCATTTCAGTAAATTGGATATATAAAATGTGTTATGAATAATATCGAGCTCATTTAAACCTTGAGCGTTTATGCCACCACGCTAGGGTAGACAAAATAGAAAGGAGTTCATGAAAATCATAGTCGTGAAATTTGATAGAGATTGTCATTCTTTACAACAAGAATGATGAATATGAGTTGAAAATATTGTTTTATCAACATTGGGTAATATGAATAAAACGGTTCGATTATAGGAAGAGTATAAATGAAGTTATCTTAAAAGTTTGAAATAAGGAAATATCAGTTTGCCTTAACTTTTGACATAATTATAGGTGATTTTCGGAATTCAAGGGATTTAAAGTAAATCTTTATAATCTGTATAAGATTTGATTCTCCGGTAATTAAGGAAATTAAAATTGCCTTGATTGTTGTGTCTAGAATTTTGCTATAAATTAGCTTCTTTTGTTTCATTATCTTCACCACTTCTATACTTTCTTTCTCGATTCATACTTCCAAAGATTGTGAAAATGCTCCATCCAGTTCTTATCCTGGATATTTTTCTGACTATCGTTTCTGTCATTCTTCTTTTTCATTTACCCCCAGAGGAATCTGTTTACTTCTACAATTACCTTGGGGTTATAGTGTTTTTAATTCTCCCGTGTCTTTATGTTGCTATACGCATTGATATACACGGTTTGTAATTTCCGTGTTGTTATCGGGCTTTATATTTTCCCTTATATGTCGGAGCTCTAGGCTCTTGTTTTTCCTTCCCGACTTCAAGTCAAGCGAATAATGGTCTAGAATTCGTAGGTATGGAGTTTCAAATGATCATAATATAAAAAGCAGAAGTAAAGGTAATAGCACGATTTGATTTGTCAAATTACTAGAATTACTAAGGATAGAACTATCAAGAATATATGTTCTTGATATGTTCATAGGTTAAGTAGAATGTAAAAGTCATGTAACATGGCAAATGATGATTATAAAGTCTATGAATCATCATCTTCCGTTAAAAATTTAGCATGACTTACTGTAATATAATCACGTTGGCCTGACATCATTATATTATACTAACTCATGCTTCAATTCCCAACACTACCTCAAATCATTCAAAATTTAAACTTGTATGTTATAGAAATATAGAAACTAAAACAGTTTCCTTTATTATGTAACACAGAGAGTGCGAAGTGATAAATAATTTCGGACAAGAGTAGTTATGAATGTATCTTCAGAAATATGGAGGATATTTATAACGAAAGATACGATGATATCTTAGAATTTTCTAAGATCAAATGATAACGAGAAAAATTCTTCTGTAAGGATTTAGAATGCGTAAGGAGATCTTTTGTGATTTTCATCAGAAATCGAATCATCTAGATTCTTTGATTACAGGTTTAATCCTTGTGATTTGTCCACGGTCTCCTTCATGGTTTGCTCAATCCGTTTTTCAGCACCAAATTTTCTATCGAGCGTTCCCAATACCCCATTCTTTATCATCAAACTCCTGGCCATTTAGGCCATCTACAATTTTGCTGTTTCCTCTGCATTTAATGCAGCCATATTTGAATCGTCGGTTATCAATCTGAGATAGTTTCAAGAAATTTCGTTTTTAGATGATTGAGTGCTGATTGTGATCGTCAAGATTCAAAGGATGTTTTCAAAAATTTTGAATTTGAAGTGTTTAAGCGTAAGATGCATCCATCAATGGATCTAACAGTTGACGAAGAAATGTTTGTGATTTTCAAAAGTAAGGAATGGTAAGTTCGGTGATTTGATGTGATAATTCATCATAGAATACGAATGAATATAATTCATGAATGTAGTGATCTTTAAGAAGATAACACTTGCTAAAGTTTTACTTAAATTCCGATATGTCAAAATCAGAATATGTATTTGAATTTGTATGAAAATGGTTGTTCTTTAGTGAACGGATACATATGTGGATGTAAGTAGTATAGTTAATGACTGTTGAATCAGAATTGAAGAATGTACGGTGTAACATATTAATGTGAGATATAAATATTTCTCGGGTATTACCTACCCGTTAAAATATTTTCACCGTCAACAGTTTGTACAACAGAATATTTAATTACAATCTTTATGAAAATATACGTACATATATATTTTCTTTCAGATGTAATCATGGATTTAATGAGTTAATATAATATTAAACTCATTTGATTTACGTTTGAAATGAGAATTAATAATCTCCAAAACCTTAGAGATTCAATAATTGTCGCGAAATATTTCGCTAATGAAGTTATGAATCAATACTTCATCGTTCATTGTTATTGATATATCTCGGTATATGATGTTGGTGCTCGTGGATTTCTTGTGAAATTCACAAGGCACGAATAATGTTTTCTAGAAAGTTTTGAGTACATCGAAAATGGAAGTGTAAAATCAAACATGTATTTGAATAATACACTTGATTTATTATGAAAATGGAGTTTAGTGTGCTGAAGCAGTGATTAACGATTGGTAAGTCATTAACGAAGGATGTACATCATAGCATATTAGTGATATGAATTATCCGAGTAGTATTTACTAGTTAAGATTCACACGTAATAGCTTAGTACGAAAATATTTATTATTGTTCCAAACCATATATATATATATAAAGTATACATATATAATTCTTCAGAAAGAATGAGTCAATACATCTTAACTCATTATTACTAATATTCCTTGGTATCTATGGGGCGTATGATGTTAATGTTTGAGGTACTGAGTGTGATGTTGAGGCGTGGAATGCAGATGTTGTTGTTGGTGAAGCTGATGCTGTTGGCGGTGATGCTGATGGTACTGGTGGTACTGGTTATGCTGCTGGTGCTCGTAGGTTTTGCACCATATTTTCCAAAGCCACTACTCGAGCGCGAAGCTCGTTGACTTCTTCTATTATTCCGGGATGATTGGCGGTTCGGACAAGGGGATGAATAAGATCTGAAATTCTAGATATTATATATTCGTGACGGGATATCCTGGAAATGAGGGTGAAAATAGTGTCCCGAACGGGTTTGCCGCTAAGTGCTTCAGGTTCTTCGCCAATAGGGCAATGTGGTGGGTGAAAAGGATTACCTTCTTCACTTCTCCATTGATTAAGTAGACTACGAACCCACACCTAATTCATCCAGAAAAGGTGATGACTAATTGGTTGGTTCATTCCGGTTACGCTGCCATTAGAGCTTGAGGAGTTCAAGGAATCAAGTGAGAAATCCATATTATCTGATCGGAATAAGGGTTTTTGTTATAAGATGAGTGTTGAATATTGAATGATATATTTGTCTTCTTGATATACGTATATATAGCAAAAAGATTTCCGTAATTTACGGAGAAAATTTAGAAAAAGTGTTAGACAAAGTCTATTAAGATAGATATGATAAGATATAATAAGATATGATGTGTCTATACTCCAATAATAGCAGTATGACGTGTCGAGATCATAAAATGATAAGTATGTAATCTGATAATCTTTCGATTAAAGACTTTCAATTCGTAATGGCCTATTCAGGTCTACGGCTTGAGCTATAGGATCCTCTAAATCGATAATCCAAACCCTTCTATTCTAGAGTTTCGTAGACGCCATCCGTCAAGAAAATTCAATGATAAAAAAATAACGAGAAATCAAAGATTTAAAAGTAATGAATATGAGTAGTGATGACATTATAATGTCTTTGAGATAACTCAATGACATTTTTCGGTTCACAAACCGATGCATAAAGGCATAAAGCATATAGGTACGTGATATAATAAGGAGGTTATATACGTTTAAGTATGAATAGTAACAAATATAGGAGTTTCAAAAATCATGGATAACATTTCATGTAATACATATGTAATACACAAAACTATGATAGATGACAGAGGAATGTCGTCGCATTTAAATGTGGTGGCGGAATTGAATAGTACTTAGGAAAGTGAGCAGAGTTCTTAGGTTGGCTCGGCATTCTAAGATAAGTAAAGTTTCTAAAGTATAGTATAGCATTTAACAGTTTAAGGCAACAATTAAAGGCACTATAGTCAAGAAAAATTGTAGTCCTACATTGCTAAGGTACCTAATTGTATAAGGCACACATAAAATGCAATCCTAGTTCTCTACATCAGCCTGCTCTGATACCAATCTGTCACACCCCCCAAAATGGACCAGGGGTAATTGTGACCAATCATATCATAACACAGTTGTATAAACGAGAACGACTCTATATGAGACTTTTTAAATAAAACCTTTGTTAATAAAATAGCGGAAGCAGTAATACATGTTTACATTATTATTAAAACGTAAAATAAATGTTTATGAACTAAAATATAATATGAGATGTGGACTCCATGCAAGCATCCAATCTATCATCACAAAGTTGCAAACAGCTAGCTCAATCATCACCTGAGATAAAACATGCTTAAATTGTCAACCAAAAAGGTTGAGTGAAATTCACAGGTTTATAAATAATATCCAAAGTTTTAGACCACAAGATTTAGTTTAAAGTTGATTGATATAGAAATATCAATCTAAAAGTGTTGCTGCATTTTGTAATATCGCTACTAAACAAGTTTACCCTATGACACCTTGTACTGTCAGTGTCGTGGAATCATTATTATGTAACCAAAGACCAACGGTCGAATGGTTAGAGACGTTACTCTCAATAGGCCTATTCACAATAATTAAGTTTGCATTTAAACGTAGCAATTAACGATATTACAGTAGGGATTTAGCATGAATCAAAGCATGACAGCATAGTTAACAATTTAGTACTTGTGTCTAAGCGTAAAACAGTTATAAAGCAAGCATGTGTCTCACCCCAAAAGTTGTAAAACAGTTATGAAACAGTAAAAAGTGGGGCTATGAAGTTCACCTTAGTAGCACACGAAAGAATTGAATGGAAGGACGTGACCGAGATCTCAACCTAGAGATAGAACGTATGATCAGACATTGCCTAACAGACAATAGTATATAGTACTATATTGATAGTAATGGTTCACTAAAGAATTTCTATTTTCGGAAGGTTACTATTTATGGAAAGTTTCCACTTATAGTAATTTTCCAATTTTAGAAAGTTCGGGTTAATCTTTACCAAGATGTTTTACAACTCTACTCAAACTTCGTTGCTATCAAATAAGTCAGGAATGACCAGATGTAACTGGGGGCCCAGGATTCTTGACCAGAATCTAAGTCATGGCATTCGAGATCCACAAGCTTACCCATAAATGGCAACCTAGACATCATTCACTTACGACCGTGAGTAGCGATGAAGTTCACATGAATTATACATTATCTTTGATTAACCTTCACTTTAGGTGTATACACACAACGAATTATTAATGTACTTAATAATTATATATGTGATAATATAACCTAAGTTTTATTTAATATTTAGTTATTATACCTTAGTATGTCTTATATATATATTAAATATAATTACCTCTAAATAAATACCTAAATAACTTCAAAAATAATAGTGTTTTATTAATCGAACATTATTCAAAAATGTCTAAATAATAAATTAAGTATCTAAAAATTACATACATAATTTTTATAGTCTTAGTTAATCATATAGATTAGTAGAAAAATTTAAGAAAATGTTTCTATTATATTTTTGTATTTATTTTTGTTTTTACCCTTAATGTATTCACAAAACAATTTTAATTCTACATAATTATTAAATAAACCCAAATAATTATTATTATAATTTTTATAAGTTTCTATCAGTCTAATAACCTGTAGAAAAATATATAAAAAAATATTTTTTATTATTTTATATTTATTCTTAATTTACTTTCGAATTACATAATAATAGAATTTAATTATATAATAAATACCAATTCGACCCAAGTAATTATTTTTATAATTTTTTCAGATCTATATAAGTTTTAAAAACTTAGAAAAGAATTATATATATTTTATTTTTGGTTAAAAGTATTTATTACGAATTTTACATTGTTTTTACGTTTAAACACTGCATAATTCGTATTTAATTATAAATAATATTCCATAAATTATCAAAATTATTTTTATGCATCATAACACTTATAATACTAATTATAACATATAAACATAATTAATTTCGAATTTTACAAAGAATATACAATAAATATAAATATAAATGACAATATTGAAAAAAAATTAATAAAAATAGAAAGTACCTCAAATTTTCTTCAAGGTTTTGAGAGAATAACTTAAGTTTTTGTGTTTGGCAAGAAAAAATGAATGAGGAGCCATGTATTTATAGATAAAAAATGGTTGGTGAAAAGAAAAAAAAATAATAAAATAAAGGTGTCAATTTTGACAAAATAATAAAAACATGTTAAAAATATTTTTAATAAGTTTTTGTTTTTGAAAATATTTATTCAAAATTCATGGGCTCATTATTTAATTTATAAAAAAAAATCTTATTTCTTTTTATTTTTATTTTTTTTATAAGCTAAAAATATATATAATGATTAAAATAACTTATCATTTAATTAATAATTATGTTACATATAGTTTTAAATATAATACGCATTAATATTAACTAAAGTTATTTTATATAATTAGTGTAAACTTTAGTTAACAAAAAGTGTCGACAAAAAATAAATATTTGATCAATGTCAAATTTAATTATATATTACGTATGAATAACAACCCTATAGTCAAATTAGTCAATTCAGGCATGGAAATATGAGGGTTGTTATAATGGAGGTCCGGAGTAGCCCACTCCGTTGGGCCAGATAATCGGGATGAAAAACCGAAAAAAAAGAAGCACTAAAAGACGAAATAGGTGATGACGTGATGACATCACCCGAGTACTATTCATTGGTGTTGGCTAACCTGTATACAAACTCAAATCAAATTTGTTCACAAAAGGTTTCGGCATTGTACAACAATTATAACCACATGTTACATTATGATACAACATGTTCTGAGAGGTCATAAAATATCGTTATTCTCAAACACTTTTAAAACAAAATATGACAAATGTGTCAACTCAACCATATTGAAATGGCTCATTTTGGGTATATCCCCACTAGCACGTCAACTCAATGTCATATTTGAAATCTCTTTTTAATTTATTAGTTTATTTATTAATTACTTAGAATTACTCCCTATAATTTACTCCGTACCCTTTATAATTGTTAAAGATGTTATAATATATATATATATATATATATATATATATATATATATATATATATATATATATATATATATAAATGGATAGTCAATTATTGATACACAAAAGTAATATTATTGTATTACCTAAACTTGTGATATTTTTGCTATAAATAGCCATGAATGCAAGCATTAAACTTGCACCATTTCTCACACTTACAAAGTGTTTCTTTCTTTCTCTCCATTATCATCTTTGTTCTTACACTTCATTATTAGTATTCTTAATCAAGAATCAAATCACTAAAGGTAGTTATAAGCCTACTGAATTATAACATCAAGAATCAAACCACTAAAGGTAGTTATAATCCTACTGAATTATAACACGTTATCAGCACGATAATCTTAATACTAATTATGGTTGGCTCTGCCACCTAAATGATATATGGTCGGTTATACCACCTGAATAATATATGGTCGACACTGTCGTCTAATTATCATTTATGTTACTAACATTTATATTTCAATTATCTAACATTTATATGGCCGACACTGTCGCCTAATTATCATTTATGTTACTAACATTTATATTTCTATTATCTAACATTTATATGGCCGACACTGTCGCCTAATTATCATTTATGTTTACTAATATTTATATTTATGTTATATAACATTTATTAATGATTGCTTACATATGGTCGACACTGTCACCTACTTATCATTTATGTTATATTAAATTTATGTTTAATGTTTATATACTTATGAATATAAAGTGACTATAATTTATCATGTTGTTTGTTTTAATAGAAAATGTCGAATTTGGAAAAGCTTAAATTTACTCCTTTAGAATCAACTGGAAACAACTACATGCCATGGGTTATAAAAGTAAAAATGCATCTTAAATCAATGGGCATTCTTGAAGCCATAAATGAAAACAACACTTGTTATGAAAAAGAACAAGCAACGGCATGTTGCTTTATTCATCAACATATTGATGAATGCTTACAAAATAATTATGTGACTGTAGAAGATCCCCATGTTTTATGGGAAGGTCTCAAAAGCAGATTCAATAATCAAAGAGAAATTTTACTTCCAGCTGCTATGGAACAATGGAGAACATTAAGGTTCCAAGACTTTAAGAAAGTAAATGAATATAGCTCAGCTCTGTATAATACATGTTCACAACTTAAATTCCGTGGACATGAAATAAGTGATGCAGACATGATGGAGAAAACTTTCTCCACAATGAATGCTGCAAACATCACAGTGCAAAGAAATTTGAGAATGCTAAAGTTCAAAACATATCCTGAACTTAATTCATATCTCTTAGTTGTAGAGCAAAATGATGAGCTATTAATGAAAAATCAGCAATCCCGTCCTACTGGTACACTTGCAATCCCTGAAGCAAATACTGCAAATAATTATAAACAGGGACAAGGACGCGGGCAAGGTCGTGGTTATAATAACCATCACCATCATCATGCCAAAAGCCATAACTATGGTAGAAACCATCCTTATGGTAATGGTAATGGACAAGGACGTGGTCGTGGTCGTGGCCGTGGTGGTCAAAGAAATAATAATCCACGAAAATATAAATATCAACCACAAAACAAGCTCACTAAACAAGATGTTGAAGAAAATTCTTCTAAAAATTCTGAAGAATCTTGCTACAGATGTGGTAGAATGGGCCACTGGGCTAATACTTGCCGAACATCTAAACATCTTGTTAAGATGTATCAGGATTCGCTGAAAGATAAAGAAAAGGAAGTAAACTTTGTGGATAACGTCGATCCAACAGTCACTGAGAAACCATCTGATTTATATGAAGATTTCTTGAATGTTTAAGTTGTGTGTCTTTCGAAAAATAAACGATTTAATATCGTCTGTCTTTGTCATTATGTTTGCTAAATGTTTCAGTACTATCTATTTGCGTTTAAAATATTGTGTAATATTAATGTACTCACTATTTATTTCTTATATATGAAGTTCAATATGAATTTTGCTGGAATACAACATCAATCAAGTGGTGGAGATCTCTGTATAGCAGACAGTGGAACTACACACACTATACTTAAATCCGAGAAATATTTTATTGATCTAAAACCAACGGAAGGAACTATACATACAATATCAGGACCTGCTAACTTGATAAAAGGGATAGGAAATGCAAATTTCATACTACCAAATGGTACAAAATTTTTAATAAATGATGCCTTATTTTCTCCCAAGTCAAGCAGAAATTTATTGAGTTTCTCCGACATATACCTTAACGGGTATGATTATCAGTCAGTGACAACAGAAAATGAGAAATATTTAAGTATCACTGACAAGAGTCATGTGGTTGAAAAACTGCCAAGACTTAGTTCTGGATTACATTATACACATATAAATGTACCAGAAATACATATGGTAGTTAACGAAAAATATATTGATGCTGGTGTATTCAGTTTATGGCATAACAGATTAGGCCATCCAGGATCAACAATGATGAAAAGGATTATTGAATGTACTCATGGACATCCACTAAAGGATAGAAAAATCCATCATGATACAATGGTTCCATGTACATCTTGCTCTCTTGGAAAATTGATAACTAGACCCTCACCACTTAAGGTTGAGAAAGAATCACCAATGTTTCTTGAAAGAATTCAAGGTGATATATGTGGACCAATTCATCCACCATGTGGACCATTTAGATATTTCATGGTTCTAATAGACGCATCTAGCAGATGGTCTCATGTTTGTCTGTTATCAAGCCGTAATGTGGCATTTGCAAAATTTCTTGCCCAAATTATTAAATTGAGAGCTCATTTTCCTGATTACACTATTAAAAGGGTGAGACTTGATAATGCTGGCGAATTTACATCTCAAGCATTTAATGACTATTGCATGTCTATAGGAATTGTTGTTGAACATTCTGTTGCTCATGTGCATACACAAAATGGTTTAGCCGAGTCATTGATTGAACGTTTACAGTTAATCGCTAGACCATTGATAATGAGAACAAAACTCCCTGTATCTATATGGGGTCATGAAATTTTACATGCTGCTGCATTGATTCGCATCAGACCAAGTGCAAGTCATAAATATTCCCCCCTACAACTTGCTTTTGGTCAAGAGCAAAATATTTCCCATCTTAGAACATTTGGTTGTGCAGTGTATGTTCCAATTGCGACACCACAACGTACAAAAATGGGTCCTCAAAGGAGGTTGGGAATATATGTTGGATATGAAACATCTTCTATATTAAGGTATATTGAACCTATGACAGGTGACGTTTTTACAGCACGTTTTGCTGATTGTCATTTTAATGAAACATTGTTCCCTAGATTAGGGGGAGAAATGAAAAATAAAGAAAATGATGTTTCATGGTGTGAACCTCAATTAAAGTATATTGATCCTCGCACAAAAGAATGCGAGACAGAAGTTCAAAAGATAATGCATATACAAGAACTTGCAAATCAATTGCCTGATGCATTTACAGATTCAAAAACGGTGACAAAATCATATATACCAGCAGTAAATACTCCAGCTCGAATTGAAATTTCAAAAGCTGGCAATAACGTCACTCATGAATCTTTGCCACGTCAGAAACGTGGAAAACCAATTGGTTCAAAGGATAAAAATCCTCGAAAAAGAAAATCAGCTGATAATGAAGTAAAAGAAAGTGTTCAAGAAGAACCACAAATCAGTACTCCTACTGCAGAGGAGATTGATGATGTCAATACAGAAATTGTAATCAATTATGCATATTCAAAAATATTATGGAACCGAAATGAAATGAAAAATCTTGATGAGAAATTTTCATTTAATGTTGCATATGACATCATGAATAATGATGATGATCCAGAACCAACATCTATGGTTGAATGTCAAAATAGACATGATTGGACTCAATGGAAAGAAGCAATACGAGCTGAATTAGAATCACTCAATAAAAGAAAAGTTTTCGGATCCATCATTCCCACTCCTAAAGATGTGAAACCTGTAGGATACAGATGAATTTTTGTCCGAAAAAGAAATGAGAAAAATGAAGTTACAAGGTATAAAGCTAGACTTGTAGCTCAAGGTTTTTCTCAAAGACCGGGAATTGATTATGAAGAAACTTATTCCCCTGTTATGGATGCAATTACTTTTAGGTACTTAATCAGCCTGGCAGTTTCTAAAAATTTAGAAATGCATCTCATGGATGTTGTGACTGCTTACCTATATGGATCACTTGATAGTGATATATATATGAAGATACCTGAAGGATTTAAGGTACCAGAAGCATCAAATGCAAAACCCAAAGAAATGTATTCGATTAAATTACAAAGATCTTTATATGGGTTAAAACAATCGGGACGTATGTGGTATAACCGATTAAGTGATTACTTGATAAGCAAAGGGTATACAAATAACCTTACTTGCCCTTGTGTTTTCATTAAGAAAACAACATCCGGATATGTGATCATAGCTGTTTATGTTGATGATCTTAACATCATAGGTACAAATAAAGAGATCTATGAAGCCATTCAACTTCTAAAGAAAGAATTTGAAATGAAAGATCTCGGAAAAACCAAGTATTGTCTTGGTTTACAAATTGAGCATATGCCTAATGGTTTACTTGTACATCAAACAACATATACTGAAAAGATTTTGAAACGTTTCAATATGGACAAGGCAAAACCATTAAGTACTCCTATGGTTGTTAGATCACTCAATGTTGAAACTGATCCATTTCGTCCATGTGAAGATCATGAAGATATTCTTGGACCAGAAGTACCATATCTTAGTGCAATTGGAGCTCTTATGTATCTTACAAATTGTACAAGACCTGATATTTCTTTTGCAGTTAATTTGTTGGCAAGGTTCAGCTCCGCTCCTACCAAAAGACACTGGAATGGGATCAAACACATATTTCGATACCTTCGAGGAACTACTGATTTAGGATTATTTTATTCTAACGAATCAAAACAAGATTTGGTTGGTTATGCTGATGCAGGTTATTTATCTGATCCACATAAAGCTAAATCTCAAACTGGATATGTATTCTTAAATGGAGGTACTGCAATATCATGGCGTTCTAAAAAACAAACACTTGTTGCTACATCATCAAATCATGCCGAAGTGATTGCATTACATGAAGCTACTCGGGAATGTTTTTGGTTGAGATCAATGACATAAATCATTACTGATTCTTGTGGACTAGAACGCGATAAAAGTCCAACAATTATCTATGAAGATAATGCAGCTTGCATAGCACAGATGAAAGAAGGGTATATCAAAAGTGACCGAACCAAACACATACCTCCTATATTCTTCTCATACACTCAAAATCTCATTAAGGACAACGAGATTGAAATGAGATATGTTCAATCCAGCAAAAACTCTGCTGATCTTTTCACGAAAGCACTTCCAACTGCTATTTTCAGAACACACGTTCATAACATTGGCATGAGACATGTTCAAAAGATGTAACAACCGAAGCGATGTCTACTTGAGGGGGAGTCAACTCCATGCTGCACTGTTTTTCCCTTAGCTAAAGTTTTTCCCACTGAGTTTTCTTTAGCAAGGTTTTTAACGAGGCAGTAACTTACAGTTGATCTTCAACAAACAAAATTGATATCCAAGGGGGAGTGTTATAATATATATATATATATATATATATATATATATATATATATATATATATATATATATATATATATATATATATATATATATATATATATATATATATATATATATATATATATATATATAAATGGATAGTCAATTATTGATACACAAAAGTAATATTATTGTATTACCTAAACTTGTGATATTTTTGCTATAAATAGCCATGAATGCAAGCATTAAACTTGCACCATTTCTCACACTTACAAAGTGTTTCTTTCTTTCTCTCCATTATCATCTTTGTTCTTACACTTCATTATTAGTATTCTTAATCAAGAATCAAATCACTAAAGGTAGTTATAAGCCTACTGAATTATAACATCAAGAATCAAACCACTAAAGGTAGTTATAAGCCTACTGAATTATAACAAAAGATAATTTATATGGAGTACAAGTTTTTGCATTTGTGTCAGCTAATTTATAAAAAGCCGTAACTTTTGCACCCCGTAAAATAGTATGAACTAGTTTTCGAACCCTCGCTTTCCGCCGGGAGTTCGGTTTTCAATGTAGTTTATTGCGTTTAGTTTGTAAAATTATTTCGTGGCTAACGATGATGTCGTTGAAGCGCAACTCGAGTCGAACTAAAATTATTTCGTGGCTAATGATGATGTCATTAGAAAATTTCTGAATAATTTATATAGAAGGATGCATTTTTCTAAACTAGTTAAAATTCTTATAAAGAATGTGTAAAATTTTACACAAAAAGTACGACTATTTATCACAAAATATGAATTTTTATAAAAAGAAAAAAAATATTTTTCTAATAAAATGTATGGACTTTTATAAAGAAAAATATGGATTTTGCTAACTTTTTGTCTACCAATTTGAGGTAAAAAAAATAAAAATAAAATAAAAGGAACAAGAACAAATGGGCTGTTTGTATAAAATATAATATAAATATTAGTTAAATATTAAATGGGTGTGATGTGATTTGTTGCAGGTAGTGTAGAAGTGTGACAGGGGAGTATGTTTATCAATGTGTAGAAGGGTGACAGGGGAGGGAGTGTGTTTATCAATACCCATTGAAATAGCTAGGTGGATGGTTGTAGTGGTTTAGGTAGGTTTTGTTGTTTGCGTTCCAAGTTGAGGTTATTAGTAGATAGAAGGGGTGTCTTGTAGTGGCGGAACTAGTGTAAAAAGTTAATAAATTTTTATTGTCAGTCAACATGGGTAAACAGTAAAAAAATCTAATTTTTAGCATAAAAAAATATTTTTTAGTAAAAAAATTTTAATATAAAATTTTTTTCTCGTTAAATTCAGGTGAGGCAGATACCCCCTTTGTAACACACGATCTTCCGCCATTGGCGTCTTGTGTCTTCTGGATCATGTTGAATAAATACTTAAAGCATTTATATGCGAAATTTTTTCATACATAATAATAAGTTCATAATACTAATAAAGTCATAAGTACTAAGTATGTAAAGTCGACGTTAATTATGTTTTTTATTTTTAAATGTTTTATACACTTAATTAACAAATGAACCTATCCATGTAATATTATGTTAGATTTTTGGGGCTTCTATATATATTGAGTCTTGTACGACTGCACGCTTTGCACGCCCCAATATCCAGGTCTGACTAGATAGTTATGGTCAGTGGCGGATCCAGGAAAAAATGTCACCGGGGGCGAATTTTTTTTTTTTTTAAACGTAGGAATTTTTTTGGCAAAATATAGAGGTTTTGGGGCAAAATATAGAGTTTTTTGAACAAAATTTGGAGACTTTTGGGCAAAATACGAAGGTTTTTGGCCAAATTATGGAGGTTTTTGGGCAAAATATGAAGGGTTTGGGGCAAAAAAAAATTCCACCGAGGGCAAAATCGAAAAAACGAAAAAATTTGCACTAAAATTTCGAAATCCACCGGGGCGGCCGCCCCCTCCTTTACACTTTGGATCCGCCTCTGGTTATGGTTTGTTGATACGTAGTCTATGGTCGGTAGTCTCTTTATTGTTCTTTTATTTGAAATGTGTGTATAGTTATAGTTGTCACGTACGCTATGTCAGTGTTTTCATTTTAGGTTCTTCTGTTGTTTATCTCTCGTTAGTTAATAGTTAAATTGGTTGTATGGTTGTAGTTGTCACACTATGTCAGACATTTCATTTTAGCTTCTTCTATAGATTCGGTCTTCTCATTTGTTAGTCGATAGTTAAATTGGTTGTAATTTCTTGAGAAATCATCTTTATAGCGAAACGCTCAATCAAATTTTTTTTCCCGATATAATGGTAAAGATGAACTGTGTATCCAAAGTGTGGTGTACCTATTCATAATGCTGTGTATATTTAATAGGTGTATTGTAACTTTGTAAGTTTTATGCTATATTGCTATTGAACGTTTTTGAAGAATACAATTGAGTTAATGTTGAATTAGACAAGTTTGTTTAGCAAAAACAAACTAGTATGATTTGCCGTGCGATTTATTCCAAACCCATGATAAAAGTTTTATCATAAAACACAACAATTTGTCCCTATTCTACACAGCTGCACCCAATGATAAGCTTTTGCTAATTATACAGTACATCCTTCAATTTTCACATCACTCACACTTTCACCTATGAAGTTAACTCTATTCAAGTCCAACCCCCATGATGTTTAAAAGTTCAAGAGCATATTTGTTACTTATAGAAGTAGTGTTGTCTAATCAAGTGTTATTGAGTTTATAGTACACAACTTTTTCTCAAAAATAAAATAAATAAATAAATAAAATATTTGGAGTATTTGTTTTTTTTCTAAGAAAACTTGAATCTATAAATGGAAGCAACTTTGCTTTCTAAAGAAGAAAAGACCAAACAATTACACCAAAGGATATTGGTCCAGCAATATTATGAGGTGGCTCATTCAACCAAAAGATACTGTTTAGGACAATTTGTATATATATTTCGCGATTTCTTCGTATAATGGTGTGCGTGAATTTGCAAAAGAAAAACATACTAAAACACAAGTGAATTATGCCCCCTGATTAGAAGGGTACTAATACAACTTTTTTTTTTTTTTTTTTTTGCTATTCACAAGATGTCTTTTATATGAACACAGTATATCTTTAATCATTTGGAGAAAGTGAGTGATATAGCATATATAAACACATAAAACAACTACGAAGTATTACTTACGATTTTTTTAGTTCACAATGTGTTTTTTAATTAAAATCATCTCAGCGACGTGAAACCCTAACAACTCTTGTTAGAGAATGTCCGTATGTATGTACAACAAGTCAACAATTAACTCATTGACACCTTTTAAACACAGATTATAACAACTATGCATCTAGAATCAAAATTTACAAACGAGACGACCATAATAGGGGCGGATCTAGTATGCTTTCAGTGGTAGCACGTCCTACCACTGGAATAATTGAGGGCTAACATATTCTCGATTCACGTTTGTAATGAACAATTGTACTCATTAAGTTTTAGGGTGAAAGAGCTCGGGTTCTTCATTTAAATGGGTTTTTAGAGACGAGTCACAGTTGAAGATGGTTTTTTTTTTTATCCCCATACAGTCATATTATCAAAAATAGCCCGTTAACTATTCTAGTTTTTTCTTATTATGTCCATATTAATTACACTATTTTTGCACTATTTTAAAATGAGTCCCTCAACTTGAATTGACTTTAATTTGGTTTTCATCCTAATATATAAAATGTTACCACTATTTTTAAAATGCTTGCTTTTATACTCCGAATCTTTTTTTGTAAATGACTGATTTTTCATTTTATATCTTTTTAGTAAAACAAGAACAAAAGAATTATACTTCTTTAAATATAAATATTAAGGTGTGGCCTCGGTTTCGGTATCGACTAGGGTGCCGAGTACGGAGCGGTTTAATTTGAACTCGTCACCGGTTTGTGAAAATGACCCTCCTATTCCACTTCCATCGAACGTTGAAGATCCTGGTCAAGGTATTTTAGGGAATGAGTCTTTAACTAATACTACTAATATTGTTTTTTCTACCAATGTTGGTGTTGTAGAAAATCCTACTGTTCCTGGAGATTGTTCACGGACAAAGCTTAAGAAAGGTAAGACCAAAGTGTACGGGTCCAAGAATGTAGCTTCGGTACGTAATGAGCAAAGGGTGTGTGACAACCCAGAAATTTTCGACCAAATTTAAACTTCATTCTTTATATTATTCCGACACGATAAGCAAAGTTTGTTAAGTTAAATCTCAAGAATTTTAAACTATGTTCATACATTCATTTAACCTCGACCAAATTCAGACGATTCACGAACCATTATATATAATTATATAGATATGTATATATTATAACTTGAGAATATTGACAAAGAATTAAACGTATTTACACGAACGTATTTGTTTCAATATGTTCATCGATGGAATTAGAAGATAATATCAAATGATTGATTTATCAGATACATTGTATGATTTCGAGTCTCTGTTGAGAGGTCCACTTTGATTTAGGAAATCTTTCCTTTTTAACGGTATTCGAAATAATTGGTAAGGTGATTTACAAGTAAGAACAAATGTGTCAATTGACGAAGGTTAGACAAAAGTTAGTGGAGAACTAGATTCCATAATATTCGACTGATCTATTTTCAAACGTATGAAAACGATTTCAAAAACTGAGTTATTATAATATGTTATTTTTAAAGATAAATTGATTATATAGAATTAGAAGAATTTAAGTAAAGCTTTATAATATATATATATATATATATATATATATATATATATATATATATATATATATATATATATATATCGTGAATGTAACATGACATAATATATTCTATCAGTTAAACGAATGTAAACGGGTCTTAAAATATAATTACTTTTGAAAAACTAAATATTATATTATTAAATAAATATTTCCAACTTATATTTTGAGATAAAAATATATATATACTTTACAATGTAACGAGATATAATAATAACGTAGTCATAAAACGTTTTGATTTAAAATAATATTATTATATAACGAGACGTTGATTTATAGAAGCAAATGACCAAAACACTCAAATGATTAAGATACATCTTTAGTGATATAGTTTATTGATAATCTAAGTTAATATTTTGACAAGGGTACGAGTCACTAAACGTAAAGTGCTAGTTTTCTCAGCGTACGAGTTAATGTTCGAGAAATCGAAGTCGAGACATAAGTCGAGTGACAACGTACGAGTCATCGGAACTAAATTTATGTTCTAACTATGCACATAAATATAATATAATTGATGTCGTGCGAGGTGTATATAAAATAGCTTTATATTTTACAAGGAAATACTATTAAATACGATACAATTTTACACAAGATATTTATTTATTTATAGAATGGATATACTTAAACCTTGCTACAACACTTATAGGCAGTGTACCTAATCGTACAGTAGTGTAGTTTTTAGTAAGTCCGGTTCGTTCCACAGGGAAAATCTTTAAACAAAGCTTAACGCTATATTAGTTTACTTTTATAAAAATACAAATATATATATATAAGTAATATTATTATTATAAAGGGGGATTTTTACCGTTTAATGACCGGTTTGTCGATTTTAAAACTTTAGTCGCAGTTAAAACCAAATGTAAAATAATAAATAAATACAAGACTTAATTTAAAGCATAAAGTAAATAACGATAATGAAATTGTGAATAATAAAAGTGCGATAAAATAAACTTGCGATAATTAAAAAATACGATAATTAAAAGTGCAATTAAATGCAATAACAATAAAAATGCGATAATTAGAAGTGCAATTAAATATAAAATAAAGGAAATTAAATATGAAATAAAAGAATTATGCTTATTTAAACTTCCGTAATCATGATGTTTGACGTGTTGATTTTAGTTTTATGCCCATGGGTTAATTGTCCTTTGTCCTGGATTATTTAATATGTCCGTCTGGTTTTTGTCCATAACAGTCCATCAGTCATAAATATAAAGTGCGAGTATCCTCGTCAAATTATCCTTATACCTGAAGTCAAATATTCCAACTAATTGGGGACTTAAACTGTAACAAGGTTTTAATACTTTGTTTAATAATTACACCAGGTTATCGACTGCGTGTAACCCAAGGTTTTAATACTTTGTTATCAATTATGCCAAGTGTCCTTGTACATAATTTCACCCCTGTTTTAATAATTCTAGTGGCTATTAATCCATTCCCGTGTCCGGTTAAATGAACGATTATTCGTACATATAAATACCCCGCCCATCGTGTCCGATTGAGTGTATATGGTTATTTATAGGGACGTCCAATTGTAAATCTTTATATTAAAATTAACAAACTATCATTTAGTTAAACAAATATAAAGCCCATTAATAGCTCATAGTCTAATTTTCACAAGTGTCGTTCTTTTGTCCAAACCCCAATTATGGTACAAAGCCCAATTACCCAATTTTAGTAATTAGCCCAACATCATGATTACTTCGTTTTAAATAAGCATAATAATAACTTAGCTACGAGACATTAAATTAAAAAGGTTGAACATAACTTACAATGATTAAAAATAGCGTAGTGTTACACGGACAGAATTTCAACTTACACCCTTACAACATTCGCTAACATACCCTTATTATTAGGATTAAAATTAAAATTAAAATTAAAATATAAATTATAAATATAAATATTACGTATATATAGATGGATGGATATATATTGATTTTAAAATTCGTCGAACTGCGTTGGCTTTTATAGGCATTTTCATTTTTTGGGGCTCCGCGAGTCGCGGTACTTTTAGCCTTCGAACTCCGCAAGTCGCGGAGTTCGTTTTTACAGCTCATTCAGCCTTGGCTCTTTGTTTGCCGACGAATTTTTAATATATTATAATATTTAAATAATTATAAGAATTATTTAAATATTATATTATATTTATGTGCATAGTTGACTCGTAATTTTTAGTCCGTTGCGTTGAGCGTTGAGAGTTGACTCTGGTCCCGGTTCCGGATTTTCGAACGTCCTTGCGTACAATTTAATATCATGTACTTTGCGTTTTGAATCTTGTACTCTTGTAATTTCGAGACGTTTCTTATCAATAATTGGAACCTCTTTGATTGTATTTTATACTTTTGAGCTTTTTGGTCGTTTGCGTCTTCAATTCGTCGAATCTGTCTTTTGTCTTCACCTTTTAATATTTAAACGAATATCACTTGTAAATAGAACAATTGCAACTAAAAGCTTGTCTTTCTTGGGGAATAATGCTATGAAATATATGTTCGTTTTTAGCATTATCAAATATTCCCACACTTGAGCGTTGCTTGTCCTCAAGCAATATAGTCTTGAAATACTAGAATCACTTCTTTATTCTTCACACTTTGTACATCAGTGATTTATATACGGCGGTATAAACAATGATAGTAACGATATGGTTTACAGTCCCATATGACTATAAAAATTTAGATCCTTTAAGTAAATTGGATCTTTATGAAAACATTTGATCTTTTGAAAATTAAATCTAGCTTTTACCCTAGATAAGTTTTTCGGAATAACCCTTCACCGGTGTTTGCAAAATATTTTTGTGGGTTTGGTGGGTTTCAGATTTGAAAATTTTAGCTCAAAACTTATGGTTTTGTGTCACCCACTTGCTAACCTTGTATTTGGAAAGCAACACGTCCAGTTTACTTGTCCAGTATATTACCTTTCGGTAAACTACCGTCCGGTTGTAAAGGAAAGCGTTGAACAAGCAACTGTTAAGACAATGTCCCCTGACATGCTTTTAATTATGGTCTATAACGTGTCGGACGCAATTACTATCCTTGGTAGGAGCAATAGTAAAGCTCACCCTTATAATTTTCCGGTCTGGCACAAGGTCCTGTCTTTGACCATGCTATGCAACCACCGTTCTTACGGTTGACACCCGATTTGGTTCAGGTGACCTAATGAATTCCAGGTGAATTCCTAGGATTTTACGTTCAATGGTAATGAACGCATTGAAAATAGGTTTTCAGAGAACAAATCGGTTTGTAACTTTTGATCAAAATATTTTCTCGTTCAAGCTCGAGTTTAGATATCATTGAATTCCATGAGTTTGAATTCTCAATCTTTAAGGTCAATCTCAAGGATTGAGTAATATCAGTCTTAAAAGCTGATTTTTGATCTTTTAAGGAGATTATCCTTTCTGGGGATCTGATTCATTAGTCTTATCAAGCTAATTTGCACGGTGCCCCCCATTGTACGAGATAAATCCTTCTCATAGTTAGGATAAATCTGACCACTTGGCGACCCTGTTTGATGCTGAGGTCCGTGGATTTCCTGCTGATTTTAGTGATGACTTTTCTAGATTTTTCGTCAACCTACAGCTGGTCTGGACGACAACTTCATGACCTAAATCAAGAAGCGCGTTTCTTTTTCGGAAGACTTTACTTCCTTTTAATGATGGAATTGATTCATCGTGTAGATCCATCTTTCTTACAGTAAATCAGGTAAAACTTTTTAGTTTAGTCCAAAGCAAAAGTATTTTCAATTATTTGTACAAAAATATGTGATATATGTTTAAAATAACTTGGTAAATTTTCCCACACTTGGCTTTTATTTTCTTTTATTTGCCTTTTTATTGTCCTCTATTCCATTTTAAATGAATTCTAACATTTTGGTTTGTTTCTCAATTTATGTCCTTTCCAAGGTAACAATAATTTCGGTGTTAACACCTAGTTTTATTGTTCATAAATATGTATAAACATGATTTTGAGTTCATTTAGTTGAAAATTTTGAAAAATTTTACTAGAATTGGGTAGTCAGTATATAAGACTAGGGCTGTTCTTTATTATCAGAGAGCACTAGATTCTAATACAACTACTGCTTTACTAGTATATTTTTAATGGTAACCAAGTGTTTAAGATAATTTTTTTTTTTTTTAAAAAATCCGAAAGAATTTAACCCCTTCTCACACTTAAGATCTTGCAATGCCCTCATTTGCAAGAAATCAGAAACAATTTAAATTATTGAGGGTGATTAGCGTAGAAATGATTAAATTTTACCAAAGTTTCCAAACATATTTGTGTTTGTGTTGAATGATAAATGGTGCACATCATTTGTTCATTCCGTCTTGTTGTTATTTCACATATATTTTTCATCTTGTCATCAAAATTAGTTGCTTTTGCTGAACTTAATGCCAGTCTTTGAAAATGCGTTGTTTTACCCTGTTGTGTACATAAGATAAACTGCAAACATATATATATATTTTTGAAGTTTGGTATATTACCCCACGTTCAAAAATTATTAAAATCTAATAATAAAAGTTAGAAAATTATAAAAACTATTACAATATTAACATACGTATTAAATGTATCAACATTACAAATTATAAAATAAATAAAACTAAGTAGACTAGGGATGATACTGATACCAGTAGGGGTTCCATGCATAACCATAGGTGTTATAAAATGCTTCGGATGGGTTATACGTAGGATACGGTGGTTGGATCTCTATAGACCAGGGAGGGAATATGGGCGATGGAGTAGGAATATAGTTTCTACCTATATGTTGGCAATAAGCTATGATTTGGTTTTGATGAACTTGCCAATCTTCAAATGCTCTATGTCTAGCATTTTCATACTCTTGTGAAGCTATAAACCTTTGCATTTCTGCCATTTCATTTCCCCCTCCTACATTACCTTGCTGTTGGTTTCTCTCAACCTGTGGATGTCTACCATGGTATTGTACTGCGGCGTTATTTCGCCTCTTCAAAACCTTCGCACCATGGTATACATTTAAACCTATTGTATCGCGGGGTTCTGGTTCTTCGACTAATAATCCCCCCGACTTATATCCACACCGAGATATTCAGCAATCAAAGTAATAAATATACCACCTCCTATTAATCTATGCGGTCTCATCCCCCTAACCATAGCTGATAAATAATAACCCACACAATAAGGTATACTTACAGCGCTTTGTGGGTCTCGAATACACATATGGTAAAACAAATCATGTTCATTTACCTTTTCCTTATTCTTACCTCTTTGTGTAATCGAATTAGCTAAAAACCTATGAATTACTCTTAACTCTGCTCTATCTATATCCAAATAAGAGTAATTTCCCCCTTTGAATCGGTGATGGCTAGTCATTTGACTCCATACACCATGCGTATCAAAATTTTCGTCTATCTTTCTACCATTTAGTATCAACCCTCTACAATCGGTAGATGCTAGCTCCTCAGGCATATATATACGTAAGGCCTGAGCCATGTCTAGTAAAGACATGTGTCGCATCGAACCTCCTAACAAAAATCTAATAAAAGATCGATCGGTTAAACTAGCTACCCGATCATTTATTTCTATACTACATAACAATTCTTCACACCATACTTTATATACAGGTCTACGCATGTTGAATAACCGTACCCAATCGTTAAAAGTAGAATTACCATACCTCTGTGCAAGTAATTCCCTAATTGGCCCGGCCAATTCTACAGCTTCTAATGGTCCCCATTCTATGACCCCAGGTACTTCAACAGCTTTAGAATGAAGAGTATGCAAACCCCTTTGGTATTTTGGATAATCTATCCAAAGTCTGTCAAATCTCAGGTTCGGGTGCAAATCTTCCAAGTGCATATCGGAAAATGTCATGACTGGATGAGGTATATCTTGTTTGTAGTAGTTATCCACCTCCTGTTGTTCCGCATTCTCAGCAGGAGCATTGCGAGCTTGGGATGAAGATTCACCCCTTTCAGTCTGCAAAACACATCAAACACAATTTTTGTGCATCCAAATATGCATTAGTGTCAGCAAAATCATCAATCAAAATAATTACAATGACATGTTTAATTTATATCAAACTTAAGCTCATTTTCATATTTTCATCAAATCTACACTTTTTCAAATAAGCATATACAAAAATGTTCGCCAAGTTCATAAGCATTCAACTCAAATAACATGTCAAAATAATCATCACTAGCAATTAAACAAGTTTCAAATGGCATTATCTCTCAAAAATCAAGTTCATGAATTTTAGACTTGAAAAAGTCCACTTTAATTCTCAAAATCATGTTTAGGCTCAAAGTTTGGATCATTTAACTACCTAAACATGTTACACTACTTAATTTAGCAACAATTCATGACAAAAATCGGCCATAACCTGTTTATATCAAAAAGCCCCAAATTTGCTCAAGAACACAAACCCTAGATTACTCAAAATTTGAAGTTTAAGGCTCCTAATCATGTTAAATAGCATCAATCTAGGTTATACGAGCATAATACATAAGCAATTTAAGCATAATTACACTAAAAAGCATCAAAATCGAATTGGGTATAAAATTGCTCAAGAACACCAATTTTCGGATTAAATGGTGTTTAGGTGTAGAAATTTACCGTTTTTCTTGAGTAATTCCTTGATAGCATCCTTCTTAACATGATTTTAGTAAAAGATTTGATGATTAACGGTGAAAAATTGTGAATTTGGGAGTGTTTTCTCGGGTTTTTTCGGGTGTTATTTCGCAGTATTTTTGTTTTTGTGGTGTGTGGACTGAGCTGATTACGTTTTTATTTTTTTCTGGGTTTTGGTCCCTTCGCGAGTCGCGGAGTTTGTATTTTTTTTTTAAACATCTTATACTAATTAAAATAATTAAGTAATTAATTTTAAAATTTTGTTTCCCTTGTTATTTAGGACGAGGTCGTTTCGGATCGATGTCCTAGTCCGTCCTTTGACAAAATTTTAAAATTTGTCTTTTTGTAGCGATTGTTTTAAAAGCTAAGATTTTTGGTTTTTTTAATGTTTTTGGCATACTTTAATTCAATAAGATTAAAAATAATGATAATAAAAGTTCTCGTCCCTCCCTCGGGTAAAGCAATTTCGGTTCAAAGATCTAGTATTCAACTTACGACGAATTTTAAAAATCATATTTTTAACTTAGCGACATAAAGTAAATTTTTGTTTTTAAATTCACACAACTTAAATATAAAATTCAAAATTAATATTAAAAATTCACACCAAACTTAAAATTTAAAATGCATAAAAATAAAATTCATATTTTAAAAATTAAAAATTCACACCAAACTTAATTTAAAAATTCATATTATAAATTCACACCAAACTTATATTAATTTTTCAAATATTTACAATTTTAAATATATTGATTTTACAAAGTTTACAATATTAATTTAAGATTTATATATTAATTTTAAAAACATGGTAAAAATAAAATTAAAAATCTTTTTGGCTTTTATCCCACTTTAATCAATCAAATATTATCAAAAATATGCGCCCCTCTTTTCGGTAAAGTAATTTCGGTTCCAAGACCTAATTTAACTCATGACGAATTTTTGAAATATTTTGGGTTGATTGATTAAAGATATTTATACCTTAAGAATAAACGTTAAATTTCGCAGTGATGTAATAAATTTTTGTATGATATCAATAATTTCGGTTGCCAAACCTAATTTTATTTAATATCAATTTAATACTTTATAGCGAACAAATTAGCGTTTATTATCAAAAGGTTAAAAATAAAAATAAAAATAAAAACTGTACAGACTTACCTGTGAGATAGTATTCTTAGTTATATGATCTATCCCATTCATAAGATAGTCGGTTTAATTGGTTTTCCATGGCTACATAGGCGTAACCTCGAGCATTCAATGTTTTTTCTTCTAAACATATGAACGGTCCGTCTCTGCATAAAGTAACAAATTCGGTATTTGAATAGGTTTGATTATTTGAACATTTACCTCCATGTGACCATTTTCCGCATTTGTGACATCTTTCTAGGTGTCGTGCTCTTCTTTTCGCTGCGGATTTTGATTTTCCTTTACCAAATTGTAACTTATTATCTTCGCATCTGGATTCTTTTCTTACTCCGTCCAATCTTTCTCTGATTACTGATACTATTTCACTCGGTAGTGTTTCATTATTATGTTTAGTGATCAAAGCGTGTAGCATTAGACCATGGTTTAGTTCACAGGCAGTCTTCATTTCCTAAAAAAATAAAAATTCAGAATGGGGGGAGAAGACTAGTTCTTTAGGGTCTGCTAGGGAAAGACCATTCGGGTTCCATTTTCGAGAACTACACGAAAACAGACAATCTAACTCTAACAGAAATACATATTATCCTTTAAAGACTTGATTTTCCCCACACTTAGTTAGCTGTGGTATCGAAATTGTGATTAACTTCATTGTCGAATTCCATCGGACTATCTACGTATTGTTTAACTCTGTGACCATTAACTTTAAATTCAATCCCATTTGAATTTATTAATTCTATCATTCCGTATGGGAAAACTCTTTTGACTATGAATGGTTCAGACCATCTTGATTTCAATTTTCCAGGAAATAGCTTGAATCGTGAATTGAAAAGAAGAACTCTGTCACCTTCTTTAAATTATTTTAAACTTCTGATTCTTTTATCATGCCATTTCTTCGTTCTTTCTTTATAGATTAACGAATTTTCGTATGCTTCATGTCTTAATTCTTCTAATTCGTTTAGTTGACTTAATCGTAGACGTCCAGCTTCATGTATATCAAGATTACATGTCTTCAAAGCCCAAAATGCTTTGTGTTCAATTTCTACTGGAAGATGACATGCTTTTTCGTAAACGAGTCTAAAAGGTGTGGTTCCAATTGGAGTTTTGTAGGCTGTTCTAAAAGCCCAGAGTGCATCCTCTAATTTAATGGACCATTCCTTCGGATTTGATCCTACGTTTTTTTCTAGAATACGTTTTAAAGCTCGGTTGGTATTTTCAACTTGTCCACTTGTTTGTGGATGATAAGCAGTGGAGATTTTATGAGTTACTCCATATCTTTTAAGAACATTTTTCAAGTTGATTATTATAGAAATGAGTACCCCGATCACTTATTAAAGCTTTCGGTGTTCCAAACCTTGCAAAAAGACGTTTTAAAAAGTTGACTACAACTCGTGCATCATTAGTTGGGAGAGCTTGTGCTTCCGCCCATTTAGATACATAATCAATGGCTACGAGAATATAGAGATTATTATGAGATTTTGGAAATGGACCCATAAAGTCAATACCCCAAATGTCAAATACTTCACATACTTGTATGACATTTTGTGGCATTTCATCACGTTGACTTATTTTTTTGGCCCTTTGACATGCATCACAGGATTTGCAAAGAAGGTGTGCGTCTTTGTAAATTGTAGGCCAATAGAATCCAGCTTCATAAACTTTTCTTGCTGTTAATTGAGGCCCATAATGCCCTCCTGTTGGTCCTGTGTGACAATGGTTTAAAATTTTACTAGCTTCATCTCCGAATACACATCGGCGTATTATTCCATCTGGACAACTTTTAAACAAATGTGGATCTTCCCAGAAATAGTGTTTTATATCACTGAAGAATTTCTTTCGTTTTTGGTACGACAATCCTTTTTCAAGGAATCTGCAAACTAAGTAGTTTGCATAGTCTGCAAACCATGAGATTTCATTATAATCTATCTTCAATAGATATTCATCAGGAAAGTTGTCTTGTATGGCCGATTCATTTAGAACTTCTAATTCAGGATTTTCAAGACGAGAAAGATGATCAGCGGCGAGATTTTCTGCTCCTTTTTTATCTCGGATTTCAATATCGAACTCTTGTAAGAGTAAGATCCAACGGATTAATCTTGGTTTAGCATCTTGTTTCGAAAATAGGTATCTAAGAGCAGAATGGTCGGTATAGACCACCGTTTTAGCTAGAACGAGATATGAACGAAATTTGTCAAAAGCAAAGACAATAGCAAGGAGTTCTTTTTCAGTAGTTGTGTAATTTGTCTGTGCTCCTTGTAATGTCTTACTAGCATAATATATAGGTTGAAATCGTTTTTCAATCCTTTGTCCTAAAACGGCTCCCATTGCAAAATCACTTGCATCGCACATTAGTTCAAATAGTAGATTCCAATTTGGTGTTATCATGATCGGCACATTAGTGAGTTTCTCTTTAAGAATATTAAAAGATTTGATACATTCATCTAAAAAGATGAATGGAGCATCCTTTTCTAGGAGTTTATTCATAGGAGTGGCAATTTTAGAAAAATCTTTTATGAAACGTCGGTAAACACCGGCATGCCCTAGAAAACTCCTAACTCCTCTAACATTGGTGGGATGTGGAAGTTTAGCAATTACATCTACTTTAGCTCTATCCACTTCAATTCCTTCTTTTGAGATTTTATGTCCAAGAACGATGCCTTCTTTAACCATAAAATGGCATTTCTCCCAATTAAGAACTAGATTTGATTGTTCACATCTAATAAGCATTCGTTCAAGATTAGCTAGACATGTTTCAAATGTATCACCGAAGACTGAAAAGTCATCCATGAAAACTTCCATGCATTCTTCTATCATGTCGTGAAAAATTGCCATCATGCACCTTTGAAAGGTTGCAGGGGCGTTGCAAAGTCCAAATGGCATGCGTTTGTAAGCAAAAGTACCATAAGGGCACGTGAATGTGGTTTTCTCTTGATCTTTGGGTGCTATTGGAATTTGAAAATATCCGGAAAATCCATCTAGAAAACAATAGTAACTATTTCCGGCTAATCTTTCCAACATTTGATCAATGAAAGGTAAGGGAAAGGGATCTTTTCTGGTGGCGTCATTTAATTTTCTATAATCAATACACACACGCCATCCTATTACAGTCCTAGTAGGAATAAGCTCATTTTTCTTATTTGTAATGACAGTCATGCCACCCTTCTTAGGCACGCATTGAACTGGGCTTACCCATGGACTATCAGAAATTGGATATATTAAACCTGCATCTAGTAGTTTAATAATTTCTTTCTTAACTACATCTTGCATATTCGAATTTAGTCTTCGTTGGCGTTGCACATACGTTTTATGACCTTCTTCCATAAGGATTTTATGTGTGCAATACGAAGGACTTATTCCTTTAATATCATGAATCTTCCATGCAATGGCTGGTTTATGAGCTTTCAACACAGAAATGAGTTGTAATTTCTCATTTTCAGTAAGAGAAGACGATATTATTACAGGTAATTCAGATTCACCATGTAAATAAGCGTATTCCAAATGGTTTGGAAGTGGCTTTAACTCTAATTTCGGAGGTTCTTCTATCGATGATTTATATCGATATCTGTCTTCTTCTTTTAGCATTTGAATTTCTTCTGTTGTTGGTTCATATCCATTAGCTATAAGTGTAGCTAATATTTCAGCTTCATCAATTGGTTCATTACCTTCTCCTAAAGAACATTCTCCTGTTCCTTGTAATTCTGGAAATTCTTTTAACAATTCTGCATGTGAATCTATAATGTGAATATAATAGCATGTATCATCTGCAGATTGCGGTTGTTGCATTGCTCTATCAACTGATAAGGTAACACTCTCATCCTCTATACTTAGGGTCAGTTTCTTATCAAACACGTCTATCATTGCTTTAGCCGTGTTTAATAATGGTCTTCCTAACATGAGAGGAACTTGAGAATCTTCTTCCATGTCCAGAACAACAAAATCTACTGGAAATACTAAAGTACCAACTTTAACTAGCATGTTCTCCATTATTCCTCTAGGATATTTTATTGATCGATCGGTTAGTTGTATGCTTATTCTTGTTGGTTTCAATTCTCCAAAGTCTAGTTTAGCGTATAGTGAATACGGCATTAAATTTATACTAGCACCTAAGTCTGCCAATGCTTCTATTGAACTAAGACTACCCAGAAAACATGGAATTGTGAAACTTCCTGGATCAGATAGTTTTTCTGGTATCTTATTCAACAGCACCGCTGAACAATTAGCATTCATAGTAGCAGCCGAGAGTTCTTCCATTTTCTTTCTATTTGAGATTAGATCTTTCAAGAATTTAGCATATCTAGGCATTCCTGAAATCACATCAATGAAAGGAAGATTTACATTTATCTGTTTAAACATATCCAAGAATTTAGATTGCTCGGCTTCAAGTTTCTCTTTTTTCATTTTACTCGGGTAAGGAAGTGGTGGTTGGTATGGTTTAACATAAGGTTTAGCCTTAATTGTGTTATCTTCATTAACCTTTTCAACTACCGGTTCTGTTTCCTTATCTTGTTCAGGTTGTGATTCTCGTGGAGTAGGAATAGTTTCATCAGAAGTTACAAGTATTTTAGGTGGTTTAAGTGTTGTACCACTTCTTATGGTAATGGCTTTAGCTATTTCATTCCGGGGGTTAGCATTTGTATCACTAGGTAAACTTCCCGGTTTTCTTTCACCTATTAACCTTGCTAGGTTACTTACTTCTTGTTCCAAGTTTTGAATAGAAGCTTGTTGATTTCTAAATGCTTGAGCATTTTGTTCATTAGTTTGTTTTTGAGATGTGAAAAACTGCGTTTGAGTTTCAACTAGCGTCGTCATCATATCTTCTAAATTCGGCTTTTTATCATCGGGTTGTGGTGGTTTGTTTTGAAAATTAGGTCTTTGCTGATTGTAATTATTGTTGGACACTTGTTGATTGCTAGGACCTTGTTGGTTGTTGTATGGAACATTTCTGTTATAATTCTGGTTTTGATTATAGATCGGTCTTGGCGGTTGATAATTATTCTGATAATTATTTCCAGGCCTTTGGTTTATGTATGAAATATTCTCTCTTTGTTCCATTGTTAATTCAATACTGAGACAATCTTTTGTCAAATGTGGTCCTCCACACTGCTCACAACTAATTCGTATTGAGTGAATATCCTTAGTCATCTTTTTCATTCGTTTCTCGACAGCATCTATCTTTGCGGAAATGAAATCTAAGTCATGGCTAGAATCGGCTCTAGCTGTTTTAAATGATCTAACGATATCTTTTTCTTGGTGCCACTTATATGAGTGGGAAGCAGTGTTATCAATAATTTTGTAAGCATCAGTTTCGGTTTTCTTCATAATAGAACCACCAGCTGCTATATCTATGTCTTTCCTTGTAGTGATGTCGCATCCTTGGTAGAATATTTGTACTATTTGACAGGTATCTAAACCATGTTGCGGACATCCTCTCAATAACTTTCCAAATCTTGTCCAAGCCTCATATAGAGTTTCATTTGGCTTCTGTGTGAATGTAACAATTTCTCCTTGAAGTCTTACGGCTTTAGATGCAGGAAAGAATTGTTTAAGAAATTTTTCAACTAAAACATCCCATGTATCGATCGCCCCTTCAGGTAATGATTCCAACCAATCTTTGGCTTCTCCCTTTAAAGTCCAGGGAAATAACATGAGATATATCTGTTCATCCTCTACTTCTCGGATTTTAAATAGTGTGCAGATCCTATTAAAGGTACGTAAATGTTCATTTGGATCTTCCTTCGGCGCAGCACTAAATTGGCATTGATTAGTCACCATGTGTAGAATTTGTCCTTTGATTTCATAATCTGGCGCATTAATGTCAGGATGAGTAATTGCGTGACCTTGGCCAGTGCGTTTAGCTCTCATTCGGTCTTCCATACTTAAAGGTTCCAGATTCTCCATAATTGAATTTGTTGAATCGGAATCACTAGAGGATTCTGATTTAATGGTTCGTTCCTCAACAATTTTTGTTTGAATGATTGGTGGTTCCGGAGGAAAATTTAGTGGTTCAGGATCTATGAATCATCCCTGAATATTCTCCGGATTCTCAATTGTGAGGTCGGGTTCAAAAAATGGATTATCGGAAATTTGAACCGGAGTACTTGGTCGACTGGATGACGATTCTAAAGAAAAATCAACGGCGGTAATATTTGCTAAATGTCTTGATCTAGTTACAGGTGGTGAACGTACAAAAGGTGGTGAACGTCTTGCTCGGTGCATTCACTGAATATCCTATTAGTTTTTAAAAAGAAAGAAGAATTATATAAGTTATCCAATTAATAGACTTTTCTGATTTTGCCCACATTTCGAATAGCCAAAAGATGCAGCAGAGGGGCAGGATTCGTTTGGTCTCAATATAATTGAGGACTGTTTGGCTCCAATAACCCGGTCCACGTACAAATCCAACTACTACTACGAACCAGAAAATTTTGATGTCTATCAATTTAACCACTTAAAATAAATTTTCGTAATTTTAAGAAATTTAGATAAGAAGTAGAATAAAAATTTATGTCCTAAAACTAGAATAGCGAGAAATAAGAAAGGAAAAAGAGCGTGTCGGAAAAAGATCGAAAAATAAAAATAAGAAAGAAAAAGAGTGACTTATAGAACTTAAAAACACTCGACTAGCCTAACCTTATTACTATCACTAACTTAAAATTATAATCGCAAATTGAGATTACTAATTGGAATGATAATTGATACATAGGTAAAAGGCGTCTAAAAATATTAAAGCTTACAAGTAAAACTATATCCCAAATGGCAATAACTTAAAAAGAAACTAAAACTTAAAAAGGCGTCGCAAAATTCTAAAGCACCTAAATCTTAGTCTAAAGAAAAAGCACTTAAGAGATTTTACGGCAAAGCCTAAAAATCTAGAAATAAAAATATAACTATGGCAAAAACTAAGTTTAAAACTAAAAACCAGCGAAAAATACAAATATTACGCTAAAACAATTAAAAAGGGAAAAAATATAAAAATATACTAAAAGTTGTGAAAATTGCAATTTTTATAAAAATATTATTTTTATATTATTTATTTATTAAAACTATTAATTTTACATTAATTAAACTAATTTAACTAAATACATAAATTAAATAAAAAGAAACTTAAAACTAATCATAATAATAAGTAATTTAGGGTTAATAATAATAATAATTAATAATTACTCCGTAATTAATGCTGATTAGGGTTCCTGTGTGGCCCGTGTCAGACGGCTCCGCGAGTTGCGGTATTCGAAGCTGCAAACTCCGCGAGTCGCGGGGTTCCAAAATTCAACTCAGGTACAGGATTTAATTCGACTTTTTTTTTATATTTTCTGTATTATGCTTTATATTTTCTGTTTTAAATAAAAATATTTATATAATAAAAACTTATATTTAAAAACTAAAATAAAAATAGAACTACTTTATAATTTTATAAATAAAAATCTTAAAACTAGATTTATATATATATATATAATTTTTTTTTCGGTTTTATTTATTTTTTTCTATTTTAAATAAAAACAAAATTTTTAAATAAAACTTATATTTTTTAAAAATAAAAATAAAGAAACTTTATAAAACTTAAATATTTAACAAAATCTTAAAAATATTTATATTTTTGGTTTTCTTTTTATATTTTCGAATAATTAAAAACGTATTTTTACAAAAGCGTATTTTAATAAAAGTAAACTAAAAATAATTTTTTTTTTTTAAATTTAGCGTTACGCTTCCGGCTTTTAAGCTAGATTGTTCCCCGGCAGCGGCGCCAAAAATAACTTGATGTCGTGCGAGGTGTATATAAAATAGCTTTATATTTTACAAGGAAATACTATTAAATACGATACAATTTTACACAAGATATTTATTTATTTATAGAATGGATATACTTAAACCTTGCTACAACACTTATAGACAGTGTACCTAATCGTACAGTAGTGTAGTTTTTAGTAAGTCCGGTTCGTTCCACAGGGAAAATCTTTAAACAAAGCTTAACGCTATATTAGTTTACTTTTATAAAAATACAAATATATATATAAGTAATATTATTATTATAAAGGGGGATTTTTACCGTTTAATGACCGGTTTGTCGATTTTAAAACTTTAGTCGCAGTTAAAACCAAATGTAAAATAATAAATAAATACAAGACTTAATTTAAAGCATAAAGTAAATAACGATAATGAAATTGTGAATAATAAAAGTGCGATAAAATAAACTTGCGATAATTAAAAAGTACGATAATTAAAAGTGCAATTAAATACAATAACAATAAAAATGCGATAATTAGAAGTGCAATTAAATATAAAATAAAGGAAATTAAATATGAAATAAAAGAATTATGCTTATTTAAACTTCTGTAATCATGATGTTTGACGTGTTGATTTTAGTTTTATGCCCATGGGTTAATTGTCCTTTGTCCTGGATTATTTAATATGTCCGTCTGGTTTTTGTCCATAACAGTCCATCAGTCATAAATATAAAGTGCGAGTATCCTCGTCAAATTATCCTTATACCCGAAGTCAAATATTCCAACTAATTGGGGACTTAAACTGTAACAAGGTTTTAATACTTTGTTTAATAATTACACCAGGTTATCGACTGCGTGTAACTCAAGGTTTTAATACTTTGTTATCAATTATGCCAAGTGTCCTTGTACATAATTTCACCCCTGTTTTAATAATTCTAGTGGCTATTAATCCATTCCCGTTTTCGGTTAAATGAACGATTATTCGTACATATAAATACCCCGCCCATCGTGTCCGATTGAGTGTATATGGTTATTTATAGGGACGTCTAATTGTAAATCTTTATATTAAAATTAACAAACTATCATTTAGTTAAACAAATATAAAGCCCATTAATAGCTCATAGTCTAATTTCCACAAGTGTCGTTCTTTTGTCCAAACCCCAATTATGGTACAAAGCCCAATTACCCAATTTTAGTAATTAGCCCAACATCATGATTACTTCGTTTTAAATAAGCATAATAATAACTTAGCTACGAGACATTAAATTAAAAAGGTTGAACATAACTTACAATGATTGAAAATAGCGTAGTGTTACACGGACAGAATTTCAACTTACACCCTTACAACATTCGCTAACATACCCTTATTATTAGGATTAAAATTAAAATTAAAAGTAAAATATAAATTATAAATATAAATATTACGTATATATAGATGGATGGATATATATTGATTTTAAAATTCGTCGAACTGCGTTGGCTTTTATAGGCATTTTCATTTTTTGGGGCTCCGCGAGTCGCGGGACTTTAACCTTCGAACTCCGCAAGTTACGGAGTTCGTTTTTACAGCTCATTCAGGCTTGGCTCTTTGTTTGCCGACGAATTTTTAATATATTATAATATTTAAATAATTATAAGAATTATTTAAATATTATATTATATTTATGTGCATAGTTGACTCGTAATTTTTAGTCCGTTGCGTCGAGCGTTGAGAGTTGACTCTGGTCCCGGTTCCGGATTTTCGAACGTCCTTGCGTACAATTTAATATCTTGTACTTTGCGTTTTGAATCTTGTACTCTTGTAATTTCGAGACGTTTCTTATCAATAATTGGAACCTCTTTGATTGTATTTTGTACTTTTGAGCTTTTTGGTCGTTTGCGTCTTCAATTCGTCAAATCTGTCTTTTGTCTTCACCTTTTAATATTTAAACGAATATCACTTGTAAATAGAACAATTGCAACTAAAAGCTTGTCTTTCTTGGGGAATAATGCTATGAAATATATGTTCGTTTTTAGCATTATCAATAATATATATATAATTATATAAATTAAATAAATATATATATTAAATATTAATATAAGTGTCGGCAGAACCAAACAAGCGAATGTGACCAGGATCTCCTAGCCATGCGATCGCATGGAGTGGTTAGGTGGGAGAAATGTCTTTAAAAGCTCGATCGTTCTGGTTGCTAAATCATTCTCAATCTCTCTATCTAATATATGTGCTCGTATATAATTATAATTATATTATTATTATTATTAAGATTAATATTATTATTAATCTTATAATTTGGAGTATTATTATTAGTATTATACATAAATTACTACGACGAGGTTATGAGCGAGTTATTTCAAAACGGATATTTTTGAGAGGGATAGAGCTAAAGAGATTATGAGTTATAGCTATGGAAGTTATGGGTATGGTTCGGGGGTATGCTCATGAGGTCAATCTAATGTTTATCGTCTCCGTTGCGTCCACGTACTTTCCTGCAATATTGAATCTCAATATTGATACGTGAGCACTCATAACTTAACTTTTATATATTAATAGTGTATCCCTGACTAGTGCTCGAGTATATATGATTATGCATGTTTGTACGCTTTTTATTGTCGTTAGATAATTTTGATGATTTATGAATTTATTACATTTACGATTGAGATAAGGTATATGATATGATGTCGTTGGAAAGCTGGCGAAAAATTAATAACTTTTAATTTAGAAAGCGTATGGTTTCGATGAATAGATTAAAAGTTATAGTCAATTGAATTATCTATAATTTTAAAGTATTATTGTTAAAATGATTATCGTTATCGTTATCGTTATCGTTATCGTTATCGTTATCATCGTTATTATCGTTATTATTATTATTATCTAATAATCAATATTATTATTATTATTATTATTATTATTATTATTATTATAATTAAAATAATTAATATTTTTATCAAAACTATCATTTTATTATTTTTTTCATTCTCATTATTATTATTAAAAGTATCATTAAAATTAAAACCATCATTTTTATTAAAATAGAAATATCACTGTTATTATAAAATATCATTATCATTTTAGTATTATTATTATTATTTAAAATTATCATTTTTAAATAGAATTATTAATTTTATATATAAAATATTATTATTACGGTTAATATTAAAAAGTATTGCTATTATTAAGATTGTCATGATTAGAATTATCATTTTATTATAATCATTAGTAAATATAAATATCGTTATTTTTATTAGTAGAATAATAATTATTATTATTACAAAATAATACAACTTTCACTTATTATTGTTATTATCGATGTTATTTTATCAAATCAATATGTGATACAAAGATATTTTACTACATGTAATATAATTACATTAATAATACCTATCATTATATTTTTATGATATTAAATGAACTTTATAAATTTTATTACTTAAGATATATAAAAGTATATTTTTATTATATAAATTTTAATATAAAATTTTATTTATTAATGAATGAATTATATTAATTACTTTAATAAAATCTGATATATATTTTAAATATATAAAACGACTATATTTATGTTATATAAATTTAAGAATTCATTTTGAATCAAATTGATTTTTTGTTGACATTGGCATGATAATCTCGAGCATTAGGATTATGATACACTATGACTTGACCTAAATTGCTAGACAGATATTGACCAACATATAAATATATACATACTTAATATAGGTTCGTGAATCCGAGGACAACCTTGCACTTGTTCAATGCCATCATATGCATAATTACTACGAAATACAGTATTTTGAGTTCATTTGATTCCCTTTTACTCTTTACATTTTTGGGATTGAGAATACATGCGCTGTTTTTTTTATTACTGTTTTATTAAATGCTTTTGAGATATATTTTTGAACTGAGAATACATGAAATGCTTTTATAAATGTTTGATGAAATAGACACAAGTACTAAAAACTACATTCTATGATAGAATTATTTGGATCCAGAGGTTCGATTTGCACTAGCTACTATCGGTGAGAAATTTTTACATTGCACGATGCATTAGCTACCGTTTAGCTACCCTCGGTGAGAAATTTTTGCATTGCACGATGCATTAGCTACCGTTGTTGTATTTCCCTTGGTGAGAAATTTTTGCATTGCATGATGCATTAGCTACCGTTGGTGAAATAGTACTGTATTAACTACCACGGTGAGAAATTTTTGCATTGCACGACGCATTAGCTACCGTTGGTGAGTTTGTTTTGAAAGGTTCCGGTGTTCTTCATATGAATGATTTTTACAGCAGTGAGTAGACCTGCACAGATTGTTTTCGAAATATAAGTATCTTGTGGTCTATTATATTATTGGAAATGATTGTTTATGATAAACTAATGAACTCACCAACCTTTTGGTTGACACTTTAAAGCATGTTTATTCTCAGGTATTAAGGAAATCTTCCGCTGTGCATTTGCTCATTTTAAAGATATTACTTGGAGTCGTTCATGGCATATTTCAAAAGACGTTGCATTCAAGTCATTAAGTTCATCAAGATTGATAAGAAGTCATTCATAGTTTGGATATATTATGAGATAGTATGCATGTCTGTCAACTTTTGTTGTAATGGAAGTTTGTCTTTTTAAAAATGAATGCAATGTTTGTAAAATGTATCATTTAGAGGTCAAATATCTCGCGATGTAATCATATGTTATTGTATTCATCCTTATAGATTAGGACGGGTCATCTCATGTGGTATCAGAGCGGTGGTCTTAGCGAACCAGGTCTTGCATTAATGTGTCTAACTGATAGATATTAAGATGCATTAATGAGTCTGGACTTCGACCGTGTCTGCATGTCAAAAGTAGCTTATCATTTCGTGTCGGAAATTACATGCTTATCATTCTTAGTCTAGACACATCTTACTACATTGATTGCATGAATAGTGTATAGACAAAATTCATATCTTAGCGTATCTGCTAATTCATATTTTAGTGTATCTGTTACTATAAACTTTGTCTGACATATTCCGTAAATTCCTCCGTAATCTACGAAATCTTTTGTTCTATATATATATATATATATATATATATATATATATATATATATATATATATATATATATATATATATATATATATATATATATATATATATATTCTAGGTAATTAGAATATCATCCGATAGCCGAAAATCATTTCATATCGAAAAATCCTTTATTCAATCGTATGAAATGGAACTCTCCACTAGTTCAAGTCCCTCGAATTCCGATACGGAGTTTCACTCAAGCTCCGAAAGCAGTGTGACCAGAATGGATCAACCAATTAGCCATCATCTATTCTGGATGAATTGGGGATGAGTTCGTAGTCTACTAAATCATTGGAGACAAGAAGAAGGTGATCTCTTCCATCCACCACATTGACCTCTTGGCGATGAACCTGAAGCACTTACCGGCGAACCTGTCCGAAGCACCATTTTCTTTCTTATTTCCAGAGTATCTCGTCACGATTATATACTATCTCAGATTCTAGATCTTATTCATCCACTCGTCAAGACCGACAACCATTCCGGTGTAATATAAGAAGTCAACGAGCTTCGCGTTCGGGTAGTGGCTTTAGAGAGTATGGTGCAAAGGTTACAAGCACCAGCAGCAGCACCGGCAGTAACAGTACCATCACCACCACCAACAGCAACATCCGCACCCCACACTTTAACATCACAATCGATACCTCGAGCATCAACGTCACACACACCATAGATACCAAGGAGTACCAACAACAACATACGATGAAGTATTGATTCATAACTTCATCGGAGAAATATTCTACGGTGAATATGTAATCTCTAAAGTTTTAGAGATTATTTATTCAAATCATAGTCGAAAACCAAGATGAATGGATGGATAGAAATGATACAGGGAAGAATAGAAACTCTGACAAGGATGGTGCACAAATTACAAACTAGACTTGTTTACCAGCAGCATCAACAGTACCGTCAGCATCACCAGCACTGCTAGTACAGCTAGCATCACCGTCAGTATTACCAACACCAGCAACACCTGTAACACTACAAGCTCCATCAATTACATCACCACCAATGATATCGACAACACAATCACCAATAGGTATATCGAAATAACGAGTTATGAAGAATTAACTCATTTCCACTGAAGGATTTATATGTATATCTGATATATATAAATTTTTAAACCATAAAAAATCTTTCCGTACTAAGCTATTATGTGTGAATCTTAACTACTCGGTTAATTCATACTACTAATATGCTATGATGTACATCCTTCGTCAGCGACTTAACCATTGTTAACTACAATCTCTGTTTCAATTCAATGAATTCCATTTCATAATAATTAAGCGTATTATTCAAATATATGTTTGATTTTACACTTTCATCATCGATGTACTCGAAACTTTTCAAATAACATCATTCGTATCTTGCGAAGTTCACAAGAATTCCACGAACACCAACATCATGCATCAAAAAATAACAAAGTATTGATTCATAATTTCAATTACATTGAAGAAATACTCTATAAAAGTTATGTAATTTCTAAAATTTTAGGGATTATTCAATTCTAGTTTCAACCGTAAATCAAATGAGTTTAATTTAATATTAACTCATTAAATCTATGTTATATCTGAAGAAAATATACACATATATTATTTCCATAAAGACTGTAATAAAATTCTTTTGTACAAAATATTAATTGTGAAAAAAAAAATTTAACGGGTACGTAATAACCTAGAGATATATAAATTCACAATTAATATGTTACATTCTTCGAATCTGATTCAGCAATCACCAACTATACTCACTACTTTCACAACAATATACATTCTTTTATATAAATCAAAACAACCATTCTCATCCAAATTTGATTACGTATTTTGATTTTGACAAATCAAAATCCAAGTCAAGATTTAACAGAAGACATCACTCTTAGATTCTGTAAGACCCAAATATTTGTTGTGTACATAAGTGTAAATAAGATGCTTGAAGTGGGGGTTTCGTTGTACATTTTTTTTAAAATAAAGAAGAATCTGACCTGGGCAATCTGCGCGCCGCGCAGGTCAGTGGCCCACCACGCCAATAGGCTGTGACAGCTCACTCTTCTTTTAAATTAGATATTTTGCGGGCTTTTTGGTAATTTCACATGGGGCCCGACTTTAAGGCTCTAGACCAGTTGGTGGAGCCTCATTTACCCCATTTCCATCTACTTCAACCTCATCCATTTAATTTCTAGAGAGAGAGGGTTTTCTAGAGTAAGAGAGCTCAAAGTAAGGAAGAAGAAGGTTGAATCGGGCCTAAGTGCAAGCATTAAAGTTGTTCATCTACTTCCTAGTTACGTTTTGAGTGTGGTGGTATGTTCTAACTTTGTTTTCCTTATTTAATTTGATTAAGGGTTAGGGTTTGGGGTAAGTGATGAACTTAAAACCCATTTGTTAGTGAATTGGGTGTTTTGGGTGAATTTGGGTCATGTAGACTCAAAGATGACTAACTAGGGTTTTTCAAGTATTAATTGATGTTTATGAGCTTAAATTAGTTAGTTAATTACTAGCACACCTAGAGATAAGTAAATGGGCGTTGTGTGGGCTAGTGGATAACCCGAAATGGGTGTGTTGACCTTAAATTGGTCAAATGGGTCAAAATGGACCTAAGTTAGTTAATGTTTGTGATTGATGCATAAACCTTGTGTTGAAATGTGTTTTAAACCTAACTTGGCTAATGACTAGGGTTTCGGGAATGTTAACCCAAATATTAGGGTTAAGGGTGCAAATGGGTCGAAATTGTCACCATGGGTCAAGATAACACTAGAATGGAGTTTTAGTGGGTTGACCAACTTTAGTTGTGATTGATTTATGTATAATGTAATAGGTACGTTACATTGAAGATTTCCGAACTTGATTACTTTTCACAAGAGACTTTGAGGTGAGTGGAGTAATTATACGTATGTATATATGACGTGTTTATTTGTGGGTGTTATGGTATGAACCATCAAGCCGGTAGTGCCATAACATGTGTGCAATAAGATGTGAACCACGAGCCGGTAGCATCGAGTGTGAACCACGAGCCGGTAGCACTATAAACTAGATGTGAACCACGAGCCGGTAGCATCGAGTGTGAACCACGAGCCTGTAGCACTATAAACTAGATGTGAACCACGAGCCGGTAGCATCGAGTGTGAACCATGAGCAGGTAGCACTATAAAAGAGTATGACTCAATTGCGTATGGTGTGAACCACGAGCCGGTAGCACCATAGCGTTTATGGTTAACCATATTGAGATTGTCGATTATTTAGCATATTGTTTATATATATATATATATATATATATATATATATATATATATATATATATATATATATATATATATATATATATATATATATATATATATATATATATATATATATATATATATATATATATATATATATATTGTGTTGAGTATATGCTAATGCGGTTTTGTGTTAATGTATGACTTGTTAAGTGTTTTGGGTACGATGACATGCTAATTGAGTTACAAGTTCGTAGGAGATATTTGGTGAATGTGATTTCAAATAGATGGGTTATATATATGTATGTGTAATTATTGCATTCACTAAGCTTTGCTTACCCCATTGTTTACCTTTTTATAGGCTCAGGTATGGACAAAGGTAAGGGCGTTTGTTTGGAGTAGAGATCCCGTTGTGTTAGGGGACGCTTTTGGAGATATTAGCTTTTGGAGTTTGACCGAGACTTGGGTAGTTTAACCCCAAACACCATGCTCGTAGGGTCGTTTGGTATTTAAATTTTTTGCTGTCGAAACTCTTGTTTGGTATTAAACTCGTAATTCGGGTCGATGTGGGCCCCGCTTTGTAAAACTTATTTTATGTTTGGATCGTGTTAGTTTTACATATTTGGTTATGTTGTTAAAAGCGTTTTGTCTAATTATGTCGGGAAGTGGCCAATCTTTTTTGTGTTTTTGACTTTCGGGGACAGCGGGCTGTCCAGGCCATTTTGCGCGCTGCGCAGGCCTTTGGCGCGCCGCGCCACCTGCTGAACAAGCAAATTTTTTTTTTTTTGTGATATTTTTACGCGGGTTCGATTGTGGTTTGGTTTGGGTTGTTACAAGTGGTATCAGAGCATGGTCTAAGAGATTTAGGTAACTTGAGATAGGTGCCTAGACTTAGACTTTCTTGTGTGTGCACTTATTGCGGGACTTGTAGGACTTCGGGTCGGATCGGGCTTTGGTTAGTGCATAGGTTTATCTGAACTAACCTTGCGCTATTTGTTTTGTGTGATATTTGCAATCATCAAGCGAGATAGACGTTGTACTAAGTGAGATAATGCTATGTGTTTGCGTAGTAACGACTAGCTACCATTATTACGGGTTCAAATCGTGTCAAACAAGCGATGTACGGCGATTGTTGAGCAAGATGGGGTAGTGTGGTGTATATGTATATACATATATGTTAAGTCCTTTCGTTTTGTTGCTTAATTTACTTGACGATGGCGGAAGTACGAGTGAGGACGTTGAACTCACGGCCAAGGTTGAGGCCATCTTTAAAAGGCTAAAAAAGGATTTTCTTGACGATGTTCGAAAGGTCTTCCAAGAGTCGGTTGATGGACAAGTGACCGAAATGATAAATGAACGAATGAAAGCCGCAATAGAGGAGGCTTTGGAAGCTAGAAACATTTATCCTCGAGGCGAAGGGGGTGAAGGTAATGGTGGGGGTGGGATGCGGGACTTCCACTACAAAAATTTCAAGGATACTCAACCTCCGATGTTTAATGGGGTGAGGGATCCATTGAAAAGCACTTGTTAGATTTCCGATATCGAGGGGGCGTTCCGTACCGCGGAGTGTCCTCCCGAGAAGAAGACAAGGTTGAAATGACCCGTCCTAATCCATCTGGACAAATACATTACATTTGGTTACATTGCGAGGTAATTGACCTCTATATGATACATTTTACAAACATTGCATTCGTTTTTAAAAGACAAACTTTCTTTACATCGAAAGTTGACGGCAAGCATACTATTTCATAATACCTCCAACCATAATTGACTTAATAATAATCTTGATGAACTCGACGACTCGAATGCAACGTCTTTTGAAATATGTCATGAATGACTCCAAGTAATATATCTAATATGAGCAAATGCACAGCGGAAGATTTCTTTCATACCTGAGAATAAACATGCTTTCAAGTGTCAACCAAAAGGTTGGTGAGTTCATAGGTTTATCGTAAACAATAATATTCATCATTTTGATAGACCACAAGATTTAAATGTTGCATGGTACAAATGGGCCCGAATCCTATACCCACCTGTAATGTACATGCGATATCTTTTTAAATACAGTACACCTTTCTCATGTACAAAATCATCTTTCATAAATCTTAGTAACCGTACACATATCTCGTGCACAAAAATAACATACACATAACATGTGTATAAAATCATTCTCTCGATACATAACATTCATATCAATTGGTGGCAATTATCATGTCCACATAATTCAATGGTGACAATTATCATGTCCACATAATTCAAAGGTGGCAATTATCATGTCCACATAATTCAACGGTGGCAATTATCACGTTCACATAATTCATTCGAGGAATGTTTTGCTTGTGTCTATCTCGTCAAACATTTATAAAAGCATTTCATGTATTCGCAGTTCAAAATATCTTTCAAAAGCATTTAATAAAGCAGTTGTAAAAACAGCGCATGTATTCTCAGTCCCAAAAATGTAAAGAGTAAAAGGGAGCAAATGAACTCACGCATATAAATATTGTAAAATAGTTAATAAAGCATTTGCATGTATTCTCAGCCCAAAAACGTAAAGAGTAAAAGGGAGCAAATGAACTCACTATAATGTATTTTGTAGTAAAAATACATATAACGCCATTTAACAAGTGTAGGGTTGACCTTGGATTCACGAACCTATATCATTTGTATATTTATTAATATACTTAATGGTAATCGAACAAATATATATATATATATATATATATATATATATATATATATATATATATATATATATATATATATATATATATATATATATATATATATATATATATATATATATATATATATATATATATATATATTTCTTATTTATTTTAGTAATACATTTGTTATTTCCAATGTTATATATATGTTATTTTTATATTTAAGATAGTAAATTGGATATACTTGTGATATATGTAATAATTATAAATAATTTTTGTTGTAATAAAAATAATAATACTATTAGTAATTTTAGTAATAATAATTAATGATAATAATAATAATGTTAAAAATAATAATAATAATGATGGTAATAATAATAACACTAACAATGATAATATTAATAGTGTTCATAATAATAATAATAATAATAATAATAATAATAATAATAATAATAATAATAATAATAATAATAATAATAATAATAATAATAATAATAATAATAATAATAATAATAATAATAATAATGAAACTACCTTAGAGGCTTAAAAATAATAAATCGTCAGAGCTTAGACTTGAACCCTCGACCTCTCGAAAACCTAGAACACACTTAACCACTCATCCATTTCAGCATTTCTGAAATAATATCACTTAATTATATATATCCTTTGTTCTTTCTGCTTCTACTTATTCTTTTTCAAAAAAAAACCTTCAAAACTCAGGTTCAAACCCAGGAACCTTCGGTTAATTCCAGCACTCTTGACCGTCTTTGCATTTCTACATTTCTGTTTTAATATCACAAACATATCGCTATAATCTACATCTATCTGTTTCTTCTCTTTCTTCTACCTTCATCGTTATATGAACACTATCCTAATCACCACATCATCATGTATCATCTGATTTCCATCATCCTAACCACCTAATCATTTACGACTCAAATCCTTGTCATAAAGAGTTTATTTAATCGACCTTACATCACTTTTGTTCATCCCCTTTTATAAACTGCGTGCTTGTTTCAGCATCAATAAATAATGTTAATTGGGTCACGGCCCAATCTCAAACACTAACTCAATCCATATATTTAATCAATTGGCCCACCAGTTCACCTAATATGTTTAGGAGAAGGGAAAAATAAAAGGAATCGTTGGTGGTGATGTGGTTTTAAATAGATAAAGTTATACAACAAATCTCCACTTTCATTAAACAATATTATCATCCTGCTTGTTGTGGAACCACATGGGATACCGGACAGTAAACAAGACATGTTTTCTCGTCCCTACTAGTTACACCATCATTATTATTATCGCGTCATGTCATCATCATTCTTATATATAATCAAACATCATGGAGGTTATCATCATCATGACAGCCGTTTTCATTCTTCATCCTCTCCTCATCATGACTTGCTGTAACAGGAGGTGAAATCAATATAATGGCTGCAGTAGGTGTTGAGTTGAATGGTGAGAGGTGACGATTTACAAAGAAAGTAGAAGGTTCATTGCAGCGAAAATAGTAATAGCAAATAAACTGTTTTGGGTTGTAATGTGGTCACGGTTAGGAAGCAAACTGATTTCTTCAAGCTTTTTTTTTCCGCAGATTATAGGATACATTAGATAATATAATCAGGTACATGATGTAGTAGGTAAATTCATGCGTCATTGAGTTTGTGGAATCTACCTGTAACGCACCTGAGACAGAAATTCACGAGTAGAAAGAAAAAGAACAGAAAAAATAAAAATTGATAGTGGGTCTTAACTGAATTTGGAATTTTGTATCTGTTTCATCCCCTATCTGGTACGATTTGGTGACATACAAATCAATTCATAACAGTCCTTCAATGATATGGCACTGAATACGAATTTATGTGTTTGTTATACGGAATATATATTTATTTATCAGTATAATTATATATATACCATTAATATTAATAATACCAATAATAATATTATTAATAATAATAATATTCTTAATAAAGACTAATAATAATAATTGACAAATAATAATATGATAATGTTAATGCTAACAATAAATGATAATTTTAACTATTTTAGTAACTAGTAATGATAATAATATAAATGATAGTAATAATCTCATTAGTTATAATAGTAATATTATTATTAATGATAATAATAGTATTAACAATAATTTCATCATTTATATATAAAATTTTATATACATATATGTAGTTTGTATTTATAACAACCCTCATATTTCCATGCCTGAATTGACTAATTTGACTATAGGGTTGTTATCCATACGTAATATATAATTAAATTTGACATTGATCAAATATTTATTTTTAGTCGACACTTTTTGTTAACTAAAGTTTACACTAATTATATAAAATAACTTTAGTTAATATTAATGCGTATTATATTTAAAACTATATGTAACATAATTATTAATTAAATGATAAGTTATTTTAATCATTATATATATTTTTAGCTTATAAAAAAATAAAAATAAAAATAAAAAGAAATAAGATTTTTTTTATAAATTAAATAATGAGCCCATGAATTTTGACTAAATATTTTCAAAAACAAAAACTTATTAAAAACATTTTTAACATGTTTTTATTATTTTGTCAAAATTGGCACCTTTATTTTATTATTTTTTTTTCTTTTCACCAACTATTTTTTTACCTATAAATACATGGCTCCTCATTCATTTTTTCTTGCCAAACACAAAAACTTAAGTTATTCTCTCAAAACCTTGAAGAAAATTTGAGGTACTTTCTATTTTTATTAATTTTTTTTCAATATTGTCATTTATATTTATATTTATTGTATATTCTTTGTAAAATTTGAAATTAATTATGTTTATATGTTATAATTAGTATTATAAGTGTTATGATGCATAAAAATAATTTTGATAATTTATGGAATATTATTTATAATTAAATACGAATTATGTAGTGTTTAAACGTAAAAGCAATGTAAAATTAGTAATAAATACTTTTAAAAAAAATAAAATATATATAATTTTTTTCTGAGTTTTTAAAACTTATATAGATCTGAAAAAATTATAAAAATAATTACTTGGGTCGAATTGGTATTTATTATATAATTAAACTCTATTATTATGTAATTCGAAGGTAAATTAAGAATAAATATAAAATAATAATAAAAAAAATTTAAATATTTTTCTATAGGTTATTATACTGATAGAAACTTATAAAAATTATAAAAATAATTATTTGGGTTTATTTAGTAATTATGTAGAATTAAAATTGTTTTGTGAATACATTAAGGATAAAAACAAAAATAAATACAAAAATATCATAAAAACATTTTATTAAAATTTTCTACTAATCTATATGATTAACTAAGACTATAAAAATTATGTATGTAATTTTTAGATATTTAATTTATTATTTAGACATTTTTTGAATAATGTTCGATTAATAAAATATTATTATTTTTGAAGTAATTTAGGTATTTATTTAAAGGTAATTATATTTAATATATATAAGACATACTAAGGTATAATAACTAAATATTAAATAAAACTTAGATTATATTATCACATATATAATTATTAAGTACATTAATAATTCGTTGTGTGTATACACCTAAAGTGAAGGTTAATCAAAGATAATGTATAATTCATGTGAACTTCATCGCTACTCACGGTCGTAAGTGAATGATGTCTAGGTTGCCATTTATGGGTAAGCTTGTGGATCTCGAATGCCATGACTTAGATTCTGGTCAAGAATCCTGGGCCCCCGGTTACATCTGGTCATTCCTGACTTATTTGATAGCAACGAAGTTTGAGTAGAGTTGTACAACATCTTGCTAAAGATTAACCCGAACTTTCTAAAATTGGAAAATTACTATAAGTGGAAACTTTCCATAAATAGTAACCTTCCGAAAATGGAAATTCTTTAGTGAACCATTACTATCAATATAGTACTATATACTATTGTCTGTTAGGCAATGTCTGATCATACGTTCTATCTCTAGATTGAGATCTCGGTCACGTCCTTCCGTTCAATTCTTTCGTGTGCTACTAAGGTGAACTTCATAGCCCCACTTTTTACTGTTTCATAACTGTTTTATAACTTTTGGGGTGAGACACATGCTTGCTTTATAACTGTTTTACGCTTAGACACAAGTACTAAATTGTTAACTATGCTGTCATGCTTTGATTCATGCTAAATCCCTACCGTAATATCGTTAATTGCTACGTTTAAATGCAAACTTAATTATTGTGAGTAGGCCTATTGAGAGTAACGTCTCTAACCATTCGACCGTTGGTCTTTGGTTACATAATAATGATTCCACGACACTGACAGTACAAGGTGTCATAGGGTAAACTTGTTTAGTAGCGATATTACAAAATGCAGCAACACTTTTAGATTGATATTTCTATATCAATCAACTTTAAACTAAATCTTGTGGTCTAAAACTTTGGATATTATTTATAAACCTATGAATTTCACTCAACCTTTTTGGTTGACACTTTAAGCGTGTTTTGTCTCAGGTGATGATTGAGCTAGCTGCTACTTGCTACTAGATGATTGATGTATGATTTGCTGCTTGCATGGAGTCCATCATTCATATTTATCATTTTGTTTAAGACATTTTTCATTTACTGTACTCTTATGATGTAAAACTTTGAATAATGCTTCCGCTATTTATTTAATAAATAAAACGTCTCATTTAGAGTCGTTCTCACTTATACAACTGTGTTATGATATGATTGGTCACAATTACCCCTGGTCCATTTTGGGGGTGTGACAGATTGGTATCAGAGCAGGCTGATGTAGAGAACTAGGATTGCATTTTATGTGTGCCTTATACAATTAGGTACCTTAGCAATGTAGGACTACAACTTTCCTTGACTATAGTGCCTTTAATTGTTACCTTAAACTGTTAAATGCTACACTATACTTTAGAAACTTTACTTATCTTAAAATGCCGAACCAACCTAAGAACTCTGCTCACTTTCCTAAGTACTATTCAATTCCGCCACCACATTTAAATGCGACACCGTTCTCGACATTCCTATGTCATCTATCATAGTTTTGTGTATTACATATGTATTACATGAAATGTTATCCATAATTTTTGAAACTCCTATATTTGTTACTATTCATACTCAAACGTATATAACCTCCTTGTTATATCACGTACCTATATGCTTTATGCCTTTATGCATCAGTTTGTGAACCGGAAAATGTCATTGAGTTATCTCAAAGACATTATAATGTCATCACTACTCATATTCATTACTTTTAAATCTTTGATTTCTCGTTATTTTTTTATCATTGAATTTTCTTGACGGATGGCGTCTACGAAACTCTAGAATAGAAGGGTTTGGATTATCGATTTAAAGGATCCTATAGCTCAAGCCGTAGACCTGAATAGGCCATTACGAATTGAAAGTCTTTAATCGAAAGATTATCAGATTACATACTTATCATTTTATGATCTCGACATGTCATACTGCTATTATTGGAGTATAGACACATCATATCTTATTATATCTTATCATATCTATCTTAATAGACTTTATCTAACACTTTTTCTAAATTTCCTCCGTAAATTACGGAAATCTTTTTGCTATATATACGTATATCAAGAAAACAAATATATCATTCAATATTCAACACTCATCTTATAACAAAAACCCTTATTCCGATCAGATAATATGGATTTCTCACTTGATTCCTTGAACTCCTCAAGCTCTAATGGCAGCGTAACCGGAATGAACCAACCAATTAGTCATCACCTTTTCTGGATGAATTGGGGGTGGGTTCGTAGTCTACTTAATCAATGGAGAAGTAAAGAAGGTGATCCATTTCACCCACCACATTGCCCTATTGGCGAAGAACCTGAAGCACTTACCGGCGAACCCGTTCAGAACGCTATTTTTACCCTCATTTCCAGGATATCCCGTCACGAATATATAATATCTAGAATTTTAGATCTTATTCATCCCCTTGTCCGAACCGCCAATCATCCCGGAATAATAGAAGAAGTCAACGAGCTTCACGCTCGAGTAGTGGCTTTAGAAAATATGGTGCAAAACCTACGAGCACCAGCAGCAGCACCAGCAGCATAACCAGCACCACCAGTACCATCAGCATCACAGCCAACAGCATTAGCTTCACCAACAACAACATCTGCATTCCACGCCTCAACATCACACTCAGTACCTCAAACATTAACATCATACGCCCCATAGATACCAAGGAATATTAGTAATATTGAGTTAAGATGTATTGACTCATTCTTTCTGAAAAATTATATATGTATACTTTATATATATATGGTTTGGAACAATAATAAATATTTTCGTACTAAGCTATTACGTGTGAATCTTAACTAGTAAATACTACTCGGATAATTCATATCACTAATATGCTATGATGTACATCCTTCGTTAATGACTTAACAATCGTTAATCACTGCTTCAGCACACTAAACTCCATTTTCATAATAAATCAAGTGTATTATTCAAATACATGTTTGATTTTACACTTCCATTTTCGATGTACTCAAAACTTTCTAGAAAACATTATTCGTGCCTTGTGAATTTCACAAGAAATCCACGAGCACCAACATCATATACCGAGATATATCAATAACAATGAACGATGAAGTATTGATTCATAACTTCATTAGCGAAATATTTTGCGACAACTATTAAATCTCTAAGGTTTTGGAGATTATTAATTCTCATTGCAACCGTAAATCAAATGAGTTTAATATTATATTAACTCATTAAATCCATGATTACATCTGAAAGAAAATATATATGTACGTATATTTTCATAAAGATTGTAATTAAATATTCTGTTGTACAAACTGTTGACGGTGAAAATATTTTAACGGGTAGGTAATACCCGAGAAATATTTATATCTCACATTAATATGTTACACCGTACATTCTTCAATTCTGATTCAACAGTCATTAACTATACTACTTACATCCACATATGTATCCGTTCACTAAAGAACAACTATTTTCATACAAATTCAAATACATATTCTGATTTTGACATATCAGAATTTAAGTAAAACTTTAGCAAGTGTTATCTTCTTAAAGATCACTACATTCATGAATTATATTCATTCATATTCTATGATGAATTATCACATCAAACCACCGAACTTACCATTCCTTACTTTTGAAAATCACAAACATTTCTTCATCAACTGTTATATCCATTGATGGATGCATCTTACGCTTAAACACTTCAAATTCAAAATTTTTGAAAACATCCTTTGAATCTTGACGATCACAATCAGCGTTCAATCATCTAAAAACGAAATTTCTTGAAACCATCTCAGATTGATAACCGACGATTCAAATATGGCTGCATTAAATGCAGAGGAAACAGCAAAATTGTAGATGGCCTAAATGGCCAGGAGTTTGATGATAAAGAATGGGGTATTAGGAACGCTCGATAGAAAATTTGGTGCTGAAAAATGGATTGAGCAAACCATGAAGGAGACCGTGGACAAATCACAAGGATTAAACCTGTAATCAAAGAATCTAGATGATTCGATTTCTGATGAAAATCACAAAAGATCTCCTTACGCATTCTAAATCCTTACAGAAGAATTTTTCTCGTTATCATTTGATCTTAGAAAATTCAAAGATATCATCGTATCTTTCGTTATAAATATCCTCCATATTTCTGAAGATACATTCATAACTACTCTTGTCCGAAATTATTTATCACTTCGCACTTTCTGTGTTACATAATAAAGGAAACTATTTTAGTTTCTATATTTCTATAACATACAAGTTTAAATTTTGAATGATTTGAGGTAGTGTTGGGAATTGAAGCATGAGTTAGTATAATATAATGATGTCAGGCCAACGTGATTATATTACAGTAAGTCATGCTAAATTTTTAATGGAAGATGATGATTCATAGACTTTATAATCATCATTTGCCATGTTACATGACTTTTACATTCTACTTAACCTCTGAACATATCAAGAACATATATTCTTGATAGTTCTATCCTTAGTAATTCTAGTAATTTGACAAATCAAATCGTGCTATTACCTTTCCTTCTGCTTTGTATATTATGATCATTTGAAACTCCATACCTACGAATTCTAGACCATTATTCGCTTGACTTGAAGTTGGGAAGGAAAAACAAGAGCATAGAGCTCCGACATATAAGGGAAAATATAAAGCCCGATAACAACACGGAAATTACAAACCGTATATATCAATGCGTATAGCAACATAAAGACACGGGAGAATTAAAAATACTATAACCCCAAGGTAATTGTAGAAGTAAACAGATTCCTCTAGGGGTAAATGAAAAAGAAGAATGACAGAAACGATAGTCAGAAAAATATCCAGGATAAGAACTGGATGGAGCATTTTCACAATCTTTGGAAGTATGAATCGAGAAAGAAAATATAGAAGTGGTGAAGATAATGAAACAAAAGAAGCTAATTTATAGCAAAATTCTAGACACAACAATCAAGGCAATTTTAATTTCCTTAATTACTGGAGAATCAAATCTTATACAGAGTATAAAGATTTCCTTTAAATCCCTTGAATTCCAGAAATCACCTTTAATTATGTCAAAAGTTAAGACAAACTGATATTTCCTTATTTCAAACTTTTAAGATAACTTCATTTATACTCTTCCTATAATCGAACCGTTTTATCCATATTACCCAATGTTGATAAAACAATATTTTCAACTCATATTCATCATTCTTGTTGTAAAGAATGACAATCTCTATCAAATTTCACGACTATGATTTTCATGAACTCCTTTCTATTTTGTCTACCCTAGCGTGGTGGCATAAACGCTCAAGGTTTAAATGAGCTCGATATTATTCATAACACATTTTATATATCCAATTTACTGAAAAGACTTGTATAACATCATCATTTTGAATGATCTCTGCATTAATAATAAAATGCACTTCGTAGAAGAACTTGTAGAAATTATGGTTTGTATGATTTTAATTCTTGAAACAGAACAATATTCTATCCGTTGGAATTCACGCAAGGCCCCGAGCATACCTGGGAACGTGAAAACCAAATAAAACGTAAATATCCTCGTCTATGTACAAACAACACCGATTAATGGCAACAACTAAATTTCGGGACGAAATTTCTTTTAACGGGTAGGTACTATAACAACCCTCATATTTCCATGCCTGAATTGACTAATTTGACTATAGGGTTGTTATCCATACGTAATATATAATTAAATTTGACATTGATCAAATATTTATTTTTAGTCGACACTTTTTGTTAACTAAAGTTTACACTAATTATATAAAATAACTTTAGTTAATATTAATGCGTATTATATTTAAAACTATATGTAACATAATTATTAATTAAATGATAAGTTATTTTAATCATTATATATATTTTTAGCTTATAAAAAAATAAAAATAAAAATAAAAAGAAATAAGATTTTTTTTTTATAAATTAAATAATGAGCCCATGAATTTTGACTAAATATTTTCAAAAACAAAAACTTATTAAAAACATTTTTAACATGTTTTTATTATTTTGTCAAAATTGACACCTTTATTTTATTATTTTTTTTTCTTTTCACCAACCATTTTTTACTTATAAATACATGGCTCCTCATTCATTTTTTCTTGCCAAACACAAAAACTTAAGTTATTCTCTCAAAACCTTGAAGAAAATTTGAGGTACTTTCTATTTTTATTAATTTTTTTTAATATTGTCATTTATATTTATATTTATTGTATATTCTTTGTAAAATTCGAAATTAATTATGTTTATATGTTATAATTAGTATTATAAGTGTTATGATGCATAAAAATAATTTTGATAATTTATGGAATATTATTTATAATTAAATACGAATTATGTAGTGTTTAAACGTAAAAACAATGTAAAATTCGTAATAAATACTTTTAACCAAAAATAAAATATATATAATTTTTTTCTGAGTTTTTAAAACTTATATAGATCTGAAAAAATTATAAAAATAATTACTTGGGTCGAATTGGTATTTATTATATAATTAAATTCTATTATTATGTAATTCGAAGGTAAATTAAGAATAAATATAAAATAATAAAAAATATTTTTTTATATATTTTTCTACAGGTTATTAGACTGATAGAAACTTATAAAAATTATAAAAATAATTATTTGGGTTTATTTAGCAATTATGTAGAATTAAAATTGTTTTGTGAATACATTAAGGGTAAAAACAAAAATAAATACAAAAATATAATAGAAACATTTTCTTAAATTTTTCTACTAATCTATATGATTAACTAAGACTATAAAAATTATGTATGTAATTTTTAGATATTTAATTTATTATTTAGACATTTTTGAATAATGTTCGATTAATAAAACACTATTATTTTTGAAGTAATTTAGGTATTTATTTAGAGGTAATTATATTTAAGACATACTAAGGTATAATAACTAAATATTAAATAAAACTTAGGTTATATTATCACATATATAATTATTAAGTACATTAATAATTCGTTGTGTGTATACACCTAAAGTGAAGGTTAATCAAAGATAATGTATATTTCATGTGAACTTCATCGCTACTCACGGTCGTAAGTGAATGATGTCTAGGTTGCCATTTATGGGTAAGCTTGTGGATCTCGAATGCCATGACTTAGATTCTGGTCAAGAATCCTGGGCCCCCAGTTACATCTGGTCATTCCTGACTTATTTGATAGCAACGAAGTTTGAGTAGAGTTGTACAACATCTTGCTAAAGATTAACCCGAACTTTCTAAAATTGGAAAATTACTATAAGTGGAAACTTTCCATAAATAGTAACCTTCCGAAAATAGAAATTCTTTAGTGAACCATTACTATCAATATAGTACTATATACTATTGTCTGTTAGGCAATGTCTGATCATACGTTCTATCTCTAGGTTGAGATCTCGGTCACGTCCTTCCGTTCAATTCTTTCGTGTGCTACTAAGGTGAACTTCATAGCCCCACTTTTTACTGTTTCATAACTGTTTTATAACTTTTGGGGTGAGACACATGCTTGCTTTATAACTATTTTACGCTTAGACACAAGTACTAAATTGTTAACTATGCTGTCATGCTTTGATTCATGCTAAATCCCTACCGTAATATCGTTAATTACTACGTTTAAATGCAAACTTAATTATTGTGAGTAGGCCTATTGAGAGTAACGTCTCTAACCATTCGACCGTTGGTCTTTGGTTACATAATAATGATTCTACGACACTGACAGTACAAGGTGTCATAGGGTAAACTTGTTTAGTAGTGATATTACAAAATGCAGCAACACTTTTAGATTGATATTTCTATATCAATCAACTTTAAACTAAATCTTGTGGTCTAAAACTTTGGATATTATTTATAAACCTATGAATTTTACTCAACCTTTTTGGTTGACACTTTAAGCATGTTTTGTCTCAGGTGATGATTGAGCTAGCTGCTACTTGCTACTAGATGATTGATGTATGATTTGCTGCTTGCATGGAGTCCATCATTCATATTTATCATTTTGTTTAAGACATTTTTCATTTACTGTACTCTTATGATGTAAAACTTTGAATAATGCTTCCGCTGTTTATTTAATAAATAAAACGTCTCATTTAGAGTCGTTCTCACTTATACAACTGTGTTATGATATGATTAGTCACAATTACCCCTGGTCCATTTTGGGGGTGTGACAGTATTATTAATAATATTAATGTTGCTATTATAATAATGCTGAAGGTAATGATCATATTATTATTATAACATTTATACTTTATCTTGAGATTACATATATAATAACTTTTGTTGAATATTTATTGTTTAAAAATTTTATATTTTATAATATACATATAATAATATTTATGTATAATAATCATATCTATACATTTACTTTATTAATAACCTTATTATATATTATTTTACATATCCAATTCTACTGATTAATTGACATTTTATTATACCTCATTATTATATATACACATATAATTATATTTATATATATATATATATATATATAATTATATATTTATATATACACATTGATTTATAACCAATTGTTCGTGAATCGTCGAGCACAGTCAAAGTTCAATTGAATATATTAAATAGTTTAAAAATTTCAAGACTCGACATTCCAGACTTTGCTTATGGTGTTGAAATCATATAAGAATAAGATTTAAATTTAGTCGGAAATCTCCGGGTCGTCACAAAGGTATGGGTCTAGCATGTTGCGCGAAGAGGGCAAGTTGTGGTGGGACGATAAAATCAAATTATATGGTGAAGAGCAATGCATGTGCTTGACATGGGAGGAGTTTAAGAAGGAATTTTTTCAAGAATACCGAACTTCTTCCGATCTTGATAAAATCCGGGACGAGTTGCACAATTTGCAACAAGGTTCAATGGACTTGGTTACTCTTAAGTCTACCTTCTTGGCAAAGACTCGTTTTTGTCCGGAGTATGTTGCTGATGATCACAAGTTGATGCTAGATTTCTACCGTACTTTAAGTGATGAGTTGAAGGGTAAGATTAGCCGGGGAATGGCTAAGTCTTTTGAAGATTTATACGAATTAGCTAGGGGTTTTGAGCCGGAGGTTCCAAGAAAAAGCAATTTCACTTTTTCAAAGAGAAAGTTTGAAGGTTCGAGTTATTCGAACTTTTCAAATAAAAAGAATAAGAAAGGCTCCGAAAGCGTTAATAGTGTGAAGAAGGGTGCTTCCGGAGGTTTCGGACCCACGTGTTATAATTGTAATCAAAGAGGGCACATAGCCCGTGATTGTACCAAGGCGTCGACCAAGCTTACTTGTTATAATTGTGGTAAAGAGGGACACAAGAGGCCGGAATGTCCCGATTTGAATAATGATCATGTGAAAAGGTTGGAGAGAGCGGCGAGTACGGCTAGGGGTCGTAATTACTTGATGACCAATGATGAGGCCAAGCAATCCAACGAAGTTGTCTCAGGTACTTTTATGGTTAACTCAAATCCGGCAAGGATTCTATTTGATAGCGGTGAAAATTTGTCGTTTGTATCTCCAAAATTTGTGCCTAGACTAAATAGACCGTTAGCTAAGTTAAGTCGTCCGGTAGAAGTCAAAATAGCGGACGGAAAAACGGTGCTAGTGGTTGATGTGTGTAAAAATTGTGATGTCATTTTTGGTGCCGAAAACTTTAAGATTGATCTTATCCCGATGACTTTGGTTAATTTCGATATCGTTGTTGGTATGGATTGGCTCGATCATAATAGAGCCGATATTGCATGCCATGAAAAATTTATTCGTGTGAAGACCCCAAGTGGGGGAGAGTTAATTATTCACGGTGATAAGCGTAGAAGACTTGTGCCGATATGCACTTTTGCACGGGCACGTTGTCTCCTTGACAGTGGTGGCATGGCTTTTCTTGCCCATGTTGTTGATACTCATGAAGAGCCACCATCCATTCGTGAAATTCCGGTGGTGAGTGAATTCGAAGACGTTTTTCCGGACGAGTTACCGGGGGTGTTCCGGCGGAAAGACAAGTTGAATTTCGCATTGAGTTGGTTCCGGGAGCTACTTCCATTGCTAAAACTCCTTATCGTTTAGCGCCGACGGAAATGCAAGAGTTGTTAAATCAAACCCAAGAGTTGCTTGAGAAGGGTTTTATTCGACCGAGTGCTTCGCCATGGGGCGCTCCGGTTTTATTCGTGAAAAAGAAGGATGGAAGTATGCGGATGTGCATCGATTATTGGGAGTTAAATAAAGTGACGATTAACAATCATTATCCATTACCTCAAATTGATTATTTGTTTGACCAACTCCAAAGTGCAACGTATTTCTCTAAAATCGACCTACGGTCCGGCTATCACCAAATGCGGGTCCGTGAGGAAGACATCGAGAAAACGGCTTTTCGAATGCATTATGGGCATTTTGAATTCGTAGTTATGCCTTTTGGTCTTACGAATGCACCGGCGGCATTCATGGATCTTATGAACCGAGTGTGCCAACCTATGTTGGACAAGTCGGTAATTGTGTTCATCGACGACATACTTGTCTATTCGAAGAGTATGAAGGAACATGAACATCATTTGCGGAGTGTGTTAAAGACGTTGCAGAAGGAGAAGTTGTATGCTAAATTCTCCAAATGTGAATTTTGGCTAAGGGAAGTTTAATTCGTTGGCCACATTGTGAACGAAAATGGTATTCAAGTAGATCTGGGGAAGATAGAGACGGTAAAGAGTTGGGGACGACCGACTACGCCTACGGAAATCAGAAGTTTTCTCGGATTGGCCGATTATTATCGTCGGTTTATCCAAGACTTTTCTAAGATCGCTTCTCCATTGACGAAATTGACGAGAAAGAACGTGAGATTTAATTAGGAGAACGAGCAAGAAATTGCTTTTCAATTGTTAAAAGAGAAGTTGTGTCAAGCTCCGGTGCTAGTTTTGCCGGAAGGGGTGGAAGACATGACGGTCTATTGTGATGCTTCTTTAAATGGGCTCGGTTGTGTTCTAATGCAACGGGCTAAAGTCATCGCTTATGCCTCTCGACAATTAAAGGAACATGAAACGAGATATCCGACTCATGATCTTGAGTTGGCGGCGGTTGTGCATGCGTTGAAAATTTGGCACCATTACTTGTATGGTGTCAAGAGTACGATTTATTCGGATCATAAGAGTTTGAAACACCTCTTCAATCAACGAGATTTGAATTATCGCCAGCTTAGGTGGATGGATGTGGTAAAAGATTATGATTGTGAAATACTTTATCATCCGGGCAAGGCGAATGTGGTCGCGGATGCATTAAGTCGAAAGAGTCACCACCCAGCGTTACTATTGGGATTGTTACGTATGATTATTACTAACGATTTTCTTGAAAAACTTGGTGTGACTCAAATAGAGGCTTATGTTCATAACAAGCATGCAGAACGAATTGTGGGGCAATCGGAATTCATTACTATGGGTTCGTGTGGTTTGTTGTCTTTTCAAGAAAGGGTGTGGGTGCCTAAGATGGGTGATTACCGGCGGGTGCTACTTGATGAAGCACATAAGTCAAAGTATTACATTCATCCGGGCGCGACGAAAATGTATCATGATTTGAGAAAGGATTATTGGTGGCCGGGCATGAAACGTGATGTTGTGAAGTATGTTGAGCAATGCGTCACGTGTTTGCAAGTTAAAGCCGAACACCAAAAGCCGTATGGTAAGTTACAACCGTTGGAAATCCCAAAATGGAAATGGGAGCACATTACCATGGATTTTATCACAAAGTTGCCAAAGATGGCGAGAACCCAATTTGATTCAATTTGGGTGATAGTTAACCGATTGATAAAAAGTGCTTTGTTTCTTCCCATTCGGGAAGCGATATCGTCGGAGACCTTGGCTAAATTGTTTATCAAGGAAGTAGTCGCTCGACATGGGGTTCTTATATCTATTATTTCGGATCGAGATACCCGATTCACATCTCGGTTTTGGGGAAAGTTTCATGAAGATATGGGCACACAATTGAAATTGAGCACGGCGTATCATCCTCAAACGGACGGTCAAACCAAACGTACGAATCAAACTCTAGAAGATATGTTACGGGCATGTATTATTGATTTCGGTGGTAGTTGGGACGAGCACTTGCCTTTGGTGGAATTCTCGTACAATAATAGTCATCATACTAGTATCGGGATGCCACCTTATGAGATGCTTTATGGTCGGAGGTGTCGAACTCCGATTTGTTGGGGTGAAATTGGTCAAAAAGAAATCGGGAGTACCGATTTGGTCTTAGAAACGAATAGTAGAATTGATATGATTCGGGATCATTTGAAAAAGGCGCAAGATAGACAAAAGTCGTATGCCGACAAGCGAAGACGAATGATCGAATTTCAAGAAGGTGACATGGTGATGCTTAAGGTTTCGCCATGGAAAGGTATTTGTAGTGACCCGTCCTAATCCACCTGGACGAATACATCAACATCTGGTCCCAGTGCGAGGTATTTGACCTCTATGTGATACGTATTGTAACATTGCATTCGTTTGAAAAGGTATTTCATAAATGAATATATAAATTCCAGGTTTTTAACATCTGCTGATTCCTACGTATAGATAATCACCATTTAAATGGTTTACAATAATACATCTGTTGACAATACAGTCAAAATAAGGTACTTGGTAATGGTTTGGTGAATGCAAGTTTCTTGTATATTGCATGTATGACTCCCAGCACATAACTTGTATCACGTATAAGCAAACAGCGGAAGACTTCTAGAAACCTGAGAATAAACATGCTAACAAGTGTCAACACAAAGGTTGGTGAGTTCATAGTTTTAATGTTTCGTATAATCTGCATATAAAGGTGGATCACAAGATTTCAGTTGTTTCATCCAGAAACGTTTATCAAAATATTCTACGAAATTGAGCACCCTGGTAACTAAACTTAACGTATATATAATTTGTACCCTTTGTATAATCATCTTAATAATACACGCAAACCAACGTGTACGCTTCTCAAATAGCATACGTCCGTTAAAAGGCTAGTGCTCTAGCTCGGACGGGGATATCAAGCCCTATGGATCCATATATAACTACTCGCGCCCACCAGTTCTTATAACCGGCGGTTACTAGTTACCAAAGCTAAGGGATTTTCGGTTCAAACTCGGTGTAGAATTTAGTATGTACTTGTATCCATTGCGTTTAAAATAAAGTGCATGTATTCTCAGCCCAAAAATGTATATTGCAAAAGCAATTAAAAAGGGAGCAAATGAAATTCACGCATATAAATCTAGTATTTTCAGTATGTATAAACAGTTGCATGTGTTCTCAGCCCAAAAATATATTGAGTAAAAGGGATCATATGAAACTCACACAAAATCAGTTTTAGTATTTGTATCCATTTAGTAAAACAGTTTATAAAACTGCGCATGTATTCTCAGCCCAAAAATATAGTTTGAAAAAGGGATCATATGAAACTCACAGTTAAATATTGATATACAATATTGTAGGAAAGCACGTAGACGCATCGGAGATGATAAACACGAGGTTTGCTTCACAAAAATACCCCCGAACATTACCCATAACCTCCTTGGTAATAACCCATATTTTCCTTAGCTCTAGCTCGCTCGGAAACTCGTTTTGAAAGTGACACGCTCAAGACCTCGTCGTAGTATTTTATGTATAATATTAATACTACTAATAATAATAATAAGATTAATAATAAATTAATCTTAATAATAATAATAATAATAATAATAATAATAATAATAATAAATACGGAGTAATATATGTGTAAAAAAAATGGAAGAATTCGACTGAATTTATAGAGGTTGCCTGCCCAGCCTTCCCATGCGATCGCATGGGTCTGAGGCACAATGGCCATGCGATCGCATGGCCTCTTTTTCCAGCTCACAATCATTTTGTATTTTAGTTTGTCGACATATTTAAATATAATATATATTATATTTAATTTATATATTTATTTATATATTATATTATATTTACGTGCATAGTTAACTTGTAACTTTTGTTCCGATAAGTCGTACGTTGTTACTTGACTTATGTCCCGGTTCCGGTTTCTCGAATGTCCTTTCGTACGCTGAGAAAACTTGCATTTTACATTTCGTGACTCGTACCTTTGTTAAAATATAGCCTTAAATTATTCCTAAACTATACCACTCAAAGTATATCTTAAACTTTCGAGTATTTTGGTCATTTACTTCTATAAATCATCGTCTCACTATTTGTTAAAATACATTTTTAAAATAGTGTTTACTGTAGCAAAGTTACTGTAGCAATTCACTGTAGCAAAGTCAATTTTACCGTAGCAAATAGTGATTTTCGAAAACACTGTAGCATTTTGGGTACTGTAGCAATTTGAAAATACTTTATCAAATTAGTGTTTTACTGGTTCATCTTAAACGTTTTAGTTAACTTATCTAAATATCAATCAAATCAATAATCGAATGTTACTATCGTTTACTAAATATCTTGAAATCATATATATTCAATTAGATATATAAACCAATAAGTTTAATGTACGGTATTATGCAATGAAAACTTTGTTACGTTTTCAAGTTATAGTATATATATGTATCTATTTACATATAATTGTTCGCGAATCGTTGAGAAAATCGAAGGGTACTTGAATAGTTCAAAAATTTTGAGATTCAGTTTTACAGACTTTGTTTATCGTGTCGAAATCATTAATCCTTTAAAGATTAAGTTTAAATTTAGTCGCAAATTTTCGGGTCATTACAGTATTATTCGGTTTCAAAAACGGGGAAAGTTAGCTCATCGGTTTATTGGTCATTTTAAAATTCTAGCTCGTGTTGGTGAAGTTGCGTATCGATTGGAATTACACGAAGAGCTTGCGGGGATCCATAATACATTTCATGTTTCCCATCTCCGTAAGTATCTTGCGGATGATTCTGCTTGGGTGTCATTAGACGATATTGAGCTAAACAATAAGTTAGAATATATTGAGGAGCCGATTGCTGTGACGACCCGGGAATTTCCGACTAAATTTAAACTTGATTTTAATATGATTTCGACACGATAAGCAAAGTCTATAATATTGAGTCTCGAAAACTTTGAAACTATGTTCATATATTCAATTACCATTCGACCATTACCGACGATTCACGAACAACTATTTGTAAATAGATACATATATATTTAAATGTATATATAATGTATATTAAAAATAAATATTAAATGATTATAATAGTCGTTGGACGTTTCGATTATTATTTAGAGAAGTTTAATTCGACCTTATATGATTTTAATATAAACGGTGATCAGAAAATGAGTTCTATAAATTTTAGGCTTACCAAAAATGTATTTAGGATCTAGTTATTTAATTTTAACAGTTTTTATATTTTACCCATAAATGAGAGGGGCAGTTGATGTAATTTTTATTTTTTAAATTAATGACTGAATTTTATACCATAATGACAAAAATAAATAAATATAGTTAATTTAAAAATATTGAATTTTTCTGAACACTTTTATCCGTCACTGATTAACAACGGAGTACGAAATCTTGTCCGTGAAGAAACTTGACAAAACGGAGGCGGCTATGCTATTATGATTATTGTTTTCTTTTAAATTATTACATGATGATATGAGATGATATATTATATTATATGTATATATATATATATATAAATATATATATATATATATATATATATATATATATATATATATATATATATATATATATATATATATATATATATATATATATATATATATATATATATATATATATATATATATATATATATATATATATATATATATATATATCATACGGATACTTTGCATATGAAACCAACAAATTCTTAACCAATGTTTCTTCTTTTTCCTAGTCACCAACAACACATCATACACTAAATCCACTCCTTTTCTGTTTCTAATTGACAACTACTATTTCTAATTAAAAATCACACATCACACATATGCTTTATAATAAACTATTATTATTATATTATTATTAATTATTAGTATTACAATTTACATATATATAAACCTACTGAGATATAGGGAATCACCATTTCACACTTTTTGACTCTCTTCATTTTTTCTATTTATCTCTCGAGCATCACCCAATTCACAACATCAAATATGGCTTATTTCCTATCGTGAATATAAAACCCGCCATTTTTTTTACATCCTTTAATAACCACATTTAATCACACACCATCAATCTATTTGTAACTCTGTCACCTTCTTGTTGTGACCATCGACTCCCATCACCTCCGTGACCATAATAATCCGAACCACTTGGTTTTGATCGCTAATGCATACTGCTATTGTATACCGTTACTACATGTTCCTGTTTGAAAAACCAAACCATCAAACATAACACCATCGAACCACACCCATCAACTAAATGGCTCGATACTTTCTATTTTAATCGTCAACCGGAACGTCACCCTACAACCATCATTAACCCGTTTGAATCAACCCACAAGATCCACCACCATTGATACTCGCCATCACCAAGAACCACCTACACCCGCCACCACTACTATCGTAAACAACTACCACTTGCCACCCAACAGTTACCGTTTATTATGTTTCTTCTTCATGAAACGAACCCCACAACCCAACCCGTAAACCCACTATAAACCCCAACAAACAACCCGTCACACACCCACTTATTTTGCTTTACGATTACCGCTGCCATTATCCCTATTTCTGTCAAGGAAAGCAGCCGGTTGCTGTTTTGATTTTCTGTGATGAAGACGATGAAAATGAAAATGAGATGATGAGTGATGTTGATGTAGTTGCAGCGAATAGATGATAATGATAAAGACATGATCACATGATGAGGAAATAGTGAGAGTTATACGTACACCTCCTGCCACTTGCAAATTTGACTTTATTTATTATTTATTTATTTATTTTGGGCCGAACACATTGGATTTCATCTTGGGCTGTTAATGAGGTGTTATATGGGCTGAGATTTTTTGGTTTCCTAATTTAGCCGAAACCCAATTTTAATTAAGAAGTTACAGCGAGTTATCGAGATGAACGGAGAAGATAATGATTAGTGAGGTCGAATGATGATGGGTACATGATATTAGAGATGTTTTATGATGATGATGATATATGTATGGTGTAAGTGTGCGAATGATAGAGATGATTGTAACTAAATGCCTGAGATTTGTAGTCTACTGTTTTAAAACGTTGGGTTAATAGATTTAACTTAGGAACTTAAAACAGAAAGTGAACAACAGTTGAATGGTTTAGGAGTGATTTGGGTTAGCATGAGGTCTCGGGTTCGAGCCTGGGCAGAGCCAGTTTTTATTTCTATTGTTGGAGTTTTTCTTCTAAGGTAGCATTTTTATTACTTTTATTATTATTATTATTATTATTATTATTATTATTATTATTATTATTATTATTATTATTATTATTATTATTATATTATTATTATTATTATTATTATTATTATTATTATTATTATTATTATTATTATTATTATTATTATTATTATTATTATTATTATTATTATTATTATTATTATTAATATTATCATTGTTATAAGCATATAAAAATTTATAACATTAAGGCGAATATAAATTGATTAACCTTATGGATTATATACATAGGTACAACACATTTTTTTAAAAATTTTATTAAGATTATTACTATTATTATTATTACTTTTAAACATCCTTATTATTATTAACATTGTTATTATCTTTAATCATTATTATTGTTTTATCTAAACTATTATCACTTTAGTATTATTTTAACAAACGAATGATATCTATATAAAAATATATATATATATATATATATATATTTTTACATAAAGTATACTAATATTACATAAAATTATGTTTTAACTATTATTATTGATATAACATTAATTAAATATCAAATAAGTATCATAATATAGTATAAGTATTAATAAAATTAAATATAAGAATATTAGTCTTAACACATAACAAAATATATATATTTAATTGATTTATATTATAATATGTTAATATATATATAAATGATATAGGTTCGTGAATCCGAGGCCAACCTTACAACTGTTCAATGTCGTAATATGTATTTTTACTACAAAATACAATATGGTGAGTTTCATTTGCTCCCTTTTACTTTTTATATTTTTGGAACTAATAATACATGCGTTTTTATAATTGTTTTACGAAATAGACACAAGTAATCGAAACTACATTCTATGGTTGGATTATCGAATCGAATATCACCCTTTTTAGTATGGTAATCTAAGAATTAGGGAACAGACACCCTAATTGACGCGAATCCTAAAGATAGATCTATCGGGCCCAACAAGCCCCATCCAAAGTACCGGATGCTTTAGTACTTCGAAATTTATATCATGTCCGAAGGAGGATCCCGGAATGATAGGGGATATTCTTATATGCATATTGTGAATGTCGGTTACCAGGTGTTCAATCCATATGAATGATATTTTTGTCTCTATGCATGGGACGTATGTTTATGAGAAATGGAAATATGAAATCTTGTGGTCTATTAAAATTATGAAATGATTATTTATGTTAAACTAATGAACTCACCAACCTTTTGGTTGACACTTGAAAGCATGTTTATTCTCAGGTATGAAAGAAATCTTCCGCTGTGCATTTGCTCATTTTAGAGATATTACTTGGAGTCATTCATGAAATATTTCAAAAGACGTTGCATTCGAGTCGTTGCGTTCATCAAGATTATTATTATTAAGTCAATCATAGTTAGATATATTATGAAATGGTATGCCTGTCGTCAACCTTTGATGTAATGAAAGATTGTCTTTTCAAAAACGAATGCAATGTTTGTAAAATGTATCATATAGAGGTCAAATACCTCGCGGTGTAATCAACTGTTGTGAATCGTTTATAATCGATATAGACTTCGTCCGGATGGATTAGGACGGGTCTCTAAAGTTGGTATCAGAGCGGTGGTCTTAGCGAACCGGGTCTCGCATTAGTGTGTCTAACTGATAGTCGTTAGGATGCATTAGTGAGTCTGGACTTCGACCATGTCTGCATGTCAAAAGTTTTGCTTATCATTTTTGTCAGAAATCATCTGCTTATCATCCTTAGGAAATTACATGCTCATTATTCTTAGTCTAGACACGTTTTACTGCATTGACTGCATGAATAGTGTATAGACAAAATTCATATCTTAGCGTATCTGACAATTTATATCTTAGCGTATCTGTTACTGTAGACCTTGTCTGATATCTCTCGTACATTTCTCATTAATTTAAGGGATCCTGGTACTATATATATCTATGTAAATTATGCATTGAGAATACCATCCAACTATCAATTATTGTCACTAAACTCTTCATATCAAAAATCTTTCCTGAGATCGCGTAAGATGGCCTCTACGAATCGACCAAGTTCCTCTGACTCCGAAGACAGCGTGACAGGAGCACACCAATCAATCAACTATCGTGATTACTGGAGAAAATGGGGGTGGGTTCGCGACATACTCACCCTATGGAGAAGGGAAGAAGGTACTCCATATCATGAATCGAATCTACCACCTAACCTTGGAGTACTCGACCCGCTCACCGGCGAACCTGTTCGCAACACCGTTTATACCCTTTTTGCCAGAATTTTTCATCTTGAGACTACCATTAACGGAACTAGAGAAGATATCCAATCTCTACCCCACACTGATAACTAACCAGGGTTAGTAGAAGAAGTTAAAGAACTCCGAGCTCGAGTGTTAACTTTAGAGAACACGGTACACAGTTTGCAAGCACCAGCAGTATCACCAACACCAGTCACATCACTGACCTTAGCACCAACAGCACTAGTACCACCAACAACAACATTCGTATCACCAGCTTCGACATCTCATTCTGTACCTCGAGTATAATCATCGTTCCACATGACGTTCTACATCATTTATCTTCGTTCGACATGATGATTATGTAAACTCTAATGTTTTAGAGATTATATATTCTTGTTCAAACGGTAAATCAAATGAGTTTAATATCATATCAACTCATTAAATCTATAATTACATCTGAAGAAAATATATATTTAAGTATGTTTTCATAAAGATTGTAATTAAAAAAAAAAAATTTCTTTTGTACAAACTGTTAATGGTGAAAATATTTTAACGGGTAGGTAATACCCGAGGAATATTTAGATTTCACATTGTGACGATCGCTCCAAATCCATTTGGACGAATACATCATTCATTGATTTCATTGCGAGGTATTTGACCTCTATATGATACGTTTTATAAACATTGCATTCTTTTGAAAAGGCACACCATAAATGAATATTAAATCAAAGGTTTTCGACATCTGATGATTTCTACATATAAACAATCACCTTATATAATAGTTTACAACAGTACTTCCGTTGACAATGTAGTCTAAATAAGGTACATGGTGATGAATTGGTGAATGCAACGTTTTCTTGAAAAATATGCCATGTAAGATTCCATACACATAGCTTGTCTATCATATAAGCAAACAGCGGAAGACTTCTAGGGAACCTGAGAATAAACATGCTAACAAGTGTCAACACAAAGGTTGGTGAGTTCATAGTTTTAGTGTTTCGCATAATCTGCATATAAAAGTGGATAACAAGATTTCAGTTGTTTCATCCAGAAACGTTTATCAAAATATTCTATTAAATTGAGCACCCTGGTAACTAAACTTAACGTATATATAATTTGTACCCTTTGTATAGTCATCTTAATAATACACGCAAACCAACGTGTACGCTTCTCAAATAGCATACGTCCGTTAAAAGGCTAGTGCTCTAGCTCGGACGGGGATATCAAGCCCTATGGATCCATATACTACTACTCGCGCCCACCAGTTCTTATAACTGGCAGTTACTAGTTACCAAAGCTAAGGGATTTTCGGTTCAAACTCGGTGTAGAATTTAGTATGTACTTGTATCCATTGCGTTTAAAATAAAGTGCATGTATTCTCAGCCCAAAAATATAGATTGCAAAAGCAATTAAAAAGGGAGCAAATGAAACTCACGCATATAAATGTTGTATATCGGTTAATAAAGCATTTGCATGTATTCTCAGCCCAAAAATGTAGAGAGTAAAAGGGATCTTATGAAACTCACTGTTTAATATTGATATACAATATTGTAGGAAAGCACGTAGATGCATCGGAGATGATAAACACGAGGTTTGCTTCACAAAAATAACCCCGAACATTACCCATAACCTCCTTGGTAATAACCCATATTTTCCTTAGCTCTAGCTCGCTTGGGAACTCGTTTTGAAAATTACTTGGACAGCACTTCGTCTTAATATTTTATGTACATTATTATTTTTGTATTGCAAAAATAATAACGCTAATAATAAAAATAATAAGATTAATAATAATAATAATAATAATAATAATAATAATAATAATAATAATAATAATAATAATAATAATAATAAATATTATACGGAGTAATATATATTTGAGTATGTGTGTGTGATTTTTCATTCGAGAAAAACACCTGAATTTATAGTACCTGGCCTGGAATTCCCCTCCATGCGATAGCATGATTTTGTAGAAGGATTCCCATGCGATCGCATGGGCTCCTTTTCCAGCTCACAAAACTTTTGTATTTTTGTTTGTCGACATAATAAATAAATATATAATATATATAATTTAAATAATTAATTATATATTATATTAAATTCACATGCATAGTTGATTTGTAATTTTAGTTCCGATAAGTCGTACGTCATCACTCGACTTATGTCCCGGTTCCGGTTTTTCGAACGTATTTTCGTACGTTTAGAAAACTTGCATTTTACGTTTCGTGACACGTACCTTTGTCAAAATATAGACTTAAACTATCCATAAACTATGTCACTCAAAGTGTATCTTATACGTTTGAGTGTTTTGGTCATTTACTTCTATAAATCATCGTTTCACTATTTGTTAAAATACATTTTTAAAATAGCATTTTACTGTAGCAAAGTTACTGTAGCAAAGTTACTGTAGCAAAGTTACTGTAGCAAAGTCAATTTTACTGTAGCAAATAGTAATTTTTGAAAACACTGTAGCATTTTGGGTACTGTAGCAATTTGAAAATACTTTAGCAAATTAGTGTTTTACTGGTTCATCTTAAACGTTTTAGTTAACTTATCTAAATATCAATTGAATCAATAATCGAATGTTATTATCGTTTACTAAATAACTTGAGATCATATATATTCAAATAGATATATAAACCAATAAGTGTAATGTACGGTATCATTTTCATAACACTTTGTTACGTTTTCAAGTTATAGCATATCTATCTATTTACATATAATTGTTCGCGAATCGTTGAGAACAACCGAAGGGTATTTGAATAGTTCAAAATTTTGAGATTCAACTTCATAGGCTTTGCTTATCGTGTCGAAATCATTAATCATTTAAGATTAAGTTTAAATTTAGTCAGAATTTTTCGGGTCATCACACACATTAATAAGTTACACTGTACATTCTTTGAATCTAATTCAACGGTCATTTATTATCCTACTTACATCAACCGATATACGTATCTGTTCACCGCAGAATAACCATCTTCATTCAATTTCGTAATTGGATTTTGACCTATCAGAATCCGACAAGTGGCATAATGAAGAAAACATTTTACAAAAATAAAATTTGTTAGAAACAAACAAATGAACTATGAGAAATTTTGTTAAGAATCCACGCTAACTGTTCCTAGCTAACTGATTACATTTTATTTATCGCAATTTATTTATCGCAATTTACATTCTCGCAATTTTAATTATCGTCATTTAATTTCTGTTATTTACTTTACGCACTTTATTTATCGTCATTTAATTTCTGTTATTTATATTTATTTTTACGCACTTTAAATATCGGGACATGTATACAAGGTTTTGACATATCATATCGACGCATCTATATATATTATTTGGAATAACCATAGACACTCTATATGCAGTAATGCGGGAGTTAGCTATACAGGGTTGAGGTTGATTCTACAATAATATATATAGTTTGAGTTGTGATCGAGTCTGAGACATGTACACGGGTCACGATACGTATAAATTAATTCGAATATTATATAGTAAACTATATATGAATTATTATTTGTACACTGCTAACTGTGGACTATCAACTGAGGGCTATCAACATTGGATAATTAAAATGAATTAAAATATTGACTATAACATATGAAACTAAATAATTCTTCAAGTTTGCCACTTGATTTCATCTTAAACCTCATTGTATCTTGACGATTACAATCTGCGTTCAAACCTTTCATGATTTTTGAAAACACCTCAATCGATAGGATGAATCAACCGCACTTCATCTACGGAAGGAAAGATTTATGCATATAGTTATGCACCTGAGAAACTCTCGACAATTGAGTAAAAGTTTAACACGTAACCGCATCAGATCCTTTGGCATTTATTAGCAAAAATAACTTTGCGATCCCTTTTCAAAGTAGCCAATTTTGTCACAGCTCCAGCAAGTCAACTTCGACTTGTCATTCGAAGTAGCCTTACTATAATACTGATATATACGATTACCCTTTTGATACCGGAGAATTCATTTATATTCCACCATATTACCAGCAGACGTACCAGCAACCTCATTGCCTCTTGGCATATATCACTCTGACAAATCATTATATTTATTCATTGAAACCCTATCATATAATCATCCGCATCTTGTGACAAGAACTGCCATACCAATTACCGGGAATCAGCAATCAGTACTTTGAAAACTCACAACATATCTACATCAACAGTTATATGTATGACATTTATCTCTAAGAATTATGATCTCTCATTCTGAAATTCTGAAAAGCACTTAGTCACAAATCAATACTCTGAATGTTGAAAAAGCTGAATGAAGCAGCAGAAACCATAGACAACCGTAAACGACCTTAATCATCGGAAGTTTGATGATAAAGAATAGTATGTTGGAAAAGCTCAGAAACGTTGAAACTGAAAAACGGATAGAGTTAACCATGAAGGAGACCAAGGACAAATACAAGGACCATACCCTATATTCAAAGAATCCAGATAATTCTGGATCCGTTGAAATCTTTAGAGAATATCTTGCCCCGAAGTCATGTTAAAATCTTGCGGAAAAATCTTTCTCCATCAACCATCGAACTTAGAAATTCCAAAATATCATCATCAATATCTTCGATATTTCTGAGGATATTTTCATAAATAATCTCGTCCGAAATTCTATACCTCTTCGTGCTTCCTGTGTATCATTATATTGGAAACATTAAAGAGAAAATTTAGTACCGAAAAGCAGATTATGCGAAACTATGAAGACAGCCGTGGACAAATCACAAAGAATAAGTTTGACTTCAAAGAATCCAAATGATTCAATGTCTGCTAAAGTCTTTAGTGAATATCTTGCTCCTTACTCTAAACCCTTGCAGACAATAGTTTCTATCATCCGCTGATCTTAGATATTCCGAGATATTATCGTATCTTTCATAATAAATATCCTCGATATTTCTGAATATATTTTCATAACTAATCTTATCTGAAATCATTAATCTCTTCGTGCTATCAGTATTACATCATATAGAAACTGTTAGTTTCTATATTCTGTAAACTTTCGAGCTTAAAATATGAATGTTATTGAAGTAATGTTGGGAACTGATGTATGAGTTAGTATAATATAATGACACTTGATCAACGTGATTATATTACCGTAAGTCATGCTGAGTTTCTAATGGAACGTGATGATGGTTCACAGTAGATTATACCATCATCATGTGTCATGTTACATGACTCTTTCATTCTACATAACCTCCGAACATATCAAGAAGAATATATTCTTGATAGGTCTATCGTCTGTATTTTTTGATAAATTTGAAAGTCAAAATCATGCTATCACATTCCACCCTGCTTAGAACATTATAATCATTCAAAACTCTATATCTGCGAATTCTGGACCATTACAAGAGATGCCCAATCGCAAGAAGAAGAAACGAAGGGACAAAGTTCCAAAATAGAAATTGGAGTAAAAATCGCAGCAAAAAGGAGGGAGTATAAACTGTAGATGACAGTGATTAAAGGAGACAGGAATAGGGACATTGAAATATAAGGGAGAATAAAAAGCCCAACAACAATACCGAAATTACAAACTGTGGATATCAGTGCGTACAGCAATATAAAGACACGGGAGGATTATAAATACAATAATCCCTAGAGCATAGTAGAAATAAACAGATTCTTCCGGTAGGAGTTGGAAAAGAAGAACGATCATTGCGATATTCAGAAAAAGAATAAGGATTAGAACCGGATTAAGCATTATTATAATCTTTTGGATATATGAACTGAGAAAGAAGGTATAGAAATGGTGGAAACTAATGGAACGGAAAAGGTAAATTTATAATGGAGATATCAGACAGAGTAATCGAGGCAGATCACCGTATTTAATTATAGAGATCTTAATTCCCTTATTCGCCGAAGAATCAAATCTTTTAGATTTCGAAAGTTTTCTTAAATTCCCTTGAATTCCGGAATTCAACCCTGACTCTGTCAAAAATTAAGACGCACCTTAAATTCTAAAATCAATCGTGACTACGTCACCGGTTAAGACGAATCTCATTTACTCATTTCATTCTTTTGTGATAGTTTCACTCTTACTCTTCGAGTAATCGAATTATCTTATCCATATTACTCAACAGTAATAAAACTCTATTTATCAACTCATATTTGTCATGAAAACATTTTTATTGTTAGCCATGACCACCTCACTCAAATTTTGGGACGAAATTTCTTTAACGGGTAGGTACTGTGACGACCCGGGAATTTCTGACTAAATTTAAACTTGATTTTAATATGATTTCGACACGATAAGCAAAGTCTATAATATTGAGTCTCGAAAACTTTGAAACTATGTTCATATATTCAATTACCATTCGACCATTACCGACGATTCACGAACAACTATTTGTAAATAGATACATATATATTTAAATGTATATATAATGTATATTAAAAATAAATATTAAATGATTATAATAGTCGTTGGACGTTTCGATTATTATTTAGAGAAGTTTAATTCGACCTTATATGATTTTAATATAAACGGTGATCCGAAAATGAGTTCTATAAATTTTAGGCTTACCAAAAATGTATTTAGGATCTAGTTATTTAATTTTAACAGTTTTTATATTTTACCCATAAATGAGAGGGGCAGTTGATGTAATTTTTATTTATTAAATTAATGACTGAATTTTATACCATAATGACAAAAATAAATAAATATAGTTAATTTAAAAATATGAAATTTTTCTGAACACTTTTATCCGTCACTGATTAACAACGGAGTACGAAATCTTGTCCGTGAAGAAACTTGACAAAACGGAGGCGGCTATGCTATTATGATTATTGTTTTCTTTTAAATTATTACATGATGATATGAGATGATATATTATATTATATGTATATATATATATATATATATATATATATATATATATATATATATATATATATATATATATATATATATATATATATATATATATATATATATATATCATACGGATACTTTGCATATGAAACCAACAAATTCTTAACCAATGTTTCTTCTTTTTCCTAGTCACCAACAACACATCATACACTAAATCCACTCCTTTTCTGTTTCTAATTGACAACTACTATTTCTAATTGAAAATCACACATATGCTTTATAATAAACTATTATTATTATATTATTATTAATTATTAGTATTACAATTTACATATATATAAACCTACTGAGATATAGGGAATCACCATTTCACACTTTTTGACTCTCTTCATTCTTTCTATTTATCTCTCGAGCATCACCCAATTCACACCATCAAATATGGCTTATTTCCTATCGTGAATATAAAACTCGCCATTTTTTTTACATCCTTTAATCACCACATTTAATCACACACCATCAATCTATTTGTAACTCTGTCACCTTCTTGTTGTGAGCTACCACCATCGACTCCCATCACCTCCGTGACCATAATAATCCGAACCACTTGGTTTTGATCGCTAATGCATACTACTATTGTATACCGTTACTACATGTTCCTATTTGAAAAACCAAACCATCAAACATAACACCATCGAACCACACCCATCAACTAAATGGCTCGATACTTTCTATTTTAATTGTCAACCGGAACGTCACCCTACAACCATCATTAACCCATTTGAATCAACCCACAAGATCCACCACCATTGACACTCGCCATCACCAAGAACCACCTACACCCGCCACCACTACTATCGTAAACAACTACCACTTTCCACCCAACAGTTACCGTTTATTATGTTTCTTCTTCATGAAACGAACCCCACAACCCAACCCGTAAACCCACTATAAACCTCAACAAATAACCCGTCACACACCCACTTGTTTTGCTTTACGATTACCGCTGCCATTAACCCTATTTCTGTCAAGGAAAGCAGCCGGTTGCTGTTTTGATTTTCTGTGATGAAGACGATGAAAATGAGATGATGAGTGATGTTGATGTAGTTGCAGCGAATAGATGATAATGATAAAGACATGATCACATGATGAGGAAATAGTGAGAGTTATACGTACACCTCCTGCCACTTGAAAATTTGACTTTATTTATTATTTATTTATTTATTTTGGGCCGAACACATTGGATTTCATCTTGGGCTGTTAATGAGGTGTTATATGGGCTGAGATGTTTTGGTTTCCTAATTTAGCCGAAACCCAATTTTAATTAAGAAGTTACAGTGAGTTATCGAGATGAACGGAGAAGATAATGATTAGTGAGGTCGAATGATGATGGGTACATGATATTAGAGATGTTTTATGATGATGATGATATATGTATGGTGTAAGTGTGTGAATGATAGAGATGATTGTAACTAAATGCCTGAGATTTGTAGTCTACTGTTTTAAAACGTTGGGTTAATAGATTTAACTTAGGAACTTAAAACAGAAAGTGAACAACAGTTGAATGGTTTAGGAGTGATTTGGGTTAGCATGAGGTCTCGGGTTCGAGCCTGGGCATAGCCAGTTTTTATTTCTATTGTTGGAGTTTTTCTTCTAAGGTAGCATTTTTATTACTTTTATTATTATTATTATTATTATTATTATTATTATTATTATTATTATTATTATTATTATTATTATTATTATTATTATTATTATATTATTATTATTATTATTATTATTATTATTATTATTATTATTATTATTATTATTATTATTATTATTAATATTATCATTGTTATAAGCATATAAAAATTTATAACATTAAGGCGAATATAAATTGATTAACCTTATGGATTATATACATAGGTACAACACATTTTTTTAAAAATTTTATTAAGATTATTACTATTATTATTATTACTTTTAAACATCCTTATTATTATTAACATTGTTATTATCTTTAATCATTATTATTGTTTTATCAAAACTATTATCACTTTAGTATTATTTTAACAAACGAATGATATCTATATAAAAATATATATATATATATATATATATATATTTTTTTACATAAAGTATACTAATATTACATAAAATTATGTTTTAACTATTATTATTGATATAACATTAATTAAATATCAAATAAGTATCATAATATAGTATAAGTATTAATAAAATTAAATATAAGAATATTAGTTTTAACACATAATAAAAAATATATATTTAATTGATTTATATTATAATATGTTAATATATATATAAATGATATAGGTTCGTGAATCTGAGGCCAACCTTACAACTGTTCAATGTCGTAATATGTATTTTTACTACAAAATACAATATGGTGAGTTTCATTTGCTCCCTTTTACTTTTTATATTTTTGGGACTGATAATACATGCGCTTTTATAATTGTTTTACGAAATAGACACAAGTAATCGAAACTACATTCTATGGTTGGATTATCGAATCGAATATCACCCTTTTTAGTCTGGTAATCTAAGAATTAGGGAACAGACACCCTAATTGACGCGAATCCTAAAGATAGATCTATCGGGCCCAACAAGCCCCATCCAAAGTACCGGATGCTTTAGTACTTCAAAATTTATATCATGTCCGAAGGAGGATCCCGGAATGATAGGGGATATTCTTATATGCATATTGTGAATGTCGGTTACCAGGTGTTCAATCCATATGAATGATATTTTTGTCTCTATGCATGGGACGTATGTTTATGAGAAATGGAAATATGAAATCTTGTGGTCTATTAAAATTATGAAATGATTATTTATGTTAAACTAATGAACTCACCAACCTTTTGGTTGACACTTGAAAGCATGTTTATTCTCAGGTATGAAAGAAATCTTCCGCTGTGCATTTGCTCATTTTAGAGATATTACTTGGAGTCATTCATGAAATATTTCAAAAGACGTTGCATTCGAGTCGTTGCGTTCATCAAGATTATTATTATTAAGTCAATCATAGTTAGATATATTATGAAATGGTATGCGTGCCGTCAACCTTTGATGTAATGAAAGATTGTCTTTTCAAAAACGAATGCAATGTTTGTAAAATGTATCATATAGAGGTCAAATACCTCGCGGTGTAATCAACTGTTGTGAATCGTTTATAATCGATATGGACTTCGTCCGGATGGATTAGGATGGGTCTCTACAATTGCCATACTCGATGAGAAGGTTAAAAGGTTGAGAAATAAAGAAGTGAGGAGTTTTAAGGTTCAATGGCGTCGGAGTAAAGGTTCCGAGTTTACGTGGGAGCCTGAAGAATTCGTGTTGGTTTATCTTCCTTCTTGTCATGCGGCTTGGATCGCGAGGACGCGCTCCGATTCAAGTGGGGGAGAGTTGTAAGACCCAAATATTTGTTGTGTACATAAGTGTAAATAAGATGCTTGAAGTGGGGGTTTCGTTGTACATTTTTTTTAAATAAAGAAGAATCTGACCTGGGCAATCTGCGTGCCGCGAATGGGCTGTGACAGCTCACTCTTCTTTTAAATTATATATTTTGAGGGCTTTTTGGTAATTTCACATGGGGCCCGACTTTAAGGCTCTAGACCAGTTGGTGGAGCCTCATTTACCCCATTTCCATCTACTTCAACCTCATCCATTTAATTTCTAGAGAGAGAGGGTTTTCTAGAGTAAGAGAGCTCAAAGTAAGGAAGAAGAAGGTTGAATCGGGCCTAAGTGCAAGCATTAAAGTTGTTCATCTACTTCCTAGTTACGTTTTGAGTGTGGTGGTATGTTCTAACTTTGTTTTCCTTATTTAATTTGATTAAGGGTTAGGGTTTGGGGTAAGTGATGAACTTAAAACCCATTTGTTAGTGAATTGGGTGTTTTGGGTGAATTTGGGTCATGTAGACTCAAAGATGACTAACTAGGGTTTTTCAAGTATTAATTGATGTTTATGAGCTTAAATTAGTTAGTTAATTACTAGCACACCTAGAGATAAGTAAATGGGCGTTGTGTGGGCTAGTGGAAAACCCGAAATGGGTGTGTTGACCTTAAATTGGTCAAATGGGTCAAAATGGACCTAAGTTAGTTAATGTTTGTGATTGATGCATAAACCTTGTGTTGAAATGTGTTTTAAACCTAACTTGGCTAATGACTAAGGTTTCGGGAATGTTAACCCAAATATTAGGGTTAAGGGTGCAAATGGATTGAAATTGCACCATGGGTCAAGATAACACTAGAATGGAGTTTTAGTTGGTTGACCAACTTTAGTTGTGATTGATTTATGTATAATGTAATAGGTACATTACATTGAAGATTTCCGAACTTGATTACTTTTCACAAGAGACTTTGAGGTAAGTGGAGTAATTATACATATGTGTATATGACGTATTTATTTGTGGGTGTTATGGTATGAACCATCGAGCCGGTAGTGACATAACATGTGTGCAATAAGATGTGAACCACGATCCGGTAGCATCGACTGTGAACCACGAGCCGGTAGCACTATAAACTAGATGTGAAACACGAGCCGGTAGCATTGAGTGTGAACCACGAGCTGGTAGCACTATAAACTAGATGTGAACCACGAGCCGGTAGCATCGAGTGTGAACCACGAGCTGGTAGCACTATAAAAGAGTATGACTCAATTGCGTATGGTGTGAACCACGAGTCGGTAGCACCATAGCGTTTATGGTTAACCATATTGAGATTGTCGATTATCTAGCATATTGTTATATATATATATATATATATATATATATATATATATATATATATATATATATATATATATATATATATTGTGTTGAGTATATGCTAATGCGGTTTTGTGTTAATGTACGACTTGTTAAGTGTTTTGGGTACGATGACATGCTAATTGAGTTACAAGTTCGTAGGAGGTATTTGGTGAATGTGATTGCAAATAGATGGGTTATATATATGTATGTGTAATTATTGCATTCACTAAGCTTTGCTTACCCTCTCGTTGTTTACCTTTTTATAGGCTCAGTGATGTTGCGAATCGTAATCTTTATTTATGAACGGATTTGAGTTGTTTTATTACACGAATTGATTTATTGTATATGTGGTATTTTATTGAATTCAGGTTGATTTCACACATATATAGGCAACTAGTCCTATCCGTGTAGTTTAGTTTGCCGGTAAATCCGATTCGTTCCACAGGGAGATGGAGTGTTTAATGGTTTTTAATAGTCTTTGATGTCAAACTTAGTTAAAGGGGATTTTGGATTAGGAATTTATAATATAACAGTAACAGAAAATAACTTAACTAATTTACTTCATAAATAAAATTACAAGATTACAATAAATAACTTAAAAAGGAACTAAATGAAATTATGCTAATTATGATGCATTAATTATATTACTAGATGGTAATTAGTAAAATAGTAATTTTTAATAAAACTATATGTTTAGAATTTTGTTTTGAGTAATTATAATATAAACTTATTTAAATTAACTAAATGACAAGTTTTAATTATATTAATATAAATTATTAGGAATAGTAATTTAACTAATTACAAACTATTTATAAGTTATAAACTTTTAATTAACACTAATTATAAGGTTAAAACATGTATTAAGGTATTTTATAATAACTAATATTAATTATATAGTAATAACCTAAATATAAATAATTAAATAATTAAAACCCTAATTTTACCCTAACTGGTACTGTAGCCGCGTTATTACCTTACGCGTTTTGCGTATTTATACGCGTATCGTGTATAATTTAAAACCTACGCGAATTGTGTGATTCTGATCGTACAGTTTGATTTACAGGCATACACACGATTCGCGTATGACTTATACGATGTGACAAACAGTCTGGTACGAATTTTAAGTATTTTTATGTAATTTTTTATATTTTATAATAATAATTCGTAAATAATAATAATAATACGTTTACAAGAAATAATAATGGGATAAATGGGAGTGTTTACTTAAATGTGTCACCCCTAGGTCCATGGATTGTTTTGAGTTTACGCCCTATTTAAAATGTTTTAGTAATAAACTTTATATTTTTCTTTCGAATAAATATAAGGTTAAGACTAACTAAATAAAATCTAATTTTCATTGGATTCTTTTTAGATAGCTACTGTTCCTTAAGTATTTAAATTGAGACCTAGCCTAGTTTTGACTTTCGCCAATACCTAAATCGTAACGGTTTCCCTTTTTACAATTTCACTGTCATATAATTATTGATATTACCCAAACCACCGAAGTTTATTTCTAAATTGGTGTTAATAACTTATCCATAAATTCGTCTAGATCATTTTTAATGTTGAAGCTTAATTTATGTAAATAAAAACAACTTTCGTTATTTAAATTTAATAAATTAAGTGGCAAGGGTTAAATACCTAATTACATAAAAATGGTTCTTTTAACTAGGCTCAATATTAAAAATACTAAAGTTACATTTTTAACTTTTACAAATGGTAACAATCCATTTCACTAGGGGCTCTACATTTAAGCAAACACTAGGGAAATTTAGCTATTCATTACACTAGGGTAAACATAAAAATATAGATATGCAAACATAATAACAACGCTAATTTTAACAGAGTAAACTTACTAAAATATCTTCACTTTCATTAACTTCAAACGGTAGGAAAATTACAATAATAACACTCCTTTCACGCGTACAATAACACCCTTAATCACGAACAATACCCCCTAAATATTTGAAACTAATTTTACAGAGTAATAAAATGACAGTAGTATTTCTGTATAGTAATTGATATGTATAAACTTGTGTTGTATTCTCCTCTTCCTCCCTTCATTTGTACTCCATATTTATCATTGAAATAGAAGTAGTAGTTGAGTCAAAAGCTATTCCATTTGCTGCAGCACTAAGAAAAAGAATTGTTTTTAATCTCAAAAGCAGCCGCCCCATTTCTGATCCATGATTAAACTCGGCCTAACATTACGCATTTCGTGTAGAGGCTACACGATTCGTGTAAGAACAAATTACTACGCGTTTCGTGTAAACTCACACGATTCGCGTAAGAGTAAATGGCAGTTTTCATATTTTTATTTTCTCGTTTGTTCTTTATTGACCTCGTATCGACGTGTACTGACTTGGCACTTTCCATTTGAACTCTTTTCTTCATCTATCTTGTACTTTCATTCGGATAAACTTTTCTTGATATAAATTTGGTTAAAACTATCGTTTTATCGTCGTTTCTTCAAATAGCAAGCTCTTGTCCACTTTTGTCGTTTTTCTTGAATATTATACGTTGAATGTCTTTTTAAATGATAAAAGCTGATGAAATATAACTGATATTGCGTCGAATAATATGTATGTTTAGAGCAATATCAAAATACCCCACACTGGAACGTTGCTTGTCCTCAAGCAATTACATCTTTGAACAGAATTAGAACATTACATATTTTTCCTTATTGAACATTAGATCACACAACACACACTACACGAAATGAAACACACGCTATATGGAATAAGTTTAGAAACACTACACAATTTTTATTGAATCACACGCACACGAAACGAAATTCTGACAACAGAAACAAACATGAAACTCGTGATTAGGGTTTAAAAATTTGGATCCTTAGGGAAAATTGGACCTTGTGAAAACGTTTTATGATTTTATAAAATGTCATGCTAGTTTTTACACTAGACACGTTTTCCGGTTTTAACCTCAAATTCCGGTTGAGGGTAACTGAAAACCGAAGTCTCAGTCGGCGATTAGCAAGCTATTCGCCCCCATGATTGTAGTATCATGGAACTTGAAGCCGAATGTCCAAAAAAATGGTTTTACACAAATATAATTCATAAAATAGCATAAGTTTTAGAACAAAATTATATCGTGTCCAAATATCATCGGTGAACCATGAGTTTGCACACCTCAATTTGTTATGGCATATGTATGTTGACCGCGGTCAAACATAGATGCGGTTAATCTTTACGGAGATTATCCATCTGGGGATTAGATTCATTAGTCTTAAAAGCTAATTTGCATTGTGCCCCCCCATTGTACGAGACATATCCTTCTCATGGTTAGGATAAGTCTGACCACCAAAAACCCTGTTTGATGCTGAGGTTAGGTGGATTTCCAGCCAATTTTAGGGATGACTTTACAAGATTTTTCGTCAACCTACAGCTGTTCTGGACTACATCTTCTAACATAAGTTAGCAAGTGTGTCAATTTGGAAGACTTTACTTCCTTACGGGATGGACTTGATTCATCCTCTATTACTCGTGATAATGGAATATTCAGGTTTAAATGTTTCAAAGCAATGATATCTGCAATAACTTCATAGAAACATGTGATATATGGTTCTCAACATAAGGTTTTATAAATTCTTGTTATACTTGGTTTCCTTTTATAGGTTTTAAACAAATAAACTTATGCGTTTTTAATGTATTGAGACGATAATTTCGGTTTTTAACACCTATGCTTTAATCGCTCGTAGTTACCTTAAAAATTCATTTGATATATTTGTTTAAAATTTTTATAAATCTTGATAAAAATCACCAAATTATAAGTTCTCGAGAATTTATATATTCCCACCCCACACTTAAGATTATGTAATGCCCTCATTACATAAAAATCAGATAATAATGTATAAATTTGAGAGGACAAATAGTGTGAAGTATTTGGAACTTCCTTTGTTAACCCATTTGGATTTTCAAATTGTTTTACCTATGATTTTATCCAATGTTTGTATCACAATGTAATTTGATGTTTCGTTTCGTGTAATTGCATTTTCTTCTGTACCTGTCAAAACCATGTAAAAGCACACAAAACATGGGGTTGTACTTCAATCGTACAAAACAATATTACCCCACACTAATTTCTTACTAATATATAATAAAACATAAGAAACATAAAAGTATTAAAACACACCATACAATAACGTTATTACACACCATAAAAATAAAAATGTTTAAAACAATAGAACTAGTCAAATGGGCTCCAAAATGGTCCTCCCCGTTCGCCCTCCTCCTGTTGCTGTCGCTGCCGTTGCTCGTTTAGGCGTCGTTCCTCGTAGAAACGCCTATATGCATCCTGACTCGCGGCTATGGCGGCGTTATGGTCATAGGGTGGAGGTAGAGGGTCATTGGGTGTCTGCCATTGGGGGTATGATGGATAGGCTGAGGGTGCGTAATTCTGCGGGTTAGACGCGTATAAATATGCCTGATGATGCGCCCACTCTAATTGTGCTCCCTGACCCCTCTGATCGTATCGGATGTTAGACAGAAAATTATACTGATCTAGTTGGGTATGCCTAATATCCCCTAATTGCCGAGATAAAACAGTGTACTGATCTTCTGATCTCGCCCCCCAGTTTTGATATGAATTACGTACATCTAAACTAAATGCGTTAAACGAGTTTTGGAGCATATCGAAATCAGAAGTACCTGTATGAGACGAGCTAGCCTGATCTGTCTCTCTGCGTCTCCTCCTAGCTTCCCTCGCGGGTGCATCATCCTCCTCCATAGGTACGTGAGCAGCAACTTCCTGTTGCCTTAAACTACGTACCCCACCCCTTACACATATAGCCTTAGCTGTCCTATACACCTCCAATCCCAAATTACGAACCGGTTGATCTATTGGTTGGATTGGAGGGTCAAATTCGTTCGGGTCGAGACCGAACCAGGCTGCCAAACACCTGACATAGTGACCCCCCGACATGTCACTGGATCCTCGAGCACCCTTACCAAAATGGGCTAAAAAGTAGGCCACTCCATAGGGTATACTAATAAATGTATCCCTATCTCTAATTGCATCCAAATACCAAAGGTCAACATAATTAATCTTATCTGTATTAAGGAATGCCCTTTGGTTAATTGTGTTCGCTATAAATTTATGAATTATTCGATAGCGAACATCAGTGATCTTAAGGTATGATTCTTGGCCTGCTACATAAGTATTCTTTTGGGAAAAAGAGCGCCAGACACTCAAAGAATCATAATCTCCTGTATACCTAGCTCCTGTAAAAATATATTCCCAAAAACCTGGAGCATTCATCTCATTACCGTCGTAAATCCCTAAAGCCATAGTCATGTCGCCTAGGGACATTACTCTCTCTACACCACCCAATCTAAATTGTAGGAAACTAGTATCTTCGATATTTTCCGGGTGTATATTCATCCTAACGGTAGAATAAAATTCTAAACACCATTCTCTATATACAGGAGAATTTAACCTAAACAATCTCTCAAAGTCATTATAATACCTAATTTCCCCAAATTCATTCGTGAAACTTTGGGTTAAAATTTCCCTTATCGGTGTATCTAAGTTGACTGGGTCTCCTAGGGGATCCCAATCAACAACGTAAACTGGAGAGATGGTTCGATTTACCAGAATGAGTAAATCCTTAACTTTTTGCACCCTTTGATGTAATTCGTTAGGAAATTGCAGGATCGGGTGTAGGTTCAAGAGTTGTTGTTCCATTTCGGGGGTAACTTGATCTTGTGCTTGTTGTTGGTTAAATGCCCTCATTCTAAATGGTCCCTGCATAACATTTTAAAAACAAGGAAATCATCCCAATAGGATGTGTTAATGTTAGCAAAGAATCTAAATTCAACTTACAAACTTGTTTCATCACCACATGAATCAATTTATTTCAACAACTTTGGAAGATTTAGTTCTATAATTCAAAACAAAGCAGAAACAAACCAAAAATCATAAATCAAAAATCAAGTTTCATATGCAAAGTTTAATTCACAAGTGAAAACACGCAATTTATCTAAGTGTATCTAATTCAACTCAATCACATTGCGTGTATTTCAACTTCTAAACAATCCTTAATAGCATTAAAGTTCATACTTGATTCATTAAAATGAACTTGCAAAAAAAAATTAACAAATTCAGGCTAAAATTAAAAATCACAAAGTCAAACAATCAAAATCATGTTCAAAAGTTCTAACTACTAACAAAACACTCAAAAACAACTAATTACAACCAAAATAACACACCTCAGTATCAATTTCCTAATTTTCCCCAATTTTGTATAAACCCTAATTTTCAATAACCAATTAAACATCATTTTTTTATGCTAATCGGGTTTATTATCCTACTAACAACATAGATATAGCATTAATCAAGCAAAATTCAACAAAAACATGCATATAAATCGGATTAAAGCTATAAAGAAAAATAATGAAAAACTTGAAGAACACTAAGTAAAATGGGTTTAGGACCCTTACCAATCTAGGCATGTTGAAAGTTTGAAGATTTGGAGAAGATTGGAAGTGTTAATTTAAGTTTTTGGGTGTGATTTTCGGGTTTTTGTGTTTTCTTCTCGTCCACAGCAGAAAAAATAAAATTTAGAGTGTGAAAACAGGTCTGCTGCCCGATCTGTTATGTTCAGCTATTTTTGACCTTACGCGTTTCGCGTAGGTCTACGCGATTCGCGTAAGCTTTGTATTCCACGCGTTTCGTGTAGGTCTACACGATTCGCGTATGCTTTGTCTGTATTTTTTTTTTTTTTCAACTTATAAACAATTGATTTTAAAATATCTTTTATAGATTTATATTTGTAACGGAAATTCGGTTGTTACACCTGATCTTAATCCGTTTATAAATTTTTAATTTCAATTTATAAAATTCAATCCATTAAAAGTTAAAGTTTTTAATGTTTTTCGAAAACAAATTTAAAATAAAATAAAAACACTCTATTTTTGTGTTAAAATTATTAACATTTTTAATTTTAAGTACATGAAAAATAAAAATTACACAAATTAAAATACACTCTATTTTTTTTGTATACCCCTAAATCAACTAATTTTCAAACTTAAAACTTTGTTTCCTATCGATTAGGTAGAGATAAATTCGGTCGTCAAACCTATCATTATCCACGACAAAGATTTACAAGTTATATATTTTTACGGTTATTGATAAAAAGGTATATTTTGCAATCTACTGTAGACTTTTAGAATTTAACAACAACAAAAAAATTTGTGCAATTTGAAGAATGAAAATTCAGTTGTGACACCTAAACATTTTCATTTTCAAAGAAACAAGTTAAACTCAAGGCGTTTCACCTTCAATTTAGTAGAAAGGAATTTTTTTTTTTTTTTATTTTGTTTTCGTGGTTTACTATTTAACAGATATCTTATGAATCCAATAAGAAATTTCGTGCAATTTGAAAAACGATAATTCAGTTGCAACACTTAACATTTATCGTTTTTAATGAAAACATATTGAACTCAAGGTTCATCACTTTTAAATGGTAGACCGTTTTAAAAGAACATACAACAAACAAAAACAAACCAAACACACCAAAACATTGCACACAAAAATGCACAAACACACAATTGGCGAGAAAAAGATTTAAAGAGTGAAGCCTCGTTGGCTCGCCTCGTAGTGGAGTCGCATTATTTCGCTCCCCATTGCTTCGTAGGCGTAACCTCGCTGGTTTAAGAGGTTTTCTTCTGCACATTTTAAAGGCCCTTCTCTGCATAAGGTTACGTACTCGTAATTAGAGTCCGTTTGGTTCTTTGGGCAATCTCCGGAGTGAGTCGGTTTTCCACATTTCACACATTTACCCAAATGACGTGCTCTACGCCTTTTAGCTGATTTAGATTTTCCTCTTGCATAGTTTGTCTCATTTAGTTTCTGTCTTTCTTCTTTCCTCGCCTTATCGCATCTTTTCTTAATATCTAACACCACATCCCTCGGTAAAATCTTATCGCACTTTAAAATGAAATGGTTGTAGATATACTGACTGCGCATCTTGAAATTACACAATAAAAGCAAAAAGAAATTAAAAAGGTAGAATGGAGGGAGAAGACTAGTTCTTTAGGGTCTGCTAGGGAAAGACCAATCTAACCCCACTCTTAAATATAAGAATAAAAATCGAGAATGGAGTTTAAAACCTTAGAGTTACCCTGAATTTATTTGTCCTTAGGGTAGAAGGTGGTTTCATCTCTTTCCGTAGTATTGATTTCTTCAAAGTATAACTTGAGTCTGTATCCGTTCACTTTGAAAGTTCCACCGTCTTTACCATACAACTCTGCATATCCAGATGGAAAAACCTGTTTTATTATATATGGCCCATTCCATCGGGATCTAAGTTTACCAGGTGAAAACTTGAAACGTGATTGGAATACCAATACTTTATCCCCTTGTTCAAATTCTTTCTTTTTTAATCGTGCATCGTGCCATACTTTAGTTTTTTCTTTATATGTTTTAGAATTTTCGTAGGCTTGTAATCTTAATTCATTTAGTTCGTTAAGTTGTGATAACCTATTTTCTCCGGCTTGTACAAGGTCAGTATTACATTCTCTCATAGCCCAGTATGCCTTGTGTTCAACTTCAGCAGGTAGATGACACGCTTTACCATATACAAGTCTAAATGGTGTGGTACCTATTGGTGTTTTATACGCAGTCCTAAAAGCCCACAACGCGTCATCTAACTTGCGTTGCCAGATTTTAGGGTTGTTATTAACCGTCTTCTCAAGTATGCGTTTTAAGGCACGATTCGTGTTCTCCACTTGACCACTTGTTTGCGGGTAGTACGGAGTAGAGAAACGATGAGTTACGCCATACTTCTTCAACACCTTTTCAAGAAGGTTGTTGGTAAAATGTGTTCCTCGGTCGGATATGAGTGCTTTTGGGATTCCAAAGCGTGAGAAGAGATTTTTCAAGAAGTTTACCACCACCCTAGCATCATTTGTAGGCAAAGCTTTTGCTTCAGCCCACTTGGATACATAGTCAACGGCTACTAGTATGTACTTGCACTTATGTGAACTTGGAAAGGGTCCCATGAAATCGATTCCCCAAATGTCAAAGATTTCACAAACTTGGATGCTGGTTTGAGGCATCTCATCCTTTTTCGTGATGTTACCCGTTCGTTGGCATGCGTTACAAGTCCGAACGAAATCATGGGCATCTTTAAAGATCGTGGGCCAATAAAAGCCCGATTCAAGGATTTTTCTTGCAGTGTGGTTTGGTCCGAAATGACCGCCGGTTGGCCCTTGATGGCAATGCTCAAGAATTTGTTGAGCTTCTTGTCCGTATACACAACGGCGAATTATTTGATCCACACCAACACGAAATAGGTCTGGGTATTCCCAGAAATAAGACTTTAAATCCACAAAGAATTTCTTCTTTTGCTGATAAGTAAGTCCTTTTTGTAGAATGCCTGAAGCAAGATAGTTTGCAAAATGGGCAAACCATGGGATTTCAGATTCTTTTTCAACCCTCATTAGAGATTCGTCAGGAAATGTATCTTTGATGATTGTATCATCAAGTTTATCTAATTCGGGGTTTTCAAGTCGGGATAAATGATCGGCAGCTAGATTCTCGGCTCCTTTTTTATCACGTATCTCAATGTCAAATTCTTGAAGTAAAAGAACCCAACGTATGAGACGATGTTTTGCATCTAGTTTCGAGAATAAATACCTAAGTGCCGAATGGTCCGTGTAAACAATGGTTTTGGACAGCACCAAATATGACTGAAATTTATCAAATGCATAAACAACCGCTAGGAGTTCTTTTTCCGTGGTGGTATAATTAATTTGGGCTCCCGTTAGAGTTTTACTTGCATAATAAATCGGAAGAAAATGATTATCGGGACGTTGTCCTAAAACAGCACCTAAAGCATAGTCGCTTGCGTCACACATTAGCTCAAATGGCATACTCCAATCTGGAGATACCATAATGGGAGCTTGTGTGAGTTTTGACTTAAGAATCGAGAATGCATTCTCGCAATTAGTGTCAAAGTCAAATGGAGCATCCTTTTCAAGAAGCTTGGTCAATGGGCGGGCGATTTTAGAAAAATCTTTGATAAATCGCCTATAGAATCCTGCGTGACCAAGAAAGCTTCTAATTGCTTTAACATTTGATGGTTTAGGTAGCTTAGAGATAACTTCAATTTTAGCTTTATCTACCTCTATTCCCGCACGAGATATTTTGTGACCAAGTACAATGCCCTCTTTCACCATGAAGTGGCATTTTTCCCAATTTAGGACCAAGTTTGCTTTCTCACATCAGATAAGCATACGTTCAAGGTTGAAAAGACACGATTCAAAGGAGTCTCCAAATACGGAAAAGTCATCCATGAAGACTTCCATACAATCCTCTACCATGTCATCAAAGATTGCCATCATGCACCTTTGAAAGGTTCCGGGTGCATTGCATAAACCAAAAGGCATGCGGCGATAGGCAAAGGTACCGAAAGGACAAGTGAATGTGGTCTTTTCTTGGTCGTTGGGATCAATTGGAATTTGGAAGTAACCGGAGAGACCGTCTAAAAAGCAATAATATTCTTTTCCCGCTAATCGTTCAAGCATTTGATCAATAAAAGGTAACGGGAAATGATCCTTTCTAGTGGCATCATTTAGACGTCTGTAATCAATACAGACTCTCCAGCCGGTAACTGTTCTAGTTGGGACGAGTTCGTCCTTTTCATTTAATATAACGGTTGTACCCCCCTTTTTGGGTACTACTTGTACTGGACTAACCCATGGACTATCGGAGATGGGGTAGATTAACCCGGCGTCAAGAAGCTTGACGACCTCCTTTTTAACAACCTCTTTCATGTTGGGATTTAGCCTGCGTTGTCTTTGTACTACGGGTTTGTAGTCATTCTCAAGGAGAATTTTATGTGTACAATAAGACGGGTTTATTCCCGGAATGTCGGTTGTTTTCCAGGCTATAGCCTTTTTATGGGTTTTTAATACAGAAATTAGCTTATCCTTCTCATTATCTGAAAGATGTGAAGCAATAATTACTGGTAATTTAGACGTACCTTCGAGATAAGCATACTCCAAGTGTTTGGGTAGCTCTTTAAGCTCTAGTACGGGTGGTTCTTCTAAGGAATTTTTTATACGAAATCTATCTTCATTTTTGATTTCCTCAAACGATTCCTCTTCCATGGGAATTTCTTCTATTATGGTCTCGTCATCCGTGACCACCTTCATCAACTCATCAAAATCTTTATCAATATTGAAGTATTCATTCTCACTTACCGGGGCTAACCCCGGGATATCAATTTCAAGTAGCTCCTTCAATTCATTCTCGACACAAAGATCTATAACATCAATTTGAAAACAAGAGTCATCGGTAGAAGTGGGTCTTTTCATGCCTTTGTCAATGTGACAAATTATTCTCTCGTTTCCCACACCTAGACTCAATTGTTCTTTTTGGACATTAATGATAGCATCTGCAGTGTTTAGGAAAGGACGTCCTAAAATGATAGGAACTTTTGTGTCCTCTTGCATTTCTAGAATAACAAAGTCGACGGGAAAGATAAGTGAGCCAACTTTTACAAGTATATCCTCGGCTATACCTATGGGAGTATCAAATGATTGGTTTGCTAATCGAATACCCATCCGGGTTGGTTTTAAGTCTCCTAAGTCAAGTTTTAAATATAACGAGTAAGGCATTAAGTTAACACTTGCACCTAGGTCGGCTAGTGCATCGTACACTACCGAATCACCCATCATACATGGTATGATAAAACTACCAGGGTCTCCTAATTTTGGAGGTACATTTTGTTTCTTTAAGATGGCCGAACATTCCTCATGGAGGAATGTGGCAGAAACGTCGTGGTATTTACCCTTCGAGGATATGAGATCCTTTAAAAACTTCCCGTAATTGGGCATATCCCTAAGAACCTCCGCGAGTGGCATGTTAATGCTAATTTGCTTAATCATGTCCGCAAATTTCTCATACCGCCTTGCGAGTCTGTCTTTCTTTAATGCTTTCGGGTAAGGAATAGGTTCCTTATGCACCTTTACTGGTGGTTCTTCACTTTTCTTTGGTATGACCTCAGGTGGATCATCTTTCTCTTGTTCTTTATCAACTTGCTCATTTTCATCAACCGGTATTTGTAAAACAGAAGGAGATAAAGGAACTTCCGGGGACTTAAGAGTCTCCGGTTTAGTAGTTAAACCACTTCTAGTAGTTATAGCATTTACATGCTCGTTCCTTGTTTGGGGGTTGTTGGGATTCACTTGAGTATTTGAGGGGAGAGTACCTGGTGGTCTCTCTGATAGTAACTGTGATATCCTTCCAACATCCCTTTCTAAGTTTTGTATTGTTGCTTGTTGATTTCGGATTTGCTGAGTTTGGAGCTCTGCATTTTGCTCGTGCTTAACCATAAAATCTCTTAAGAGATCTTCTAAACCAGATTTTCTCTCAGGTTGAGGTTGCATAATTGCTAATGGTTGTGGTTGATTGTGTTGGAAATTATTTTGATAATTTCGTTGAGGTTGATTTCGGTTATTATAACCTGGTGGCGGATTTCTTTGATTTTGATTTGGGAAATTCCGGTTATTTTGGTAACCTGGATTTCCTCCTTGATAGTTATTATTATTTTGATAGTTATTATTATTTGATCCTGAAGGTCCTCCTACTTGATAGCTGTTTATAGGAGGATATTTTCGGTTGTTTGCTTCTATAGCTGGAAAATCACTGAAGTTCATTTCACCTTTTCGTAAGTAACCTAAGAAATTTGCTTGCTCTTCCATTGTACTTTGATCACAATCTCTAGTAAGATGGGGACCTTGGCATAGTTCACATCCTACTCTGATAGCATGCATTTCCTTGGTTACTTTCTCGATTTGCCTTGCTTGATTTGCTAATTGAACTTTTAAAGAAGCAATTTCATCATTGCTTTCAATACTAGCAACATTTGATGATCTAGAGAATTCTATTTCTTGATGCCAATTATGGGAATGGGAAGCTAAATCAGCAATGATTGTGTGAGCGTCTTCAGGTGTTTTCTTCATGATCGAACCTCCGGCTGCAACATCTATATCTTTTCTAGTTGTCACATTGACTCCTTTATAGAATATTTGGACCTTTTGGAATGTATTCAACCCGTGTTGAGGACATATTCGAAGCATTTTATTGAATCGGGTCCAAGCTTCATAAAGAGTTTCATTAGGCTTTTGTTTAAAGTGATTTATGTCACTTTGTAATTTTGCTGCTTTTGAAGCAGGAAAGAATTCTGACAAAAATTTATCCATCATATCATTCCAGTTTTCAATATAACCTTCTGGTAATGAGTCTAGCCAATCTCTTGCATCATCTTTTAAGGACCATGGAAAGATTTTTAAACATGCAACTTCATCGGTGACATCTTTGATTTTGAAAAGCTTGCAAATGCTTACAAACTTACGAAGATGCTCGTTAGCATCCTCATTTGGGGCTCTACCGAATTGACATGTATTAGTTACCATGTGTAAAAATTGACCTTTTATTTCAAAGCCATCACTCATCGTGGGTTGGATGATTGCGTGGCCTTGACCTTTTCTTGTGGCCTTCATTAATGCTTCCATCGTTTGATTTGTATCAGCCATTTCTTCTTCTTCTTTAATAATCGGCTCTATGATTGGTTGAATTATTGGTTCAGAGTCGGATTCTAAGAAAAGTGACTCTAAATTTTTAGCAAGAGATTCTACTTCTTGAGCTCTTAAGCGTTCGTGGAATTTCCTTTCGGGTTCAGGATGTGAAGGAGTTAATTCAGCGTTGGAGGAACGTAAGTTCATACATTAATTTCTATTATGAGATCACTTCACTAAAGGTTTATCTAGGGTTACCTATTTGTTTCTCTTTTTTAGTGTTTTTCGGTGTTTTAAAATTACTAGTACTTCCTATTTCTTTTTGTTGTTTTTGTCCTTTTATTAATTCTTTGAGGTTCCGGATTAAGTTTAACGAGTTTAGGATTGAACGGATCATACAATTTGGGAAATTGTACAAAGAATTAAAGGATTTATTCAAAAACTTTGAACTTTCTTGGAAATGAATTTCCTCGAGAGGATCGAATAACATAAAAACAATGATAAAAACCCTTAAACAAACAGATTTTCCTTCTGATTTTGCCCACGTTTTGAATAGCCAAAAGATGCAGCAGAGGGGCAGGATCCTTCTATTGACCAATAAAATTGGTGATCCAACAACCCGGTCCACGTACAAATCCAACTACTACTACGAATCAGAAAAATTATCTATTTATTTAACTGCCAACTCCCCGGCAGCGGCGCCAAAAAGTTGATGTTGCGAATCGTAACCTTTATTTATGAACGGATTTGAGTTGTTTTGTTACACGAATTGATTTATTGTATATGTGGTATTTTATTGAATTCAGGTTGATTTCACACATATATAGGCAACTAGTCCTATCCGTGTAGTTTAGTTTGCCGGTAAATCCGATTCGTTCCACAGGGAGATGGAGTGTTTAATGGTTTTTAATAGTCTTTGATGTCAAACTTAGTTAAAGGGGATTTTGGATTAGGAATTTATAATATAACAGTAACAGAAAATAACTTAACTAATTTACTTCATAAATAAAATTACAAGATTACAATAAATAACTTAAAAAGGAACTAAATGAAATTATGCTAATTATGATGCATTAATTATATTAGTAGATGGTAATTAGTAAAATAGTAATTTTTAATAAAACTATATGTTTAGAATTTTGTTTTGAGTAATTATAATATAAACTTATTTAAATTAACTAAATGACAAGTTTTAATTATATTAATATAAATTATTAGGAATAGTAATTTAACTAATTACAAACTATTTATAAGTTATAAACTTTTAATTAACACTAATTATAAGGTTAAAACATGTATTAAGGTATTTTATAATAACTAATATTAATTATATAGTAATAACCTAAATATAAATAATTAAATAATTAAAACCCTAATTTTACCCTAACTGGTACTGTAGCCGCGTTATTACCTTACGCGTTTCGCGTATAATTTAAAACCTACGCGAATTGTGTGATTCTGATCGTACAGTTTGATTTACAGGCATACACACGATTCGCGTATGACTTATACGATGTGACAAACAGTCTGGTACGAATTTTAAGTATTTTTATGTAATTTTTTATATTTTATAATAATAATTCGTAAATAATAATAATAATACGTTTACAAGAAATAATAATGGGATAAATGGGAGTGTTTACTTAAATGTGTCACCCCTAGGTCCATGGATTGTTTTGAGTTTACGCCCTATTTAAAATGTTTTAGTAATAAACTTTATATTTTTCTTTCGAATAAATATAAGGTTAAGACTAACTAAATAAAATCTAATTTTCATTGGATTCTTTTTAGATAGCTACTGTTCCTTAAGTATTTAAATTGAGACCTAGCCTAGTTTTGACTTTCGCCAATACCCAAATCGTAACGGTTTCCCTTTTTACAATTTCACTGTCATATAATTATTGATATTACCCAAACCACCGAAGTTTATTTCTAAATTGGTGTTAATAACTTATCCATAAATTCGTCTAAATCATTTTTAATGTTGAAGCTTAATTTATGTAAATAAAAACAACTTTCGTTATTTAAATTTAATAAATTAAGTGGCAAGGGTTAAATACCTAATTACATAAAAATGGTTCTTTTAACTAGGCTCAATATTAAAAATACTAAAGTTACATTTTTAACTTTTACAAATGGTAACAATCCATTTCACTAGGGGCTCTACATTTAAGCAAACACTAGGGAAATTTAGCTATTCATTACACTAGGGTAAACATAAAAATATAGATATACAAACATAATAACAACGCTAATTTTAACAGAGTAAACTTACTAAAATATCTTCACTTTCATTAACTTCAAACGGTAGGAAAATTACAATAATAACACTCCTTTCACGCGTACAATAACACCCTTAATCACGAACAATACCCCCTAAATATTTGAAACTAATTTTACAGAGTAATAAAATGACAGTAGTATTTCTGTATAGTAATTGATATGTATAAACTTGTGTTGTATTCTCCTCTTCCTCCCTTCATCTGTACTCCATATTTATCATTGAAATAGAAGTAGTAGTTGAGTCAAAAGCTATTCCATTTGCTGCAGCACTAAGAAAAAGAATTGTTTTTAATCTCAAAAGCAGCCGCCCCATTTCTGATCCATGATTAAACTCGGCCTAACATTACGCGTTTCGTGTAGAGGCTACACGATTCGTGTAAGAACAAATTACTACGCGTTTCGTGTAAACTCACACGATTCGCGTAAGAGTAAATGGCAGTTTTCATATTTTTATTTTCTCGTTTGTTCTTTATTGACCTCGTATCGACGTGTACTGACTTGGCACTTTCCATTTGAACTCTTTTCTTCATCTATCTTGTACTTTCATTCGGATAAACTTTTCTTGATATAAATTTGGTTAAAACTATCGTTTTATCGTCGTTTCTTCAAATAGCAAGCTCTTGTCCACTTTTGTCGTTTTTCTTGAATATTATACGTTGAATGTCTTTTTAAATGATAAAAGCTGATGAAATATAACTGATATTGCGTCGAATAATATGTATGTTTAGAGCAATATCACTCAGGTATGGACAAAGGTAAGGGCGTTCGTTTGGAGTAGAGATCCCGTTGTGTTAGGGGACGCTTTTGGAGATATTAGCTTTTGGAGTTTGACCGAGACTTGGGTAGTTTAACCCCAAACACCATGCTCGTAGGGTCGTTTGGTATTTAAACTTTTTATGGTCGAATCTCTCGTTTGGTATTAAACTCGTAAATTGGGTCGATGTGGGCCCCGCTTTGTAAAACTTATTTTATGTTTGGATCGTGTTAGTTTTACATATTTGGTTATGTTATTAAAAGCGTTTTGTCTAATTATGTCGGGAAGTGGCCAATCTTTTTCTTGTTTTTGACTTTCGGGGACAGCGGGCTGTCCAGGCCATTTTGCGCGCCACGCCACCTGCTGAACAAGCAATTTTTTTTTTTTTTTGTGATATTTTTACGCGGGTTCGATTGTGGTTTGGTTTGGGTTGTTACAGATTCCAACATCTATCAAAGCCATACTTTGAATTCAAAACTGTGATAGAACATCACTTTTATTCGTAACACTCAGAAGGATATTAGAATCATTCGAGATTCATGACAATTTCTGATAATGCTAAAAACGAACATATATTTCATAGCATTATTCCTCAAGAAATACAAGCTTTTAGTTGCAATTGTTCTATTTACAAGTGATATTCGTTTAAATAATAAAAGGTGAAGACAAAAGACAGATTCGACGAATTGAAGACGCAAACGACCAAAAAGCTCAAAAGTACAAAATACAATCAAAGATGTTCCAATTATTGATAAGAAACGTCTCGAAATTACAAGAGTACAAGATTCAAAACGCAAAGTACAAGATATTAAATTGTACGCAAGGACGTTCGAAAATCCGGATCCGGGACCAGAGTCAACTCTCAACGCTCGACGCAACGGACTAAAAATTACAAGTCAACTATGCACATAAATATAATATAATATTTAAATAATTCTTATAATTATTTAATATATTATATTATTTATAAAACCGTCGGCAGAAGAAAACAACCAAAAATGAGCCTCCCCAGCTGGCCATGCGATCGCATGGCCTGGAAGGCATAAATCCATGCGATCGCATGAGCCCCAGTTCCAGCCCACATGCCTATAAAAATCGAGCTTTGGTGCACCAAAAATATAATCTATCTTTCTCTTCTCTCCATATATACGTAAAATATATTTATAATTTATATTTTAATTTTAATTTTAATTATAATTCTAATAATAAGGGTATGTTAGCGAATATTGTAAGGGTGTAAGTCGAAATTCTGTCCGTGTAACGCTACGCTATTTTTAATCATTGTAAGTTATGTTCAACCTTTTTACATTAATGTCTCGTAGCTAAGTTATTATTATGCTTATTTAATCCGAAGTAATCATGATGTTGGGCTAATTACTAAAATTGGGTAATTGGGCTTTGTACCATAATTGGGGTTTGGACAAAAGAACGACACTTGTGGAAATTAGATTATGGGCTATTAATGGGCTTTATATTTGTTTAACTAAATGATAGTTTGTTAGTGTTAATATAAAGATTTACAATTGGGCGTCCCTATAAATTACCATATACACTCAATCGGACACGATGGGCGGGGTATTTATATGTACGAATAATCATTCATTTAACCGGACACGGGAATGGATTAATAGCCACTAGAATAATTAAAACAGGGGTGAAATTATGTACAAGGACACTTGGTATAATTGATAACAAAATATTAAAACCTTGGGTTACACTCAGTCGACATCCTGGTGTAATTATTAAACAAAGTATTAAAATCTTGTTACAGTTTAAGTCCCCAATTAGTTGGAATATTTAACTTCGGGTATAAGGATAATTTGACGAGGACACTCGCATTTTATATTTATGACTGATGGACTGTTATGGACAAAAACCAGACGGATATATTAAATAATCCAGGACAAAGGACAATTAACCCATGGGCATAAAACTAAAATCAACACGTCAAACATCATGATTACGGAAGTTTAAATAAGCATAATTCTTTTATTTCATATTTAATTTCCTTTATTTTATATTTAATTGCACTTCTAATTATCGCATTTTTATTATTATTGTATTTAATTGCACTTTTAATTATCGTACTTTTTAATTATCGCAAGTTTATTTTATCGCACTTTTATTATTCGCAATTTCATTATCGTTATTTACTTTATGCTTTAATTTAAGTCTTGTATTTATTTTTAATATTTTACATTTGGTTTTAACTGCGACTAAAGTTTTAAAATCGACAAACCGGTCATTAAACGGTAAAAACCCCCCTTTATAATAATAATATTACTTATATATATATATTTGTATTTTTATAAAAGTAAACTAATATAGCGTTAAGCTTTGTTTAAAAAGATTCCCCGTGGAACGAACCGGACTTACTAAAAACTACACTACTGTACGATTAGGTACACTGCCTATAAGTGTTGTAGCAAGGTTTAAGTATATCCATTCTATAAATAAATAAATATCTTGTGTAAAATTGTATCGTATTTAATAGTATTTTCTGGTAAAATTTAATAGTATTTTATACCCCTTAGCTTCAACATCAAGTATTTTTGGCGCCGCTGCCGGGGAACGTCTTAAAAGCCGGAAGCGCAACGCTATATATAAAAAAAAAAAGATTTTTACTTTTAGTACGCTTTTGTAAAAATACGTTTTAAATATTCAAAAATAAAAAAAAAATAAAAACAAAAATATAAATATTTTTTCTTAGAGTTTGGTAAATATTTAAGTTTTATAAAGTTTCTTTATTTCTATTTTTTTCATTTTGTAAAAATATAATTTTTATTTAATTAATAAATATATTTTACAGCAAAAACAGAAAAAAAAAAAAAAAAAAATTTTAATCGGCCTGTACTGTAGCAGCCCAACTCTGGCCCGAAACCCTAGCCCATGCGATCGCATGGCTGGGTAACTTAGAACTCATGCGATCGCATGAGCGTATCTGACAGGCCATCATCGTACAGCAATTAATGCGATTAGGGTTTTAATTAATTATTAATTTTATTATTAACCCTAATTAAGTTTTATTATTTAATTAGTTATTAGTTTAAGTTTAATTTGTATTTTTAGTTTAATTAGTTTATTTAAATTGTAAAATTAATAGTTTTATAAAATAAATAATATAAAATAATATTTTTATAAAAATTGTACTTTTTACAACTTTTTATATATTTTTATATTTTGTCCCTTTTTAATCGTTTTAGCGTAACTTTTGTATTTTTCGCTCCTATTTAGTTTTAATTCATAGTCTTTGCCATAGTTATTTTTACTTCTAAATTTTTAGGCTTTGCCGTAGAATTCCTTAAGTGCTTTTTCTTTAGACTAAGATTTAAGTGCTCTAGAATTTTGCGACGCCTTTTTAAGTTTTAGTTTCTTTTTAAGATATCTCCATTTGGGATTTAGTTTTTCCTGTAAGCTTTAATATTTTTAGACGACTTTTACCTATGTATCAATTATCATTCCAATTAGTAATTTCAATTTGCGATTATAATTTTAAGTTAGTTGTAGTAATAAGGTTAGGTTAGTCAAGTATTTTTAAGTTTTATAAGTTTCTTTTATTTTTCCGTCACCTTTTATTTTTCAACCATTTTTCTTTTTCGACCTTTTTCGATGAACTCTTTTTCTTTCTTATTTCTCGCTATTCTAGTTTTAGGACATAGATTTTTATTCTACTTCTTATCTAAATTTCTTAAAATTACGAAAATTTATTTTGAGTGGTTAAATTAATAGACATCAAAATTTTCTGGTTCGTAGTAATAGTTGGATTTGTACGTGGACCGGGTTATTGGAGCCAAACAGTCCTCAATTATATTGAGACCAAACGAATCCTGCCCCTCTGCTGCATCTTTTGGCTATTCGAAACGTGGGCAAAATCAGAAAAGTCTATTGATTGGATAACTTATTATAATTTTTCTTTCTTTTTAAAAACTAATAGGATATTCAGTGAATGCACCGAGCAAGACGTTCACCACCTTTTGTACGTTCACCACCTGTAACTAGATCAAGACATTTAGCAAATATTACTGCCGTTGATTTTTCTTTAGAATCGCCATCCAGTCGACCAAGTACTTCAGTTCAAATTTCCGATAATCCATTTTTCGAACCCGACCTCACAATTGAGAATCCGGAGAATATTCAGGAACGGTTCGTAGATCCTGAACCATTAAATTTTCCTCCGGAACCACCAATCATTCAAACAGAGATTGTTGAGGAACGAACCATTAAATCAGAATCCTCTAGTGATTCCGATTCAACAAATTCAATTATGGAGAATCTGGAACCTTTAAGTATGGAAGACCGAATGAGAGCTAAACGCACTGGCCAAGGTCACGCAATTACTCATCCAGACATTAATGCGCCAGATTATGAAATCAAAGGACAAATTCTACACATGGTGACAAATCAATGCCAATTTAGTGGTGCACCGAAGGAAGATCCAAATGAACATCTACGTACCTTTAATAGAATCTGCACACTATTTAAAATCCGAGAAGTGGAGGATGAACAGATATATCTCATGTTATTTCCCTGGACTTTAAAGGGAGAAGCCAAAGATTGGTTGGAATCGTTACCTGAAGGGGCGATTGATACATGGGATGTTTTAGTTGACAAATTTCTTAAACAATTCTTTCCTACATCTAAAGCCGTAAGACTTCAAGCAGAAATTGTTACGTTTACACAGAAGCCAAATGAAACTCTATATGAGGCATGGACAAGATATGGAAAGTTGTTAAGAGGATGTTCGCAACATGGTTTAGACACCTGTCAAATAGTACAAATATTCTACCAAGGATGCGACATCACTACAAGGAAAGACATAGATATAGCAGCTGGTGGTTCTATTATGAAGAAAACCGAAACTGATGCTTACAAAATTATTGATAACACTGCTTCCCACTCACATGAGTGGCACCAAGAAAAAGATATCATTAGATCATCTAAAGCAGCTAGAGCCGATTCTAGCCATGACTTAGATTCTATTTCCGCAAAGATAGATGCTGTGGAGAGACGAATGGAAAAGATGACTAAAGATATTCACTCAATACGAATTAGTTGTGAGCAGTGTGGAGGACCACATTTGACAAAAGATTGTCTCAGTATTGAATTAACAATGGAACAAAGAGAGAATATTTCATACATAAACCAAAGGCCCGGAAATAATTATCAGAATAATTATCAACCGCCAAGACCGATTTACAATCAAAACCAGAATTATAACAGAAATATTCCATACAACAACCAACAAGGTCCTAGCAATCAACAAGTATCTAATAATAATTACAATCAGCAAAGACCGAATTTTTAAAACAAACCACCACAACAAACCGATGATAAAAAGCCGAATTTAGAAGATATGATGACGAAGCTAGTTGAAACTCAAACACAGTTTTTCACATCTCAGAAACAAACTAATGAACAAAATGCTCAAGCATTTAGAAATCAACAAGCTTCTATTCAAAATCTGGAACAAGAAGTAAGTAACCTAGCAAGGTTAATAGGTGAAAGAAAACCGGGAAGTCTACCTAGTGATACAAATGCTAACCCCCGGAATGAAACAGCTAAAGCCATTACCACAAGAAGTGGTACAACACTTAAACCACCGGAAATACCTGTAACTTCTGATGAAACTATTCCTACTCCACAAGAACCACAACCTGATCAAGATAAGGAAAAAGAACCGGTAGTTGAAAAGGTTAATGAAGATAACACAGTTAAGGATAAACCTTATGTTAAACCATACCAACCACCACTTCCTTACCCGAGTAAAATGAAGAAAGAGAAACTTGAAGCCGAGCAATCCAAATTCTTGGATATGTTTAAATAGATAAATGTAAATCTTCCTTTCATTGATGTGATTTCAGGAATGCCTAGATATGCTAAATTCTTGAAAGATCTAATCTCAAATAGAAAGAAAATGGAAGAACTCTCGGCTGTTACTATGAATGCTAATTATTCAGCAGTGCTGTTGAATAAGATACCAGAAAAATTATCTGATCCAGGAAGTTTCACAATTCCATGTTTTCTGGGTAGTCTTAGTTCAATAGAAGCATTGGCAGACTTAGGTGCTAGTATAAATTTAATGTCGTATTCACTATACGCTAAACTAGACCTTGGAGAATTGAAACCAACCAGAATAAGCATACAACTAGCCGATAGATCAATAAAATATCCTAGAGGGATAATGGAGAACATGCTAGTTAAAGTTGGTACTTTAGTATTTCCAGTAGATTTTGTTGTTCTGGACATGGAAGAAGATTCTCAAGTTCCTCTCATGTTAGGAAGACCATTCTTAAACACGGCTAAAGCAATGATAGACGTGTTCGGTAAGAAATTGACCCTAAGTATAGAGGATGAGAGTGTTACATTTTCAGTTGATAGAGCAATGAAACAACCACAATCTGCAGATGATACATGTTATTATATTCAAACTATAGATGCACATGCAGAATTATTAGAAGAATTTCCAGAATTACAAGGAACAGGAGAATGTTCTTTAGGAGAAGGTAATGAACCAATTGATGAAGCTGAAATGTTAGCTACACTTATAGCTAATGGATATGAACCAACAACAGAAGAAATTCAAATGCTAAAAGAAGAAGACAGATATCGATACAAATCATCGATAGAAGAACCTCCGAAATTAGAGTTAAAGCCACTTCCAAACCATTTGGAATACGCTTATTTACATGGTGAATCTGAATTACCTGTAATAATATCGTCTTCTCTTACTAAAAATGAGAAATCACAACTCATTTCTGTGTTGAAAGCTCATAAACTAGCCATTGCATGGAAGATTCATGATATTAAAGGAATAAGTCCTTCGTATTGCACACATAAAATCCTTATGGAAGAATGTCATAAAACGTATGTGCAACGCCAACGAAGACTAAATCCTAATATGCAAGATGTAGTTAAAAAAGAGATTATTAAACTGCTAGATGCAGGTTTAATTTATCCAATTTCTGATAGTCCATGGGTAAGCCCAGTTCAATGCGTGCCTAAGAAGGGTGGCATGACTGTCATTACAAATGAGAAAAATGAGCTTATTCCTACTAGAACCGTAGCAGGATGGCGTGTGTGTATTGATTATAGAAAATTAAATGACGCCACCAGAAAAGATCACTTTTCCTTACCTTTCATAGATCAAATGTTGGAAAGATTAGCCGGAAATAGTTACTATTGTTTTCTAGATGGATTTTCTGGATATTTTCAAATTCCAATAGCACCCAAAGATCAAGAGAAAACCACATTCACGTGCCCTTATGGTACTTTTGCTTACAAACGCATGCCATTTGGACTTTGCAACGCCCCTGCAACCTTTCAAAGGTGTATGATGGCGATTTTTCACGACATGATAGAAGAATGCATGGAAGTTTTCATGGATGACTTTTCAGTCTTCAGTGATACATTTGAATCATGTCTAGTTAATCTGGAACGAATGCTTCTTAGATGCGAACAATCAAATCTAGTACTTAATTGGGAGAAATGCCATTTCATGGTTAAAGAAGGCATCGTTCTTGGACATAAAATTTCAAAAGAAGGAATTGAAGTGGATAGAGCTAAAGTAGATGTAATTGCTAAACTTCCACATCCCACCAATGTTAGAGGAATTAGGAGTTTTCTAGGGCATGCCGGTTTTTACCGACGTTTCATAAAAGATTTTTCTAAAATTGCCACTCCTATAAATAAACTCCTAGAAAAGGATGCTCCATTCATCTTTTCAGATGAGTGTATCAAATCTTTTAATATTCTTAAAGAAAAACTCACTAATGCGCCGATCATGATAACACCAAATTGGAATCTACCATTTGAACTAATGTGCGATGCAAGTGATTTTACAATGGGAGCCGTTTTAGGACAAAGGATTGAAAAACGATTTCAACCTATATATTATGCTAGTAAGACGTTACAAGGAGCACAAACGAACTATACAACTACTGAAAAAGAACTCCTTGCTATTGTCTTTGCTTTTGACAAATTTAGATCATATCTCGTTCTAGCAAAAACGGTGGTCTATACCGACCATTCTGCTCTTAGATACCTATTTTCAAAACAAGATGCTAAACCAAGATTAATCCGTAACAGTAAAAAGTGCGAACTAGTTCTCGAAATACGAACTAGTTCTCGAAATGCGAACTAGTTCTCGAAATGCTGATGAAGCAGTAAAAACTGTAAACGACCTTAACAGTAAAAAGTTTGATGATAAAGAATAGTGTGTTGGCAAAGCTCAGAAAAAGAGAAGGTTTGGAACTGGAAAACGGATTGAGCAAACTATGAAGGAGACTGTGGACAAATCACAAAGACGAAATCTACCTTCAAAGAATCCAAATGATTCAGTGTCTGCTGAAGTTATTAACGAATACCTTGCTCCTGACTCTAAACCCTTGCAGACGATATTCTTCATCATCCTCTGATATTAGATATTCTAAGATATTATCATATCTTTCATTATAAATATCTTAAATATTTCTGAAGATATTTTCATAACTCTTCTTATCTGAAAACAATTATCTTTTCGTGATATCTGTGTTACATCATAAAAGAAACTATTTTAGTTTCTAAGTTCTGAAACCTTCGAGTTTAAAATATGAATGTTATTGAAGTAGTGTTGGGAACTGAAGCATGAGTTAGTATAATATAATGATACTTGATCAACGTGATTATATTACAGTAAGTCATGCTGAGTTTCTAAATGGAACGTGATGATTCACAGATCATAACGTCATCATGTGCCATGTTACACGACTCTTGTATTCTACTTAACCTCTAAACATGTCAAGAAAATATTTTTCTTAATGATTCGGTTTTTTCCAGGATATTCGGGTAATTTGACAAATCAAGATCGTGCCATTACAATTTCCTTCTTAGAACATTAACTATGTTCATTTCAAAATCCATACCTACGAATTCTGGACCATTATTCGCTTGACTTGAAGTCGAGAAGAGGAGACAAAAGTATGGAACTCTTGTATATAAAAGAAAATATAAAGCTCGACAATAACACATAAATTACGAAACATGCATATCAATACGTATTGCCACGTAAAGGCACGGGAGAATTAAAAACACTATAACCCCAAGGTAATAGTAAAAGTAAATAAAATCCTCCGGTGGTAGATGAAAGAGAAGAATGACAGATATGAAAGTTAAGAGTATATCAAGGATCAGAACGGGATGGAGCATATTGACGAATGTTTTAAAGTATGAATTGAGGGGGAAGAATAGAAGGTGTGCGTTGTAAGGAAACGAAGGGGGTGGATTTATATTGAAATATCCGACAGAGCAATCGAAACAGATTATTGCATTTAACCAAAGAAGATCCAATTTCCTTAATTACCGATGAACCAAATCTTATTACGAAGATTTTCTCTAAATTCCTTGATTTCCAGAAACCAACCGTGATTACGTCACCGGTTAAAATTAACCTACATTTAATTATTTCACTCTTTTGTGATAACTTCACCCATACTCTTCACAAAACGGATTGTTTATTCCATATTACTCAATGATGATAAAATTCTATTTATCAACTCATATTTGTCATGAAAACATTCTTATTGTTACCCATGACGACCTCGATCAAATTTCGGGGACGAAATTTCTTTAACGGGTAGGTACTGTGACAACCCGAAAATTTCCGACCAAATTTAAACTTCAATCTTTATATTATTCTGACACGATAAGCAAAGTTTGTTAAGTTAAATCTCAAGAATTTTAAACTATGTTCATACATTCATTTAACCTCGACCAAATTCTGACGATTCACGAACCATTATATATAATTATATAGATATGTATATATTATAACTTGAGAATATTAACAAAGAATTAAACGTATTTACACGAACGTATTTGTTTCAATATGTTCATTGATGGAATTAGAAGATAATATCAAATGATTGATTTATCAGATACATTGTATGATTTCGAGTCTCGATTGAGAGGTCCACTTTGATTTAGGAAATCTTTCCTTTTTAACGTTATTCGGAATAATTGGTAAAGTGATTTACAAGTAAGAACAAATGTGTCAATTGACGAAGGTTAGATAAAAGTTAGTGGAGAACTAGATTCCATAATATTCGGCTGATCTATTTTCAAACGTATGAAAACAATTTCAAAAACTGAGTTATTATAATCTGTTATTTTTAAAGGTAAATTGAGTATATAGAATTAGAAGAATTTAAGTAAAGCTTTATATTATATATATATCTATATATATATATATATATATATATAGTGTTTCAAAAAAAACGTGAATGTAACATGACATAATATATTCTATCAGCTAAACGAATGTAAACGAGTCTTAAAATATAATTACTTTTGAAAAACTAAATATTATATTATTAAATAAATATTTCCAACTTATATTTTGAGATAAAAACGTTTTATGACTACGTTATTATTATATCTCGTTATATTGTAAAGTATATATATATATATATATATATATATATATATATATATATATATATATATATATATATATATATATATACTTTACAATATAACGAGATATAATAATAACGTAGACATAAAACGTTTTGATTTAAAATAATATTATTATATAACGAGACGTTGATTTATAGAAGCAAATGACCAAAACACTCAAATGATTAAGTTACATCTTTAGTGATATAGTTTATTGATAATCTAAGTTTATATTTTGACAAGGGTACAAGTCACTAAACGTAGAGTGCTAGTTTTCTCAACGTACGAGTTAATGTTCGAGATACCGAAACCGATACATAAGTCGAGTGACAACGTATGAGTCATCGAAACTAAATTTATGTTCTAACTATGCACATAAATATAATATAATATATATATATATAATTATATAAATTAAATAAATATATATATTAAATGTTAATATAAGTTTCGGCAGAACCAAACAAGTGAATGTGACCAGGATCTCCTAGCCATGCGATCGCATGGATATCCCATACAAACTCCATGCGATCGCATGGAGTGGTTAGGTGGGAGAAATGTCTTTAAAAGCTCGATCGTTCTGGTTGCTAAATCATTCTCAATCTCTCTATCTAATATATGTACTCGTATATAATTATAATTATATTATTATTATTATTATTATTATTATTATTATTATTATTAAGATTAATATTGTTATTAATCTTATAATTAGAAGTATTAATATTAGTATTATACATAAATTACTACGACGAGGTTATGAGCGAGTTATTTCAAAACGGATATTTTTGAGAGGGGTAGAGCTAAGAAGATTATGGGTTATAGCTATGGAAGTTATGGGTATGGTTCGGGGGTATGCTCATGAGGTCAATCTAGTGTTTATCGTCTCCGTTGCGTCCACGTACTTTTCTGCAATATTGAATCTCAATATTGATACGTGAGCACTCATAACTTAACTTTTATATATTAATAGTGTATCCCTGACTAGTGCTCGAGTATATATGATTATGCATGTTTGTACGCTTATTATTGTCGTTAGATAATTTTGATGATTTATGAATTTAATACATTTGCGATTGAGATAAGGTATATGATATGATGTTGTGGGAAAGCTGGCGAAAAATTAATAACTTTTCATTTAGAAAGCGTATGGTTTCGATGAATGGATTAAAAGTTATAGTCAATTGAATTATCAATAATTTTAAAGTATTATTGTTAAAATGATTATCGTTATCATTATCGTTATCGTTATCGTATTCGTTATCGTTATCGTTATCGTTATCGTTATCGTTATCGTTATCATTATCGTTATCGTTATCGTTATCGTTATCGTTATCGTTATTGTTATCGTTATCGTCGTTATTATCGTTATTATTATTATTATTATCTAATAATAAATATTATTATTATTATTATTATTATTATTATTATTATTATTATTATTATTATTATTATTATTAAAATAATTAATATTTTTATCAAAACTATCATTTTATTATTTTTTTCATCGTCATTATTATTATTAAAAGTATCATTAAAATTAAAACCATTATTTTTATTAAAATAGAAATATCACTGTTATTATAAAATATCATTATCATTTTAGTATTATTATTATTTAAAATTATCATTTTTAAATAGAATTATTATTTTTATATATAAAATATTATTATTACGGTTAATATTAAAAAGTATTGCTATTATTAAGATTGTCATGATTAGAATTATCATTTTATTATAATCATTAGTAAATATAAATATTGTTATTTTTATTAGTAGAATAAAAATAATTATTATTTCAAAATAATACAACTTTCACTTATTATTGTTATTATCGATATTATTTTATCAAATCAATATGTGATACAAAGATATTTTACTACATGTAATATAATTACATTAATAATACCTATCATTATATTTTTATGATATTAAATGAACTTTATAAATTTTATTACTTAAGATATATAAAAGTATATTTTTATTATATAAATTTTAATATAAAATTTTATTTATTAATAAATGAATTATATTAATTACTTTAATAAAATCTGATAGATAAATTTTAAATATATAAAACGACTATATTTATGTTATATAAATTTAAGAATTCATTTTGAATCAAATTGATTTTTTGTTGACATTGGCATGATGATCTCGAGCATTAGGATTGTGATACACTATGACTTGACCTAAATTGCTAGACAGATATTGACCAACATATAAATATATACATGCTTAATATTGGTTCGTGAATCCGAGTCCAACCTTGCACTTGTTCAATGCCATCATATGCATAATTACTAAGAAATACAGTATTGTGAGTTCATTTGATTCCCTTTTACTCTTTATATTTTTGGGACTGAGAATACATGCGCTGTTTTTTTATAACTGTTTTATTAAATGCTTTTGAGATATATTTTTGAACTGAGAATACATGAAATGCTTTTATAAATGTTTGACGAAATAGACACAAGTACTAAAAACTACATTCTATGATAGAATTATTTGGATTCAGAGGTTCGATTTGCACTAGCTACTATCGGTGAGAAATTTTTGCATTGCACGATGCATTAGCTACCGTTTAGATACCCTCGGTGAGAAATTTTTGCATTGCACGATGCATTAGCTACCGTTGTTGTATTTCCCTTGGTGATAAATTTTTGCATTGCACGATGCATTAGCTACCGTTGGTGAAATAGTACTGTATTAACTACCACGGTGAGAAATTTTTGCATTGCACGACGCATTAGCTACCGTTGGTGAGTTTGTTTTGAAAGGTTCTGGTGTTCTTCATATGAATGATTTTTACAGCAGTGAGTAGACCTGCACAGATTGTTTTCGAAATATAAGTATCTTGTGGTCTATTATATTATTGAAAATGATTGTTTATGATAAACTAATGAACTCACCAACCTTTTGGTTGACACTTTAAAGCATGTTTATTCTCAGGTATTAAGAAAATCTTCCGCTGTGCATTTGCTCATTTTAAAGATATTACTTGGAGTTGTTCATGGCATATTTCAAAAGACGTTGCATTCAAGTCATTAAGTTCATCAAGATTGATAATAATTCATTCATAGTTTGGATATATTATGAGATAGTATGCATGTCTGTCAACTGTCGTTGTAATGGAAGTTTGTCTTTTTAAAAATGAATGCAATGTTTGTAAAATGTATCATTTGGAGGTCAAATACCTAGCGATGTAATCATATGTTATTGTATTCGTCCTTATGGATTAGGACGGGTCATCTCAGGGTGGGTCCTTCGGGTCCTAACCATAAAGGATTTTTTTCAAGATTTAGCGTACCGGGAAGTCATTCCCTAACCTTCGGGCATTCATATAAGCGACAAGTCCTCCAATGTTGTAACCTATTCCTTTCGAAATCGGAACGGTAAAGGAGTTCGGATCGATAAACTTGATGGAATGACGTCGCGAATGTAACATCCCGCCTTTTTCCATTTACTTTTCCATTATACGAATATAAAGTCCGTTATATGTTTATAACATCTCCCGTTGATACGCGTTTTAAATTATCTCGTTTAGGTAATTCCCGCACCCGAACGAAAGTTGAGGGACTAAACTTGACAAGGGATCAAACCCTTGACTAGGTCAAAGGGTCAACCCCCTTTCACCCATTCATTACCATCTCCCTCTCTCTCTCTCTCTTTCTCTCTAGCAAGAACACACCCAATTTCCTTTCTCATTCATTCATCATCTAAATCCGGATTAGGGAGCTAGCAACCAAATAAATTACATATTCGTGATCCTCTCTTCATCCTCTTCATTTTGGTACCAACTTCATCTCATTTGGGTAACTTTCTAAAATCACTAGATTTTGTGTTCTTGATGTTTTTAACTTATAAAAGTGTTAATTAGTGTCTATGGCTCAAGTCTAACATGAATATATGATTTATATGCTCGATCTCGTTGTTTTAGTGTAACTAGCATGAACTTGAATTTTGGTGTGTTGTTCTTGAATTTTGGATGATCATATGTTGTTAGATGTTGAAAGTTGATGTTTTAATTGTGTTACTAGCATCACTAGCTTCAATTTGATGTGTAGGTTGCCTTAGAAAACTTCATGAACTTGATTATTGATTTGTGGTGGAATTGAGTTAGGGTTTGAAGAACTTGAAGTGATTATTTGATGCATTGATTGCCATGAATTGTTGTTAGTAAGTTGTTAGTTGTATTGTATGCTCCATTACCTACAAAATGGCATGTCATATGTATGCATTGAATGCCCAAATCATTAAATGTGCATTGGTGAGTTGGAAGCATTAATGTGGGCATTGAATGATCACTTGGTTGGAAAACTCGGTTGTTACAAATGAGGTTTTTGATTGTTAAATTGTGTTTAGTTGCATTCTATGTCAAAAGAGCTTTCCAACGATATAAGGTGCGAGTCCTAAGTGTTTGTGGTTTGCGTTTTATGCTTATTTGAAGTTTGGATCAAGTTGGACAAGTGAAACAGACCAGGCACCAGCACCCGCCTATTGTCGCGGCGCGACAGAAGGGTGCCGCGGCGCGGCATAAGCCGTGCCCAGCTTCTGTCTCCGGTGTCCATTTTATGGAAAATGTTTGGCATACTACGGACCTCCGATTCACATGAAACTTGTTCTAACATGCTCATATATGATTAAAAACCTCAGAAAAATAGTTCGGGACCCGACCCGAACATGTTGACTTTTTCGTTGACTTTGACCCGACCAAGTTGACTTTTAATCAAACTTAACCAAATGGTTGTGCAATCGTTCTAACATGCTTTTATACTTGTATCTTGCATGAAACATGACAATTTGATTCACATGCTATTATGATCGAGTCTTAACGAGCCATAGGACTAATTGAACATCTTTGACCTATCGTGTTTACCGTTATTGATACAAACCTATTGTTTAGGTCAAGACTAGCATTGTTCTTTGCACACGTTTACTTGTCGAAGTACTTTACTACTCGTGCACTCAAGGTGAGATCATAGTCCCACTTTTACTCTTTTTGAACTTACATTTGGGATGAGAAAACATAAACATTTCTTTACTAAGTGAACACAAGTACAGGAAAAACAAACATTCTACATACGAGTTTAGAACAAAATCCTCAATTCGATTATCATTAGTTACACTTGCCGGGTGTAAGCGAGAACTTATGTTGTATGGATCCATATGGGTTTGACAAACCCTCATTCAAACGGTTCGCTACCGTTTACGAATGAAATATATTTTCGAGAAACAGTGTATGTTCTAGCACTAAGTGATGGGGTTCAATGGAAGGAAATGTTAAGCATTGATAATTGGGTGCTCGTGAAACAAACTTTTGGAATGTATTACTATTATTTCATTGATGCAAATCTTGTGGTTCACTTGTACTTACTTACTTAAACCTATGATTTCACCAACGTTTTCGTTGACAGATTTCTATGTTTTTCTCAGGTCCTTGAACGATACATGATACATGCTTCCGCTCATTATTTTGATACTTGCATTGGATGTCGAGTATACATGCATACATGGAGCGTCTTTTGGATACTTTTAAATTGTGTCGCATAAGTTTCATTTGTACTTAAAACTTGGTATCGTAACTTGTGGTGGAACTATTCTTGTAAAACTTGAACAACCTTTACATTTGAAATGAATGCGACATATCTTTTGGTCAAACGTTGTTTTAAAGACTTATGACCACGTAACGGGACCTAAGTAGACGGCGCCGTCAATGACGATTTGGTCGGGTCGCTACAGATGGTATCAGAGCGTTGGTTGTAGGGATTTAGAGTTCATTAGTGTCAACCCCGAGTCATAGGGTACATTGATGAGTCTAGACTACAACCGGCATATAGACTTGAAGTAGGAATTACTTGACTACTTGTGCATTTATACTCGAACGCTTCTACTCATATCTACTCTTAGTTCATCTTAATCTCACGTTGTTTAATTTGATTGACACGCCACCTTGACTTTATAGAATAATGTCGAATGCACATATGAATCAGGGTAATATAATTTCCGGGATTATATTACGGTGACTCATATGAACGTTCCGACATTATGGCATAAAGAATTTAAGGCGAGTCGAGGAAAAACTTCTCTTTATCTCTATTCTATATCACGGTTAGTATTATTGAGAATACTAATCAATGATATTCTTGTGTCTTGAAGGAACAATGGCTCCTCGTCGTGTACGCCGCAATGAAACTCCCGAACAAGCTCTCGAACGGATGATAGCTACCGCCGTAGATGCGGCCATGGCCGGTCACTCATCCAACAACAATAATAATAACAACCACAACAACAACAACAACAACAACAACAATGGAGCCGGAAACTCAAACGAGGGATGCTCCTATAAAGCTTTCATGGGGTGCAAACCTCACACTTTTGATGGAACCGGGGGACCGGTCGTGCTCACCCGATGGTTTGAGCAAACAGAAGCCGTCTTTAGCATAAGCGGTTTTCGGGACCAAGACAAGGTCAAATACTCCACTCACACTTTCTCCGGAATTGCTCTAACATGGTGGAACACCTATGTTCAATCGGAGGGTACCGATGAAGCTCATGCCCTCTCTTGGGCCGATCTAAAGGAAAAGATGATTGTTGAATATTTTCCGCGCGAAGAAACCCGAAAGCTTGAGGAAGAACTAAGAGCTTTGAAAGCGGTCGGAAACGATCTTAAAGCTTATAATCAACGCTTCGCCGAACTATCCTTGATGTGTCCTAATCTTGTTAACCCCGAATCTCAAAGGATTGAGCTCTACATGCTCGGTCTTCCAAAAAGCATCAAACAAGGGGTAATGTCATCCAAACCCACTACTCATCAAGCCGCTATGAACATGGCTCGCCAACTAATTGAAACGGTTGACGAAATCGTAGTTCCGGCACCTAAGGCCGAGGATAAATCGGGCGGCAACAAAAGAAAGTGGGAACCCTCCCAATCAAGCAACAACAACTTTGCTAAGAAGCCTTACACCTCCGACGGCAAGAAAGGTTATGCCGGGAACCTACCTCTTTGCAACAAATGCAACAAACATCACTTTGGCGAATGTAGTAAGTTAATTTGCCACCGGTGCCAAGGAATTGGTCATAAGGCCAACGATTGTAAAAGTGCCACTCCCGTCGCTCGAAAATGGCCCAATGCACCAAAGACGGGCACTTGTTATGAATGTGGCCAAACGGGCCATTATAGAAATGCATGCCCGAAGAGGAAAGATAACCCCAATACGCGCGGCCGAGCTTTCAACATAAACACCGAGGAAGCCCGGGATGACACTGAACTAGTCACGGGTACGTTTCTTCTCAACAATTCTTATGTCTCTTGCTTATTCGATTCGGGTGCCGATAAATGCTTTGTAACCAAGACTTTGACTCATTCTTTTAGCACTCCACCTCTTCCATTAGATACCACTTATACCATTGAAGTGGCTAACGGAAAACTATTAAGTGCCGACACATATTACCGGGGGTGTACGTTAAACATTTTGGGTAGGGAATTTGAAATTGACTTGATACCCATGGAACTAGGAAGCTTTGATGTAATAATCGGTATGAATTGGTTAGTCAAAACGAAATCTCACATTCTTTGTGATCTTAACGCAATCCGAATTCCTATCGAGAATGGTGAACCTTTGATCGTCTATGGCGATAAGAGTTGCACCGGACTCAACCTCGTTTCGTGTATTAAAGTTAGAAAACTGCTCCGTAAGGGTTGTTTTGCGATCCTTGCTCACGTTAAGAAAGTCGAGTCCGATGAGAAGCACATCGATGATGTGCCAATTGTTAGTGACTATTCCGATGTATTTCCCGACGAATTGCCGGGTCTTCCGCCTCATCGACCGGTTGAATTCCAAATCGATCTTATTCCGGGAGCCGCACCCGTAGCACGTGCACCATATAGACTCGCTCCATCCGAAATGCAAGAATTGCAAAGTCAAATCCAAGAACTACTTGACCGTGGTTTTATCCAACCTAGCCATTCACCTTGGGGCGCTCCGATTTTGTTTGTTAAAAAGAAAGACGGATCCCTACGAATGTGCATTGATTATCGTGAACTAAATAAATTAACGGTTAAGAACCGATATCCTCTTCCTCGCATCGATGACCTCTTTGATCAACTACAAGGGTCTTGTGTATATTCGAAAATCGATCTCCGCTCGGGTTATCATCAATTGAGGGTTAAGGGGGAAGATGTCTCCAAAACCGCTTTCCGAACTCGTTATGGTAGTTATGAATTCCTTGTCATGCCATTTGGTCTCACTAACGCACCGGCGGTGTTCATGGATCTTATGAACCGCGTGTGCAAACCGTATCTCGATAAATTCGTTATTGTGTTCATCGATGATATATTGATCTATTCTAAAAATGAAGAAGAGCACGAACAACATCTCCGACTTGTGCTTGAACTCTTGAGACAAGAACGACTTTATGCCAAATTCTCCAAGTGTGAATTTTGGTTGAAGGAAGTTCAATTTCTTGGTCATGTTGTAAGTGATCAAGGTATTAAAGTCGATCCCACGAAGATCGAAGCCATTAGTAAATGGGAGACTCCTACTACTCCTACTCACATTCGTCAATTCTTGGGTCTCGCCGGGTACTATCGTAGATTCATCGAAAATTTCTCTTTGGTTGCACGTCCTCTAACCGTATTGACTCACAAGGGAAAGAAATTCATTTGGGCGACCGAACATGAATCCGCATTCCAAAACTTGAAAACAAAGCTAACCACCGCTCCTATCTTGTCACTTCCCGAAGGCAATGATGACTTTGTTGTATATTGCGATGCCTCAAAACATGGTTTTGGGTGTGTATTGATGCAACGAACGAAAGTCATTGCTTATACTTCTCGACAACTCAAAATTCATGAACGAAACTATACGACACATGATTTCGAACTCGGAGCCGTTGTCTTTGCACTTAAAATGTGGAGACACTATCTTTATGGAACCAAGAGTACTATCTTCACCGATCACAAAAGCCTTCAACACATCTTCGATCAAAAGCAACTAAACATGAGACAACGACGGTGGATTGAAACTTTGAACGATTACGATTGCGAGCTTCGTTACCATCCCGGGAAGGCAAATGTAGTAGCCGATGCCTTAAGTCGAAAAGAAAGAGCGGTGCCTCTCCGTGTCCGAGCTTTAAACATCACCATTCACACCAACCTTAATAGCCAAATTCGGGTAGCCCAAGATGAGGCTCTCAAGGATGAAAACCTTTCACACGAGCTCTTGAACATTCTCGTCTCTCGATTCGAAATTAGGGAGACCGGACTCCGATATTACGCCGGAAGGATTTGGGTGCCTAGTTATGGGGACCTACGAAGCCTTATTTTAGATGAAGCCCATAAGTCACGATACTCGATTCACCCCGGTGCCAATAAGATGTACCACGACCTTAAACAGCTATATTGGTGGCCGAACATCAAAAGGGACGTAGCTACTTATGTTTCCAAGTGTTTGACATGTTCCAAAGTCAAAGCCGAACACCAAAGACCGTCCGGACTACTTCGACAACCCGAGATCCCGCAATGGAAGTGGGAAAGGATAACGATGGATTTTATCACCAAACTACCAAAAACGACGGGCGGTTATGATACCATTTGGGTTATTGTTGACCGTCTCACCAAATCCGCACACTTCCTTGCCATGAAAGAAACGGACAAAATGGAGAAACTTGCGCAACTTTACATTAAGGAGGTCGTAGCCCGACACGGTGTACCTTTATCGATTATCTCCGACCGAGATGGCCGTTTCGTTTCTAGATTTTGGCGTACACTGCAAGAAGGGTTGGGAACGCGTTTAGACATGAGCACCGCATATCATCCTCAAACCGATGGACAAAGCGAACGTACAATTCAAACCTTAGAAGACATGTTACGAGCTTGCGTGGTTGATTTCGAAAAAGCTTGGGACAAGCACTTACCTCTCGCCGAGTTCTCTTACAACAATAGTTATCACGCGAGTATTAAAGCCGCACCCTTTGAAGCGCTATATGGCCGCAAATGTCGTTCACCTCTTTGTTGGGCCGAGGTAGGCGACGTGCAAATCACCGGACCTGAACTCATTCACGAAACCACCGAGAAAATCGTCCAAATCCGAGATAGGCTTAGGACGGCCCGAAGTCGTCAAAAGAGCTATACCGACAAACGACGCAACGATCTTGAATTTCAAGTCGGTGACCGAGTAATGTTAAAAGTCGCACCTTGGAAGGGTGTAATCCGTTTTGGGAAACGCGGGAAGCTAAATCCGCGGTATATTGGTCCTTTCGAAATCTTGGAGCGTATTGGAACCGTTGCTTATCGTTTAGATCTTCCGCCTCAATTGAACTCCGTTCATCCTACCTTCCATGTATCTAACTTGAAAAAGTGTCTTGCCGAACCCGATATCGTCATCCCTCTCGAAGAACTTACTATTGATGACAAACTTCATTTTGTGGAGGAACCAGTTGAAATTGTGGACACCTCCGTCAAGACATTGAAACAAAGCCGAATCCCGATTGTCAAGGTTCGTTGGAATGCCAAAAGGGGACCCGAGTTTACTTGGGAAAGACAAGATCAAATGCAAAGGAAGTATCCTCATCTATTCGTGAATTCAGAAACGCAAGATCTCGAGGAAGAAACAACGACTACTACGCCTACTTAAATTTCGGGACGAAATTTCTTTTAAGGAGTAGGTAATGTAACATCCCGCCTTTTTCCATTTACTTTTCCATTATACGAATATAAAGTCCGTTATATGTTTATAACATCTCCCGTTGATACGCGTTTTAAATTATCTCGTTTAGGTAATTCCCGCACCCGAACGAAAGTTGAGGGACTAAACTTGACAAGGGATCAAACCCTTGACTAGGTCAAAGGGTCAACCCCCTTTCACCCATTCATTACCATCTCCCTCTCTCTCTCTCTCTCTTTCTCTCTAGCAAGAACACACCCAATTTCCTTTCTCATTCATTCATCATCTAAATCCGGATTAGGGAGCTAGCAACCAAATAAATTACATATTCGTGATCCTCTCTTCATCCTCTTCATTTTGGTACCAACTTCATCTCATTTGGGTAACTTTCTAAAATCACTAGATTTTGTGTTCTTGATGTTTTTAACTTATAAAAGTGTTAATTAGTGTCTATGGCTCAAGTCTAACATGAATATATGATTTATATGCTCGATCTCGTTGTTTTAGTGTAACTAGCATGAACTTGAATTTTGGTGTGTTGTTCTTGAATTTTGGATGATCATATGTTGTTAGATGTTGAAAGTTGATGTTTTAATTGTGTTACTAGCATCACTAGCTTCAATTTGATGTGTAGGTTGCCTTAGAAAACTTCATGAACTTGATTATTGATTTGTGGTGGAATTGAGTTAGGGTTTGAAGAACTTGAAGTGATTATTTGATGCATTGATTGCCATGAATTGTTGTTAGTAAGTTGTTAGTTGTATTGTATGCTCCATTACCTACAAAATGGCATGTCATATGTATGCATTGAATGCCCAAATCATTAAATGTGCATTGGTGAGTTGGAAGCATTAATGTGGGCATTGAATGATCACTTGGTTGGAAAACTCGGTTGTTACAAATGAGGTTTTTGATTGTTAAATTGTATTTAGTTGCATTCTATGTCAAAAGAGCTTTCCAACGATATAAGGTGCGAGTCCTAAGTGTTTGTGGTTTGCGTTTTATGCTTATTTGAAGTTTGGATCAAGTTGGACAAGTGAAACAGACCAGGCACCAGCACCCGCCTATTGTCGCGGCGCGACAGAAGGGTGCCGCGGCGCGGCATAAGCCGTGCCCAGCTTCTGTCTCCGGTGTCCATTTTATGGAAAATGTTTGGCATACTACGGACCTCCGATTCACATGAAACTTGTTCTAACATGCTCATATATGATTAAAAACCTCAGAAAAATAGTTCGGGACCCGACCCGAACATGTTGACTTTTTCGTTGACTTTGACCCGACCAAGTTGACTTTTAATCAAACTTAACCAAATGGTTGTGCAATCGTTCTAACATGCTTTTATACTTGTATCTTGCATGAAACATGACAATTTGATTCACATGCTATTATGATCGAGTCTTAACGAGCCATAGGACTAATTGAACATCTTTGACCTATCGTGTTTACCGTTATTGATACAAACCTATTGTTTAGGTCAAGACTAGCATTGTTCTTTGCACACGTTTACTTGTCGAAGTACTTTACTACTCGTGCACTCAAGGTGAGATCATAGTCCCACTTTTACTCTTTTTGAACTTACATTTGGGATGAGAAAACATAAACATTTCTTTACTAAGTGAACACAAGTACAGGAAAAACAAACATTCTACATACGAGTTTAGAACAAAATCCTCAATTCGATTATCATTAGTTACACTTGCCGGGTGTAAGCGAGAACTTATGTTGTATGGATCCATATGGGTTTGACAAACCCTCATTCAAACGGTTCGCTACCGTTTACGAATGAAATATATTTTCGAGAAACAGTGTATGTTCTAGCACTAAGTGATGGGGTTCAATGGAAGGAAATGTTAAGCATTGATAATTGGGTGCTCGTGAAACAAACTTTTGGAATGTATTACTATTATTTCATTGATGCAAATCTTGTGGTTCACTTGTACTTACTTACTTAAACCTATGATTTCACCAACGTTTTCGTTGACAGATTTCTATGTTTTTCTCAGGTCCGTGAACGATACATGATACATGCTTCCGCTCATTATTTTGATACTTGCATTGGATGTCGAGTATACATGCATACATGGAGCGTCTTTTGGATACTTTTAAATTGTGTCGCATAAGTTTCATTTGTACTTAAAACTTGGTATCGTAACTTGTGGTGGAACTATTCTTGTAAAACTTGAACAACCTTTACATTTGAAATGAATGCGACATATCTTTTGGTCAAACGTTGTTTTAAAGACTTATGACCACGTAACGGGACCTAAGTAGACGGCGCCGTCAATGACGATTTGGTCGGGTCGCTACAGCGAAAAAAAAACATTAGGATATATTAAATACTTAATTTAGAATTGTATCACTTTTTTACGAAAAATGAATCTTTTAATAATAGTTGTGACTCAATATAACATAAAACATATGAAAATAGTATATTTTGTTATAATTCAGTAGGCTTATAACTACCTTTAGTGGTTCTTGACTGTAGAAGGTATATAGAGATAGATATACTGTAAAACGGAGAAAACAAAGGTTGAACAAAAGGTATGAGTAATTGGTTTTTTATTTATAGAAAAATGTACAATGAGAGTTTGGTGGCATTTGGAATCTAGAGAGAGAGAGTGTTTTTGTTAACCAAAAAAATACATCCCATAAACTCTAACTCAACACACCTATTTATACTCAAAAAAATATACTATGCAATATCTATAATAATAATAAAATTATCATCCAATTATTACTTTTATAACACTCCCCCTTGGATGATAATTTTATTAGTGAATAACTAGTACTGCCTCGTTAAAAACCTTGCTAAAGAAAACCCTTTGGGATAAAACTTTAGCTAAGGGAAAAAGAGTGCAGCATAGAGTTGACTCCCCCTCAAGTAGGCAACGCCTGAGTTGTTACATCTTCTGAACATGCCTCATGCCAATATTATGAACGTGTGTTCTGAAAATAGCAGTTGGAAGTGCTTTGGTGAAAAGGTCAGCAGAGTTTTTGCTGGACTGAACATATCTCATTTCAATCTGGTTGTCCTTAATGAGATTTTGAGTGTATGAGAAGAATCTAGGGGGTATGTGTTTTGTTCGGTCACTTTTGATATACCCTTCTTTCATCTGTGTTATGCAAGCTACATTATCTTCATAGATAGTTGTTGAACTTTTATTGCGTTCTAGTCCACAAGAATCAGTAATGAGTTGTGTCATTGATCTCAACCAAAAACATTCCCGAGTAGCTTCATGTAATGCAATCACTTCGGCATGATTTGATGATGTTGCAACAAGTGTTTGTTTTTGAGAACGCCATGATATTGCGGTACCTCCATTTAGGAATACGTATCCATTTTGAGATTTAGCTTTATGTGGATCAGATAAAGAACCTGCATCTGCATAACCAACCAAATCTTGTTTCGATTCGTTAGAATAAAATAATCCTAAATCAGTAGTTCCTCGAAGGTATCGAAATATGTGTTTGATCCCATTCCAGTGTCTTTTGGTAGGAGCTGAGCTGAACCTTGCCAACAAATTAACTGCAAAAGAAATGTCAGGTCTTGTACAATTTATAAGATACATAAGAGCTCCAATTGCACTAAGATATGGTACTTCTGGTCCTATGATATCTTCATGATCTTCACAAGGACGAAATGGATCAGTGTCAACATTAAGTGATCTAATAACCATAGGAGTACTTAATGGTTTTGCATTGTCCATATTAAAACGTTTTAAAATCTTTTCAGTATATGTTGTTTGATGTACAAGTAAACCATTAGGCATATGTTCAATTTGTAAACCAAGGCAATACTTGGTTTTTCTGAGATCTTTCATTTCAAATTCTTTCTTTAGAAGTTGAATGGCTTCATGGATCTCTTTATTTGTACCTATGATATTAAGATCATTGACATAAATAACTACGATATATATCTGGTCATTGTTTTCATAATTAAAACACATGTGCAAATAAGTTTATATGTATACACTTTTCTTATCAAGTAATCACTTAATCCGTTATACTATTGTATCAACCCGTATAAAAATCTTTGTGATTCAATGGAATACATTTCTTTAGGTTTTGCGTTAGATGTTTCTGATACCTTAAACCCTTCAGGTATATTCATATATATCACTATCAAGTGATCCATATAGATAAGTAGTAACAACATCCATGAGATGCATTTAAGTAACTACCAGGTTGATTAAGTATCTAATAAGTAATTGTATCCATTACATAAGGATAAGTTTTCCTCATAATTCATTTCTGGTCTTTGTGGGAAACCTTGAGTTACAAGTCTAGTTTTGCCTTGTATCTTCATTTGCACATTTCTTTTTCGGATAAAAATTCATTTATATCCCATACGTTTCACATCTTTAAAAGTGATAACGATTGATCCGAAAACTTTTCTTTTATTGAGTGATTCTATTTCAGCTCGTATTGCTCCTTTCTGTTGAGCTCAATCATGTCTATTTTGATATTCAATGACAGATTTTGGTTCCAGATCATCATCTTTATTCATGATGTCATTGTAACATTATATGAAAATATCTCATCAAGATTTTTCATTTCATTTCGGTTCCATAATATTGCATAATTTATTGCAATTTATGTATTTACATTTATCAATATCCTCTGCAGAAGGAATATTGATTTGTGGTTCTTCTTGAACATTTTTTTTTTACCTCATTATCAGCTGATTTTTCTTTTCTAGGATTTTTATCTTTGGAACCAATTTGTCTTCCACGTTTCAGACGTGGCGAAGACTCATGAGTGACATTATTGCCAGCTTTTGGAATTTCAATTCTAACTTAAGCATTTACTGCTGGTATATATGATTTAGTCACTCTTTTTGTATCTTTAAATGCATAAAGTAATTAATTTGCAAGTTCTTGCATATGCATTATTTTTGAACTTTCGTTTCGCATTCTTTTGTGCGAGTTCTATATACCTTAATTGATGTTCACATAATGAAGCATCTTTTTATTTATTTTTCATTTCTCCCCCTAATATAGGGAACAATGTTTCATTAAAGTGACAATCGGCAAAATGTGCTGTAAAACATCACCCGTCATGAGTTCAATATATCTTATGATTGAATATGTTTCATATCCAACATATATTTCCATCCTTCTTTGAGGAATCATTTATTGTGGTGGTGCAATTAAAAATACACTGCACAGCCAAATGTTCTAAGATGGAAAATATTTGGCTCTCGACCAAAATTAAGTTGGTAATGGAGAATATTTATGACTTGCACTTGGTTTAATGCGAATTAATGTCGCATCATGTAATTTTACATGTCCCCATATAAATATTGAGAGTTTTGTACTCATTTCCAATTGTCTAGTTATTAGCTGCAAGCGTTTATCTATTTATTTAGCTAAACCAATTTTGTGTATGCACATGAGTAACTGGATGTTCAACAACAATCCCTGTAGACATATAATAATCATTCAATACTTGAGATGTTAACTCACTAGCATTATCAAGTCTCATCCTTTTAATGATGTAATCAGAATAATGTGTTCTCAATTTAATAATTTGTGCAAGAAACTTTGCAAATGCCATATTACGGCTTGATAACACACAAACATGAGACCATCCGCTAGATGCGTCTATTAGAATCATGAAATATCAAAATGGTCCACATGATGGATGAATTGGTCCATATATATTCCCTTGAATTCTTTCAAGAAATATTGGTGATTCTTTCTCAATGTGCTTTTCATTAATCACCATATGTGATTTTCATTAATCACCATATGTGTTTTTCGTTAATCACTATATGTGCTTTTCATTAATCACTATATGTGCTTTTCATTAATCACCATATGTGATTTTCATTAATCACCATATGTGCTTTTCATCATAAATCATTTTCACCATATGCGCTTTTAATCATATGTGCTGCGCTTTTCGTCATATGCACTTTTCATTATATGCGCTTTTAATTATATGCGATGCGCTTTTCATCATATGCGCTTTTTATCATATGCGCTTTTAATCATATGCGCTGCGCTTTTCATCATATGCGCTTTTTATCATATGCGATTTTAATCCTATGCGCTTTTCGGTGCTACATAGATATTTCTCATTTTCGATTATCATTGACTGATAATCATATCCACTATGATATATATCAGAGAAACTTAACAAATTTCTCTTTGATTTGGGAGAAAACAAGACATTGTTTACCAAAAAATTCGTACCATTTGGTAATATGAAATTTTGCCTTTTTCGTTTCTTATATCAAGTTTGCAAGAGCTGGTATAGTATTTATAATTCCTTCATTTCATTTAAATCAATGAAATATTTCTTAGATTTGATCATAGTGTGTATGTTACTACTATCTGCAATACATAGGTCTTTACCATTTAATTGATGTTGTATTTCTGCAGGATTCATACTAAAACTTCAAATAAGATAAGCAAATAATGAGTTATATTTCAGCAAGATAATCAAATTATATTACCTGCATACAAGTTATAATCTGAAGTACATAAAAGATAACGCTTAATAAAACATATGCGTTATGGTCTAAAAACATTTATTTATGAGTGATACATAAAAAAAACTAGGCATCTTAGAAAATTCAAACCATTCAAGTCTCAAGGTAGCTCAGGGTTAATTTAATCAAGATTTGTCAACAGATTCACTCTCGTTTTCTTTTCTTTTGGGACTTATTTGTAGAGCTAAACAAGATGTTCATGTATTCAAGAAATACTAGACTGATGATCCACGTTACCAGATCATTAATAAGAATCTCCGGAATTCTTATAAGAGCGTCTACTAATATCTTTAATTTTATTCTTTCATGGATCACCGTTATTATTATTATTATTTTTTTTTTTTTTGATAATTATTAACGTATCTATCTTTGAGTATTTTCCATAATACACTTGGATTTTCGATCATATAATATGTAGATTCTAAGGACTCGTCAATATGTTTGCTAAGAAAAATACTTACTATTGCTTTCTCTTGTTCGGAATAATTGTTATTTTCATTCAGGGTTTCTAAAATACCGTTTGATTCGAGATGTTTTTCTACATTCATAACCCATGTTAAGTAGTTGTTCCCACTTGTTCTAAATGAGCAAATTTAAGCCTTTTCAAATTCGACATTTTCTATTATCAAAAAGATGAATAACATAAATTATAATCATAATCAACTTCTATTCATAGACAAATAATAAAATGAAATTAGAATCATTTTAAATTCATAAGTAGCAAACAACAGAATAATGGTATGATTACAAATAATAAAACCACAAGGGCAGGATAGAATATAGGTTCACCCGGTGATATATTAGCAACAATGATGATAGTTAATATGACCAATACAATAGGAAAAATCATCCTTGTGTGAATCATTTTTACAAAAACCTTTTGAGAGTAGTAATCTGAAAAATAAAGATTGATTTGTGAAAATGTGAAAACGGAGATGTTTATTTTATATTTGAAAAATATAGTTGTTGTAACGTCGTCAGTTGACGTTAACAACCGTTATGTATATATGACCGTTGTAACGTCATTAGTTGACGTTAACGAATAAAGTCACTATATCAAAACGCGTATGAGTAATATAAAGGACAAGATTTTTTTTTTCTTATTTTAACTTTTAAGATTTACTTTTAATAAAAATACAAACTACTTTTTCTTATTTTATCTTTTAAGATTTACTTTTAATAAAAATACAAACTACTTTTTCTTATTTTAACTTTTAAGATTTACTTTTAATAAAAATACAAACTACTTTTTCTTATTTTAACTTTTAAGATTTACTTTTAATAAAAATACAAACTACTTTTTCTTATTTTAACTTTTAAGATTTACTTTTAATAAAAATACAAACTACTTTTTCTTATTTTAACTTTTAAGATTATAAATTTAAGAATAAACATTAGTATGCATGAAATAAATAATGATTAATTGCATAAGTAATCATAAATGTTAGATAACATATAAAGACCCCATCGTATTCGTATTGATCGGAATTAATCTCGACCCATGGTACCATGTTGTCAAATGACGTGTTGCGTACATAAAGTACCGTGTTGTCAAATGACGTGTTGCGTACAATCATGAGGTCTTATTAACATAAATATAAATGTTAGTGAAGTTAATAAGAGTTAGATTACAGAAAATATAATTCAGGCGGTATAACCGACCATATATAACTTAAATAACATAAATATAAATTTTAGTGAAGTTAATAAAAGTTAGATTACAGAAATATAATTCAGGCGGTATAACCGACCATATATAACTTAAATAACATAAATATGAATGTTAGTGAAGTTAATAAAAGTTAGATTACAGAAATATAATTCAGGCGGTATAACCGACCATATATAACATAAATATAAATATAAATGTTAGTGAAGTTAATAAAAGTTAGATTACAGAAATATAATTCAGGTGGTAGAACCGACCATATATAACTTAAATAACATAAATATAAATGTTAGTGGATTTAATAAAAGTTAAACAATTTCTTACCTAGATTAGTGACGTGTGCTTGCTTAGATAAACCTTGATTATACAGAGCACTTCGTGCTGATAACGTGTTATAATTCAGTAGGCTTATAACTACCTTTAGTGGTTCTTGACTGTAGAAGGTATATAGAGATAGATATACTGTAAAACGGAGAAAACAAAGGTTGAACAAAAGGTATGAGTAATTGGTTTTTTATTTATAGAAAAATGTACAATGAGAGTTTGGTGGCATTTGGAATCTAGAGAGAGAGAGTGTTTTTGTTAACCAAAAAAATACATCCCATAAACTCTAACTCAACACACCTATTTATACTCAAAAAAATATACTATGCAATATCTATAATAATAATAAAATTATCATCCAATTATTACTTTTATAACATATTTAATTTAATATTGATTTGAATTGTATCACTTTTTGTGTATGTATTAATTTTTTTGTAGGATATTTAACATTAATTTATAATGTCATTGATTTATTTTAATTTAGATAACTCATTAATATATTATTTTTAAATATTTTTTACGTTTTATTTATCTCAATTCATAATTAAGTTATTTTGGATGGCTTTAATAATCATGCAATTTTTATGATAAGTTTTTTTTGCATCAGTGATAAAATTTCTAGATACGCCACTGTATATTGATATTGATGATTATAACTTCATTTTTTAAATACTTACATGTTTGCTATTAGGTTTTCGCTAACTTAAGTAACGGGTTGATAATGATAATGGACAGATCTTTTGATGGCTAGGGAGAGGCTCAAATCCCTCCAAAAGTCAGGAGAGTTATTGTAGTTTTAAACATATACGAAATAACTGATTACACTATTATATTTTGCTGATAAAAACCTTCAAGTTAAATCAAAACAAAATTATGTGGTTGTTCCCAGAAATTTGCTCCAAATTACATGATATAGACTAAACTTTTATTCCAACGTAGTTGGTCTCAAGATTTATTAAAAATACGTGGTTCGTTCCATAAGTTAACGCATGTTGCATCTAATCGTTAAATGAAACATGTGAGAAACACAAATAAGTTAACGATTGTTATATCTAATCGCGTTTTTCACAGCGCATGCGCATTTTCGCAGCGTGTGTGTGTTTACAGTGCATTTTACCTAGCGCGTTATAGCAACGCATTTTTGCAGCGGGATTTCGCAGCGCGTGCGCAATTTCACAACGTGTGTTCGCAGCGCGTTTTCGTAGCACATTCGCAATGTGTTTTGCTTATTTCAGAACACGTTTTTTACAACGCGTTTTCGCAGCGCTTATTTTGCAGCACGTTTTTTGCAGCACGTTTTCGCAGCGCTAGCTCGTTTTCGACGCGTGTTTTCGACTCGTGAATCTGAAAACTTAAATTGAAATGCGAGAGTTTAAATGAAAACGAAAATTAAAAACATAACACTTTTTATAAAATAGAATTCGATTCCATTTCATGTCAATATAAATACATTTTTTTTACATTTATTGGATTTTATCAATTCCAGTCTTTCGAATTTTAATTATTTTGACACATTCCATTCCTTCCAAAATCATTTTTTCAACCAAACATGACCTAATGTTATATAACAATTCTGGTGAGGTCCTCAACGACCGCCGCCGCTTTCTGGCGATGATCGAACTCGAAATTGAAGGAACACTATTGAAAGGATGTTTATATAGATTTATTTGTTTAATTCTGCTTGTTAGCTTCTTCATGTTTCAAAAAGAGTACTTAATGAATATCATTAAAGATGGGGTTAAGTTTTCATGTTAACTTGGTAAAATTTTATGTTTAAAACTCAGTCATATTTGGGTGACTGTTAATAATTCTAGAATATTTATGATGCTTGTTTTATGACTAAAACTCAGTCATGTTAACTGGATACTACTCATGCTTGACAGATATAAGGACCAACCGCGTAACATGTGTAAACATCAGAGGTATCCGCGTAAAAAAAACTTTAAGTTCTTACGTACAATTTTAAATAAATTCTTAAGACCAACCGCGTAAAAGTAAAAAATCTCATCTCGTGCTTCTCACGTTCTTCGTTTAACGATCAGATGTAATAAGTGTTAATTTATGGGACCAACCACGTATTTTTAATAAATCTTGGGACCAATCATGTTGAATTTCTTTTTTTTTAATCCCTACCACGTGGGGTGCATGAAAATATCGATCCGGGATGAAGTCACGCATAATGTATCATTTCGATTGTTTCATGTTTATAGTTGTATAATTCTCCCGTGTAGTAGACTTGTAATTATCGTGGACGGTGTTATGTAGCTACTCTGGCTACCACACCATGTACATAATTTGCATATATATATAATATACCACAGTTGCTTTTCAAAAAAAAAATTGGAGCAAAGTTCTGGAACCAACCACGTAAATTTGTCTTAAATGAATAAAAAAAAGTGTTTATTAGATAATGAGCAGAACTTTCTTGTTTCCTATTAGAGCACAAGGTTTTCATGTATATTTTAAAGTCAGAAATGGATCTCGAAATTAACTTCGGGTGGAAGTGTTCACAGTGACTATTTCAGTGTTCATTTTTATACTTTATTATATTTTAACAAATTTTTATTATTAACTAGTATTTTTTATTAAAAATAATTTCATAGAATAAAATAAAATACTCTTCTAAAATTCATAAAATAAAATAAATACATCATGAAATTTGCAACCCTCGTTAAAATAATCGTCCGTCAAACGATTATGTGCACCATAATGATCATGACGTATGTAACGACGTAAATTTACATCATCATTAGAAGAATCAAGATCATCTAATGGGTCGAGCGTATAGTTTCTGAAATCGTCGTGGGAAGAACTCGATGAAGACGACATTGGTTCTTGAATTATAAAAATAAATAAAATTATACTTTAAATATTGAAGGGAATAGTGAATAAAACGATAGAATATTGAATGGAAGTTTTGAGAAAATGGTTAAAAGAGCGGTAGTTTTTATAGAGGGAAAAAAAATTATAATAATTAAGTTGAAAACTAGCCATTGAAGGCCAGATTTCAAAAAATCAAATCTCAAACGATCAAAAATATAGTGCCGATGGCTCGACTTCAACGACCGACGTCGAGATCGACATCGGCCCGGTGTTGAACTGACAGTCGATCCGCCGTCGGTGAGGTGCGACGGCGAAAAGGATGGCAGACTCCAAGAGCTCTTATACTTCAAATTTTTAACTTCGAATCTGTCAAGGTTTAAATTAATTTCGTATTCAATTATAATTTATTCAATTTTTATACATTTTGAAGAAATGAACTATATTCAAAGGGGTAGTGATAAATCCAACCATAATTTTAATAATTCCATTCGTTTTGTGCATTGATAGATTGTGCTGTACAAACATGCAATGCATAAATTGAGTGAATTTATCAAAAGTTTTGTTGAATTTATCACCACTTAAAGGGATCCCATATTTAAATATCCGATTTTTCTCACTAACATAAGTAATAAATAATAATAAATAAGTACTGTAATATTTCAAAGTGTTAACTTAAAAGGGAACATTAGACCTACTACGTTAATAAACAAGTTTATTAATATTGTCGTGTGAATCTGGATTTCTATGTAACAAAGTGAGGTTCGGGGGACACAATGGGATTGGTACGAAAGTCAAGTATTCATAGAGATAGAGTATAAATATAAGACACGTAATTGAAGAGAAAAACCAGCTAGGGATGGTACTGGGCAATGTTTGGGCGGGTTTAAGTGATCTAGACTCGAACCCTGTTAGAAAAAAGTCATCCCAAACTCAGACTCAGACCCGTCAGGTCCTCATTTAATTACTAACTAGCGGGTAAACGGGTTTCCCCACGAGTATTCCGATCCCCATTTACTTATGAATTATCTGGTAAACAAAGTTTTTCCACGACTATTCGAGTCTTTTTCGAGTATACGGGCCGAGTAATCGGGTTTGCAGACCGGGTTATTGGGTTCTGGGTCTGATATATGGATTCGGGTCTTTTTTGGGTATACGAGCCGAGTAATCGAGTTTGTGTTTAAGACCATCTCCGGACCCGAGCCCGCAAAAGATTAAAAAACTATCCACATACCCGGCCTTAGACCCTTTAAGGCGTGTCTAACCCAGCCCGAAAATATCGGGTTCGAGTTTCCCCACCATGTGCGGGTTTTTTTGTCATTCCTAAACAAGCCTAACATCATTTGATATGCGTGTCTTGGAGCTCAAGGTGCCATTGTCAACTCACCAGCACGCCAAAGCGTGTCATGCTTGGTAAAAATTTTCGTGGCGCCCTTTATTTAAGAATGAAGCCATTTTGAGGTGCGTTAGGGTTTAATTTCTTTCTTTTTCCACATTTTCAACATTTTTCACTCAAATTCTAATAATAACTTGACACATCACTTAACACTCTCCTCGACATATTCTCCACTACTTCCCTTTATACCATCACCTTCACCGCGTCGTGGCCATCTCCCCGAAAAGACCTATCACCTTGTCACGTCATTATCAACACTATAAATAGTCTAAATACCTCAATCAAACCAACTTAGATCATTGTCATTAGGATTGTCTTACATTCACCCTCGAAATGTTTTGGAGGACACCAATGGCACGACGGGTGTACTCGTCCGTCCTCACTTTTTCTTCCTGCATCCAGTACTTTTTAAGCATAAATGAGGACGAGAAGTATGTATATATTGTTTGTACTTTTAGTTTAAATAGGTATACATTGATACAAATATTTAATATATTGAGTCAAAGAAAGTATGTTATGGATGTGACAATTTGTCTTGAGAGAAAGTGATGATGTGATATTGATGTTACAGTTTGTCTTGTAAAAGAATTAATATTATGAATGAAATTGGTCTAAACACATACTGTATGAAATTGTCATCCTCTCAAAATCACTCACCGAGTACAAAAAGCTTAACTAGGATCATTAATTCCTTTTATATGGGGTTCTATTGGAACTTCGATTATCTGTTTATTGTTAATTTTTCAGAATATAACTAATCAATGTAAATATATATATATTGATGCAAATAACACAATTAATCTCTAGTCTTTGTTACTTATAAGACCAGTTACTATCTTGATGTCATCGGGGTCGTTAATGACAGTCAACTTTTAACTAAGATATGCAATAGGCAGCGATTCGCCAGCGAGTCCTACGACGAGAGCTCAACAGAAAATTTTATGTCCCACATGCATATTTTAAACCAATGGTTATGTTCTTAGCCGCTGGTATTTCACACACACACATACACATACTAAACCAAATAATTTTATACTATATATAAACATACAATTACAACCATTTATCTCATACAAATTATATACTTTTACATAACCATTTCATTCAACCTCATTCATCCTATTTTTTACACCCCTTCTATCATTCTCATTTTATTAAATTTTTTACTACAAATTCTCATGAATCCGTGCATCGTTACGTTCGACATATCTTTCGGTGGACATTTTACCGACGACATGAAAGAATATTATGATGGTTCGAAACAGTGTTACTGGCTTTGCTTTAACGTGCTTCTTCACGTATTTAAGGCAAAATGTTGATTGCGAGGCATCGAAGTTTGCATATTATGATGAAGGCTCATCAAATTTGTGTTTATTAAGCACAAAAAATGGTATAAAGTAGTCGGAAAAGTAAAAATAAGTTCGGAATAAATTGAGTTGTATTCTAAGAATATATTCTCTGACCATAATTACGATTACGAGATTAGTAATGAGTCAGGCAACGTGAGTAATTCGATTTATTTATTATTTATGTAATCGTATTATTAACTTTTAGGACGTTTTAGATTATTGTAGTTTTTATTTATATTTTTTAGGACTTTAAATAATTGTCAATTATTTAGGATGTTTTAATTGTTGTAATTTTAATTATTAATGTAATGTTTTATTATTATTTAGTAAAGTGTTATTTTTATTTATTCATTGTATTTATATAATAATATAAATGGATTAAAGTTTGAGGTGGGAGTCTAAGATAGGGAGGAGTTAGTTAACGGAATGTTAAGATTTGTTATGCTATTGTGGCCTTGATGTGATGGAGAAAAGTTCAGTTAAGAGTTAAGAGCTGTTAAGGTAGAGAGTAGGTTAACTTGAATACTTTAAAATGTGATAACATTAGAGGATTAAAAATAGGTTTAACTTTATGAATAAGGAATAAAGAGAGTAAACAAATATTGGGTGGCATCCGGTTAGTGATATTGTCTGTTACCGAATGGGTTGTTTGTAGTGTAATGATGCACCGCATCTTAGGGGAGATGCGCTGTAACGACCCGCCAAAATCGCCATTGACGCGGTACATTATCTCTGGTCCCATTGCGAGGTGTTGACATCAATATGATACACAGTGTTGATTTTGAATGCAACGTCTTAAAAAAATATGCCATGAATGACTCCATGTAATGTCTTTTTCAATTAGTAAATACACAGCGGAAGCATTTTTTATACCTGAAAATAAACACGTTAAAAAGTGTCTACCAAAAGGTTGATGAGTTCATAGGTTTATCATAAACAATTATTTTAGTAATAGTAATAGACCACAAGATTTAGTTTAAAGTTGATTGATACCAAATATATCAATCTAAAAGTGTTGCTGCATTTTGTAATATCGCGACTAAACAAAAGTTACCTCGTGACACCTTGTACAGTCAGTGTCGTTGAATCATTATTATGTAACCAAAGACCAACGGTCAAATGGTTAGAGACGTTACTCTCAATAGGCCTACTCACAATAATTAAGTTTGCGTTATACCAAGCAATTAACGATATTACGGTGAGGATTTGCATGAATCAAAGCATGATAGTATAATAACAATTGAGTACTTGTGTCTAAAGTGTAAAACAGTTATAAAACATTGCATGTATTCTCAGCCCAAAAATATATTGCAAAAGCAATTAAAAAGGGAGCTATGGTAACTCACGATACTGTATTTCGTATTAATTATGCGTATGACGGCACTGAACAAGTGCAGAGTTGACCTCGGATTAACGAACCTATATCATTCATATATATATTAAAACATATACTCGTGATCGAACAATTATATATATTATTATTAGTGATATAATTTTTATATTAATAACTTATTCATTTCATTAAATATATTCATTTTATATATATAAAATATTAGTATAGTTAAGTTATGTGTATTAAATATATTTCAAAATAATGATAATAATACCTATTAATTAGATTTAATAATGATGTTGAAGATAATTATTTTGATAATATCATTAGTCACTTTGTTAATAGTGATATTGATAATGATAATAGTAATATTAATAATAATAATAATAATAAAAAAATTAATTTTAATAAAATGATAATTTTAAGATTGATAGATTTTTAATAAAACTGTTAATGATAATTTCTAATAATAATGATACTTTTAATAACAATACTAATTATTAATGAAAATTTTGATAATAACAATGATCTTAATAATAATGACAATAATACTAAAATAATGATTCAATCATAATGGTACTAAATTTTAACCTAAATGATAATACTAATAATAATATAATAATACTAATAATAATGATAATAACTAAAATAATAATTTTACTGCTAGTGATAGTTATGATAATAATATTAGTAATAACAATAATAATAATAATAATCTTAATTGTAATTATATGCATGATAAATGATAACTAATACTTATTGTAGTAATAATAATCATAATTATAATAGTTAATGATAATACTATAACAATAATGATAATAATAGTAATAACAATAATGTTCATAATACTTAATAATAATTATACTAATAATAATAATAATAATAATAATAATAATAATAATAATAATAATAATAATAATAATAATAATACTTAATAATAATAATAATAATAATAATAATAATAATAATAATAATAATAATAATAATAATAATAATAATAATAATAATAATAAAAACTATAATAAAAAGGCTACCTTAATGTATCAAGCCTAAAAAACATAAACGCCGCTGCCCGGGCTCGAACCTGAGACCTCTCGTTCACCCGTCAACACCCTAACCATTCCTCAATCCGTGCTTTCTCTGATTTATACCCCAAAAATTTAAATATAACTTATATCTATTAGTCATCTTCTTCAATGGATTAGTCGACCGGGAACAAAACTTATAACAACAACTAAATTTTCATTTTGGGTTTAGGAATTACAAAGAAATAGATTAACAACCGTTTTGTGATTTTAAATTAACAGACGCGAGAGAAAAAATAAAACAAATCAAGAACAGCAGTAGTTGTTTGATCGAAAAAAAATAAAGAACTCAAACATCAAAATCAAATTCTCGAACGTTTTAGATCACGATTCCTAAATGAAATAAGTTCTAAATCATTCCTAGAAACTTTCTGGATCATCAATTAAACTTGAAACATAAAAACAAATTCGAATTATACCAAAAACAGATCGTTTGACTTTTGAAAATTTAACTTTGAGTACAAAATTAGGATTCGATAGGAAGAATTGGAAGTTGAAACTTTACAGGAAGTTCGTTTAGATGACTTCTAACAGGATTGCATTAATAGATTTTTAAAAACAATACGAAATCGAGATTTCGAACAAATGAACCAAGAACAGAGGTACGAGCCTGCTTTCTTTAAATTTCTGTTTAATTCCACAATTAAAAGCTGTTAAAAGTATTGTGTAATTGATAATGATAGTGGATTATCGAATGATTTACCTAACAACTGGAGTTTATTGGTCGTTATATAGAATGAATGGGTCGACCTGAATTTCCATCAGGAGAATAAAAAATACACAGAAAGGGACGTGAAACAGATTCATATAATTGATCTGCTTTTATAATCTATACCTAATTAATATTAATAATTAATATTAATAATAATAATAATACTTTTATTATTATTAAGAATAATAAAAACACTAATAATAATAATAGAAATAATAATAATATTAATGATAAAAAAAATAATTATATTAATAATAATAATAATAATAATGATGATAATAATAAAAATGATAATAATAATAATAATATTATTAATGAAAATAATAATAATACTAATTATAATAATATTAATATTATTAATGATAATAATAATATTAATATTAATAATAATATAACAGTTTATACATATCAAATTTCCTATCTATGTTATATATTAAAAATAATAATATTAATAATACTGATATTAATATTAATATTAATATTAATATTTATAGTAATAATGAAGGTAATAATAATATGAGTATAACAACTATAATTTAACTTGTAATTAAATATATTAATATTACAATTTATTAATTATGTAATATGTAATATGTATATATATATATATATATATATATATATATATATATATATATATATATTTATTTATTTATTTATTTACAACAATTGTTCGTGAATCGTCGGGAATAGTCAAAGGTTAACTGAATCCATATAAATAGTTCAAAAATTTTGAGGCTCAGTTTAACAGACTTAGCTTATCGTCTCATAATTATTAAATCATATATAGATTTGGTTCAAAATAAGTCAAAATTTTTCGGGTCATGACAGTACCTATTCGTTAAAGAAATTCGTCCCGAAATTTGACAGAGGTCGTCATGGTTGACAACAAGAATATTTTTATGACGAATTCGAGTTGAAATTTAGAGTTTTATCACCATTGAGTAATATGGATAAAACAATTTGATTGCGTGAAGAGTATGAGTGAAGCTATCGTAAAAGATTAAAATGAGGAAATATCTGTTTGCCTTAACTTTTGACATAGTTATAGTCGTTTTCCGAAATTTAAGGAATTTAAAGAAATCTTCGTGATCTTTACAAGATTTGATTCTTCGGTAATTAAGGAAATTAGGATTTTCTTTAATTAAATTCGTAATCTGCCTTACTATGTCTGATATTTCCACTATAAATTAACCTCTTGCGTTTCATTATTTTCACCACTTCTATACTTTCTTCCTCAATTCATACTTCCAAAGATTGTGAAAATGCTCCATCCAGTTCTTATCCTGGATATTTTTCTAACTATCGCTTCTGTCATTCTTCTTTTACATCTACCACTAGAGGAATCTGTTTACTTCTACGATTACCTTGGGATTATAGTGTTTTTAATTCTCCCGTGTCTTTATATTGCTATACGCATTGATATACATGGTTTGTAATTTCTGTGTTGTTGTCGGACTTTATATATTCCCTTATATGTCAGAGCTCCATGCTTTTGTTTTCTTTTCTCGACTTTAAGTAAAGCAAGTAATGGTCCAGAATTCGTAGGTGTGAAGTTTCAAATGAACCTAACTAATGTTCTATGCAAGAAAGAAATTGTAATAGAACGATTTGATTTGGTAAATTACCAGATTCACGGAAGATAGAACTATCAACAAAATACTTTCTTGATATGTTTAGCAGTTAAGTAGAATGAAAGAGTTATGTAACATGGCACATGATGAGGGTATGGTCTGTGAATCATTACCATCACGTTCCATTAGAAATTCAGCATGACTTACTGTAATATAACCAAGTTGGTCCGGCGTCATTATATTATACTAACTCATGCTTCAATTCCCAACACTACTCCAGAAATCATTCATAATTTAAACTTGAATTTTACAGAATATAGAAACTAAAATAGTTTCCTTTATGATGTAATACAGATAGCACGAGTAGATAAGTGATTTCAGACAAGAATAATTATGAAGGTATCTTCAGAAATATCGAGGATATTTATACTTAAAGATACGGTGATATCTTAGAATTTCTAAGATCAAAGGATGATGAAGAAGATTTGTCTACAAAGGTTTAGAGTAAGGAGCAAGTTATTCGCTAAGGATTTCAGCAGATACTGAATGATCTAGATTCTTTGAAGGCAGATTTAATCTTTGTGATTTTTCCACAGCCTCCTTCATAGTTTGCTCTATCCGTTTTTCAGTACCAAATTTTCTCATTTTCTGAGATTTTTCAACACACTATTCTTTATTATCAAACTTTTGACTGTTAAGGTCATTTACAGTTTTTGTTGCTTCATCAGTTTTTTTCAAAATTCCGAAAACTGATTTGTAAACTAGGGTGCTGTTCATAAATTCATAATTGAAGTACATAAGTTCAAGAGAGAGACGTTATATGAATATGTCTTAACTGCTAATGTAGAACTGCTGTGAAATTTGAAAATAATGGTTGATGCTTCCTGGTATTTGGTATGGCAGTTATTGTTACAAGATGCAGATGAGTACACTATAGGGTTTCAATGAATAAATATAGTGATTTTTCGGAGAGACTTAAGACAAAGAGTAATGAAGTTGCAGGTACGTTTACTGGTAATGTGGTGGGATATAAAAGGTTTCCCGGTAACAAAGACAAAAGGCGCAAACGTATATATCAAGGTTATAATAAGGCTAATCTGAAAGTCGAAGTTGACTTGTTGGAAGTGTGATAAAACTGGATACTTTGAAAAGGAATTTTCGGTAATAACAATGCCAAAGGATCTAGCACAGATACGTATTAAACTTTTACTTAGGTTCTGGGAGTTTTTCAGGTGTATGACTATATGCATAATCTTTCTTTCCGTGGATCACGTGTGGTTGGTTCATCTTCTCGATTGTTCATTAGTTGAGGTGTCTTCAAGAATTTCGAAGGGTTTGAACGCAGATTGTCATCGTCAATATATATATAGATATATATATATATATATATATATATATATATATATATATATATATATATATATATTATGAAATCGTCGTGAATCATGAATGATTCGAATATCTTTATGTGTTTTATGAATAAAAGTGATGTTCTAGTACAGTTTTGAATTCAAATTATGGTTTTGAAAGATGTAGGAATCTAAGAGTGATGTCCTCTGTTAAATCTTGACTTGGATTCTGATCTTGTCAAAATCAGAATGTGTAATTCAATTTGTATGAAAATGGTTGTTCTTTGGTGAACGGATACATATATTTGTGAATGTAAATTGTATAGTTAATGACTGTTGAATCAGAATTGAAGAATGTACATTGTAACGTATTAATGTGAAATCTAAATATTTCTCGGGTATTACCTACCCGTTAAAATATTTTCACAATTAACAGTTTGTACACAAGAATTTTTATTACAATCGTTATGAAGATATACGTACATATATATCTTTTTCAGATGTAATTATGGATTTAATGAGTTAATATAATATAACATTATTCTCATCTGATTTATGGTTAGGACTAGAATTAAATAATCTCTAAAACTTTTAGAAACTACATATTCTCAGCAGAATATTTCTTCAATGAAGTTATGAATCAATACTTCATCGTTCATTGTTATTGGTATTCCTTGGTGTCTATGATGCATATGAGGTTGATGCTCGTGGTACAAATTGTGATGTTGAGGCTTGTGATGTGGATGTTGTTGTTGTTGGTACCGTTGTTGCCGGTACAGGTACTACTGGTGCTGGTGTTGGTGTAGCAGGCATAAGTCTACCTTCGAAATTTTGTACTGTACTTTCCAAAGACTCCATTCTTTCTTCAAGCCTAGCACGAAGCTCCCTGACTTCTTCCACTAATCCTACTTGATTAGTAGTTGGGAGTAGGGGTTGAATCACCAACATAATTCTATGAATGCGTTCTTCTTGACGGAATATTCTGGCAAAGAGTGTGAATACGGTATTACGAATTGGTTGACCGGTGAGCGCGTCAAGTTCTCCGATGTTGGGAGGTAAATTTTGTTCGTTGTAGGGTTCACCCTCTTCATTCCTCCATCGAGTGAGTATGTCTCGAACTCATCTCCATTTCCTCCAAAAAGAAGTGTAGTCAACCAGTTGGGGCACTTCGGTCACACTACCTTCAGAGTCATCAGAATCGCCTTCGGAACTATAGGAACTCGAACTTTGCACAGGATCCATCTTACACGGTCAGATAAAGGATTTTTCAATATGAAATGATTTTTGGATATCGGATGATATTCTAATTACATAGAATACCTATATATAGTACAAAAGATCCCGTAGATTACGGAGGGAATTAAGGGATATGTCAGACAAAGTGTACTGTGATAAATATGATAGGATATGATATGTCTGTACACCATCTATGTAATAATTTTTAGTAAGACGTGTCTAGACTAAAAATGATAAGCATGTATTTTCTGTCAAGAAATGATAAGTAAAACGTATAATAAACAGATACGGTCGAAGTCCAGGCTCACTAATGTATCCTAACAACTACCGGTTAGACACACTAATGCAAAATCTGGTTCGCTAAGACCAACGCTCTGATATCAACTGTAACGACTTGCCAAAATCGCCATTGACGCGGTACGTTATCTCTGGTCCCATTGCGAGGTGTTGACATCTATATGATACACAGTGTTGATTTTGAATGCAATGTCTTTCAAAAATATGCCATGAATGACTCCATGTAATGTCTTTTATAAGTAGCAAATACACAGCGGAAGCATTTTTAATGCCTGAGAATAAAAATGCTAAAAAGTGTCAACCAAAAGGTTGGTGAGTTCATAGGTTTATCATAAACAATGATTTCAGTAATAGTAATAGTCCACAAGATTTAGTTTAAAGTTGATTGATACCAAATATATCAATCTAAAAGTGTTGTTGCAGTTTTTAATATCGCGACTAAACAAAAGTTACCTCGTGACACCTTGTACAGTCCGTGTCGTTGAATCATTATTATGTAACCAAAGACCAACGGTCAAATGGTTAGAGACGTTACTCTCAATATGAAATGTCCCGTTCATATTGATTATAAACGTTCCATATTAATTGATTTCGTTGCGAGGTTTTGACCTCTATATGAGACGTTTTTCAAAGACTGCATTCGTTTTTAAAACAAACCATAACCTTTATTTTATCGACAAAGTTAAAAGGACACCACCTAGATTATCCAGAAATGATAATCTAAAAATATCACACTTACACACTACCAATACATATTAGTTTACAATATTTATATGTTACAACGAAGTAAATCTCAAATGCAGTTTTAAACAATATTATACAAGCATGGTGACACCAAATCTTGTCCATATTTTAGCATGCAACAGCGGAAGCTCCTAATAATCACCTGAGAATAAACATGCTTTAAACGTCAACAAAAATTTTGGTGAGTTATAGGTTTAACCTATATATTTATCAAATCGTAATAATAGACCACAAGATTTCATATTTCGATATACATCCCATACATAGAGATAATAATCATTCATATGGTGAACACCTGGTAACCGACATTAACAAGATGCATATAAGAATATCCCCTATCATTCCGGAAAATCCTTCGGACATGATAAAAACGAATTCGAAGTACTAAAGCATCCGGTACTTTGGATGGGGTTCGTTAGGCCCAATAGATCTATCTTTAGGATTCGCGTCAATTAGTAGATCGATTTACTAATTCTTAGGCTACCAAGAAAAAGGGGCATATTTGGCTTCGATCATTCACCCATATAATGTAGTTTCATTTACTTGTGTCTATTTCGTAAAACATTTATAAAACTGCATGTATTCTTATCCCAAAATAATAGATTTTAAAAGTGGGACTATAACTCACTTTCACAGATTTTTACTTCGTCGGGAAGTAAGACTTGGCCACTAGTCGATTCACGAACCTATAACAAATATGTACATATATATCAAAGTATGTTCAAAATATATTTACAACATTTTTAATACGTTTTACTGTTTTAAGTTTATTAAGTCAGCTGTCCTCGTTAGTAACCTACAACTAGTTGTCCACAGTTAGATGTACCGAAATAAATCGATATATATTATCTTGAATCAATCCACGACCCAATGTATACACGTCTCAGGCTAGATCACAACTCAAAGTATATATATTTTTGGAATCAACCTCAATCCTGTATAGCTAACTCAAAATTACTGCATATAGAGTGTCTATGGTTGTTCCAAATAATATATATACATGGGTCGATATGATATGTCAGAACATTTGTATACGTGTCTATGGTATCCCAAGATTACATAATGTATTAGAATAAATGTATAATACTATTTGAGTTAGCTAGGATATGATTAATATAGATTTGTTACCAATTTTCATGTAGCTACAACAAGTAAAAATTATCCAATCTTGTTTTACCCATAACTTCTTCGTTTTAAATCCGTTTTGAGTGATTCAAGTTGCTATGGTTTCATATTGATCTTAAGTTTATGAATCTAAATAGAAAAAGTATAAGTTTATAGTCGAAAATACATGTTACAAGTCATTTGTGTAAAGGTAGTCATTTCAGTCGAAAGAACGACGTCTAGATGACCATTTTGGAAAAACATACTTACACTTTGAGTTTAACCATGATTTTTGGATATAGTTTCATGTTCATAAGAAAAATAATTTTCCCATAAGAATAACTTTTAAATCAAAGTTTATCATAGTTTTTAATTAACTAACCCAAAACAGCTCGCGGTGTTACTACGACGGCGTATATTCAGTTTTACGGTGTTTTTCGTGTTTTCAGGTTTTAAATCATTAAGTTAGCATATCATATAGATATAGAACATGTGTTTAGTTGATTTTAAAAGTCAAGTTAGAAGGATTAACCTTGGCCAGTGCGTTTAGCTCTCATTCGGTCTTCCATACTTAAAGGTTCCAGATTCTCCATAATTGAATTTGTTGAATCGGAATCACTAGAGGATTCTGATTTAATGGTTCGTTCCTCAACAATCTCTGTTTGAATGATTGGTGGTTCCGGAGGAAAGTTTAGTGGTTCAGGATCTATGAATCGTCCCTGAATATTCTTCGGATTCTCAATTGTGAGGTCGGGTTCAAAAAATGGATTATCGGAAATTTGAACTGGAGTACTTGGTCGACTGGATGACGATTCTAAAGAAAAATCAACGGCGGTAATATTTGCTAAATGTCTTGATCTAGTTACAGGTGGTGAACGTACAAAAGGTGGTGAACGTCTTGCTCGGTGCATTCACTGAATATCCTATTAGTTTTTTAAAAAGGAAAGAAAAATTATATAAGTTATCCAATTAATAGACTTTTCTGATTTTGCTCACGTTTCGAATAGCCAAAAGATGCAGCAGAGGGGCAGGATTCGTTTGGTCTCAATATAATTGAGGACTGTTTGGCTCCAATAACCCAACTATTACTACGAACCAGAAAATGTTGATGTCTATCAATTTAACCACTTAAAATAAATTTTCGTAATTTTAAGAAATTTAGATAAGAAGTAGAATAAAAAAAATCTATGTCCTAAAAACTAGAATAGCGAGAAATAAGAAAGGAAAAAGAGCGTGTCGGAGAAAGATCGAAAAATAAAAATAAGAAAGAAAAAGAGTGACTTATAGAACTTAAAAACACTCGACTAGCCTAACCTTATTACTATCACTAACTTAAAATTATAATCGCAAATTGAGATTACTAATTGGAATGATAATTGATACATAGGTAAAAGGCGTCTAAAAATATTAAAGCTTACAAGTAAAACTATATCCCAAATGGCAATAACTTAAAAAGAAACTAAAACTTAAAAAGGCGTCGCAAAATTCTAAAGCACCTAAATCTTAGTCTAAAGAAAAAGCACTTAAGGGATTTTACGGCAAAGCCTAAAAATCTAGAAATAAAAATATAACTATGGCAAAAACTAAGTTTAAAACTAAAAACTAGCGAAAAATACAAATATTACGCTAAAACGATTAAAAAGGGAAAAAATATAAAAATATACTGAAAGTTGTGAAAATTACAATTTTTAAAAAATATTATTTTTATATTATTTATTTATTAAAACTATTAATTTTACATTAATTAAACTAATTTAACTAAATATATAAATTAAATAAAAAGAAACTTAAAACTAGTTATAATAATAAGTAATTTAGGGTTAATAATAATAATAATTAATAATTACTCCGTAATTAATGCTGATTAGGGTTCCTGTGTGGCCCGTGTCAGACGGCTCCGCGAGTTGCGGTATTCGAAGCTGCAAACTCCGCGAGTCGCGGGGTTCCAAAATTCAACTCAGGTACAGGATTTAATTTGACGTTTTTTTTTTATATTTTCTGTATTATGCTTTATATTTTCTGTTTTAAATAAAAATATTTATATAATAAAAACTTATATTTAAAAACTAAAATAAAAATAGAACTACTTTATAATTTTATAAATAAAAATCTTAAAACTAGATTTATATATATATAAAAAAAATTTCGATTTATTTTTTTTTTAAATAAAAAAAAAATTTAAATAAAACTTATATTTTTTAAAAATAAAAATAAAGAAACTTTATAAAACTTAAATATTTAACAAAATCTTAAAAATATTTATATTTTTGGTTTTCTTTTTATATTTTCGAATAATTAAAAACGTATTTTTACAAAAGCGTATTTTAATAAAAGTAAACTAAAAATAATTTTTTTTTTTTTTAAATTTAGCGTTACGCTTCCGGCTTTTAAGCTAGATTGTTCCCCGGTAGCGGCGCCAAAAATAACTTGATGTCGTGCGAGGTGTATATAAAATAGCTTTATATTTTACAAGGAAATACTATTAAATACGATACAATTTTACACAAGATATTTATTTATTTATAGAATGGATATACTTAAACCTTGCTACAACACTTATAGGCAGTGTACCTAATCGTACAGTAGTGTAGTTTTTAGTAAGTCCGGTTCGTTCTACAGAGAAAATCTTTAAACAAAGCTTAACGCTATATTAGTTTACTTTTATAAAAATACAAATATATATATAAGTAATATTATTATTATAAAGGGAGATTTTTACCGTTTAATGACCGGTTTGTCGATTTTAAAACTTTAGTCGCAGTTAAAACCAAATGTAAAATAATAAATAAATACAAGACTTAATTTAAAGCATAAAGTAAATAACGATAATGAAATTGTGAATAATAAAAGTGCGATAAAATAAACTTGCGATAATTAAAAAGTACGATAATTAAAAGTGCAATTAAATACAATAACAATAAAAATGCGATAATTAGAAGTGCAATTAAATATAAAATAAAGGAAATTAAATATGAAATAAAAGAATTATGCTTATTTAAACTTCCGTAATCATGATGTTTGACGTGTTGATTTTAGTTTTATGCCCATGGGTTAATTGTCCTTTGTCCTGGATTATTTAATATGTCCGTCTGGTTTTTGTCCATAACAGTCCATCAGTCATAAATATAAAGTGCGAGTATCCTCGTCAAATTATCCTTATACCCGAAGTCAAATATTCCAACTAATTGGGGACTTAAACTGTAACAAGGTTTTAATACTTTGTTTAATAATTACACCAGGTTATAGACTGCGTGTAACCCAAGGTTTTAATACTTTGTTATCAATTATGCCAAGTGTCCTTGTACATAATTTCACCCCTGTTTTAATAATTCTAGTGGCTATTAATCCATTCCCGTGTCCGGTTAAATGAACGATTATTCGTACATATAAATACCCCGCCCATCGTGTCCGATTGAGTGTATATGGTTATTTATAGGGACGCCCAATTGTAAATCTTTATATTAAAATTAACAAACTATCATTTAGTTAAACAAATATAAAGCCCATTAATAGCCCATAGTCTAATTTCCACAAGTGTCGTTCTTTTGTCCAAACCCCAATTATGGTACAAAGCCCAATTACCCAATTTTAGTAATTAGCCCAACATCATGATTACTTCGGATTAAATAAGCATAATTATGACTTAGCTACGAGACATTAATGTAAAAAGGTTGAACATAACTTACAATGATTAAAAATAGCGTAGCGTTACACGGGCAGAATTTCGACTTACACCCTTACAACATTCGCTAACATACCCTTATTATTAGAATTATAATTAAAATTAAAATATAAATATAAATATATTTACGTATACATATATAGAGAGAGATTGAATTATGGATATTTTTGCGATCAAACTGCGTTTGCTTTTATAGGCGGTTTCAGAATTTGGGGCTCCGCGACTCGCGGCAATTTTTGCCTTCAAACTCCGCGAGTCGCGGAGTTTGATTTTCCAGCTCACCAACTTTGGAGTCTTTCTTTGCCGACGAATTTTTAATATATTATAATATTTAAATAATTGTAAGAATTATTTAAATATTATATTATATTTATGTGCATAGTTGACTTATAATTTTTAGTCCGTTGCGTCGAGCATTGAGAGTTGACTCTGGTCCCGGTTCCGGATTTTCGAACGTCCTTGCGTACAATTTAATATCCTGTACTTTGCGTTTTGAATCTTGTACTCTTGTAATTTCGAGACGTTTCTTATCAATAATTAGAACCTCTTTGATTGTATTTTGTACTTTTGAGCTTTTCGGTCGTTTGCGTCTTCAATTCGTCGAATCTGTCTTTTGTCTTCACCTTTTAATATTTAAACGAATATCACTTATAAATAGAACAATTTCAACTAAAATCTTGTCTTTCTTGGGGAATAATGCTATGAAATATATGTTCGTTTTTAGCATTATCAAATATTCCCACACTTGAGCGTTGCTTGTCCTCAAGCAATACAGAACTTGAAATAAAAACATATATGAATCACTTTTTTATTCATCACACTTTGTACATCAGTGATTTTGATATGGTGGTATAAACAATAATAGTAACGATAGAACCATGGTTAAAGGTGGGCGTGTCATCCACAGTTGCCTCGGGTTTAGGTCAACGACACTTGCAATCAAATAGCCGATTTACTTTCAGTTTCCAAAGCAAAGTGCACATTTGAAAGGCGGTTTACAGTCCCACATGACTATGAAAATGTAGATCCTTAAGGAAATTGGATCTTTATGAAAACATTTGATCTTTGAAAATTCAATCTAGCTTTTACCCTAGATAAGTTTTCCGGAATAACCCTTCACCGGTGTTGCAAAATATTTTTGTGGGTTTTGTGGGTTTCAGATTTCAAAAAATTTTGGCTCAAAACTTATGGTTTTGTGTCACCCACTTGCTAACCTTGTATTAGGAAAGCAACACGTCCAGTATACTTGCTCCGTATATTACCTTTCGGTAAACTACCGTCCGATTGTAAAGGAAAGCGTTGAACAAGCAACTGTTAAGGCAATGTCCCCTGACATGCTTTTAATTATGGTCTATAATGTGTCGGACGCAATTACTATCCTTTGTAGGAGCAATAGTAAAGCTCACCCTTATAATTTTTCGGTCTGGCACAAGGTCCTGTCTTCGACCATGCTATGCAACCACCGTTCTTACGGTTGACACCCGATTTGGTTCAGGTGACCTAATGAATTCTAGGTGAATTCCTAGGATTTTACGTTCAATGGTAATGAACGCATTGAAAATAGGTTTTCAGAAAACAAATCGGTTTGTAATTTTTGATCAAAATATTTTCTCGTTCAAGCTCGAGTTTAGATATCATTGAATTCCATGAGTTTGAATTCTCAATCTTTAAGGTCAATCTCAAGGATTGAGTAATATCAGTCTTAAAAGCTGATTTTTGATCTTTTAAGGAGATTATCCTTTCTGATTCATTAGTCTTATCAAGCTAATTTGCACGGTGCCCTCCCCATTTTACGAGACAGATCCTCTCCTGGTTAGGATAAGTCTGACCACATGGCGACCCTGTTTGAAGCTGAGGTCCGTGGATTTCCTGCTGATTTTAGAGATGACTTTTCAAGATTTTTCGTCAACCTACAACTGGTCTGGACGACAACTTCTTGACCTAAATCAAGAAGCGCGTGTCTTTTTCGAAAGACTTTACTTCCTTTTAATGATGGAATTGATTCATCGTGTAGATCCATCTTTCATTACAGTAAATCGGGTAAAACAGTTAATTTAGTCCAAAACAAAAGTATTTTCAATTATTTGTACAAAAATATGTGATATATGTTTAAAATAACTTGGTAAATTTTCCCACACTTGGCTTTTATTTTCTTTTATTTGCCTTTTTATTGTCCTCTATTCCATTTTAAATGAATTCTAACATTTTGGTTTGTTTCTCAATTTATGTCCTTTTCAAGGTAACAATAATTTCGGTGTTAACACCTAGTTTTATCGTTCATAAATATGTATAAACATGATTTTGAGTTCATTTAGTTGAAAATTTTGAAAATTTTTACTAGAATTGGGTAGTCAGTATATAAGACTAGGGCTGTTCTTTATTATCAGAGAGCACTAGATTCTAATACAACTACTGCTTTACTAGTATATTTTTAATGGTAACCAAGTGTATAAAGTAAAAAATTTTAAAATCCGAAAGAATTTAACCCCTTCCCACACTTAAGATCTTGCAATGCCCTCATTTGCAAGAAATCAGTAACAATTTAAATTATTGAGGGTGATTAGCGTAGAAATGATTAAATTTTACCAAAGTTTCCAAACATATTTGTGTTTGTGTTGAATGATAAATGGTGCACATCATTTGTTCATTCCGTCTTGTTGTTATTTCACATATATTTTGCATCTTGTCGTCAAAATTAGTTGCTTTTGCTGAACTTAATGCCAGTCTTTGAAAATGCATTGTTTTACCCTGTTGTGTACATAAGATAAACTGCAAACATATATACATATTTTTGAAGTTTGGTATATTACCCCACATTCAAAAATTATTAAAATCTAATAATAAAAGTTAGAAAATTATAAAAACTATTACAATATTAACATAAGTATTAAATGTATCAACATTACAAATTATAAAATAAATAAAACTAAGTAGACTAGGGATGATACTGATACCAGTAGGGGTTCCATGCATAACCATAGGTGTTATAAAATGCTTCGGCTGAGTTATACGTAGGATACGGTGGTTGGATCTCTATAGACCAGGGAGGGAATATGGGCGATGGAGTAGGAATATAGTTTCTACCTATATCTTGGCAATAAGCTATGATTTGGTTTTGATGAACTTACCAATCTTCAAATGCTCTATATCTAGCATTTTCATACTCTTGTTAAGCTATAAACCTTTGCATTTCTGCCATTTCATTTCCCCCTCCTACATTACCTTGCTGTTGGTTTCTCTCAACCTGTGGATGTATACCATGGTATTGTACTGCAGCGTTATTTCGCCTCTTCAAAACCTTCGCACCATGGTATACATTTAAACCTATTGTATCGCGGGGTTCTGGTTCTTCGACTAATAATCCCCCCCGACTTATATCCACACCGAGATATTCAGCAATCAAAGTAATAAATATACCACCTCCTATTAATCTATGCAGTCTCATCCCCCTAACCATAGCTGATAAATAATAACCCACACAATAAGGTATACTTACAGCGCTTTGTGGGTCTCGAATACACATATGGTAAAACAAATCCTGTTCATTTACCTTTTCCTTATTCTTACCTCTTTGTGTAATCGAATTAGCTAAAAACCTATGAATTACTCTTAACTCTGCTCTATCTATATCCAAATAAGAGTAATTTCCCCCTTTGAATCGGTGATGGCTAGTCATTTGACTCCATACACCATGCGTATCAAAATTTTCGTCTATCTTTCTACCATTTAGTATCAACCCTCTACAATCGGCAGATGCTAGCTCCTCAGGCGTATATATACGTAAGGCCTGAGCCATGTCTAGTAAAGACATGTGTCGCATCGAACCTCCTAACAAAAATCTAATAAAAGATCTATCGGTTAAACTAGCTACCCGATCATTTATTTCTATACTACATAACAATTCTTCACACCATACTTTATATACAGGTCTACGCATGTTGAATAAACGTACCCAATCGTTAAAAGTAGAATTACCATACCTATGTGCAAGTAATTCTCTAATTGGCCCGGCCAATTCTACAGCTTCTAATGGTCCCCATTCTATGACCCTAGGTACTTCAACAGCTTTAGAATGAAGAGTATGCAAACTCCTTTGGTATTTTGGATAATCTATCGAAAGTCTGTCAAATCTCAGGTTCGGGTGCAAATCTTCCAAGTGCATATCAGAAAATGTCATGACTGGATGAGGTATATCTTGTTTGTAGTAGTTATCCACCTCCTGTTGTTCCGCATTCTCAGCAGGAGCATTGCGAGCTTGAGATGAAGATTCACCCCTTTCAGTCTGCAAAACACATCAAACACAATTTTTGTGCATCCAAATATGCATTAGTGTCAGTAAAATCATCAATCAAAATAATTACAATGACATGTTTAATTTATATCAAACTTAAGCTCATTTTCATATTTTCATCAAATCTACACTTTTTCAAATAAGCATATACAAAAATGTTCACCAAGTTCATAAGCATTCAACTCAAATAACATGTCAAAATAATCATCACTAGCAATTAAACAAGTTTCAAATGGCATTATCTCTCAAAAATCAAGTTCATGAATTTTAGACTCGAAAAAGTCCACTTTAATTCTCAAAATCATGTTTAGGCTCAAAGTTTGGATCATTTAACTACCTAAACATGTTACACTACTTAATTTAGCAACAATTCATGACAAAAATCGGCCATAACCTGTTTATATCAAAAAGCCCCAAATTTGCTCAAGAACACAAATCCTAGATTACTCAAAATTTGAAGTTTAAGGCTCCTAATCATGTTAAATAGCATCAATCTAGGTTATACAAGCATAATACATAAGCAATTTAAGCATAATTACACTAAAAAGCATCAAAATCGAATTGGGTATAAAATTGCTCAAGAACACCAATTTTCGGATTAAATGGTGTTTAGGTGTAGAAATTTACCTTTTTTCTTGAGTAATTCCTTGATAGCATCCTTCTTAACATGATTTTAGTAAAAGATTTGATGATTAACGGTGAAAAATTGTGAATTTGGGAGTGTTTTCTCGGGTTTTTTCAGGTGTTATTTCGCAGTATTTTTGTTTTTGTGGTGTGTGGACTGAGCTGATTACGTTTTTATTTTTTTCTGGGTTTTGGTCCCTCCGCGAGTCGCGGAGTTTGTATTTTTTTTTTTAAACATCTTATACTAATTAAAACAATTAAGTAATTAATTTTAAAATTTTGTTTCCCTTGTTATTTAGGATGAGGTCGTTTCGGATCGATGTCCTAGTCCGTCCTTCGACAAAATTTTAAAATTTGTCTTTTTGTAGCGATTGTTTTAAAAGCTAAGATTTTTAGTTTTTTTAATGTTTTTGGCATACTTTAATTCAATAAGATTAAAAATAATGATAATAAAAGTTCTCGTCCCTCCCTCGGGTAAAGCAATTTCGGTTCAAAGACCTAGTCTTCAACTTACGACGAATTTTAAAAATTATATTTTTAACTTAACGACATAAAGTAAATTTTTGTTTTTAAATTCACACAACTTAAATATAAAATTCAAAATTAATATTAAAAATTCACACCAAACTTAAAATTTAAAATGCATAAAAATAAAATTCATATTTTAAAAATTAAAAATTCACACCAAACTTAATTTAAAAATTCATATTATAAATTCACACCAAACTTATATTAATTTTTCAAATATTTACAATTTTAAATATATTGATTTTACAAAGTTTACAATATTAATTTAAGATTTATATATTAATTTTAAAAACATGGTAAAAATAAAATTAAAAATCTTTTTGGCTTTTATCCCACTTTAATCAATCAAATATTATCAAAAATATGCGCCCCTCTTTTCGGTAAAGTAATTTCGGTTCCAAGACCTAATTTAACTCATGACGAATTTTTGAAATATTTTGGGTTGATTGATTAAAGATATTTATACCTTAAGAATAAACGTTAAATTTCGCAGTGATGTAATAAATTTTTGTATGATATCAATAATTTCGGTTGCCAAACCTAATTTTATTTAATATCAATTTAATACTTTATAGCGAACAAATTAGCGTTTATTATCAAAAGGTTAAAAATAAAAATAAAAATAAAAACTGTACAGACTTACCTGTGAGATAGTATTCTTAGTTATATGATCTATCCCATTCATAAGATAGTCGGTTTAATTGGTTTTCCATGGCTACATAGGCGTAACCTCGAGCATTCAATGTTTTTTCTTCTAAACATATGAACGGTCTGTCTCTGCATAAAGTAACAAATTCGGTATTTGAATAGGTTTGATTATTTGAACATTTACCTCCATGTGACCATTTTCCGCATTTGTGACATCTTTCTAGGTGTCGTGCTCTTCTTTTCGCTGCGGATTTTGATTTTCCTTTACCAAATTGTAACTTATTATCTTCGCATCTGGATTCTTTTCTTACTCCGTCCAATCTTTCTCTGATTACTGATACTATTTCACTTGGTAGTGTGTCATTATTACGTTTAGTGATCAAAGCGTGTAGCATTAGACCATGGTTTAGTTCACAGGCAGTCTTCATTTCCTAAAAAAATAAAAATTCAGAATGGGGGGAGAAGACTAGTTCTTTAGGGTCTGCTAGGGAAAGACCATTCGGGTTCCATTTTCGAGAACTACACGAAAACAGACAATCTAACTCTAACAGAAATACATATTATCCTTTAAAGACTTGATTCTCCCCACACTTAGTTAGCTGTGGTATCGAAATTGTGATTAACTTCATTGTCGAATTCCATCGGACTATCTATGTAGTGTTTAACTCTGTGACCATTAACTTTAAATTCAATCCCATTTGAATTTATTAATTATATCGTTCCGTATGGGAAAACTCTTTTGACTATGAATGGTCCAGACCATCTTGATTTCAATTTTCCAGGAAATAGCTTGAATCGTGAATTGAAAAGAAGAACTCTGTCTCCTTCTTTAAATTCTTTTAAACTTCTGATTCTTTTATCATGCCATTTCTTTGTTCTTTCTTTATAGATTAACGAATTTTCGTATGCTTCATGTCTTAATTCTTCTAATTCGTTTAGTTGACTTAATCGTAGACGTCCAGCTTCATGTATATCAAGATTACATGTCTTCAAAGCCCAAAATGCTTTGTGTTCAATTTCTACTGGAAGATGACATGCTTTTCCGTAAACGAGTCTAAAAGGTGTGGTTCCAATTGGAGTTTTGTAGGCTGTTCTAAAAGCCCAGAGTGCATCCTCCAATTTAATGGACCATTCCTTCGGATTTGATCCTACGGTTTTCTCTAGAATACGTTTTAAAGCTCGGTTGGTATTTTCAACTTGTCCACTTGTTTGTGGATGATAAGCAGTGGAGATTTTATGAGTTACTCCATATCTTTTAAGAACTTTCTCAAGTTGATTATTACAGAAATGAGTTCCCCGATCACTTATTAAAGCTTTCGGTGTTCCAAACCTTGCAAAAAGATGTTTTAAAAAGTTGACTACAACTCGTGCATCATTAGTTGGGAGAGCTTGTGCTTCCGCCCATTTAGATACATAATCAATGGCTACGAGAATATAGAAATTATTATGAGATTTTGGAAATGGACCCATAAAGTCAATACCCCAAATGTCAAATACTTCACATACTTGAATGACATTTTGTGGCATTTCATCACGTTGACTTATTTTTCCGGCCCATTGACAAGCATCACAGGATTTGCAAAGAAGGTGTGCGTCTTTGTAAATTGTAGGCCAATAGAATCCAGCTTCATAAACTTTTCTTGCTGTTAGTTGAGGCCCATAATGCCCTCCTGTTGGTCCTGTGTGACAATGGTTTAAAATTTTACTAGCTTTATCTCCGAATACACATCGGCGTATTATTCCATCGGGATAACTTTTAAATAGATGTGGATCTTCCCAGAAATAGTGTTTTATATCACTGAAGAATTTATTTCGTTTTTGGTACGATAATCCTTTTTCAAGGAATCCACATACTAAATAGTTTGCATAGTCTGCAAACCATAGAATTTCATTATAATCTATCTTCAATAGATATTCATCAGGAAAGTTGTCTTGTATGGCCAATTCATTTAGAACTTCTAATTCGGGATTTTCAAGACGAGAAAGATGAACAACGGCGAGATTTTCTGCTCCTCTTTTATCTCGGATTTCAATATCGAACTCTTGTAAGAGTAAGATCCAACGGATTAATCTTGGTTTAGCATCTTGTTTCGAAAATAGGTATCTAAGAGCAGAATGGTCGGTATAGACCACCGTTTTAGCTAGAACAAGATATGATCGAAATTTGTCAAAAGCAAAGACAATAGCAAGGAGTTCTTTTTCAGTAGTTGTATAATTTGTTTGTGCTCCTTGTAACGTCTTACTAGCGTAATAAATAGGTTGAAATCGTTTTTCAATCCTTTGTCCTAAAACGGCTCCCATTGCAAAATCACTTGCATCGCACATTAGTTCAAATGGTAGATTCCAATTTGGTGTTATCATGATCGGCGCATTAGTGAGTTTCTCTTTAAGAATATTAAAAGATTTAATGCATTCATCTGAAAAGATGAATGGAGCATCCTTTTCTAGGAGTTTATTCATAGGAGTGGCAATTTTAGAAAAATCTTTTATGAAACGTCGGTAAAAACCAGCATGCCCTAGAAAACTCCTAACTCCTCTAACATTGGTGGGATGTGGAAGTTTAGCAATTACATCTACTTTAGCTCTATCTACTTCAATTCCTTCTTTTGAAATTTTATGACCAAGAACGATGCCTTCTTTAACCATAAAATGACATTTCTCCCAATTAAGAACTAGATTTGATTGTTCGCATCTAATAAGCATTCGTTCAAGATTAGCTAGACATGTTTCAAATGTATCACCGAAGACTGAAAAGTCATCCATGAAAACTTCCATGCATTCTTCTATCATGTCGTGAAAAATCGCCATCATACACCTTTGAAAGGTTGCAGGGGCGTTGCAAAGTCCAAATGGCATGCGTTTGTAAGCAAAAGTACCATAAGGGCACGTGAATGTGGTTTTCTCTTGATCTTCAGGTGCTATTGGAATTTGAAAATATCCGGAAAATCCATCAAGAAAACAATAGTAACTATTTTCGGCTAATCTTTCCAACATTTGATCAATAAAAGGTAAGGGAAAGTGATCTTTTCTGGTGGCGTCATTTAATTTTCTATAATCAATACATACACGCCAACCTGTTACAGTCCTTGTAGGAATAAGCTCATTTTTTTCATTTGTAATGACAGTCATGCCACCCTTCTTAGACACGCATTGAACTGGGCTTACCCATGGACTATCAGAAATTGGATAAATTAAACCTGCGTTTAGCAGTTTAATAATCTCTTTCTTAACTACATCTTGCATATTAGGATTTAGTCTTCGTTGGCTTTGCACATACGTTTTATGACCTTCTTCCATAAGGATTTTATGTGTGCAATACGAAGGACTTATTCCTTTAATATCATGAATCTTCCATGCAATGGCTGGTTTATGAGCTTTCAACACAGAAATGAGTTGTGATTTCTCATTTTTAGTAAGAGAAGACGATATTATTACAGGTAATTCAGATTCACCATGTAAATAAGCGTATTCCAAATGGTTTGGAAGTGGCTTTAACTCTAATTTTGGTGGTTCTTCTATCGATGATTTATATCGATATCTGTCTTCTTCTTTTAGCATTTGAATTTCTTCTGTTGTTGGTTCATATCCATTAGCTATAAGTGTAGCTAACATTTCAGCTTCATCAATTGGTTCATTACCTTCTCCTAAAGAACATTCTCCTGTTCCTTGTAATTCTGGAAATTCTTCTAACAATTCTGCATGTGAGTCTATAGTTTGAATATAATAACATGTATCATCTGCAGATTGCGGTTGTTGCATTGCTCTATCAACTGAAAAGGTAACACTTTCGTCCTCTATACTTAGGGTCAATTTCTTACCGAACACGTCTATCATTGCTTTAGCCGTGTTTAAGAATGGTCTTCCTAATATGAGAGGAACTTGAGAATCTTCTTCCATGTCCAGAACAACAAAATCTACTGGAAATACTAAAGTACCAACTTTAACTAGCATGTTCTCCATTATCCCTCTAGGATATTTTATTGATCTATCGGCTAGTTGTATGCTTATTCTTGTTGGTTTCAATTCTCCAAGGTCTAGTTTAGCGTATAGTGAATACGGCATTAGATTTATACTAGCACCTAAGTCTGCTAATGCTTCTATTGAACTAAGACTACCCAGAAAACATGGAATTGTGAAACTTCCTGGATCAGATAATTTTTCTGGTATCTTATTCAACAGCACTTCTGAACAATTAGCGTTCATAGTAACAGCCGAGAGTTCTTCCATTTTCTTTCTATTCGTGATCAGATCTTTCAAGAATTTAGCATATCTAGGCATTCCTGAAATCACATCAATGAAAGGAAGATTTACATTTATCTGTTTAAACATATCCAAGAATTTGGATTGCTCGGCTTCAAGTTTCTCTTTCTTCATTTTACTCGGGTAAGGAAGTGGTGGTTGGTATGGTTTAACATAAGGTTTATCCTTAGCTGTGTTATCTTCATTAACCTTCTCAACTACCAGTTCTGTTTCCTTATCTTGTTCAGGTTGTGGTTCTTGTGGAGTAGGAATAGCTTCATCAGAAGTTACAGGTATTTCAGGTGGTTTAAGTGTTGTACCACTTCTTGTGGTAATAGCTTTAGCTGTTTCATTCCGGGGGTTAGCATTTGTATCACTAGGTAGACTTCCCGATTTTCTTTCACCTATTAACCTTGCTAGGTTACTTACTTCTTGTTCCAAGTTTTGAATAGAAGCTTGTTGATTTCTAAATGTTTGAGCATTTTGTTCATTTGTTTGTTTCTGAGATGTGAAAAACTGCGTTTGAGTTTCAACTAGCTACGTCATCATATCTTCTAAATTTGGCTTTTTATCATCGGTTTGTTGTGGTGGTTTGTTTTGAAAATTAGGTCTTTATTGATTGTAAGTATTGTTGGATACTTGTTGATTGCTAGGACCTTGTTGGTTATTGTATGGAATATTTCGATTATAATTCTGGTTTTGATTGTAGATCGGTCTTGGCGGTTGATAATTATTCTGATAATTATTTCCAGGCCTTTGGTTTATGTATGAAATATTCTCTCTTTGTTCCATTGTTAATTCAATACTGAGACAATCTTTTGTCAAATGTGGTCCTCCACACTGCTCACAACTAATTCGTATTGAGTGTATATCTTTAGTCATCTTTTCCATTCGTCTCTCGACAGCATCTATCTTTACGGAAATGGAATCTAAGTCATGGCTAGAATCGGCTCTAGCTGCTTTAGATGATCTAACGATATCTTTTTCTTGGTGCCACTCATGTGAGTGGGAAGCAGTGTTATCAATAATTTTATAAGCATCAGTTTCGGTTTTTCTTCGTAATGGAACCACCAGCTGCTATATCGATGTCTTTTCTTGTAGTGATGTCGCATCCTTGGTAGAATATTTGTACTATTTGACAGGTATCTAAACTATGTTGCGGACATCCTCTTAATAACTTTCCAAATCTTGTCCACGCCTCATATAGAGTTTCATTTGGCTTCTGTGTGAACGTAACAATTTCTCCTTGAAGTCTTACGGCTTTAGATGCCGGAAAGAATTGTTTAAGAAATTTTTCAACTAAAACGTCCCATGTATCAATCGCCCCTTCAGGTAACGATTCCAACCAATCTTTGGCTTCTCCCTTTAAAGTCCAGGGAAATAACATGAGATATATCTGTTCATCCTCCACTTCTCTTATTTTAAATAATGTGCAGATCCTATTAAAGGTACGAAGATGTTCATTTGGATCTTCCTTCGGCGCACCACTAAATTGGCATTGATTAGTCACCATATGTAGAATTTGTCCTTTGATTTCATAATCTGGCTCATTAATGTCAGGATGAGTAATTGCGTGACCTTGGCCAGTGCGTTTAGCTCTCATTCGGTCTTCCATACTTAAAGGTTCCAGATTCTCCATAATTGAATTTGTTGAATCGGAATCACTAGAGGATTCTGATTTAATGGTTCGTTTCTCAACAATCTCTGTTTGAATGATTGGTGGTTCCGGAGGAAAGTTTAGTGGTTCAGGATCTATGAATCGTCCCTGAATATTCTCCGGATTCTCAATTGTGAGGTCGGGTTCAAAAAATAGATTATCGGAAATTTGAACTGGAGTACTTGGTCGACTGGATGACGATTCTAAAGAAAAATCAACGGCGGTAATATTTGCTAAATGTCTTGATCTAGTTACAGGTGGTGAACGTACAAAAGGTGGTGAACGTCTTGCTCGGTGCATTCACTGAATATCCTATTAGTTTTTTAAAAAGGAAAGAAAAATTATATAAGTTATCCAATTAATAGACTTTTCTGATTTTGCCCACGTTTCGAATAGCCAAAAGATGCAGCAAAGGGGCAGGATTCGTTTGGTCTCAATATAATTGAGGACTGTTTGGCTCCAATAACCCGGTCCACGTACAAATCCAACTATTACTACGAACCAGAAAATGTTGATGTCTATCAATTTAACCACTTAAAATAAATTTTCGTAATTTTAAGAAATTTAGATAAGAAGTAGAATAAAAAAAATCTATGTCCTAAAAACTAGAATAGCGAGAAATAAGAAAGGAAAAAGAGCGTGTCGGAAAAAGATCGAAAAATAAAAATAAGAAAGAAAAAGAGTGACTTATAGAACTTAAAAACACTCGACTAGCCTAACCTTATTACTATCACTAACTTAAAATTATAATCGCAAGTTGAGATTACTAATTGGAATGATAATTGATACATAGGTAAAAGGCGTCTAAAAATATTAAAGCTTACAAGTAAAACTATATCCCAAATGGCAATAACTTAAAAAGAAACTAAAACTTAAAAAGGCGTCGCAAAATTCTAAAGCACCTAAATCTTAGTCTAAAGAAAAAGCACTTAAGGGATTTTACGGCAAAGCCTAAAAATCTAGAAATAAAAATATAACTATGGCAAAAACTAAGTTTAAAACTAAAAACTAGCGAAAAATACAAATATTACGCTAAAATAATTAAAAAGGGAAAAAATATAAAAATATACTAAAAGTTGTGAAAATTATAATTTTTATAAAAATATTATTTTTATATTATTTATTTATTAAAACTATTAATTTTACATTAATTAAACTAATTTAACTAAATATATAAATTAAATAAAAAGAAACTTAAAACTAATTATAATAATAAGTAATTTAGGGTTAATAATAATAATTAATAATTACTCCGTAATTAATGCTGATTAGGGTTCCTGTGTGGCCCGTGTCAGACGGCTCCGCGAGTTGCGGTATTCGAAGCTGCAAACTCCGCGAGTCGCGGGGTTCCAAAATTCAACTCAGGTACAGGATTTAATTCGACGTTTTTTTTATATTTTCTGTATTATGCTTTATATTTTCTGTTTTAAATAAAAATATTTACATAATAAAAACTTATATTTAAAAACTAAAATAAAAATAGAACTACTTTATAATTTTATAAATAAAAATCTTAAAACTAGATTTATATATATATATATATATATATATATATATATATATATATATATATATAATTTTTTTTTCGGTTTTATTATTTTTTTTATTTTAAATAAAAACAAAATTTTTAAATAAAACTTATATTTTTTAAAAATAAAAATAAAGAAACTTTATAAAACTTAAATATTTAACAAAATCTTAAAAATATTTATATTTTTGGTTTTCTTTTTATATTTTCGAATAATTAAAAACGTATTTTTACAAAAGCGTATTTTAATAAAAGTAAACTAAAAATAAATTTTTTTTTTTTAAATTTAGCGTTACGCTTCCGGCTTTTAAGCTAGATTGTTCCCCAGCAGCGGCGCCAAAAATAACTTGATGTTGTACGAGGTGTATATAAAATAGCTTTATATTTTACAAGGAAATACTATTAAATACGATACAATTTTACACAAGATATTTATTTATTTATAGAATGGATATACTTAAACCTTGCTATAACACTTATAGGCAGTGTACCTAATCGTACAGTAGTGTAGTTTTTAGTAAGTCCGGTTCGTTCCACAGGGAAAATCTTTAAACAAACCTTAACGCTATATTAGTTTACTTTTATAAAAATACAAATATATATATAAGTAATATTATTATTATAAAGGGAGATTTTTACCGTTTAATGACCGGTTTGTCGATTTTAAAACTTTAGTCGCAGTTAAAACTAAATGTAAAATAATAAATAAATACAAGACTTAATTTAAAGCATAAAGTAAATAACGATAATATAATAAAAGTGCGATAAAATAAACTTGCGATAATTAAAAAGTACGATAATTAAAAGTGCAATTAAATACAATAACAATAAAAATGCGATAATTAGAAATGCAATTAAATATAAAATAAAGGAAATTAAATATGAAATAAAAGAATTATGCTATATTTAAACTTCCGTAATCATGATGTTTGACGTGTTGATTTTAGTTTTATGCCCATGGGTTAATTGTCCTTTGTCCTGGATTATTTAATATGTCCGTCTGGTTTTTGTCCATAACAGTCCATCAGTCATAAATATAAAGTGCGAGTATCCTCGTCAAATTATCCTTATACCCGAAGTCAAATATTCCAACTAATTGGGGACTTAAACTGTAACAAGGTTTTAATACTTTGTTTAATAATTACACCAAGTTATCGACTGCGTGTAACCCAAGGTTTTAATACTTTGTTATCAATTATGCCAAGTGTCCTTGTACATAATTTCACCCCTGTTTTAATAATTCTAGTGGCTATTAATCCATTCCCGTATCCGGTTAAATGAACGATTATTCGTACATATAAATACCCCACCCATCGTGTCCGATTGAGTGTATATGGTTATTTATAGGGATGCCCAATTGTAAATCTTTATATTAAAATTAACAAACTATCATTTAGTTAAACAAATATAAAGCCCATTAATAGCCCATAGTCTAATTTCCACAAGTGTCGTTCTTTTGTCCAAACCCCAATTATGGTACAAAGCCCAATTACCCAATTTTAGTAATTAGCCCAACATCATGATTACTTCGGATTAAATAAGCATAATAATAACTTAGCTACGAGACATTAATGTAAAAAGGTTGAACATAACTTACAATGATTAAAAATAGCGTAGCGTTACACGGACAGAATTTCGACTTACACCCTTACAACATTCGCTAACATACCCTTATTATTAGAATTATAATTAAAATTAAAATTAAAATATAAATATAAATATATTTACGTATACATATATAGAGAGCGATTGAATTATGGATATTTTTGCGATCAAACTGCGTTTGCTTTTATAGGCGGTTTCAGAATTTGAGGCTCCGCGACTCGCGGCAATTTTTGCCTTCAAACTCCGCGAGTCGCGGAGTTTGATTTTCCAGCTCACCAACTTTGGAGTCTTTCTTTGCCTACGAATTTTAAATATATTATAATATTTAAATAATTATAAGAATTATTTAAATATTATATTATATTTATGTGCATAGTTGACTTGTAATTTTTAGTCCGTTGCGTCGAGCGTTGAGAGTTGACTCTGGTCCCGGTTCCGGATTTTCGAACGTCCTTGCGTACAATTTAATATCTTGTACTTTGCGTTTTGAATCTTGTACTCTTGTAATTTCGAGAAGTTTCTTATCAATAATTGGAACCTCTTTGATTGTATTTTGTACTTTTGAGCTTTTTGGTCGTTTGCGTCTTCAATTCGCCGAATCTGTCTTTTGTCTTCACCTTTTAATATTTAAACGAATATCACTTGTAAATAGAACAATTGCAACTAAAAGCTTGTCTTTCTTGGGGAATAATGCTATGAAATATATGTTCGTTTTTAGCATTATCAGTGGATTTGCAAGATTGGAAGTAAGCTAGCAAACTTGGAAATGTTGTTGGTGTGTTCTTGAGTAGTTGTTTTATAACTTGGTTTATGTATGGATTTATGAACTAGATTGAGCTAGATTTTGTTAAAGATGATGAAGAACACTTAGAACAAAGGAAGAACACTTGATAGAGAGTAATTTGATTCAAGAAAATTACAAAGTGAATGTGTTTGTGAGCTCTCATATTCACGTGAATGTGTAGTCTCCATATAGGCTCCATTAGTTTGTAATTTTGTGAGATATTTCTTGCTAGATGTTAAATGATGGTTCCCACATGGTTAGGTGACTCACAAGGGCTGCTAAGAGCTGATCATTGAAGTGTATATACCAATAGTAAATACATTTAGAAGCTGGGTATTGTATGAGTACGAATACGGGTGCATACGAGTAGAATTGTTGATGAAAATGAATGAATATTTAATTGTAAGCATTTTTGTTAAGTAGAAGTACTTTGATAAGTGTCTTGAAGTCTTTCAAAAGTGTATGAATACATATTAAAACACTACATGTATATACATTTTAACCGAGTCGTTAAGTCATCGTTAGTCGTTACATGTAAATGTTGTTTTGAAACCTTTAAGTTAACGATCTTGTTAAATGTTGTTAACCCATTGTTTATTATATCTAATAAGATGTTAAATTATTACATTATCATGATATTATGATGTATTAATATATCATAATATGATATATATACATTTAAATGTTGTTACAACGATAATCATTACATGTATGTCTCGTTTCGAAATCCTTAAGTTAGTAGTCTTGTTTTTACATATGTAGTTCATTGTTAATATACTTAATGAGATACATACTTATCATAATATCATGTTAGCTATGTATATATATATATATATATATATATATATATATATATATATATATATATATATATCCATATATATGTCATCATATAGTTTTTACAAGTTTTAACGTTCGCGAATCGCCGGTCAACTTGGGTGGTCAATTGTCTATATGAAACCTATTTCAATTAATCAAGTCTTAATAAGTTTGATTGCTTAACATGTTGGAAACACTTAATCATGTAAATATCAATTTCATTTAATATAAATAAACATGGAAAAGTTCGGGTCACTACAGTACCTACCCGTTAAATAAATTTCGTCCCGAAATTTTAAGCAGTAGGAGGTGTTGACGTATCTTCTGGAAATAAGTGCGGGTATTTCTTCTTTATCTGATCTTCTCATTCCCAAGTGAACTCGAGTCCTCTACGAGCATTCCATCGAACCTTAACAATTAGTATCTTGTTTTGCTTAAGTCTTTTAACCTTACGATCCATTATTTTGACGGGTTCTTCGATGAATCGAAGTTTTTCGTTGATTTGGATTTCGTCTAACGGAATAGTGAGATCTTCTTTAGCAAAACATTTCTTCAAATTCGAGACGTGGAAAGTGTTATGTACAGCCGTGAGTTGTTGAGGTAACTCAAGTCGGTAAGCTACTGGTCCGGCACGATCAATAATCTTGAATGGTCCAATATACCTTGGATTTAATTTCCCTCGTTTACTATATCGAACAACACCTTTCCAAGGTGCAACTTTAAGCATCACCATTTCTCTAATTTCAAATTCTATATCTTTTCTTTTAATGTCAGCGTAGCTCTTTTGTCGACTTTGGGCGGTTTTCAACCGTTGTTGAATTTGGATGATCTTCTCGGTAGTTTCTTGTATTATCTCCGAACCCGTAATCTGTCTATCCCCCACTTCACTCCAACAAATCGTAGACCTGCACTTTCTACCATAAAGTGCTTTAAATGGCGCCATCTCAATGCTTGAATGGTAGCTGTTGTTGTAGGAAAATTCTGCTAACGGAAGGTGTCGATCTCAACTGTTTTCGAAATCAATAACACATGCTCGTAGCATGTCTTTAAGCGTTTGTATCGTCATTTTGCTCTGCCCATCAGTTTGTGGATGATAGGCAGTACTCATGTCTAGACGAGTTCCCAATGCTTGCTGTAATGTCTGCCAGAATCTTGAAATAAATATGCCATCCCTATCAGAGATAATAGAGATTGGTATTCTATGTCTGGAAACGACTTCCTTCAAATACAGTCGTGCTAACTTCTCCATCTTGTCATCTTCTCTTATTGGTAGGAAGTGTGCTGATTTGGTGAGACGATCAACTATTACCCAAATAGTATCAAAACCACTTGCAGTCCTTGGAAATTTAGTGATGAAATCCAGGGTAATATTTTCCCATTTCCATTCCGGGATTTCGGGTTGTTGAAGTAGACCTGATGGTTTCTGATGCTCCGCTTTGACCTTAGAACACGTCAAACATTCTCCTACGTATTTAGCAACATCGGCTTTCATACCCGGCCACCAAAAATGTTTCTTGAGATCCTTGTACATCTTCCCCGTTCAGGATGTATTGAGTATCTGGTTTTACGAGCTTCTCTAAGTACCATTTCTCTCATATCTCCAAATTTTAGTACCCAAATCCTTTCAACCCTATATCGGGTTCTGTCTTCCCGAATATTAAGATGCTTCTCCGATCCTTTGGGTATTTCATCCTTTAAATTTCCCTCTTTTAAAACTCCTTGTTGCGCCTCCTTTATTTGAGTAGTAAGGTTAGTGCGAATCATTATATTCATAGCTTTTACTCGAATGGGTTCTCTGTCCTTTCTGCTCAAGGCATCGGCTACCACATTTGCCTTCCCCGGGTGGTAACGAATCTTAAAGTCGTAATCATTCAACAATTCAATCCACATGTGCTGCCTCATGTTCAGTTGTTTTTGATTAAATATGTGTTGAAGACTTTTGTGGTCGGTATATATAATACTTTTGACCCCATATAAGTTGTGCCTCCAAGTCTTTAATGCAAAAACAACGCGCCTAATTCCAAATCATGCGTCGTATAATTCTGCTCGTGAATCTTCAATTGTCTAGACGCATAAGCAATTACTTTCGTTCGTTGCATTAATACACAACCGAGACCTTGCTTTGAGGCGTCACAATATATCAAAAAATCATCATTCTCTTCAGGTAATGACAATATAGGTGCCGTAGTTAACTTTTTCTTCAACAAATGAAACGCTTTCTCTTGTTCATCTTTCTATTCAAATTTCTTCCCTTTATGCGTTAATGCACTCAAGGGTTTTGCAATTTTGGAAAAATCTTAGATGAATCTTCTGTAGTAACCAGCTAGTCCTAAAAATTAGCGTATATGTTTCGGAGTTTTCGGGGTTTTTCACTTTTCAACGGTTTCAATCTTTGCTGGATCCACCTGAATACCTTCTTTATTCACTATATGACCGAGGAATTGAACTTCCTTCCATCCAAAATGCACACTTTGAAAACTTAGCGTACAGTTTTTCTTTCCTTAACAACTCTAGCACTTTTCTCAAATGTTCTTCGTGCTCTTGATCATTCTTCGAGTAAATAAGTATGTCATCGATGAAAACAATGACAAACTTGTCAAGATATGGCCCACACACTCGATTCATGAGGTCCATGAACACAGCTGGTGCGTTAGTCAATCCAAAGGGCATAACCATAAACTCGTAATGACCGTAACGCGTCCTAAAAGCAGTCTTCGGAATGTCATCCTCCTTCACCCGCATTTGGTGATATCCAGAACGTAAATCGATCTTCGAATAAACCGACGAGCCTTGTAGTTGACCAAATAAGTCGTTGATTCTCGGTAACGGGTAACGGTTCTTGTTAGTAAGTTTGTTCAACTCTCAGTAGTCGATACACAACCTGAATGTACCATCTTTCTTCTTGACAAACAGAACAGGAGCTCCCCATGGTGATGTACTTGGTCGAATGAAACCATGCTCTAAAAGTTCCTGTAACTGACTTTGTAATTCTTTCATTTCGCTAGGTGCGAGTCTGTATGGAGCACAAGCTGTTAGTGCAGCTCCTGGTACAAGGTCTATTTGAAATTCAACGGATCGATGTGGGGGGTAATCCCGGTAATTCTTTCGGAAATACATCAGGAAATTCTTTTGCGACGGGAACATCACTGATGTTCTTTTCTTCAGGTTTAACTTCTTCGATGTGTGCTAGAATGACGTAACAACCTTTTCTTATTAGTTTTTGCGCCTTCAAACTACTAATAAGATTTAATTTTGCGTTGTTCTTTTCTCCGTACACCATTAAAGGTTTTCCTTTTTCACGCATAATGCGAATCGCATTTTTGTAACAAACGACCTCTGCTCTCACCTTTTTCAACCAGTCCATGCCAATTATTACATCAAAACACCCTAACTCGACTGGTATTAAATCAAATTTAAACGTTTCATCCCCCAGTTTAATTTCTCTATCCCGACATATATTATCTGCTGAAATAAATTTACCGTTTGCTAATTCGAGTAAAAATTTACTATCCAAAGGCGTCAATGGGCAACTTAATTTAGCACAAAAATCTCTACTCATATAGCTTTTATCCGCACCAGAATCAAATAAAACATAAGCAGGTTTATCGTCAATAAGAAACGTACTCGTAACAAGCTCCGGGTCTTCCTGTGCTTCTGCCGCATTAATATTGAAAACTCTTCTGCAGCCCTGCCCATTAGTATTCCCTTGTTTCGGGCAATTTCTAATAATGTTGCCTAGTTTTCCACATTTATAACAAACATTGTTGGTATTACTTGCTCCGACACTATTCGTTCCGGCATTACTTGTTTCGACACTATTTGTTCCTTTAGTTCTGTAAAACCTTCGTCCATAAAACTCACACTTTGTCGCGCTATGACCATTTCTTTTACACCTGTTGCAAAATGTCGTGCAAAACCCCGGGTGATTTTCTTCACACCTATGACATGGCTGATTTTGGTTTTTGTTGCCGTTGTTGTTATTGAGGTTGTTGTTAGGATTGTTATTGTTGTTGAAACGGTTGTTGTAGTTGTTGTTGTTGGGACGTTTGTTGTAGTTATTGTTAGGATTGTAGTTATTGTTGCGATTGTTGTTGCGGTTGTTGGGATAGTTGTTGCGATTGTGGTTGTAATTGTTATTGTTGTTGTACTGGTGATTCTTGTCACCGTTTTCCTCCCACTTCCTCTTGAGTTGTTTCGTATTAGCTTCTTTGGCCGCCTGCTCTTTAATTCTTCCCTCAATCTGATTTATGAGTTTATGAGCCATTCGACTTGCCTTTCGTATGGAAGTGGGCTCGTGTGAACTAACATCTTCTTGAATCCTTACTGGTAACCCTTTTATAAACGCGTCGATCTTCTCTTCTTCATCTTCGAACGTTCTCGGACACAATAGGCACAACTCTGTGAATCGTCGTTCATATGTGATAATGTCGAACCCTTGTGTTCGTAACTCTCTAAGCTCTACCTTGAGCTTATTGACTTCGTTTCTAGGACGGTACTGCTCGTTCATCAATTGCTTGAATGCCGACCACGGTAGTGCGTAAGCAGCATTTTGTCCTACTTGTTCAAGATAGGTGTACCACCACGTTAACGCAGTACCTGTGAAGGTATGCGTAGCGTACTTAACTTTATCCTCTTCAGTACACTTACTTATGGCAAACACCGATTCTACCTTCTCGGTCCACCGTTTCAATCCAATTGGTCCTTCGGTTCCATCAAATTTCAAAGGTTTGCAGGCAGTGAATTCTTTGTAGGAGCATCCTACACGATTTCTTGTGGAATTAGTTCCACTGCTAGATCCAGAGTTATTGTTATTTTGCATCACAGCCTGTACTGCGGCTATGTTTGCTGCAAGGAAAACACGAAAGTCTTCCTCGCTCATGTTCAAATTCGGACGAGTCGTAGGTGCCATTTCCTTCAAAAATAGCCCAAAAGAATTAAGTTAATCATATAGAATTTTAAGAGTAGTCAATAGTATTTCGTAGCATAGTATGAACTCATTTATAAAAGGTTTTTCTTCATATTAGCGTTTTATAGTTTTAATTCGGGTAGTACCTACCCGTTAAGTTCACACTTAGTAGCTAATACACAATTCAACTACTACAATTCTATATGAAAAACTGATTACAATAATATTTCACGTTCAAATTTTATACAATATTTTACAAACTTACAATACCGCTATTATACATATAGGATGAAATATAGCACATAATAACTTTGCTACTCGGCAGCTATAAAGGCAATTCTAGTTAATACGTAAGTCGTTCAGCAAAAGAAATAAAGACACGTAATTCATAAGTCCAGAAACAAGTCATGCATTCTGGTTTTACTAAGACGACTTCCCATCCTTGGTCTTGTGGAAAGTAACTGTTATGACCATTGGCTAGGCAGCATGTTGTAATGTCGTCAAAAGGACGAGGGTTTCGTAATGTCCAACAGCCCCATAATAATCTAAAAACCTTGTTTCTTACCCCAACTACTGAATCCGTCACTTGTGGGAAGGTTTATTTAAAAGTTGTAATCCGATGTTCTTTTTCTCATTTTGGTAAGAAGCGAACATCACTAACCCGTAAGCATAACATGCTTCTTTATGTTGCATGTTAGAAGCTCTTTCTAACTCATGAAATCCTATGTTGGGATATGTTGAGTCAAAATAGGTTCTTAACCCGTAGTGTAAAATTGCATTTGGGTTCCGCGCATTTAACGCTTTAAAGAAAACACGGTGTAACTTACGGTCTCTCCAATGTGATATACCCCACCTATCAAAGGAAAGCCTTTTATAAACTAAGGCATTTCTGGAAAGTCTTTCAAATGTTTGACAAGTTAATTTTGCCATAACTAATTGTGCTGATGAATTCTGACCGACTCTAGACAAGATTTCATCAATCATATCCTCTGGTAGGTCTTCTAAAATATTCGGTTGTCTACCCTTAACGTCCATTTTGTGTTTTTATACTGTAAAATAGACAAGGATTATATTCGTAAAAGATAATTAACAAACAATACAAGCAATTTTTAAATATAACATAAAAGTACCAGCACACTACAATACATATAATACACAACATGATTACAACCCTCTAATCTGAATTACTGGTTTCTTCTTCTTCGGACTTGGTTCGTTTTCCTAATTTTCTGGGGATATATGGTATTCCTCTAATACGAGCCGTCATTTTCCACAATGGTTTAGAAAAACCTGGTGGTTTAGAGGTTCCCGCGTTATTGTTACATTTTGGGAAATACGGATGTTGCCGATACATATAAAGTTCATCGGGGTTGGAATCAGGTTTCTCTATTTTTATACCTTTTCCCTTATTATTTTCTTTTGCTTTATTAAATTGGGTCGAGGTAACTTCTATAACATCATCGGAATCCTTATCGGGATCCGATTCATTGGAAAATTGGTAATCTTCCCAATATTTTGCTTCCTCGGCGGAAACACCATTGACCTTTATTGACTTTGGTCCGTTGGTTGAGGATTTTCTTTTATTTAATCGATTTACTGTAGGTATCAATATTTATTCCTCCGGAACCTCTTCTTCTTCCGGTTCTTCCTCTTCCGATACCTCCTCTTCCAGTTCCTCCTCTTCCGGTTCCTCCTCTTCCGGTTCCTCTTCGAGAATTTGTGAATCTTCTCAAAATATATTCGACTCTTCATTATTATTAGGTGAGTTGATGGGATTTGTACTAGTGGTGGACATCTATCACATAATATCAAACACATTAAGAGGTTAATATATCATATAATATTTACATGTTAATAATATATAGTTTCCAACAAAAGTGTTAAGCAATCGTTTTTAAAGAAAATACGGTCGAAGTCCAGACTCACTAATGTATCCTAACAAACTCGATAAGAGACACTAATGCAAATTTCTGGTTCTCTAAGACCAACGCTCTGATACCAACTGAAATGTCCCGTTCATATTGATTATAAACGTTCCATATTAATTGATTTCGTTGCGAGGTTTTGACCTCTATATAAGACGTTTTCCAAAGACTGCATTCGTTTTTAAAACAAACCATAACCTTTATTTTATCGACAAGGTTAAAAGGACACCACCTAGATTATCCATAAATGATAATCTAAAAATATCACACTTACACACTACCAATACATATTGGTTTACAATATTAATATGTTACAACAAAGTAAATCTCGAATGCAGTTTTAAACAATATTATACAAGCATGCTGACACCAAATCTTGTCCATATTTTAGCATGCAACAGCGGAAACTTTTAATAATCACCTGAGGAGAAACATGCTTTAAACGTCAATAAAAATGTTGGTGAGTTATAGGTTTAACCTATATATTTATCAAATCATAATAATAGACCACAAGATTTCATATTTCAATATACATCCCATACATAGAGATAAAAATCATTCATATGATGAACACCTGGTAACCGATATTAACAAGATACATATAAGAATATCCCCTATCATTCCAGGAAATTCTTCGGACATGATAAAAACGAATTCGAAGTACTAAAGCATCCGGTACTTTGGATGGGGTTCGTTAGGCCCAATAGATCTATCTTTAGGATTCGCGTCAATGAGTAGATCGGTTTACTAATTCTTAGGCTACCAAGCAAAAGGGGCATAGTCGGCTTCGATCATTCACCTATATAATGTAGTTTCATTTACTTGTGTCTATTTCATAAAATATTTATAAAACTGCATGTATTCTCATCCCAAAATATTAGATTTTAAAAGTGGGACTATAACTCACTTTTACATATTTTTACTTCGTCGGGAAGTAAGACTTGGCCACTGGTCGATTCACGAACCTATAACAAATATGTACATATATATCAAAGTATATTCAAAATATATTTACAACATTTTTAATACGTTTTACTGTTTTAAGTTTATTAAGTCAGATGTCCTCGTTAGTAACCTATAACTAGTTGTCCACAGTTAGATGTACAGAAATAAATCGATATATATTATCTTGAATCAATCCACGACCCAGTGTATACACGTCTCAGGCTAGATCACAACTCAAAGTATATATATTTTTAGAATCAACCTCAACCCTGTATAGCTAACTCAAACAATACTGCATATAGAGTGTCTATGGTTGTTCCAAATAATATATATACATGGGTCGATATGATATGTCAAAACATTTGTATACGTGTCTATGGTATCCCAAGATTACATAATATATTAGAATACATATATAATACAATATGAGTTAGCTAGGATATGATTAATATAGATTTGTTGCCAATTTTCACGTAGCTACAACAAGTAAAAATTATCCAATCTTGTTTTACCCATAACTTCTTCGTTTTAAATCCGATTTGAGTTATACAAGTTGCTATGTGATGTGTGAAATCGCGTCTATAATTTATAATGGGAAATGCCGGTTAAAAGGATTACTGCACACTAACGGGCAGTGTACCCGATCGTGCAATAGTATAAAGTTGGTAAATCCAAGATCGTTCCAAGGACAATTTAAACGTGAGAATTAAGATTGTAACTAATAAAATAAACTAAATTAAACTATGAAAATCGAAAGTACGAGAATATTTGTTTTGTGGCTATTTAACGATTAGCAAAATCAAAGATTGATTAAAAGTAAAATACGATATTTTTGTATTTTTAAGTTTATAAAAATAAATGCTGACTCAACAAAAATTAAAGATATTTGAATTCAATATATAGAAGAATGTTCGCCTAGATCTCCTATTCGCAGTGTTGGATGATTTGTTATTAAGCACTAGTTCTATTTATCAATGCACGCAATTACAGAGTCGGTTTACCCAGAGTTCTCTTTTAGCAAACACGTCAAACTAGGATTTATTGGCTTAGGGTTCCCTTTCACCAAAGACCTCTTTCGTTTGTGACTTAGTAACTAGCTAATTATAAGATTAAGATTTAATTGGTTACGCGTTCGCTCCACACAATTCACCCCTGTTTTGTTCAATCAATGTCACCCGGTTTACCCCCTTGGTCTAGTAAGCACCCAATCGGTTAAGACAAATCAATTAGAAATTAGATCACTAAATTGAAACAGAGTTCCCTTTGTTCAAACAAGATTCACTAATCAACCTAGTAATAATAATCAACACCCACAAGAATGGTTCTTAATCAAAACTCATAATTATCATGCATTAATTAATAAAACTTCAAAGTATCATCCAAACACATGCAAATATTCAATCTAGACAAACATTAAAAGTTTAGCCAAAAATCATGGCTAGAACAAAAATCACAATCAAAGTAATAGAAGAATTCATTGTTTAAACAAAGAGATTAACCTAATTAATGATTGAATCTTGAATGATAAACGAATCGAGACTTGTTTCCGGAATGATTGATGCCTTAGAATGACCTTGGAGTTCTCCAAAGATCACCAAAAATCGTCCAAAAGCTACCACAATTCGTCTGGATGGAAGAATGAATAATTAGGGTATTTTTCGGGCCTTTTATAACTTGCCAAAATCACCTGAACCGACACACGGTCGTGGCGCGACAATTTGCGCCGCGACCTAAATTGTCGCGCCGCGACATAGAACGTGAAATTTTACCCTCTTTAAACCAACTTCTGATCTGGAAACACGTGTAATATCGCGCCGCAGACGCATTTGTCGCGCCGCGACATAACACTGAAACTGGTTCCTTCGTCTATTTTGCACTCTTTCAATACTAATAATAACTTAAAAACCAAACTACCCCATATTTACTTAACATTTCCAACCCAGGAGCACCAATAATAATGATCAGTCAACAAAATGCCTCAAAAGCTTCAAAAACCGCATCTCTTCTACAAATAGCTCTTCAAACTCGAACATTCTTAATAGTATCAAAATAAACACCAAATCGTATCCGAACGGACTAAATTATGATCGATATCGCTAAGTTAAACTTGTATAAAATATGCGATATCAAACCACCCCACACTAGAGTTTTGCTTGTCCTCAAGCAATTAAACTCGATAATAATCTTCAACCATATAATAACATCTTCAAACATGTATGTAGAACCAAACGAACAAGAAACCAAACAAACAACTAGCGTGGGCACGATTTGGAGTAAGTAACAACCATGGTTCCCACTTGCATTCCCCCGAAATAACTTCCCAAACCGCAAACAATATGTAACTGATATTGCAACCAAAGTTAACCTCGTATTACGTACCATAATGATGAAGTAGAGAATCTCGAATCATAAATAAGTCTTCAAAGGAAATGGGAATCAAGTGAAAACCAAGCACCAACAAGTATAGCAATCGAACAAATGTGCCAAAAGAAAGCACGGGCTACCCCGCAATTAGTCAAGCCAAGCCTCCCACAGTACCTAACATCGCGAGATGTCGGTAAGAAAATAATGTGCTTAGGAGGATACACATTACGTCCAGATATCATCGATAATCATGAGGTGATCATCTAATTCGTTAAGTCAACCATAAAGATTGAGGTTCATCAGGTTTAAAAGCTGAAATATTACCTTTCCGGAGGTTATCCACTGGGAATCTGATCAATCACTGACATTTTGTGTATCATGGTGTGCTTCCCATTTGGCTAGTGAATCTCCCTCATTGAGATAAGCTTTGACTACCAGCTTCCGTGTTTAACGTTGAGGCCTGGTAGATTTCCAGTCAATTTTAGAAATGACTTTTCAAGACTTTTTGTCACCCTACAACTGGTCTGGACTACATCTTCTGAAACAAATCAGCAAGTGTGTCGTTCGGGAGACTTGACTCCCTTAAGGATGGAAAAGATACATCCTGTGTGGTTAAATAAGGTGGTCGGGTGCAACATTGTCCTTGTTAGGAGAAATAATGAGGATCGCCCTGTTTAAGTTTTCGATCTAGCGAATGGTCCGGTTTCGACTATACGCCACTATCACCGTTCATACGGTTGACACCCGTTTTTGTACAAGTGACCTACGTATGAACTTTCATGTTCATGTAGGATTTCACATTCAAAATAATGAACATGTTTTGAAAGTTCAAGACTTTCTCCTCTAACAGTACCTCATCGTGAAATGATGGGTAATGAAATGGCACGCTTAAGAGGTATACGTACCAAGTAAAATGGTTGGAAGACTTTACTTCCTTAATGAGTGGATCTGAGTCACTCGGAAGTGCCAATCTGTTTCAATTGACACCGGTTTGCCTACTTCCCACATGACAAGCTTTTCTGCTTGTTTTAAGAAACGTAAGAAGTAGATATTACTCTTCCAATAAATTCCAAAAACCTTTGGGTGCCATAGATTTTGGATATGGGCTGTGTTGTCTAAGCAAACACAAGCACGTAGCTATTGCTCCTAAAAAGGACAGCATTGGTGAAACTCGAGGCTCCTCTTCCCACAGTATCACACCATAAAATGATGTAATAATAAAATGATATAGTTTCGGAAGTCTGCTATACCAAGTAACCAAAATTTTTTGATCTGGCACGTGATTCGGTCACAATCACGTTATGCAATCACCGCTCTCTCACGGTTTACACCCGTTTTGGTACAGGTGACCTACTATTAAGTTCCCCGAACTCGTAGGATTTCATGTCCAATGGTAATGAACATGTGGAACACTTTTGGATTCTTTGAAAACACGAAATATACCATAAAATACCAAGCTAATTTTCAGAATAAAGGTTTTGGCCGAATTTTCAATTGTTTTTCTATTTTTTTTTTATTTTAAACTAACTTTTCTGTTTTTTTTTTACCCTAAATTTTTCAATTTTTTTTTACGACCAAGCCCCGTGAAACGTCAAGTCTTTTAATATCAAAACTAGTAAGATGATGATTTCATTAACAACCAACCCGAGAGATTTTACATCCCCACCCCACACTTGAGATCAAGTAATGTCCCCATTACTTGAGATCAAAAATAAATTAAAATCGAAAGGGTAAGAAAAATAAAAACTTATCGAGTTAACCACTAATCGTGGAATGACAATGACAGATAGCGCTGAACTTACTGCCAGCATAAGAACATCGTCCATTTCCGATCCTCACACCAATATCATCACTCAAGTAGTTTTGCTGAACTTAATGCCAGACTTGAAAAATTGTTTCACCAACATACCTAATAAAAGAAAAACACAAGAAAACTACATAAATGGGACAAGGTGGCACCACCCGGTACCGAAACGCCTTGTCCCCGAATAAATCCACAGTACATAAGCAAAATATAAAATTATCCAAGTACAAACCAACGAAACGGAAATAGTTTAAAACAAAGTACAACATAATCACGGGCTAGCAAGCCCTCCTCACTGAAACCCATCATATGGCCAGTTGCCGTGCGGATACTGCTGCTCGAACCTCCTACGTGCATCCTCAAACCTTTCCTCCTCACTGTAAATCGGGGCCTAAACTCGAGGCCGAACTGGACTGCGATAATAAACCGGTGTCTGAGCTTGTGTACCATAATAATTCTCCGGGTTATAGTAGAAAAGACGAGCGTTGTGCCTTTGTCAATCGCCTCCATATGCCATCCATTGCTGGTTATGCAAAGTCTCAGCTGACCTCTCATCGATCCTCTGCTGACTTTCCCACATACGGTCATTATGCGACCGTTGTTCTCCCCGAAACGCAACAAAGTTTTCTGACACACCGATTTGCACGTTATCGACCCGCGAAACTAAGTTATCCCAAATTTCTTGGGAAATACCCCAAGGCTGACCCCCCTCTGGCAAGTTCGGAGCAACCGGCTCCGCCTCCTCATCTCCTTGAACATTACCACCGACCTCGGGCTCAACATATGCAACCAAACCAACTCGATGCGCATCCCTCATCACAAAACGCACATTAAGATAAAACCTTAAATTGAAAGGTTTCATCACTTTCAAGGGGTCGGTCAATCTTGTACACCTGCTAAAATTGATGTTGAAAAATCGTGCAATCTTTGTAACAAAATGACCACCCCGGCAGCGGCGCCAAAAACTTGATGTGTGAAATCGCGTCTGATGTGTGCAGCGGGGTGTATGAAATAGTATTAATTTAAATACGAAATACTATTAAATACGACGAAATATTACACAAGTTTTAATTATTTATTTATAGAATGGATATACCTAAACCTTGCTACAACACTATAGGCAGTGTACCTAATTGTAGAGTAGTATAGTTTTTAGTAAGTCCGGTTCGTTCCACTGGGAGACGGTTACACTATATTTTTATATAATTACATTTGTACAAAAATATATAAATATATATATATAATAATATATAAAAGGGGGTTTACCGTTTAATGACCGGTTTGTCGATTTTATATTTTAAGCGAAGCGTAAAGTAAATTTAATTAACAAAATAAAATAAATAACAAAAAATGTAAATACGAATAATTAAAGGTGCGATGAAATATAAAATAAAATAATTATGCTTATTTAAACTTCCGTAATCATGATGTTTGATGTGTTGATTTTAGTTTTATGCCCATGGGTTAATTGTCCTTTGTCCTGGATTATTTAATATGTCCGTCTGGTTTTTGTCCATAACAGTCCATCAGTCATAAATATAAAATGCGAGTGTCTTCGTCAAATTATCCTTATACCCGAAGTCAAATATTCCAACTAATTGGGGACTTAAACTGTAACAAGGTCATAATACTTTGTTTAATAATTACACCAGGATATCGACTGCGTGTAACCCAAGGTTTTAATACTTTGTTATCAATTATGCCAAGTGTCCTTGTACATAATTTCACCCCTGTTTTAATAATTCCATAGACTATTAATCCATTCCCATGTCCGGTTAAATGAACGATTATTCGTACATATAAATATCCCGCCTATCGTGTCCGATCGAGTGTATATGGTTATTTATAGGTACGTTCAATTGTAAATCTTTATATTAAAATTAACAAACTATCATTTAGTTAAACAAATATAAAGCTCATTAATAGACCATAGTCTAATTTCCACAAGTGTCGTTCTTTTGTCCAAACCCCAATTATGGTACAAAGCCCAATTACCCAATTTTAATATTTTTAGCCCAACATCATGATTACTTCGTCTTAAATAAGCATAATAATAACTTAAGTACGAGACATTAATTTAAAATGGAAAACATAGCTTACATTGATTATTTATCGCGTAGTGTTACACGGACAGAATTTCGACTTCAAAACCCGTAAAATAACCTTTACATAACCCGAACTAATCTAATATAAAACTACCCTATACTATATATATTATATATATATATTTATTTATTTATTTATTTATTACAGAGTATTATTATTATTATTATTATTATTTTTTAAACTCGGCAGAATGCATGGCCTTTTATAGGCGTTTTGATTTCTGACAGCTCCGCGAGTCGTGGCCCATTTGGCCTTCAAACTCCGCGAGTCGTGGAGTTTAAAAATCCAGCTCACATACTTTTGGAACCTTGCTTGTCGACATAATTTATATATAAATATAAAATATAAACAATTAATATAATTATTTATATATTATATTATATTCTTGTGCATAGTAGACTTGTAATTTTTAGTCCATTGCGTCAGGCGTTGATAGTTGGCTCGGGTACCGGTTCCGGATTTTCGAACGCCTTTTCGTATAATTTAATATCTTGTACTTTGCGTTCCGCAACTTGTACTTTTGTCATTTTTAGACGTTTCTTATCAATAAATTGAACCACTTGGATTGTATCTTGTACATTTGAGCTTTTTGGACGTTTGCGTCTTCAAATCTTCGTTTTCGCCTTTTGTCTTCGCACTTATTTAATATAAACGATTACAACTTAAAATAGGACAATTACAACTAAATAATTTACATATTGGGAGGATATTGCTACTAAATATATGTTCATTTGGAGCACTATCAAATATCCCCACACTTGAACGTTGCTTGTCCTCAAGCAATACAGAACTTGAAATTAAATCACACTTCACTCGAATCACTTTTTTTATTCTCACACTTTATACATCAGTGATTTTGATACGGCGGTATGAACAATGGTAGTAACATTGTGGTTTACAGTCCCACATGACTATAAAAATTTAGATCCTTTAAGGAAACTGGATCTTTATGAAAACATTTGATCTTTTGAAAATTCATTCTAGCTTTTACCCTAGATAAGTTTTCCGGAATAACCCTTCATCGGTGTTGCAAAATATTTTTGTGGGTTTTGTGGGTTTCAGATTTGAAAATTTTAGCTCAAAACTTGTTAACCTTGTATTAGGAAAGCAACACGTCCAGTATACTTGCTCCGTATATTACCTTTCGGTAAACTACCGTCCGGTTGTAAAGGAAAGTGATGAACAAGAAACTGTTAAGGCAATGTCTAATGACATGCTTTTGATTATGGTCTATAAACGTGTCGGATGTTAGTACTATCCTTTGTAGGAGCAATAGTAAAGATCATCCTATGATTTTTCGTTCTGGCACAAGGTCTTGTCTCCGACCATGCTATGCAACCACCGTTCTTACGGTTGACACCCGATTTGGTTCAGGTGACCTAATGAATTCCAGGTGAATTCCTAGGATTTTACGTTCAATGGTAATGAACGCATTGAAAATAGGTTTTAAGAAAACAAATCGGTTTTAATTTTCATCAAAATATTTTCTCGTTCAAGATCGAGTTTAGATATCATTGAATTCCATGAGTTTGTAATTCTCAATCTTTAAGGTCAATCTCAAGGATTGAGTAATATCAGGCTTAAAAGCTGATTTTTAATCTTTAAAGAGATTATCCTTTCTGGGGATCTGATTCATTAGTCTTATCAAGCTAATTTGCACGGCGCCCTCCCCATTTTACGAGACAGATCCTCTCATGGTTAGGATAAGTCTGACCACTTGGCGACCCTGTTTGATGCTGAGGTCCGTGGATTTCCTGCTGATTTTAGAGATGACTTTTCAAGATTTTTCGTCAACCTACAGCTGGTCTGGACGACAACTTCTTGACCTAAATCAAGAAGCGCGTGTCTTTTTCGGAAGACTTTACTTCCTTTTAATGATGGAATTGATTCATCGTGTAGATCCATCTTTCATTACAGTAAATCGGGTAAAATAGTTAATTTAGTCCAAAACAAAAGTATCTGCAATAACTTTACAGAAACATGTGATAGATAGTTTTTAATTGAATAACTTGGTACATTCTCCCCACACTTAGTTTCTTTCTTTGCCTTTTTATTCTCCTTTATTCTATTTTAAATGAATTCAATCGTTTTAGGGTGTTTCTCAATTTATGTCCTTTCCGAGGTAACGATAATTTTGGTATTAACACCTAATTTTCATCGTTCATAAATATGTATAAACATGATTTTGAATTCATTTATTTGAAAATTTTTAAAATTTTCACAAAATTTGACAAATAAACTAAGTGCAAACCCGAGAGAATTTATAACCCTTCCCCACACTTGAGATCATGCAATGCCCTCATTTGCATGAAAAGAGAATTTAATTATAAATTCACGAGGGTGATAAGTGTAGAAAAGTGATTAAAAATACCCAGTTTGTAATTACAAAGCTCGTCGAATGATAGATGGCGCGCCTCATCGTTCATTCCTTCTTGTTTTATCACACATGTTTTTCTTCAAAAACGGTTGCTTTTCTGAACTGTTTATAATTTTTGAAAATGCGTCTTTTACCCTAATCGTGCATTTTTATTAACGAGTTATGCACTAACCCGAACACCTAATTTAACGTTAAGTGGGGTTAGACTTCCCCACACTTAGCTGACGACATGTGAAGTCGGTAGAATAAGTTCCACGAATTAAAATAGTGAGCCAGTTATTTTCATCTCGGGTGGTGTATAATATATCAATGGGTTTAAAGTTTAGACTCACCCGATCGTCACTACTTAATTCTTTTTTAAGTGTAGCTTTTAGTAAATGGATATGTCTCTTTTCTGGTTCTTGGTCAAATGGATCGATATACACCGACATATATATTATAGGGTGGACAATTCCTAACATTTCCTTCCTTTTATTCTCGGGATCAAAGTTTTCACCTCTATTACCCAATTGGGTGAAATCCGAGGTGTCATTATCTATTATAGCTCGTAGTTCATCTTTGATAGATGACTCGTCTATTGAGAATATTGGGTTGGAAAGTTGTGGAATAGTGAATTTCGGGATCGAAGTAGATTCTTCTTCATTAACGGTACTTATCGGTCCCACTATTTTGGTCTCGGGGGTAAAATTTTCAACGTTATCGTTTTTCCAAGAGTACCAATTTGTCACCCTTACTTCTTCTTCATTCATTGATTGGTCGATGATTTTGTCGGTAGAGGCTAATGTGTCGATATGTTGTGAAATTGGTAAAGCTGAATAAAAAGTATCATCGGGATAGTTGGTGATTTCGGAGCTCTCGAATTCATCAAAATTCGATGATATGAGATTTTCTTGCACAATACTCCTCAGATCAACAGGTGTGTAGTCTGATAGAGTTTCAACTTGCCGATTTACAAACTCTCTCATTTGTTCATTTTGAGCTTCAAGTTCTTCGAGTTTGATTTTCATATAATCTAAAGAATTTTCAGGCACATAATTTTCCTCGTCTACTGGTTGTTGAGTTTGGATATATTCTTGGGAATAATCCCAATTAGAATTGTATTCCTCATAATCATTCCATTCAGGTTCCATGGGTGCGTAATTTTCTATAGGAACGTAATAATAACATTCCCATGTTGAATGATAATCTCCACAGATTTCACAACCAGTTATTGTTTCGTCATTCGTGATCCAAGATTGACTGAACGAATTGTCATCAACACCCGTTTGAGAGTATTGATTAAATTGATTTCGGATGTCATAAAGAGTTTCCAAAATATTCTCGAGATTTTCCATAATGCGCTTATTACCAAATTTTAGCTACAATGTGGTGCATTTACTTAATTATCCTATTAGTTATAAAAAAATGAAAATTATATAAGTTATCAAATTAATAGACTTTTCTGCTTTTGCCCACGTTTCGAATAGCCATTAGATGCAGCAGGGAGCCAGAACCCTTTAAATCGGAAGCTCACAACTCAGCCACTAACAAATCCAACTATTACTACGAAGCAGAAAATTTGGATGTCTATCAATTTAACCGCTTAAAATAATTTTTCGTTTCGAAATTTTAGAGAAGAAATAGAAAAAAAAAATTCTAAGTCCTAAAAACTAGTGTGTCGAGAAATAAGAAAGAAAAAGATTACGCGTCGAAAAACGTCAAAACTTAAAAGTCTAAAAATTAAATCTAAAAGTTGCGCCTAAAGGTATTAAAGCTTAAAAGGAATTTTATATCCAAAACGGCAATAACTTAATTTAGGCACTAAAATATATAAACGGCGTCGCAAAATTCTAAAGCGCCTAAATCTTAATCTAAAGAAAAAGCATTTAAGAGATTTTACGGCAAAGCCTAAAAAATCTAGAAATAAAAATAATCTACGGCAAACTAAACTTAAAACTAGGATTACGAACGATAAAAATTAAATATTACGAGAAAAAAAACTAAATAAAAGGATACAAAATATAAAAAGAAATAAAAAGTGATAAAATTACTTATTTTTATAAAAATATTATTTTTATATTTATTTTATAATAGTATTAATTTTTATATATAATAAAACTAATTATAATTAATTAAAACTAAAACTAAATAATAAATTAATTAAACTAATTTAGGGTTTTAAAAATAATAATAATTAATATAATCCGTAATTAATGCGATTAGGGTTTACCAGGCGCGTCAGGCGGCTCCGCGAGTTGCGGTGATCCGTACCAGAAAACCTCCGCAAGTCTTGGAGATTGAAAAACGTGTTTTTTTTAAATTTTATATTGTTTTTCTAAAATGATATATAAATATATTTATACAAACATAAATTAAAAATATAGCGTTTCGCCGAGTCCCCGGCAGCGGCGCCAAAAACTTGATGTGTGCAGCGGGGTGTACGAAATAGTATTAATTTAAATACGAAATACTATTAAATACGACGAAATATTACACAAGTTTTAATTATTTATTTATAGAATGGATATACCTAAACCTTGCTACAACACTATAGGCAGTGTACCTAATCGTAGAGTAGTATAGTTTTTAGTAAGTCCGGTTCGTTCCACAGGGAGACGGTTACACTATATTTTTATATAATTACATTTGTACAAAAATATATAAATATATATATATATATATAATAATATATAAAAGGGGGGTTTACCGTTTAATGACCGGTTTGTCGATTTTATATTTTAAGCGAAGCGTAAAGTAAATTTAATTAACAAAATAAAATAAATAACAAAAAATATAAATACGAATAATTAAAGGTGCGATGAAATATAAAATAAAATAATTATGCTTATTTAAACTTCCGTAATCATGATGTTTGATGTGTTGATTTTAGTTTTATGCCCATGGGTTAATTGTCCTTTGTCCTGGATTATTTAATATGTCCGTCTAGTTTTTGTCCATAACAGTCCATCAGTCATAAATATAAAATGCGAGTGTCCTCGTCAAATTATCCTTATACCCGAAGTCAAATATTCCAACTAATTGGGGACTTAAACTGTAACAAGGTCTTAATACTTTGTTTAATAATTACACCAGGATATCGACTGCGTGTAACCCAAGGTTTTAATACTTTGTTATCAATTATGCCAAGTGTCCTTGTACAGAATTTCACCCCTGTTTTAATAATTCCATAGACTATTAATCCATTCCCATGTCCGGTTAAATGAACGATTATTCGTACATATAAATATCCTGCCTATCGTGTCCGATCGAGTGTATATGGTTATTTATAGGTACGTTCAATTGTAAATCTTTATATTAAAATTAACAAACTATCATTTAGTTAAACAAATATAAAGCCCATTAATAGCCCATAGTCTAATTTCCACAAGTGTCGTTCTTTTGTTCAAACCCCAATTGTGGTACAAAGCCCAATTACCCAATTTTAATATTTTTAGCCCAACATCATGATTACTTCGTCTTAAATAAGCATAATAATAACTTAAGTACGAGACATTAATTTAAAAAGGAGAACATAGCTTACATTGATTATTTATCGCGTAGTGTTACACGGACAGAATTTCGACTTCAAAACCCGTAAAATAACCTTTACATAACCCGAACTAATCTAATATAAAACTACCCTATACTATATATATTATATATATATATATATATTTATTTATTTATTACAGAGTATTATTGTTATTTTTTTTTAAACTCGGCAGAATGCATGACCTTTTATAGGCGTTTTGATTTCTGACAGCTCCGCGAGTCGTGGCCCATTTAGCCTTCAAACTCCGCGAGTCGTGAAGTTTGAAAATCCAGCTCACATACTTTTGGAACCTTGCTTGTCGACATAATTTATATATAAATATAAAATATAAATAATTAATATAATTATTTATATATTATATTATATTCTTGTGCATAGTAGACTTGTAATTTTTGGTCCATTGCGTCGGGCGTTGATAGTTGGCTCGGGTACCGGTTCCGGATTTTCGAACGCCTTTTCGTATAATTTAATATCTTGTACTTTGCATTCCGCAACTTGTACTTTTGTCATTTTTAGATGTTTCTTATCAATAAATTGAACCACTTGGATTGTATCTTGTACATTTGAACTTTTTGGACGTTTGCGTCTTCAAATCTTCGTTTTCGCCTTTTGTCTTCGCACTTATTTAATATAAACGATTACAACTTAAAATAGGACAATTACAACTAAATAATTTACATATTGGGAGGATATTGCTACTAAATATATGTTCATTTGGAGCACTATCAGCGTCTATAATTTATAATGGGAAATACCGGTTAAAAGGATTACTACACACTAACGGGCAGTGTACTCGATCGTGCAATAGTATAAAGTTGGTAAATCCAAGATCGTTCCAAGGACAATTTAAACGTGAGAATTAAGATTGTAACTAATAAAATAAACTAAGTTAAACTATGAAAATCGAAAGTACGAGAATATTTGTTTTGTGGCTATTTAACGATTAGCCAAATCAAAGATTGATTAAAAGTAAAAGACGATATTTTTGTATTTTTAAGTTTATAAAAATAAATACTGACTCAACAAAAAGTAAAGATATTTGAATTCAATAGATAGAAGAATGTTAGCCTAGATCTCCTATTTGCAGTGTTGGATGATTTGTTATTAAGCACTAGTTCTATTTATCAATGCACGCAATTACAGAGTCGGTTTACCCAGAGTTCTCTTTTAGCAAACACGTCAAACTAGGATTTATTGGCTTAGGGTTCCTTTTCACCAAAAGACCTCTTTCGTTTGTGACTTAGTAACTAGTTAATTATAAGATTAAGATTTAATTGGTTACGCGTTCACTACACACAAGTCACCCCTGTTTTGTTCAATCAATGTCACCCGGTTTACCCCCTTGGTCCAGTAAGCACCCAATCGGTTAAGACAAATCAATTGGAAATTAGATCACTAAATTGAAACAGGGTTCCCTTTGTTCAAACAAGATTCACTAATCAACCTAGTAACAATAATCAACACTCACAAGAATGGTTCTTAATCAAAACTCATAATTATCATGCATTAATTAATAAAACTTCAAAGTATCATCCAAACACATGCAAATATTCAATCTAGACCAACATTAAAAGTTTAGCCAAAAATCATGGCTAGAACAAAAATCACAATCAAAGTAATAGAAGAATTCATTGTTTAAACAAAGAGATTAACCTAATTAATGATTGAATCTTGAATGATAAACGAATCGAGACTTGTTTCTGGAATGATTGACGCCTTAGAATGACCTTGGAGTTCTCCAAAGATCACCAAAAATTGTCCGAAAGCTGCCACAATTCGTCTGGATGGAAGAATGAATAATTAGGGTATTTTTCGGGCCTTTTATAACTTGCCAAAATCACCTGAACCGACACACGGTCGCGCCGCGACCTAAATTGTCGCGCCGCGACATAGAACGTGAAATTTTACCCTCTTTAAACCAACTTCTGATCTGGAAACTCGTGTAATATCGTGCCGCTGACGCATTTGTCGCGCCGCGACATAACACTGAAGCTGGTTCCTTCGTCTATTTTGCACTCTTTCAATACTAATAATAACTTAAAACTAAACTACCCCATATTTACTTAACATTTCCAACCCAGGAGCACCAATAATAATGATCAGTCAACAAAATGTCTCAAAAGCTTCAAAAACCGCATCTCTTCTACAAATAGCTCTTCAAACTCGAACATTCTCAATAGTATCAAAATAAACACCAAATCGTATCCGAACGGACTAAATTATGATCGATATCGCTAAGGAAAACGTGTATAAAATATGCGATATCACTATGGTTTCATATTGATCTTAAGTTTATGAATCTAAATAGAAAAAGTATAAGTTTATAGTCGCAAATACAAGTTACAAGTCATTTTTGTAAAGGTAGTCATTTCAGTCAAAAGAACGACGTCTAAATGACCATTTTGGAAAAACATACTTCCACTTTGAGTTTAACCATGATTTTTGGATATAGTTTCATGTTCATAAGAAAAATCATTTTCCCAGAATAACAACTTTTAAATCAAAGTTTATCATAGTTTTTAATTAACTAACCCAAAACAGCCTGCGGTGTTACTACGACGGCGTATATCCGGTTTTACGGTGTTTTTTCGTGTTTTCAGGTTTTAAATCATTAAGTTAGTATATCATATAGATATAGAACATGTGTTTAGTTGATTTTAAAATTCAAGTTAGAAGGATTAACTTTTATTTGCGAACAAGTTTAAAATTAACTAAACTATGTTCTAGTGATTACAAGTTTAAACCTTCGAATAAGGTAGTTTTATATATATGAATCGAATGATGTTATGAACATCATTACTACCTCAGGTTTTGTGAATAAACCTACTGGAAATGATAAAAATAGATCTAGCTTCAAAGGATCCTTGGATGGCTTGAAAGTTCTTGAAGTAGAATCATGACACGAAAACAAGTTCAAGTAAGATTTCCACTCGAAATAAGATTGTTAAAGTTATAGAAATTGAATCAAAGTTTGAATATGAGTATTACCTTGTATTCGAAAGATATCTTACTGTAAATAAGACAGATTTCTTGAGGTTGGATGATCACTCAAAGTGAATTTGCAAGATTGGAAGTAAGCTAGCAAACTTGGAAGTGTTGTTGGTGTGTTCTTGAGTAGTTGTTTTATAACTTGGTTTATGTATGGATTTATGAACTAGATTGAGCTAGATTTTATTGAAGATGATGAAGAACACTTAGAATAAAGGAAGAATACTTGAAAGAGAGTAATTTGATTCAAGAAACTTGCAAAGTGAATGTGTTTGTGAGCTCTCATATTCACGTGAATGTGTAGTCTCCATATAGGCTCCATTAGTTTGTAATTTTGTGAGATATTTCATGCTAGATATTAAATGATGGTTCCCATATGGTTAGGTGACTCACAAGGGCTGCTAAGATCTGATCATTGAAGTGTATATACCAATAGTAAATACATTTAGAAGTTGGGTATTGTACGAGTACGAATACGGGTGCATACGAGTAGAATTGTTGATGAAAATGAACGAGTATGTAATTGTAAGCATTTTTGTTAAGTAGAAGTACTTTGATAAGTGTTTTGAAGTCTTTCAAAAGTGTATGAATACATATTAAAACACTACATGTATATACATTTTAACTGAGTCGTTAAGTCATCGTTAGTCGTTACATGTAAATGTTGTTTTGAAACCTTTAAGTTAACGATCTTGTTAAATGTTGTTAACCCATTGTTTATTATATCTAATGAGATGTTAAATTATTACATTATCATGATATTATGATGTATTAATATATCTTAATATGATATATATATATACATTTAAATGTTGTTACAACGATAATCGTTACATGTATGTCTCATTTCGAAATCCTTAAGTTAGTAGTCTTGTTTTTACATATGTAGTTCATTGTTAATATACTTAATGAGATACATACTTATCATAATATCATGTTAACTATATATATATATATATATATATATATATATATATATATATATATATATATATATATATATATATATATATATATATATATATATCCATATATATGTCATCATATAGTTTTTACAAGTTTTAACGTTCGTGAATCGCCGGTCAACTTGGGTGGTCAATTGTCTATATGAAACCTATTTCAATTAATCAAGTCTTAACAAGTTTGATTGCTTAACATGTTGGAAATACTTAATCATGTAAATATCAATTTCATTTAATATAAATAAACATGAAAAAGTTCGGGTCACTACACAATAGGCCTACTCACAATAATTAAGTTTGCGTTATACCAAGCAATTAACGATATTATGGTGAGGATTTGCATGAATCAAAGCATGACAGCATAATAACAATTGAGTACTTGTGTCTAAAGTGTAAAACAGTTATAAAACATTGCATGTATTCTCAGCCCAAAAATATATTGCAAAAGCAATTAAAAAGGGAGCTATGAAAACTCACGATACTGTATTTCGTAGTAATTACGCGTATGACGGCACTGAACAAGTGCAGAGTTGATCTCGGATTCACGAACCTATATCATTCATATATATATTAAAACATATACTCATGATCGAACAATTATATATATTATTGTTAGTGATATAATTTTTATATTAATAACTTATTCATTTCATTAAATATATTCATTTTATATATATAAAATATTAGTATAGTTAAGTTATGTGTATTAAATATATTTCAAAATAATGATAATAATACTATTAATTAGATTTAATAATGATGTTGAAGATAATTATTTTGATAATATCATTAGTCACTTTGTTAGTAGTGATATTGATAATGATAATAGTAATATTAATAATAATAATAAAAATATTAATTTTAATAAAATGATAATTTTAAGATTGATAGATTTTTAATAAAACTGTTAATGATAATTTCTAATAATAATGATACTTTTAATAACGATACTAATTATTAATGAAAATTTTGATAATAATAATAATCTTAATAATAATGACAATAATGCTAAAATAATGATTCAATCATAATGGTACTAAATTTTAACCTAAATGATAATACTAATAATAATAATACTAATAATAATAATAACTAAAATAATAATTTTACTGCTAGTGATAGTTATGATAATAATATTAATAATAACAATAATAATAATAATCTTAATTGTAATTATACTCATGATAAATGATAACTAATACTTATTGTAGTAATAATAATAATAATAATAATAATTATAATAGTTAATGATAATACTATAACAATAATAATAATAATAGTAATAACAATAATATTCATAATACTTAATAATAATAATAATAATAATAATAATAATAATAATAATAATAAATAATAATAATAATAATAATAATAATAATAATAATAATAATAATAATAATAATAATAATAATAATAATAATAATAATAATAATAATAATAATAATGATAAAAACTATAATAAAAAGGCTACCTTAATGTATCAAGCCTAAAAAAAATGAACGCCGCTGCCCGGGCTCGAACCTGAGACCTCCTGTTCACCCGTCAACACCCTAACCATTCCTCCATCCGTGCTTTCTCTGATTTATACCCCAAAAATTTAAATATAACTTATATCTATCTGTCATCTTCTTCAATGGATCAGTCGACCGGGAACAAAACTTATAACAACAACTAAATTTTCGTTTTGGATTTAGGAATTACAAAGAAACAGATTAATAACCTAATTGAAATTTTAAATTAACAGACGCGAGAGAAAAAAAAACAAATCAAGAACAGCAGTAGCTGTTTGATCGAAAAAAATAAAGAACTCAAACATCAAAATCAAATTCTCGAACGTTTTAGATCACGATTCCTAAATGAAATAAGTTCTAAATCATTCTTAGAAACTTTCTGGATCATCAATTAAACTTGAAACATAAAAACGAATTCGAAATTTACCAAGAACAAATCGTTTGACTTTTGAAAATTTAACTTTGACTCCAAAATTAGGATTCGATAGGAAGAATTGGAAGTTGAAACTTTACAGGAAGTTTGTTTAGATGACTTCTAACAGGACTGCATTAATTGATTTTGAAAAACAATACGAAATCGAGATTTCGAATAAATGAACCAAGAACAGAGGTACGAGCCTGCTTTCTTTAAATTTCTGTTTAATTCCACAATTAAAAGCTGTTAAAATTATTGTGTAATTGATAATGATAGTGGATTATCGAATGATTTACCTAACAACTGGAGTTGATCGGTCGTTATATAGAATGAATGGGTCGACATGAATTTCCATCAGTAGAATAAAAATATACAGATAGGGACGTGAAACAGATTCATATAATTAATCTGCTTTTATAATCTATACCTAATTAATATTAATAATTAATATTATTAATAATAATACTTTTATTATTATTAAGAATAGTAAAAATACTAATAATAATAATAATAGAAATAAAAATAATATTAATGATAAAAATAATAATAATTATTATATTAATAATAATAATAATAATGAATAATGAATAATAATGATAATAATAAAAATGATAATAATAATATTATTAATGAAACTAATAATAATACTAATTATAATAATATTAATATTATTAATGATAATAATAATATTAATATTAATAATAATATAACAGTTTATACATATCAAATTTCATATCTATGTTATATATTAAAAATAATAATATTAATAATACTGATATTAACATTAATATTAATATTTATAGTAATAATGAAGGTAATAATAATATGAGTATAACAACTATAATTTAACTTGTAATTAAATATATTAATATTACAATTTATTAATTATGTAATATATAATATATATATATATATATATATATATATATATATATATATATATATATATATATATATATATATATATACATATATATATATACATATATATATATATATATATATATATATATATATATATATATATATATATGTATACATACATATTTATTTACAACAATTGTTCGTGAATCGTCGGGAATAGTCAAAGATTAATAGGATGTATAACAACTATAATTTAACTTGTAATTAAATATATTAATATTACAATTTATTAATTATGTAATATATAATATATATATATATATACATATATATATATACATATATATATATATATATATATATATATATATATATATATATATATATATATATGTATACATACATATTTATTTACAACAATTGTCCGTGAATCGTCGGGAATAGTCAAAGATTAATAGGATCCATATAAACAGTTCAAAAATTTTGAGGCTCAGTTTAACAGACTTAGCTTATCGTCTCAGAATTATTAAATCATATATAGATTTGGTTCAAAATAATTCGAAATTTTCCGAGTCATGACAGCCGCATCTGCTGTATTTGATACTTCTCTCGTTTATTCACTTTTGAGCTGAAATCTTGAACTATATTAATCTTGATGCTCATTTTTTTAACGTTCTTTACTTTAAATCTTCTTCTTACACAAATACCAATCATATCTCTTGAAAACCTTATAAAATAAACCAAAGTAGGAGCCAACGTGCGTAAAATATGTAAAATATACGTTATCAAATTCCCCCACATTAGACTTTTGCTTGTGCTCAATAAAGACAAATATTCAAAATCTTCTCAAATCTTTAACAATAAAATCTCTAACTGAACAAACTTCATAATGATTTTGAAACTTCTGAACCTCGAAATTACCAAGTAGCTTTAAACGGGTGAAACTTAGTTGCAATGCGTGTGTGCCATAAATAGTTGTCCTTGTGTTCAGGACAACGACACTCATCAAGTGTACCAACGACCACTCTGATGACTCTAGAGCAGGGTGCACAAATGAAGGAGGGTTGTGGAATTTAAATCACATGTGAATTATATTTAGATAAACGGTTCTAGGATTTGGTCCCAAGTAGCTCTCGTGTTTTGGCTTTAGTCCTAAAAAGTTCTAATGTTTACGCAATAACCGTTTAACGAACAGTTTGTACAAGGATCATCCACCAAGGTAATTGATCATTTCAGAGTGCACAATTTAGGCTTTCACTCATTGTACTCAATGCTCCAGCTGTTACCTTGGATAGACCACCGGATTTAACCTCACCGGGCAATTGGTTTACGGATAAAATGTACCAGCTACTACTACAAAGTCGAAGCTATTGCTGCGAGCTTCCCGCTCTTGCTTAAGCTAAGCCTTCCCACAGTACCTGATATCAAAATGATATCGATAGAAACTGATTTAGTTTAGGAAGATGCTACATCAATTGGATGGTAATTCGAAAGACTTTACTTTATTTAAGGATGGAACTGATACATCCTATGGCAAGTTATGGCTTAATTTTCTATTTTTTTTTTTTTAATTAGGTGCAATTTCAAAGAACACGAGAATTTATCTATGCCCGCAAAAGTTGGTGTGTTAAATTTTACTTATAAAATAACTAGCAAAATACCTAAATAATTATCGCACAAAGTCAGACAACGAAACCCGATCGCATAGTAATTAATAAGTAAAAGACTAACTCGTTCCACAAAGAGCAGTTAATAAAGACTTAATAATTATCCTAAGTAAGTGGAGATTTTTGGATTTGAATTTTAACAAACTAAAATAAACGTGAAATTAAACTATACGAATTAACCAGATGAGAGAAACAGTGTTCACTTTAATGCTCAACAAATGACAAGAATTGCTCTTTTGTAATTAAATCCATTATTAAAGTTATAAGTAAATAGTTTATCTCAATCTCACAAAATCAATAAACTAAGATCTAATGAATTCAATTAACTCACATTAACCTTATTCATAGATTTTAACCCTGTTTTATTAATGAGACTTTTTCTTGGTCAAACTCAAGTAAAACCTAGACTATTAAGATCACTCAAAATAGTCTACACGATTATGTTATCACAATCACAATACCTATTCAATTACCACCTACACACACATGCAAATGTCTAAATCACAAATTGTTAAAGTACAAGCCATGAGCATTGATAAACTTACATAAATCAATTCATAAATTTGTATAAATGAATAAAGTAATTAGACAATCACAACAATAGATTTATTGAAAGAACACAATTAATTAACCATAATAATCTCAATAATCAAAATATAGAACAATCTCAATTCATATGTCTTACATTAAAGTGAACACAAAAGGGTTTTAGCGTAGCATAATTGAAGGTAAATCAAATAACAATTGTAAACAATAAAATTCATAGTGATTTCACAAAAACTAATGAAAATTGAAGTTTCAATTGTGTTAGAATCTTCAATCATCAATCTTGATGAATAAACCTCTTAATTTGATGAAGAATGATGTTGAAACCCAAAATTTGCCAAAATCCGTCCCCTAAAAATGGCGATATCCCCTTGTATTTTTGGTGTTTTTCGTGACTTGATGACCAATCCGGGACACGCTGCGCCACATCCTCAGAGATGCGCCGCATCTCCCTTCTGTATTTAAACCAATGCGCCGCATGGATAATGATGTGACACATCCGATATTGTCTGTTACCGAATCTGCTGCTGTATTTGATACTTCTCTCGTTTAATAACTTTTGAGTTGAAATCTTGAACTATATTAGTCGTGATGCTCCTTCTTAACGTTCTTTGCTTGAAACCATCTTCTTGCACAAATACCAATCATATCTCTTCAAACCTTATCAAATAAACAAAAGTAGACACCAATAACTTGCGTAAAATATGTATAAAATGTGTGTTATTAGTTAGCTTGGCTTCGACTCTCGTGGGTGGCATTAGTGGTTGTATTCTTTGTTTTGCTAGGTTTGCTGTTTGTATTTTTGTTAATTTGGAGGATTAGATTTGATTATGATAGTATTCTTGTTAGATTCTATGTAAGAGCTCTAGGAGTCGAGTAAATTTGCCACCGTTAAACCATTTAACGTCGGGGACGTCGACCGACCGCCACTCCGTCCCGACGTTAATCCACCGTCGCCATCCGCCGTCGCCTCTCAGCATTACCCACCCGACGCTGTTTCTACTTCTTTTTCATTTTTTTTCTTTCTTTTTTTTTCTTTATTTGCTTCCTTTTTTTATATTTGCAGGTCGTAATGAAGAAGGAGAGAAGAAGGTGGAGGTTGAAATGAAGGAGAGAAGAAGAGAGGCACAAAAAGAGGGTATAATTTTTTTTAAGGGTATTATCCTATATGTTGTTATAAAATAAATAATTTTAATAAATAAAAAAATAATTTAAGTATTGTGTTTTTTATTAAGTAATGTAATTTTTTAAGTAATTTTTTTAATTAATGTAATTTTAATGAAATTTAATATAGCATTTGTTTTTATATTTTTAATATATAATTAAACTAAATAATATTATTAAAAGTGTTAAAAAATAATTAAATAATGATTTAACACTGAGATTTAACACTGAACGATTTCCCCTGTTTTGGCTTCAGTGTTAAATCCAGTGTTAAATTTAACACTGAGATTTAACACTGGACGACTCCTAGTGCTCTAATTTTCTAGGTTCGGCTTGTCCCGTCCCCCGAATTGATTGTTAATGTTTTCTTGTTGAAAACGTTTCATTTCTACAAGAGTTTTAAATTTTAGAAAGAAAAAAAAGAAAAAAACATTGGGTGGCGAGTCATACTTTAATTAGACCAAGTTGCTGTATGAAGAGGGAGCTGCGTTCGATATGGTGTGCAGTCTAGTCTATATCCTTCCTATCTATATCTATATCTATACATGAATACAAAATAGACCCTATTATATACAGTACAACTTAAAAACTTAAAAAAGTAAGTGGAAAGAGAATATTATTTTAAATGCTTTTTGATGTTTGGTTTAGGAAGAAAGTAGGCATGCTTTGCTTGTTGAAACAGACAACCTATATATTGGGAAGATGTTGTGTTGCGTGTGTTTATGCGTACATACATGAATACATGATAAACTGAGTGCTTGTTATTTGTGTGTTTTGGGTGAAAAAGTCTCTCTTTTTCTTTCATTTGTATACACTTTTTTCTCATTTATGCTTCATTTTTAGTCACCCCTTCTACCTGTTCCTCCCTATTGGTCTATTATGTAGCTATCTTCAAGATTTTGCAAACACAACTTAGACATGATATAGCCATCTATAATCAATGCATACTATACATACACACACTCTAAATACAGACACTCAGAGATAATCAAGAAAAAAAGATATTGTGCCTGTTACAAATCCCAAAAAGAAGTTAACTTTGTTAGCCTATATCTATTACCCATCTCAAATTTCTGTTTTCATTGCAACTTCTCTTTTGCTTTTCTTGTTTAAAATTTTTTAAAAAGAAAAACAGCTGGTGGGGTTGTTAAAATAGCAAAAAGATTGTGTTTTTATGTTTCTTTAGTGTTTGTTGTTTAATGTTTTGCAGTGGGGTTTGCTTTCTTGGGTTGTATTAAGCCTGTGAGTTAAAGGGTTTTAAGAGAAGAAGAAATTTTTGTTGTTTTTTGATTTGGGTTTGGAGTAAAAGTTTAGTTCTTGAAAGAAAAAGTAGAAATGGAAGGTGGGTATTCAAGAATGGATGATGAAATCCATCCACAGCTGCTGGATTTGATTCCTAAAGAAAGAAACTGGTTTGTTAAAAAAGATGATGATGATTATGATTATGTTAAAGGATTAAAGAGAAGCCATGAAAATGGAGATGAAAAGAAGCTTGAATTAAGGCTTGGTCCACCTGGTGTTGAAGATTGGTCTCTTTCTGATGCACATAAAAACTACAAATCAGTAGAAAAAGCATCTAACAAAAGGTACAATGTTAACCTTTTCTTTCATCTAAATTTAATATCCTAAATTCAGAAATTTTAAATTTTATCTCTTTCTAGATTCATATACTTTATCTTCATTTTTTTGCTTTGTATTTATCTGTTTCTTGTTTGGGCATACTGACCAACTCATGTAGTTTTGTTTTGTTATGTTTGGACACTAATGATGTACTCTGCTTCACATTTTTTAATGTATTTTTACAATCAAAGTTTTCAGTAGTATAAGAGTACTAATTTAAAGCCAAAAATAGGCTACAAAATTATACAAATGTACCGATGTCGCCACAAACCCATTTCCGTCCTAATGCCGACTACAAATTTTCAAAAATTGTACCAATGTAAAAAAACTTTCAAAAAGTGTATCAATGTAAACAAAAATGACTTGCTACCGGCTAAACCGGTTAAAAATGATATCAAATCAACACGCGTCGTTCGTGTATTGGATCTTAATTTTTTTTTTTTTTAATTTATTAGGTCAAAAATATAAAATGTTGATATTAGCCCATTTTTGAAAGTTTCTAGCGACAGTAGAACGGAAATGGGTTTGTGGGCGACATCGGTACATTTGTGTAACTTTGTTGCTTATTCTTGACTTTAGCCTCCTTTTTGTATAAGAAAAATAGACAATATAGACAATACTTTAAATTTAAATTTAATTAGAGACCATAACTTCATGGGCTTTTACTTTTTGGAAAACTAATTCCTGATTTAATACTTTAAATAATTCTTGAATTTGGGTGCAAATTTATAGACATTAACATCTTGGGATTATTAAAAAGTAAACATCTTTATGTAACAACATGAATGATTCTTAAACCTTGATGCTAAGTATTTGTATTTTGACAAACTTGTAGAAGTGCACCTGCACCAGTTGTGGGATGGCCTCCAATCAGGTCATTTAGGAAGAATATTGCAAGTAGCAGCAGCTCAAAACAAGCATTATCACCTTCTGATTCACAAAATGAGGTTGTTTCAAACAAAGCTAAACAAGAAACAATGGTAAAAAGTTGCAACACCCAAAAAGGTTTTTTTGTGAAGATCAATATGATCGGTGTTCCGATCGGTAGAAAAGTGGATCTTAATGCTTATGACAGCTATGAAAAACTTTCTGTTGCCGTTGATCAACTATTTAGAGGACTTCTTGCAGGTTCAATATAATTTACAGATTTTATTTTTATAATATATGTTCTTTTAAGTTTTACTCTATTATAGGAAGTATTACAAAGATTACAGAAGAAGAAAATTTAGAAATAAGAATGGCGAAAACGCCTCATATGCGTACATATAATAAACACATTTCATTCACATTCTTACATTTGTGAAATGTCAAGAAAATTGACCACATTTAATTTGTTTCTAAAACATATTTGAGATGTATGAATGTGAATCTAGTGATTTTGTCGACTATGTGTTTGATTATTTCAAACTTCTCTCAAAAATACGTACCCTTGATATTTAATACTAATACTAATACTAATAGTAATACTATACTAGTATTAATATTAATAATACTACTCTGTAATATATAACTCCCCATACTTCGCATGTGTGAGATTGGGTATTGTTGTTGTTGTTGTAATATATAACTGAAAAGACTATTTAATTGTGTGTGCGCAGCTCAAAAAGATAAAAGTGGAGGTTGGATTAATGGTAAAAATGAAGAAGATGAAAAGGCAATTAGTGTATTGTTAGATGGGCAAGGAGAATATAGTTTAGTATATGAAGATAATGAAGGAGACAAGATGCTTGTTGGAGATGTCCCATGGCAGTAAGCATCTTATCACTAATGCCTTTTCTTATCGCTAATAATTGTTACTACTTTATTCGCTTGTAATTTTTGTTACTTTCCTACCTACACTTAAGATAAGATTTATATTTATATTTATATTTATATTTATATTTATATTGGTTAAGATAATAATATACCACAAGTTGTTCTTTCTAAGTGCCCACATATCATATCATATCATTCATCTACTAAAATATTAGATGCTCATTGCTTAGTTCCTTATCCTCTTAAACAATGATTTATAGATCAGAATAATGTTTTTTTACTACTTAAACTATAATAAACTAATGCAAGCGTGTATCTTATTGCATATAAGTTTATCTGAATTTTGATATTAAATAAATATGTTATATTATATTATTTGGGATTTAGTAAAACATTTTGCTAAAAATTGTTTCTTTGTCCTGTTACTCTGCAGCATGTTTGTTTCGACGGTTAAGAGGCTGCGCGTGATCAAAAGTTCTGAAATTTCTAACATATGCTGTAAGTTAACCTTTCTTTAACTTTGATGAGCGCTTTATCTTAAACATTTGCGAGAACCAGTATTTATGATGATTGTTTATTGGTTTGGTTCCAGTGGGAGGAAAGCAAGAGAAGCTGCGGCTTTGATGGTGATGAAGGTTTGAAGGCGTAGGATTGAGGCTTGTTGCTGTACTGTTTATATGAAGGCAAGCTATAATTATTATCCATTTTTAGATCAACTAGGTAGAGAAACGATTTTCGTTATTTGCAGGTGGAGAAATAATTTCCCTTTTATTCGAGGGTGGAGATTCTACATCTTATACCTCTCCAAGTGATTGGGTATTGTTGTTGTTGTAGATTCAACATGTAAAAGAAGTTTCTTCTGATGAAAATTTTCTTCAATTTTATGATGTAATGTTTAAACTTGTAGAATATGAATTCAGGAAGTTAGGGGTGTTTGGATTTGCATTTTGAAAATTAATTATGCGTTTATGATAATTAGAGACAAATAAACGTGCTATAAATTAATAGTGTTTGAATCTGATTATACTGTTTGATAATGCAATAAACAAATAATCAGTCATTTAAGCGTTTGGTAAATATGATTATTTAATAAATTAACAAGTAAAAAGTAATAATATGATACACATTTTGTTACAATAAGGGGTGACTTGCTTTTTCATTTTTACGTTTGAGTATCTCAAATCGTAAATAATTGAATTTTTTTGTTTAACTTGCCAAACACTGAAAACTGATTATTTACAATTTGAAAACGTGACAATCAAATAATCAAGTTTAAAATGCAAAGACAAACGCCCTTTAGTATTATCGCATAATTTGGTTGGGTCTTTGGTGTGATTCGGACCTCTGGTTATTACAAAATCATCTTTTGAACACATACTGAAGAATATGACAGAAAAAAAAACACCAGCAGTTTCTTTTTTTCCACCCATGTCAAATTTTAATCTCTAATTATCAGGTTTTGTTAATTCACAGCAACTGTTACAGCTCAATTAGCAAGTTCTTTTAAGATTCTTTACATCAACCATTCACCAGTATAAATTTATAAGCTCCACAATAGCACCTCACATTCATACTAAAACATAGGGCTGATTAGCTAAAAAGAACCAATATAAAAGCAAAGGTTAAAGCATATAATTATATTTGTATCCAAGTTACAAGAAAATAACAAATTCACCCTTCATCTAACCCCCTCTCGTCTAGACTCTCGACAACATTTTGCGACCAAACCTAAACGACGCCCCTAACCACAACCCAGAGATGCACAAAATAAAAAAACTGTACATTCGAGACACGAGATATCACTCGCACTTGACTATTGAAAGACCAAAATAACAACACTCTAAACTTCCTCTTAATCGACCGTCAACGTTTTTGTAACCTGCTTATCTGTGAAGAAAACAATCATTGCCAGAGATACAAGTCAAGACAACTTACCGTAAACAACAAGCTTCTGTGTTTCAACACCACCACGCACGCCATAAACCGTTACCTACTTTTAAGCCGTCGATGATACACCTAGCCTGATACATAAATATACATATACAACACCAACAGTCAAACCAAATAATTTAAAATTAATAAACACTATAAAAAGTTTCAACACTTGCCTCATAACCGCATTCTGCTCCAATTCGCCAGCTTCCATTCTCGAACTTACTACCGTCTCCACTTGAACCTTCGGTTTCTTCATAATAACAAAAAATAAACCAAAAAAAATCGTATATTAGCAAAAACTATGCTACACACCCTTGCCTTGCATTTTTTTAACAGCTTCAAACAACTGCTGTACAATAAACAACCAAATGGTCAACTCACGAAACACAACTTCCATTTTAAAAAAAAAAAATCTTGAGACACAGAAAAACAATATAATATAATCAATTTAGAAACCAAAACCTGAGCTTCAAACCCTTGACCGTGGACCCCACGCACGTCTTCTTCAGAAGATTGAGAATCTCCATCACACGAATGATTAACAATGACAGGCGAAACTGAGTCCCGACTTTGCGGGCTCAACGATTGACGTTTCCGTTCTACACAAGCTTCTTCTTCTTCGGCTTTTCTTTTTCTAGAAACTTCCACAGACGATTGTTGATTACCGTTTCTAGATAATCGAATACGTTTACTTCCGTACGAAAACGCGTACGATGGGATCTGCCTTCTACGCACGTGAGATACGTATATCTCCATCCCGGGTCTCCAAAACACATACATATTCACTGAATGCCTAAACTCATCAACGGTCCCACGTATGTCAAACTGTTGACCTTCTTGAATCACTTCACCTTGTTTTCTTTGTAACCCCATAAAAAACGCACTGTGCGAACATTGCTTTGATGGGTCCGAATACTCATGAGGATAAGGATGACATTGCAGCTTCCCCAACGTGTCCCGCTCAATCTGCACAAAAAAAAAAGGAAAAAAAAACCCATGAAGTCAAAAAGTAAGCTACCAAAGTCAACCGAGTAAAATACTAGTATTTTCGTTACCATTAAAGTCAACTGCCTTAACCGAGATTCAACCCAACCTCTCCAAGAACGTAAATCATCGGTATTTGCAGCGACGATATCAACCTGCAGATAGTTTTTGTAGCTATCGAAGAACATATACGGTTCAAACAACGCAGACCACTGAGCTTTGTTAAGTTCTATCTCCTAAATCAACACGATAGTCAAAGTCAACAGTCAAGGTCAACACACTTGTAGCAAAGTCAACACGTGTGAAACGATGTCTTACATACCTCACATATTCTGTTGCCGAACAAAAATTGTTCGCTCATAACACGAAGTGTGCTAGTGGAGACGTTATAGCTTGAATTCATGCATGGGTATGCAGGTGTTATAATGGGCATATGGTGTGTTCGATCTTTCGGGTTTTTACGTGGGTCCCATACGGCAAATCCGAGCTCATCTTCTTGTATTTCACAAAGCATAACCGGATTCGGCCACCTCCATTGCGTATACACCCTGAAAAATCTCGAAACCAGCATACTTGGAATCGCATTCGGATAAAATTGGCAAATCCGGGCCACCAAAAGCGCCCAATTCACACCACCAAGAAATCCGGTCACCTGTAAAAATGATCAAGAGATTATACAAAAAATGTATAAATATACATATAAAGATACATACAGTATAAAGATACATACATATATATGTATGTATATATCTATGTATGTATATATGTATGTATTTATGTATGTATAAGCGAATGAATGTGGACGCAAACCTACTTACATTTGAGTAAACACCGCGCTTTTTAGCCCAATACTTTAAACAACGAAGTGTTGTACGAAAATGCTGCAAACGAGAAAAGGTTAATAGCGATACAAGTCAACAAGCAACGGGTCAAAATTGACCGGAAAAAAAAGTCACCTCAACATTTGGAATGAGCTTCAGAATTTGATCCGCAACTCGGCAACCGTTAAGACTACGTACAGTAGGCTCGTCAACATCATACAAAACAGAAACTTCTGAAATGTCCAAATCCTGTACATAAATAACATGTTTTCTTCAATACAAGAGTTTGAAAACGACAATTTGAAATCAGAAGAATCAGAAAAAAACGTACATCGGGGACGACCAAAAGAGAAACGCTGGCGTAAAGAAGATCGATCGATATTCCATCAAATTTGAATTTCATGACTGGAACATGAGCATCTGGAACCGGTTGAAGTTCAGTAACTTCCTCCATTCCCGCCAAAATGTCGTGCAAAACAAAGAAAAAATCCTCCTATTTTTATTTATTTTGAAAGTGTTAGTTCTGATGAGTACACGTAAAAAAAATAACAATCACATGATGAAAGTATGACTTACATCTCGATTCACATAAGACGGACCCACACACAATGTGTCTATGTCGGCCCCGGGTCCATGCACCTATCACCAAAGTTTGTTAATTTCACTCAAGAAACTAGTATGAATAAAGCTTAGCAGATGATTAGGTAAACAAACACTGTCTTAAATCTTACCCCAAGACGATAAGAACCGAAAGTAAATATAACAGCATTTGCATCTTCCACCATCTGATCTGTGTACCCTCGTACACGAGTAAGTTGCTTCACCCAATCAACTACTATCTACATAATGTATTGCAAAATAGACAACGATTCATAACATGGAGAAATAAACATTAACTCAGATTATATGATTCTTCTAGTTGTCACAACTGCAGAAGTACGGTACCGTATCGACCAAAACCGAATACAAAATTTATTGGGTAGTTGAGCACACTTCAAACAAGAACTATAAAACAATTTCATAAAACTCCAACAACACAGCCCAATACCGCTTAAGGCGGCATAAGATATGTGAGCAAGATTTGTTAACTACTCACAACAATCATAACCAATTCAGTTATTCTACACCAATCCAGTTATTCTACCCTTATATGAAGTAAACAACAAGTGCCTTCAACTTACATTCATTAAATAAACACTTGCAATTAATACCAATATTCAAATCTTGCAAAACCAATAATACAGATTTATGACATACAGTTATATATAACGACTTATATACAATTAAAAAATTAACTTTAATAATTGAATAAATCAAAGAACCTGTTTAATTCGACTCAAAACTTCCTCCCTCTTAGCAGTTTCTTCTTTACTTTCATATAGCCCAGCATCAACCAAGAACTTCAATAACCCAATAGAAAAAAAAACAAATATAAACAATAAAATATAATGATAAATAAAATTATTAAAAGATAAAATCTTTAAAAAATCAAACCTGATTCAGTTTCTTGGTTCTAAGTAAATCAGCAACAGACGGTCCAGCTAATGATAAGGGTTTCGTAACCCCATGTTGCCTGGGTGAAATTAAAACCTCCGAACCCACCATTATCAAACAAAATTAAATCCTAATCGAATCGAATGAAATAAATTAATATTTTTTTAACTAAAAATCCAAAATTGACGAAAACCCTAACACCCAAATTGAATTGGAAAGTTATATCAGGTTGGATTCGAAGAAAGATTGAAAAAAGTGATGAAAAAAATAACAAGATTTGTAATTAGGTGTTTATTTGAAAAACCTAAAAAATTAGGGTTAGTAAAAGGGGAAGAAGATCTGAAAGAAAAGAACGAAAAAAATAAAGAAACACTCTTGCCGACGGAAAATAAATCGAAACGGTAATTATAATTATAATATTTTGTATATATATATATATATATATATATATATATATATATATATATATATATATATATATAAAGCGCGTGCCATTATGCTGATGTGTCATCTTCTCATTGAAACTGCCACATGTCATTATATCACTTATTCCTATTTTTGATATTGTTAAATTTAATATACCAATTTTATTTAATATACGAATTGTATTTATCATAAAATAATCGTTTCCATTTATCTATTTAGCTCTACTTTTGGAAACCACCTAAGGTTAATAGATCCGCAACTCATTAATATTGGTAGTAGATAATCATACAATCATATAATATTTATTTAAGACATGATATAAAATATGCATATGATATGATGATATATATGTCCATTTAGATTTAGATTAGATGGACGTAAAAGTAGGCGTAGCTTCATTCATTTATTATAATTATTATAATTAGATAATTATAAATTAAATTAGTTTATTTATTAATTATAAATTCATAGTTTTAACTCCAAGTTTTTCTTATGCGATATATACTCTCCTTTTTTTTTTTTTTTTTTTTGCTTTAATTTACTATGTCATAGTTTTTTTTTTAATGGTGAAGATATTATGAAACACGGAGTATGAACGAGAATCGTTCTACAATATATGTGTGATTGATCAAGCCAAATCAATTACATATTTATTTAGAATTTTAATTAAGATTTAATTTAAATTTAATTAAATGTGGATATTAATACATGAGTTGTAGTGTCATCATCCTAAACACAATCTATACATGCAATAAACTATAATTACAAAATAAATAATATCAAACAATCATAATAATATCAAACAATCATGTTTTAATTATTATTTATTAAATATAATTTTTTAATAATTAAAGACTACCATATATATATACATTTTTAATAAATAATTACCACATAAACGGGCTCATAATCTATGCGTTAGTATACAATATTAATGTTTTCGATACAAGTGTTATTAGTAATAAACGGTTTTTCAGTGTAATTGTATTATACATTTGATAAATATCAAGACTAACGTTATCGAATACTCCTTCCGTCCATAAATAAGTACATTTAAAACCTAATTAACAAATATATTTCAAGTCAAAAAGAAAATTTTTGAAAAGTTAAAACATGACACTTATATGGGACGGAGGGATTACTAATATATACAAATAACGTGCAATGCATAAACTCACGGTAGTATTCAATACTAATGATTTCGATACAAATATGATCAGTAATAAATTATTTATGCATTTTTATTGTATTATACATTTGATAAAATATCAATACTAACGTTATAGAATACTACTTTATGCAAATGCCGTGCAACGCACGGGCTCATAAAACTAGTATATATATATATACGCGTAATACAAAGAAGAATTTGGAAATTGGGGCCGAAGTTTCGGGTTCCCACGCACACTAAAACAAACAACAACTAGTAATCAAGGAAGGAAACAATTCTGATATTGACCCACGTTTTTATATAAAAAAATAAAAATAAAAAAAAATAAAAAATAGAAAACGAATAGATACTTTGCATTCTCACGTATCTATCTTATACTAATTTACCTAAGTAGTCCCTCATTACTCTTCGAAGAGATATTTTTATGACCAGGTCATCTACGAAAAAAGTTTGGTTGGTTGCAAGTAGAGCTGTAAATGAGCCGAGCTACTCGTTAAAAATTTGATTTGAGCTGAGCCTAAACAAGCTCGAGCCCGAGCTCGAGCATAACAATGAACTCGTTTATAAACGAGCACGAGCTCGAGCTTTAGATGTCGAGCTCGTTTAGGCTCGCGAGCCTAAACGAGCTTTTTATATAATATATAATATAATATAGAATATTATATATATAAATATATATATATATATATACATATACATACTTTTTTGAGCCCGTGCGTTGCACGGGTGTGTAAAAAACTGTGCAAAAAAATGTAATTTTCAGTTCATATCGGTATGTAGATAGCGATATTAAAAAATAGAAAAAGTATAATAATTATTTAATAGCCTGTGATGTTTTTTAAAAATTATTTTGATTTTAAGAGCCGTAGTATTGACAAATTTTAAAAGTTATGTTAGTAACTTAACGTCTACAAATATATATTTTTCTCACCATTAATATCTTTTTTAATTATTCTTATGAGTTTAAGAGCCCGTAGTGTTGGTTTCAGTCTTTCAGAGCCCGTGCGTTGGACATGGGTAAAATATTTTACAATTATTATATACAGTTATTTTTTGAATAAAAATATAACCCGCGAGTTTAATTTTAAAAAGGTTGTTAGTCATTTCAGCAATATTAGGATACTCGGGGTAATCGTCATGTATAACTAATATTATAATAGTTATATTTGTATGTTCGTAAATATTTTAAAGACTTAAAATTTAAATTCAAACTACTTTCATATTTATTCCTTTTTTTTTTTTTTTTTTTGAAAAGCCAACAACATTTTATTTATTATAATCAATTTAATTACAATATTTGGACACTTATTTGGCCCATTCCGAGAAACCCATTAGCAGAAGGCTATGAGCCAAAAAACAGAACATGTACATATACAAATACAGACATGTTAAAATAAGCTTTTACAAAGCAAACTACTGGACAGATTCATTCATTCGCGAAGTATCTTTTTCTTGCACCTGCCCAGAAGACGGTGAGCCAAAGATGTGCATTAGCCGATGCCTGATCTTACCGTGAGCTGACTTTCTAAATTAATTGGGTTTGTGAGCCAGCTATTCCAATCAAGAGAAATGGATTTTGATCGGTTATTAATCCACTCGAAGCATCTAAGTTGTATTTCGCTCAAAATCATGGCACTGCCCATCTTACTTTTCCCGAATACCGTTGCGTTTCTATTGTTCCAGATCGTATAACAAGTGTCCCAAACTACCGATTGCCATATTTCTTTAACACTCGTGTTTTGAAAATTGAAGCCATTCCCTATAAAACAATCAACAGATAAGGGAATGTTTGCTTGGTCAAACTTCCACCATTTAAACACTCGTAACCAAATCTCGTTTGCGAATTTGCATTTGAACAGGGCATGGTCAACATCTTCAAGTCCGTCATCACATATTGGACATCTAATGTAGCCTAGATCTATCTCACGCTTGTCTAATTCAACCCGCACTGGAATTCGATGTCTCCTCGCTCTCCATATAAATAGTTCAATCTTGAGAGGGACCATCTTGTTAATTAAAGTTCCTGGAAGATTCAACTCACTTCTGAATGTCGCACAGTCAATCAGTGTTGTTAACTTCTTAATCGAAAAAATCCCGTTGTTAGCAAGCGTCCATGTCCACGCATCCGAGTTCCTAAGGTACAAAACTTGACAAAGCATTAGTAATGTTGGTGAGGTCCCCATGAAGTCTACCAGAGATATCACGGGACCACCACCAAAAAGTTTGCGCACCATTGCTTGACCAACGAACTCTATCGTGGATGCAAGTATTCTTGTCAAGCTCGAGACAGTATAGCCTGTTGTATTTTTCTTTTAATTTAAAATTTCCTAGCCAAAAGTCATTCCAAAAAGATGTTGTCTTTCCATCCGAAACTGATTTTTAAAATGAATTAGCGAAAGGGATTGTAACACCCCGTTTTTCCGTACGTATCGAAAGGTACTTACTTAATCAATTGTACGTCCATAACTCGTTAGCTTGCGTAAATGTACGAATATATATATATATATATATATATATATATATATATATATATATATATATATATATATATATATATATATATATATATATGTGTGTGTGTGTGTGTGTGTATGTGTGTGTGTGTGTGTATGTGTGTGTGTGTGTGTGTGTATACTTGATAATGTGTGCATATATATATAAGTTTAAACATGGGTTTTGTTAGCATTAAGTCTTGTGAGACTATTGTGGAAGGCTAGGTGAATATAGGAAGCGGGTTTGGATTGTACAAATTAAATAACATCGAAAATTGTTTAAGATGGTCAAGCTGTTCAGATGCAGCCTTAAGCCGCGTCGCGGCAAATGGGTCCGCGCCGCGGCATATAAAGCAAACCTGGATCAGGGAATGGATTAAGAAGGGTCTATTTTCCCTTTATGTGTCGCGCCGCGACGATTGAGTCCGCGCCGCGACAGTTCTGCTGGACTGGTGTCGGACTTAGCTCATTTTAAGGGGTTTTAAGGGGCAAAATGGTAAATTGACATGTGGATCTGATGGGAGCATTAACTCTCCACCACATATTCATTTATTTCATTTCCTTTTCCATTTTCTTTCCAATTTCTCTCCCAAAACACAAAACTCACTTAGTTTAATCTTGAGATTTGGAGTTGGAGATTTGTGAATCAAACCTAGGAGCGAGATTTAAAGTTGTTCTCCTTGTTACTAGCTACGAGAAGATAGTCTTGGTAAGTTCTAACTTTATGTTTTAAGTTTTAATTGGTTAAAGGCTAGGATTTGGGTTACTAGAGATTTGTATGACCCATTTGAGGGTAAAATGGGTGAGTTTGGGTTATGTTGTTGTAATGAAACCCTAATAGCCACAATCTAGGGTTTTGGCCTTGTGATTTGAGGTTGTAAGTGTCAATTGGTGTTGTTAGTCACTAATGCACTTTAAGAATTATGAAAGAAGTGTTAATGGGTAAGTTTGACTTGATTGTGAGTTTAAGTGATATAAAATGGGTCAAAATGTACTAGTTGACCTAATTAGATGAAATGGGTATGGATTACCCTAAGTTTGTATTAATTGAAGTTAATAGACTTTAATTCACTAGTCTTAATTATTAAAGTCGGGTCTTGGCCATTTATGGGCGGTTGTGAGTAGTTGAGTCATTTAATGCAACTTGGGTCATTAAATGCTCAAGTGGGAGTATTGTGGTTAATCCCATTAGTTGTGTATTGAATGTGTACCTATGTATTAGGTACTTTGCTCGAGGTATACGGAAGCATTTAAATCACCACCGAAGTGCTAAGGTGAGTGAAATAATTATATATGCATGTATATGATTTATTTGCTTGTGGGGTATGGTTTAAAGTTCAATGTTGACGATACCATACCCTAGTGTATATTTGTGTTGTTGATGAGGGTTTAAAGTTCGTTGTTGACGATACCTCATACGTATGGAATTAAAGTTCGATGTTGACGATGCCATACGATTATTGTATTGACGTTGATGAGGGTTTAAAGTTCGTTGTTGACGATACCTCATATGTGGGTTTAAAGTTCGGTGTTGACGATACCACATTAATATAGGCGAATGGGATTTAAGTTCGATGTTGACGATACCATTCGTTGGGCTAGCCTTGAGATCTTGAGTACTACGGATGTTGTGAACATCATCGTTATACTTGTGTTTTAGCATATTGTATTGTTGTGTTATAAGCTATTGTTATACTAGCCTTGTTATCGTGATACTTAGCGTTATACATGTGAAAGGTATGCTAATTAGGTAACTAGTATGTATGCGGATTTGGTAAGTGTTTGCAAGTAAGTAGGTTATATATATGTATGTATAATTGTTGCACTCACTAAGCCTTGCTTACCCTCTTGTTGTTTACCATTTTATAGGTTCCGGCTTGGACAAGGGTAAGGGCATACGTTTGGACTAGTGGTCTCCCGCTTATGTTATCGGGGGTGCTTTTGGTGTTAGCTTTTGAAGTTGGCCTAACGTTTTGGGTAGTTTAGCTCCAAACCATGATTGAGGTCGTTTGGATTATAAACTATCCTCGCAGTGGGTCAAACTTGTATTAAACTTAATTAATGGCTTTCGTGCCTTTTGTAAACATTTAAATTGATGTACGTTTAAATGGAACTTGTGGAATGGTTTACATATTTAATTGGCGCATAAATGTGTATTATAAAAAAAAAATTATCGTATGGAATACGGGTTGGGTTGTTTCAAGTGGTATCAGAGCATGGTCTAAGGGATTTAGGCGACTTGAGATAGGTGCCTAGACTTGGGCTTTATTGTGTGAGCGCTTTATGCGGGACTTGTAGGACTTTGGGTCTAATCGGGAATTGTTAGTGCTTTGGTTTATGTGAACTAACCTTGTGCTAATTGATTTGTGTTGTGTTTAGCAAGCATCGAGCGAGATGGACGTTGTACTAGCAAGTTAATGCGACGTGCTCGCGTAACAATGATTAGCTACCACTGTTACGGGTGCAAATCGTGTCAAACAAGTAATGTACGACGATTGTCGAGCAAGATGGAGTAGTGTGGTGTACATGTATATACTTACATGTTATGTCTTTTCGTTCTTTGTTTAATCTTTTTCGTTTTATAGAATGAAGATGAGAAACGGACACGATAATGATAACGGTGGTACGAGTGAGGACGTTGAACTCACGGCCAAGGTTGAGGCCATCTTTAAAAAGTTAAAGAAGGATTTTCTTGACGATGTCCGAAAGGTCTTCCAAGAGTCGGTCGATGGACAAGTGACCGAAATGATCAACGATCGAATGAAAGCCGCAATAGAGGAGGCCTTAGAGGCTAGAAGCATTTATCCTCGAGGCGAAGGGGGTGAAGGTAATGGTGGGGGTGGAAGGCGGGACTTCCACTACAAAAACTTCAAGGATACTCAACCTCCGATGTTTAATGGGGTGAGGGATCCATTGAAAAGTACTTGTTGGATTTCCGATATCGAGGGAGCTTTCCGTACCGTGGAATGTCCTCCCGAGAAGAAGACGATATATGGGTCTAGCATGCTACGTGAAGAAGGCAAGTTGTGGTGGGACGACAAAATCAATTTATATGGTGAAGAGCAATGCATGAGCTTGACATGGGAGGAGTTTAAGAAGGAATTCTTCCAAGAATACCGAACTTTTTCCGACCTTGATAGAATCCAGGACGAGTTGCATCATTTGCAACAAGGTTCGATGGACTTGGTTACACTCAAGTCTACCTTTTTGGCAAAGACTCGCTTTTGCCCGGAATATGTTGGTGACGATCACAAGCTAATGAAAGATTTCTACCGTACCTTGAACGATGAGTTAAAGGGTAAGATTAGTCGGGGAATGTCTAAGACTTTTGAAGAGCTATTCGAGTTGGCTCGGGGTTTTGAACCGGAGGTTCCGAGGAAGAGTGATTTCACTTTTTCAAAAAGAAAGTATGAAGGTTCGAGTTATTCGAATTTTTCAAATAAAAAGAACAAGAACAAAAAGGGTTCCGAAAGTGTCAATAGTGTGAAGAAGGGCGCTACCGGTGGTTTTGGGAACTTTGTCCCTACTTGCTACAATTGTGGGGTACGTGGACATATGGCTCGAGATTGTCCGAAGCCAAATTCAACAAACAAGCTCACTTGTTTTAATTGCAACAAAGAAGGACACCGAAAGTCAGAGTGTCCCGATTTGAACAACGATAATGTTAAACGGCTAGAGAAGGCGGCGGGTACGGCTCGAGGTCGAAACTATTTGATGACTAACGACGAAGCCAAGCAATCCAACGAAGTTGTCTCAGGTACCTTCTTGGTTAATTCTAATCCGGCAAGGATTCTTTTTGATAGCGGTGCAAACTTGTCGTTTGTGTCTCCAAAATTTGTGCCTAAACTTGATAGACCGTTAGCTAAGTTAAGTCGTCCGGTAGAGGTCGAAATAGCGGACGGCAAGACGGTGCTAGTGGTTGATGTGTGTAAGAATTGTGATGTCGTTTTTGGTGCCGAAAACTTTAAAATTGATCTCATCCCTATGACTTTGATCGATTTTGATATCGTTGTTGGTATGGATTGGCTCGATCGAAATAGAGCCGATATTGCATGCCATGAAAATTTTATACGTGTGAAGACCCCAAGTGGGGGAGAGTTGATTATTGATAATGCTAAAAACGAACATATATTTCATAGCATTATTCCTCAAGAAAGACAAGCTTTTAGTTGCAATTGTTCTATTTACAAGTGATATTCGTTTAAATAATAAAAGGTGAAGACAAAAGACAGATTCGACGAATTGAAGACGCAAACGACCAAAAAGCTCAAAAGTACAAAAGACAATCAAAGAGGTTCCAATTATTGATAAGAAACGTCTCGAAATTACAAGAGTACAAGATTCAAAACGCAAAGTACAAGATATTAAATTGTACGCAAGGACATTCAAAAATCCAGAACCGGGACCAGAGTCAACTCTCAACGCTTGACGCAACGGACTAAAAATTACAAGTCAACTATGCACATAAATATAATATAATATATAAATAATTCTTAAAAATTATATATATATTATATTAATATTTAAAACCGTCGGCAGACTAAGATCCAATTTGGAGTGAGCTGTATTTTCAAACTCCGCGACTCGCGGAGTTTGAAGGCAAAAAGGGCCGCGAGTCGCGGAGCCCCAAATTCTGAGACTCCCTATAAAAGCAAACGAATTCTGATCGCAAAAACCAACATATATCCATCCTCTCTATATCTATACGTAAATATTTATATTTATATTTTAATTTTAATTTTAATTTTAATTTTAATCCTAATAATAAGGGTATGTTAGCGAATATTGTAAGGGTGTAAGTCGAAATTCTGTCCTTGTAACGCTACGCTATTTTTAATCATTGTAAGTTATGTTCAACCTTTTTAATTTAATGTCTCGTAGCTAAGTTATTATTATGCTTATTTAAAACGAAGTAATCATGATGTTGGGCTAATTACTAAAATTGGGTAATTGGGCTTTGTACCATAATTGGGGTTTGGACAAAGGAACGACACTTGTGGAAATTAGACTATGGGCTATTAATGGGCTTTATATTTGTTTAACTAAATGATAGTTTGTTAATGTTAATATAAAGATTTACAATTGGGCGTCCCTATAAATTACCATATACACTCGATCGGACACGATGGGCGGGGTATTTATATGTACGAATAATCGTTCATTTAACCGGACACGGGAATGGATTAATAGCCACTAGAATAATTAAAATAGGGGTGAAATTATGTACAAGGACACTTGGTATAATTGATAACAAAATATTAAAACCTTGGGTTACACTCAGTCGACATCCTGGTGTAATTATTAAACAAAGTATTAAAATCTTGTTACAGTTTAAGTCCCCAATTAGTTGGAATATTTAACTTCGGGTATAAGGATAATTTGACGAGGACACTCGCACTTTATATTTATGACTGATGGACTGTTATGGACAAAACCAGACGGACATATTAAATAATCCAGGACAAAGGACAATTAACCCATGGGAATAAACTAAAAATCAACACGTCAAACATCATGATTACGGAAGTTTAAATAAGCATAATTCTTTTATTTCATATTTAATTTCCTTTATTTTATATTTAATTGCACTTCTAATTATCGCATTTTTATTGTTATTGTATTTAATTGCACTTTTAATTATCGTACTTTTTAATTATCGCAAGTTTATTTTATCGCACTTTTATTATTCGCAATTTCATTATCGTTATTTACGTTACGCTTTAATTTAAGTCTTGTATTTATTTTTAATATTTTACATTTGGTTTTAACCGCGACTAAAGTTTTAAAATCGACAAACCGGTCATTAAACGGTAAAAACTCCCCTTTATAATAATAATATTACTTATATATATATTTGTATTTTTATAAAAGTAAACTAATATAGCGTTAAGCTTTGTTTAAAGATTTTCCCTGTGGAACGAACCGGACTTACTAAAAACTACACTACTGTACGATTAGGTACACTGCCTATAAGTGTTGTAGCAAGGTTTAAGTATATCCATTCTCTAAATAAATAAATATCTTGTGTAAAATTGTATCGTATTTAATAGTATTTCCTGCTAAAATTAATAGCTATTTTATATACACCTCGCATAACTATCAAGTATTTTTGGCGCCGCTGCCGGGGAACAATCTAGCTTAAAAGCCGGAAGCAACGCTAATATAAAAAATAAAAAAAAAGATTTTTAGTTTACTTTTATTAAAATTCGTTTTTATAAAAATACGTTTTAAATATTCGAAAATATAAAAAGAAAACAAAAATATAAGTATTTTTAAAATTTTGTTAAATATTTAAGTTTTATAAAGTTTCTTTATTAAAATATAAGTTTTATTTAAGTATTTTGTTTTTATTTAAAACATAAAACAGAAAATATAAAAAAAAAAACACGTCGAATTAAAAACTGTACCTGAGTGGAATTCTGGAACCCCGCGACTCGCGGGGTTTGCTGCTTGGAATACCGCAACTCGCGGAGACACTCTGACACCGACAGAACCCTAATTTAGCATTTATTACGGGTAATTATTAATTATTATTATTATTAACCCTAGTTAATTATTATTATTATAATTAGTTTTACTTTTTATTTAATTTATATAATTAGTTAAATTAGTTTAATTAAAATATAAAATTAATAGTTTTATAAAATAATTAATATAAAAATAATATTTTTATAAAAATTGTATTTTTTACAACTTTTTGTATATTTTTATATTTTGTCCCTTTTTAATTGTTTTAGCGTAATATTTGTATTTTTCGCTCATATTTAGTTTTAAACTTAGTTTTTTGCCATAGTTATTTTTACTTCTAGATTTTTAGGCTTTGCCGTAGAATTCCTTAAGTGTTTTTTCTTTAGACTAAGATTTAGGTACTTTAGAATTTTGCGACGCCTTTTTAAGTTTTAGTTTCTTTTTAAGTGATTTCCATTTGGGATTTAGTTTTTCTTGTAAGCTTTAATATTTTTAGACGACTTTTTCCTATGTATCAATTATCATTCCAATTAGTAATCTCAATTTGCGATTATAATTTTAAGTTAGTTGTAGTAATAAGGTTAGGTTAGTCAAGTGGTTTTAAGTTTTATAAGTTTATTTTATTTTTCCGTCACCTTTTATTTTTCAACCATTTTTCTTTTTCGACCTTTTTCGACGAACTCTTTTTCTTTCTTATTTCTCGCTATTCTAGTTTTAGGACATAGATTTTTATTCTACTTCTTATCTAAATTTCTTAAAATTACGAAAATTTATTTTAAGTGGTTAAATTAATAGACATCAAAATTTTCTGGTTCGTAGTAATAGTTGGATTTGTACGTGGACCGGGTTATTGGAGCCAAACAGTCCTCAATTATATTGAGACCAAATGAATCCTGCCCATCTGCTGCATCTTTTGGCTATTCGAAACGTGGGCAAAATCAGAAAAGTCTATTGATTGGATAACTTATTATAATTTTTCTTTCTTTTTAAAAACTAATAGGATATTCAGTGAATGCACCGAGCAAGACGTTCACCACCTTTTGTACGTTCACCACCTGTAACTAGATCAAGACATTTAGCAAATATTACTGTCGTTGATTTTTCTTTAGAATTGTCATCCAGTCGACCAAGTACTCCAGTTCAAATTTCCGATAATCCATTTTTTGAACCCGACCTCACAATTGAGAATTCGGAGAATATTCAGGAACGATTCGTAGATCCTGAACCATTAAATTTTCCTCCGGAACCACCAATCATTCAAACAAAGATTGTTGAGGAACGAACCATTAAATCAGAATCCTCTAGTGATTCCGATTCAACAAATTCAATTATGGAGAATCTGGAACCTTTAAGTATGGAAGACCGAATGAGAGCTAAACGCACTGGCCAAGGTCACGCAATTACTCATCCAGACATTAATGCGCCAGATTATGAAATCAAAGGACAAATTCTACACATGGTGACTAATCAATGCCAATTTAGTGGTGCGCCGAAGGAAGATCCAAATGAACATCTACGTACCTTTAATAGGATCTGCACACTATTTAAAATCCGAGAAGTGGAGGATGAACAGATATATCTCATGTTATTTCCCTGGACTTTAAAGGGAGAAGCCAAAGATTGGTTGGAATCGTTACCTGAAAGGGCGATCGATACATGGGACGTTTTAGTTGAAAATTTTCTTAAACAATTCTTTCCGGCATCTAAAGCCGTAAGACTTCAAGCAGAAATTGTTACATTTACACATAAACCAAATGAAACTCTATATGAGGTGTGGATTAGATTTGGAAAGTTGTTAAGAGGATGTCCGCAACATGGTTTAGACACCTGTCAAATAGTACAAATATTCTACCAAGGATGCGACATCACTACACGGAAAGACATAGATATAGCAGCTGGTGGTTCTATTATGAAGAAAACCGAAACTGATGCTTACAAAATTATTGATAACACTGCTTCCCACTCACATGAGTGGCACCAAGAAAAAGATATCATTAGATCATCTAAAGCAGCTAGAGCCGATTCTAGCCATGACTTAGATTCCATTTCCGCAAAGATAGATGCTGTGGAGAGACGAATGGAAAAGATGACTAAAGATATTCACTCAATACGAATTAGTTGTGAGCAGTGCAGAGGACCACATTTGACAAAAGATTGTCTCAGTATTGAATTAACAATGGAACAAAGAGAGAATATTTCATACATAAACCAAAGGCCTGGAAATAATTATCAGAATAATTATCAACCGCCAAGACCGATTTACAATCAAAACCAGAACTATAACCGAAATATTCCATACAACAACCAACAAGGTCCTAGCAATCAACAAGTATCCAATAATACTTACAATCAGCAAAGACCTAATTTTCAAAACAAACCACCACAACAAACCGATGATAAAAAGCCGAATTTAGAAGATATGATGACGAAGCTAGTTGAAACTCAAACGCAGTTTTTCACATCTCAAAAACAAACCAATGAACAAAATGCTCAAGCATTTAGAAATCAACAAGCTTCTATTCAAAATCTGGAACAAGAAGTAAGTAACCTAGCAAGGTTAATAGGTGAAAGAAAATCGGGAAGTCTACCTAGTGATACAAATGCTAACCCCCGGAATGAAACAGCTAAAGCCATTACCACAAGAAGTGGTACAACACTTAAACCACCCAAAATACCTGTAACTTCTGATGAAGCTATTTATACTCCACAAGAACCACAACCTGGTCAAGATAAGGAAAAAGAACCGGTAGTTGAGAAGGTTAATGAAGATAACACAGTTAAGGCTAAACCTTATGTTAAACCATACCAACCACCACTTCCTTACCCGAGTAAAATGAAGAAAGAGAAACTTGAAGCCGAGCAATCCAAATTCTTGGATATGTTTAAACAGATAAATGTAAATCTTCCTTTCATTGATGTGATTTCAGGAATGCCTAGATACGCTAAATTCTTGAAAGATCTGATCATGAATAGAAAGAAAATGGAAGAACTCTCGGCTGTTACTATGAATGCTAATTGTTCAGCAGTGCTGTTGAATAAGATACCAGAAAAACTATCTGATCCAGGAAGTTTCACAATTCCATGTTTTCTGGGTAGTCTTAGTTCAATAGAAGCATTGGCAGACTTAGGTGCTAGTATAAATCTAATGCCGTATTCACTATACGCTAAACTAGACCTTGGAGAATTGAAACCAACCAGAATAAGCATACAACTAGCCGATAGATCAATAAAATATCCTAGAGGGATAATGAAGAACATGCTAGTTAAAGTTGGTACTTTAGTATTTCCAGTAGATTTTGTTGTTTTGGACATGGAAGAAGATTCTCAAGTTCCTCTCATATTAGGAAGACCATTCTTAAACACGGCTAAAGCAATGATAGACGTGTTCGGTAAGAAATTGACCCTAAGTATAGAGGATGAGAGTGTTACCTTTTCAGTTGATAGAGCAATGCAACAACCACAATCTGCAGATGATACATGTTATTATATTCAAACTATAGATGCACATGCAGAATTATTAGAAGAATTTCCAGAATTACAAGGAACAGGAGAATGTTCTTTAGGAGAAGGTAATAAACCAATTGATGAAGCTGAAATGTTAGCTACACTTATAGCTAATGGATATGAACCAACAACAGAAGAAATTCAAATGCTAAAAGAAGAAGACAGATATCGATACAAATCATCGATAGAAGAACCTCCGAAATTAGAGTTAAAGCCACTTCCAAACCATTTGGAATACGCTTATTTACATGGTGAATCTGAATTACCTGTAATAATATCGTCTTCTCTTACTGAAAATGAGAAATCACAACTCATTTCTGTGTTGAAAGCTCATAAACCAGCCATTGCATGGAAGATTCATGATATTAAATGAATAAGTCCTTCGTATTGCACACATAAAATTCTTATGGAAGAAGGTCATAAAACGTATGTGCAACGTCAACAAAGACTAAATCCTAATATGCAAGATGTAGTTAAGAAAGAGATTATTAAACTGCTAGATGCAGGTTTAATTTATCCAATTTCTGATAGTCCATGGGTAAGCCCAGTTCAATGCGTGCCTAAGAAGGCTGGCATGACTGTCATTACAAATGAGAAAAATGAGCTTATTCCTACTAGGACTGTAACAGGATGGCGTGTGTGTATTGATTATAGAAAATTAAATGACGCCACCAGAAAAGATCACTTTCCCTTACCTTTCATAGATCAAATGTTGGAAAGATTAGCCGGAAATAGTTACTATTGTTTTCTAGATGGATTTTCCGGATATTTTCAAATTCCAATAGCACCCGAAGATCAAGAGAAAACCACATTCACGTGCCCGTATGGTACTTTTGCTTACAAACGCATGCCATTTGGACTTTCAACGCCCCTGCAACCTTTCAAAGGTGTATGATGGCGAGTTTTCACGACATGATAGAAGAATGCATGGAAGTTTTCATGGATGACATTTCAGTCTTCGGTGATACATTTGAATCATGTCTAGTTAATCTGGAACGAATGCTTATTAGATGCGAACAATCAAATCTAGTTCTTAATTGGGAGAAATGCCATTTTATGGTTAAAGAAGGCATCGTTCTTGGTCATAAAATTTCAAAAGAAGGAATTGAAGTGGATAGAGCTAAAGTAGATGTAATTGCTAAACTTCCACATCCCACCAATGTTAGAGGAGTTAGGAGTTTTCTAGGGCATGCCGGTTTTTACCGACGTTTCATAAAAGATTTTTCTAAAATTGCCACTCCTATGAATAAACTCCTAGAAAAGGATGCTCCATTCATCTTTTCCGATGAGTGTATCAAATCTTTTAATATTCTTAAATAGAAACTCACTAATGCGCCGATCATGATAATACCAAATTGGAATCTACCATTTGAACTAATGTGCGATGCAAGTGATTTTGCAATGGGAGCCGTTTTAGGACAAAGGATTGAAAAACAATTTCAACCTATATAATATGCTAGGAAGACGTTACAAGGAGCACAAAAGAACTATACAACTACTGAAAAAGAACTCCTTGCTATTGTCTTTGCTTTTGACAAATTTCGATCATATCTCGTTCTAGCAAAAACGGTGGTCTATACCGACCATTCTGCTCTTAGATACCTATTTTCGAAACAAGATGCTAAACCAAGATTAATCCGTTGGATCTTACTCTTACAAGAGTTTGATATTGAAATCCGAGATAAAAGAGGAGCAGAAAATCTCGCCGCTGATCGTCTTTCTCGTCTTGAAAATCCCGAATTAGAAGTTCTAAATGAATCGGCCATACAAGACAACTTTCCTGATGAATATCTATTGAAGATAGATTATAAAGAAATTCCATGGTTTGCAGACTATGCAAACTACTTAGTTTGTGGATTCCTTGAAAAAGGATTATCGTACCAAAGACGAAAGAAATTCTTCAGTGATATAAAACACTATTTTTGGGAAGATCCACATCTGTTTAAAAGTTGTCCCGATGGAATAATACGCCGATGTGTATTTGGAGATGAAGCTAGTAAAATTTTAAACCATTGTCACACAGGACCAACAGGAGGGCATTATGGGCCTCAACTAACAGCAAGAAAAGTTTATGATGCTGGATTCTATTGGCCTACAATTTACAAAGACGCACACCTTCTTTTGCAAATCCTGTGATGCTTGTCAAAGGGCCGGAAAAATAAGTCAACGTGATGAAATGCCACAAAATGTCATCCAAGTATGTGAAGTATTTGACATTTGGGGTATTGACTTTATGGGTCCATTTCTAAAATCTCATAATAATCTCTATATTCTTGTAGCCATTGATTATGTATCTAAATGGGCGGAAGCACAAGCTCTCCCAACTAACGATGCACGAGTTGTAGTCAACTTTTTAAAACGTCTTTTTGCAAGGTTTGGAACACCGAAAGCTTTAATAAGTGATCGGGGTACTCATTTTTGTAATAATCAACTTGAGAAAGTTCTTAAAAGATATGGAGTAACTCATAAAATCTCCACCGCATATCATCCACAAACAAGTAGACAAGTTGAAAATACCAACCGAGCTTTAAAACGTATTCTAGAGAAAACCGTAGGATCAAATCTGAAGGAATGGTCTATTAAATTGGAGGATGCACTCTGGACTTTTAGAACAGCCTACAAAACTCCAATTGGAACCGCACCTTTTAGATTTGTTTATGGAAAAGCATGTCATCTTCCAGTAGAAATTGAACACAGAGCATTTTGGGCTTTGAAGACATGTAATCTTGATTTACATGAAGCCGGACGTCTACGATTAAGTCAACTAAACGAATTAGAAGAATTAAGACATGAAGCATACGAAAATTCGTTAATCTATAAATAAAAAACGAAGAAATGGCATGATAAAAGAATCAGAAGTTCAAAAGAATTTAAAGAAGGAGACAGAGTTCTTCTTTTCAATTCACGATTCAAGCTATTTCCTGGAAAATTGAAATCAAGATGGTCTGGACCATTCATAGTCAAAAGAGTTTTCCCATACGGAACGATAGAATTAATAAATTCAAATGGGATTGAATTTAAAGTTAATGGTCACAGAGTTAAACACTACATAGATAGTCCGATGGAAGTCGACAACGAAGTTAATCACAATTTCGACACCACAGCTAACTAAGTGTGGGGAGAATCAAGTCTTTAAAGGATAATATGTATTTCTGTTAGAGTTAGATTGTCTGTTTTCGTGTAGTTTTCGAAAATGGAACCCGAATGGTCTTTCCCTAGCAGACCCTAAAGAACTAGTCTTCTCCCCCCATTCTGAATTTTTATTTTTTTTAGGAAATGAAGACTGCCTGTGAACTAAACCATGGTCTAATGATACACGCTTTGATCACTAAACGTAATAATGACACACTACCAAGTGAAATAGTATCAGTAATCAGAGAAAGATTGGACGGAGTTAGAAAAGAATCCAGATGCGAAGATAATAAGTTACAATTTGGTAAAGGAAAATCAAAATCCGCAGCGAAAAGAAGAACACGACACCTAGAAAGATGTCACAAATGTGGAAAATGGTCACATGGAGGTAAATGTTCAAATAATCAAACCTATTCAAATACCGAATTTGTTACTTTATGCAGAGACGGACCGTTCATATGTTTAGAAGAAAAGACACTGAATGCTCGAGGTTACGCCTATGTAGCCATGGAAAACCAATTAAACCGACTATCTTATGAATGGGATAGATCATATAACTAAGAAATCTATTTCACAGGTAAGTTTGTACAGTCTTTATTTTTATTTTTATTTTTAACCTTTTGATAATAAACGCTAATTTGTTCACTATAAAGTATTAAATTGGTATTGAATAAAATTAGGTTTGGCGACCGAAATTATTGATATCATTCAAAAATTTATTACATCACTGCGAAATTTAACGTTTATTCTTAAGGTATAAATATCTTTAATCAATCAACCCAAAATATTTCAAAAATTCGTCATGAGTTAAATTAGGTCGTGGAACCGAAATTACTTTACCGAAAAGAGGGGCGCATATTTTTGATAATATTTGATTGATTAAAGTGGGATAAAAAGCCAAAAAGATTTTTAATTTTATTTTTACCATGTTTTTAAAATTAATATATAAATCTTAAATTAATATTGTAAACTTTGTAAAAACAATATATTTAAAATTGTAAATATTTGAAAAATTTATATAAGTTTGGTGTGAATTTATAATATGAATTTTTAAATTAAGTTTGGTGTGAATCTTTAATTTTTAAAAAAATATGAATTTTAAATTTTATGCATTTCAAATTTTAAAGTTTGGTGTGAATTTTTAATATTAATTTTGAATTTTATATTTAAATTGTGTGAATTTAAAAATAAAAATTTACTTTATCTCATTAAGTTAAAAATATGATTTTTAAAATTCATCGTAAGTTGAAGACTAGGTCTTTAAACCGAAATTGCTTTACCCAAGGGAGGGACGAGAACTTTTATTATCATTATTTTTAATCTTATTGAATTAAAGTATGCCAAAAACATTAAAAAAAACCCAAAAATCTTAGCTTTTAAAACAATCGCTACAAAAAGACAAATTTTAAAATTTTGTCGAAGGACGGACTAGGACATCGATCCCAAACGACCTCGTCCTAAATAACAAGGGAAACAAAATTTTAAAATTAATTACTTAATTGTTTTAATTAGTATAAGATATAAAAAAAATATATACAAACTCCGCGACTTGCGGAGTTTGAAAGGGAAAAACACCGCGACTCGCGGAGTTCTAAAAATACCGAAAAAAAATAAAAGGGGCAGAACTGATCAGTCCCCAACCCACACCACACATACAGCGAAAATACTGCGCGAAAAAACCCGAAAAACACCCCCAAAATCACAATTTTTAACCGTTAATCATCAAATCTTTTACTAAAATCATGTTGAGAAGGATGCTATCAAGGAATTACTCAAGAAAAATGGTAAATTTCTACACCTAAACACCATTTAATCCGAAAATTAGTGTTCTTGAGCAATTTTTTCCTCAATTTGATTTTGATGCTTTTTAGTGTAATTATGCTTAAATTGCTTATGTATTATGCTTGTATAACCTAGATTGATGCTATTTAACATGATTAGAAGCCTTAAACTTCAAATTTTGAGTAATCTAGGGTTTGTGTTCTTGAGCAAATTTGGGGCTTTTTGATATAGCAGGTTATGGCCGATTTTTGTCATGAATTGTTGCTAAATTAAGTAGTGTAACATGTTTAGGTAGTTAAATGATCCAAACTTTGAGCCTAAACATGATTTTGAGAATTAAAGTGGACTTTTTCAAGTCTAAAAATTCATGAACTTGATTTTTGAAAGATAATGCCATTTGAAACTTGTTTAATTGCTAGTAATGATTATTTTGACACGTTATTTGAGTTGAATGCTTATGAACTTGGCAAACATTTTCGTATATGCTTATTTGAAAAAGTGTAGATTTGATAAAAATATGAAAATGAGCTTAAGTTTGATATAAATTGATCATGTCATTGTAATTATTTTGATTGATGATTTTGCTGACACTAATGAATATTTGGATGCACAAAAATTGTGTTTGATGTGTTTTGCAGACTGAAAGGGGTGAATCTTCATCCCAAGCTCGCAATGCTCCTGCTGAGAATGCGGAACAACAGGAGGTGGATAGCTACTACAAGCAAGATATACCTCATCCAGTCATGACATTTTCTGATATGCACTTGGAAGATTTGCACCCGAACCTGAGATTTGACAGACTTTGGATAGATTATCCAAAATACTAAAGGGGTTTGCATACTCTTCATTCTAAAGTTGTTGAGGTACCTAGGGTCATAGAATGGGGACCATTAGAAGCTGTAGAATTGGCCGGGCCAATTAGGGAATTACTTGCACAGAGGTATGGTAATTCTACTTTTAACGACTGGGTACGTTTATTCACCATGCGTAGACCTGTATATAAAGTATGGTGTGAAGAATTGTTGTGTAGTATAGAATTAAATGATCGGGTAGCTAGTTAACCGATCGATCTTTTATTAGATTTTTGTTAGGAGGTTCGATGCGCCACATGTATTTACTAGACATGGCTCAGGCTTTACGTATATATACGCCTGAGGAGTTAGCATCTGCCGATTGTAGAGGGTTGATACTAAATGGTAGAAAGATAGATGAAAATTTTGATACACATGGTGTATGGAGTCAAATGACAAGCCATCACCGATTCAAAGGGGGAAATTACTCTTATTTGGATATAGATAGAGCTGAATTAAGAGTAATTCATAGGTTTTTAGCTAATTCGATTACACAAAGAGGTAAGAACAAGGAAAAGGTAAATGAACAGGATTTGTTTTACCATATGTGTATTCGAGACCCACAAAGCGCTGTAAGTATACCTTATTGTGTGGGTTATTATTTATCAGCTATGGTTAGAGGGATGAGACCGCATAGCATAATAGGAGGTGGTATTTTTATTACTTTGATTGCTGAATATCTCGGTGTGGATATAAGTCGGGGGGATTATTAGTCGAAGAACCAGAACCCCGCGATACAATAGGTTTAAATGTATACCATGGTGCGAAAGTTTTGAAGAGGCGAAATAACGCCGCAGTACAATACCATGGTAGACATCCACAGGTTGAGAGAAACCAACAGCAAGGTAATGTAGGAGGGGGAAATGAAATGCAAGAAATGCAAAGGTTTATAGCTTCACAGGAGTACGAAAATGCTAGACAGAGAGCATTTGAAGATTGGCAAGTTCATCAAAACCAAATCATAGCTCATTGCCAACATATAGGTAGAAACTATATTCCTACTCCAAAACCCATATTCCCTCCCTGGTCTATAGAGATGCAACCACCGTATCCTACGTATAACCCAGCCGAAGCATTTTATAGCACCTATGGTTATGCATGGAACCCCTATTGGTATCAGTATCATCCCTAGTCTACTTAGTTTTATTTATTTTGTAATTTGTAATGTTGATACGTTTAATAATTATGTTAATATTGTAATAGTTTTTATAATTTTCTAACTTTTATTCTTAGATTTTAATAATTTTTGAATGTGGGGTAATATACCAAACTTCAAAAATATGTATATATGTTTGCAGTTTATCTTATGTACACAACAGGGTAAAACAACGCATTTTCAAAGACTGGCATTAAGTTCAGCAAAAGCAACTAATTTTGAAGACAAGATGCAAAATATATGTGAAATAACAACAAGACGGAATGAACAAATGATGTGCACCATTTATCATTCAGCAAACAAGCGCCAATATATTTGGAAACTTAGGTAAAATTTAATCATTTTCACACAAATCACCCTCAATAATTTAAATTGTTACTGATTTCTTGCAAATGAGGGCATTGCAAGATCTTAAGTGTGGGAAGGGGTTAAATTCTTTCGAATTTTAAAATTTTTATCTTAAACACTGGGTTACCATTAAAAATACTAGTAAAGCAGTAGTTGTATTAGAATCTAGTGCTCTCTGATAATAAAGAACAACCCTAGTCTTATATACTGACTACCCAATTCTAGTAAAATTTTTCAAAATTTTCAATTAAATGAACTCAAAATCATGTTTATACATATTTATGAACGATAAAACTAGGTTTTAACACCGAAATTATTGTAACCTCGGAAAGGACATAAATTGAGAAACAAATCAAAATGTTAAAATTCATTTAAAATGGAATAGAGGACAATAAAAAGGAAAATAAAAGCCAAGTGTGGGAAAATTCTCCAAGTTATTCAAAACATATATCACATATTTTTGTACAAATAACTGAAAATACTTTTGCTTTGGACTAAACTAAAAAGTTTTACCTGATTTACTGTAAGAAAGATGGATCTACACGATGAATCAATTCCATCATTAAAAGGAAGTAAAGTCTTCCGAAAAAGACACGCGCTTCTTGATTTAGGTCAAGAAGTTGTCGTCCAGACCAGCTGTAGGTTGACGAAAAATCTAGAAAAGTCATCACTAAAATCAGTAGGAAATCCACGGACCTCAGCATTAAACAGGGTCGCCAAGTGGTCAGATTTATCCTAACCATGAGAAGGATTTATCTCGTAAAATGGGGGGCACCATGCAAATTAGCTGGATAAGACTAATGAATCAGATCCCCAGAAAGGATAATCTCCTTAAAAGATCAAAAATCAGCTTATAAGCCTGATATTACTCAATCCTTGAGATTGACCTTAAAGATTGAGAATTACAAACTCATGGAATTCAATGATATCTAAACTCGAGCTTGAACGAGAAAATATTTTGATCAAAATTACAAACCGATTTGTTTTCTGAAAACCCTATTTTCAATGCGTTTATTACCATTGAACGTAAAATCCTAGGAATTCACCTGGAATTCATTAGGTCACCTGAACTAAATCGGGTGTCAACCGTAAGAACGGTGGTTGCATAGTGGTCAAAGACAGGACCTTGTGCCAGACCGAAAAATCATAAGGGTGAGCTTTACTATTGCTCCTACCAAGGATAGTAATTGCGTCCGACACGTTATAGACCATAATTAAAAGCATGTCAGGGGACATTGCCTTAACAGTTGCTTGTTCAAACGCTTTCCTTTACAACCAGACGGTAGTTTACTGAAAGGTAATATACGGGACAAGTAAACTGGACGTGTTGCTTTCCAAATACAAGGTTAGCAAGTGGGTGACACAAAACCGCAAGTTTTGAGCTAAAATTTTCAAATCTGAAACCCACCAAACCCACAAAAATATTTTGCAAACACCGGTGAAGGGTTATTCCGGAAAACTTATCTAGGGTAAAAACTAGATTTAATTTTCAAAAGATCAAATGTTTTCATAAAGATCCAATTTCCTTAATGGATCTAAATTTTTATAGTCATGTGGGACTGTAAACCATATCGTTACTACCATTGTTTATACCGCCGTATAGAAATCACTGATGTACAAAGTGTGAAGAATAAAGAAGTGATTCTAGTATTTCAAGACGATATTGCTTGAGGACAAGCAACGCTTAAGTGTGGGAATATTTGATAATGCTAAAAACGAACATATATTTCATTGCATTATTCCTCAAGAAAGACAAGCTTTTAGTTGCAATTGTTCTATTTACAAGTGATATTCGTTTAAATAATAAAAGGTGAAGACAAAAGACAGATTCGACGAATTGAAGACGCAAACGACCAAAAAGCTCAAAAGTACAAAAGACAATCAAAGAGGTTCCTATTATTGATAAGAAATGTCTCGAAATTACAAGAGTACAAGATTCAAAACACAAAGTACAAGATATTAAATTGTACGCAAGGACATTCGAAAATCCGGAACAGGGACCAAAGTCAACTCGCAACGCTTGACGCAACGGACTAAAAATTACAAGTCAACTATGCACATAAATATAATATAATATATAAATAATTCTTAAAAATTATATATATATTATATTAATATTTAAAACCGTCGGCAGACTAAGATCCAATTTGGAGTGAGCTGTATTTTCAAACTCCGCGACTCGCGGAGTTTGAAGGCAAAAAGGGCCGCGAGTCGCGGAGCCTCAAATTCTGAGACTCCCTATAAAAGCAAACGAATTCTGATCGCAAAAACCAACATATATCCATCCTCTCTATATCTATACGTAAATATTTATATTTATATTTTAATTTTAATTTTAATTTTAATTTTAATTTTAATCCTAATAATAAGGGTATGTTAGCGAATATTGTAAGGGTGTAAGTCGAAATTCTGTCCGTGTAACGCTACGCTATTTTTAATCATTGTAAGTTATGTTCAACCTTTTTAATTTAATGTTTCGTAGCTAAGTTATTATTATGCTTATTTAAAACAAAGTAATCATGATGTTGGGCTAATTACTAAAATTGGGTAATTGGGCTTTGTACCATAATTGGGGTTTGGACAAAGGAACGACACTTATGGAAATTAGACTATGGGCTATTAATGGGCTTTATATTTGTTTAACTAAATGATAGTTTTTTAATGTTAATATAAAGATTTACAATTGGGCGTCCCTATAAATTACCATATACACTCGATCGGACACGATGGGCGGGGTATTTATATGTACGAATAATCGTTCATTTAACCGGAAACGGGAATGGATTAATAGCCACTAGAATAATTAAAATAGGGGTGAAATTATGTACAAGGACACTTGGTATAATTGATAACAAAATATTAAAACCTTGGGTTACACTCAGTCGACATCCTGGTGTAATTATTAAACAAAGTATTAAAATCTTGTTACATCTTAAGTCCCCAATTAGTTGGAATATTTAACTTCGGGTATAAGGATAATTTGACGAGGACACTCGCACTTTATATTTATGACTGATGGACTGTTATGGACAAAAACCAGACGGACATATTAAATAATCCAGGACAAAGGACAATTAACCCATGGGAATAAACTAAAAATCAACACGTCAAACATCATGATTACGGAAGTTTAAATAAGCATAATTCTTTTATTTCATATTTAATTTCCTTTATTTTATATTTAATTGCACTTCTAATTATCGCATTTTTATTGTTATTGTATTTAATTGCACTTTTAATTATCGTACTTTTTAATTATCGCAAGTTTATTTTATCGCACTTTTATTATTCGCAATTTCATTATCGTTATTTACGTTACGCTTTAATTTAAGTCTTGTATTTATTTTTAATATTTTACATTTGGTTTTAACTGCGACTAAAGTTTTAAAATCGACAAACCGGTCATTAAACGGTAAAAACCCCCCTTTATAATAATAATATTACTTATATATATATTTGTATTTTTATAAAAGTAAACTAATATAGCGTTAAGCTTTGTTTAAAGATTTTCCCTGTGGAACGAACCGGACTTACTAAAAACTACACTACTGTACGATTAGGTACACTGCCTATAAGTGTTGTAGCAAGGTTTAAGTATATCAATTCTCTAAATAAATAAATATCTTGTGTAAAATTGTATCGTATTTAATAGTATTTCCTACTAAAATTAATAGCTATTTTATATACACCTCGCCTAACTATCAATTATTCATGGCGATAGACGAAGAAGACTTGTGCCGATATGTTCTTTTGCACTGGCACGTCGTTTTCTTGTTAGTGGTGGCTTGGCTTTTCTTGCCCATGTTGTTGATACTCGTGATGAGCCACCACCTATTCGTGAAATTCCGGTGGTTAGGGAATTCGAAGACGTTTTTCCGGACGAGTTACCGGGTGTTCCGGCGGAAAGACAAGTTGAATTTCGCATTGAGTTGGTTCCGGGAGCTACTCCCATTGCTAAAACTCCTTATCGTTTAGCACCAACGGAAATGCAAGAGTTTTTAAATCAAACCCAAGAGTTGCTCGAGAAGGGTTTCATTCGACCGAGTGCTTCGCCGTGGGGCGCTCCGGTTTTATTCGTGAAAAAGAAGGATGGTAGTATGCGGATGTGCATCGACAACAGGGAGTTGAATAAAGTGACAATCAAAAATCGTTATCCACTGCCTAGGATCGACGATTTGTTTGATCAACTCCAAGGTGCGACGTATTTCTCTAAGATCGACCTACGGTCCGGCTATCACCAAATGCGGGTCCGTGAGGAAGATATTGAGAAAACGGCTTTTCGAACGCGTTATGGGCATTTTGAGTTCGTAGTTATGCGTTTTGGTCTTACGAATGCACCGGCGGCATTCATGGATCTTATGAACCGAGTGTGCCAACCTATGCTGGACAAGTCGGTAATTGTGTTCATTGACGACATACTTGTTTATTCAAAGAGTATGTGTAACGACCCTGGTTTTTCCTACGTTATTTATTAATAATTATTATTATTAATACGCTTGATTAAACGAATGTATGTTATTACATTTACATGTTGCTTTAATTGCCCGTACTTGAACTTTAAATGCCCGAAACGTCTTTGTGACACCCGGAACTTGCACGAATAATATTTTAAGATATTATTTACATTCATGATTAATTTTATTAATCATTTTATTTAACTAAAGCTATTAGTTAGTTACTTGGGCTTATGTTGGACTTTTAGTGGACTTACATGTTACTTGCATACAACTTGGGCTTTATACATGTACATGGACTAGTGTAAGCCCACCCTACTTATTACTTGGATTAATTAGCCCACTCTTGAAGCTTGTAAGTATCATTTAGCTTGGAACTAACTAGTTTGACCATTTGGAATCTTGTTGGCTCACTATCCCCATGCACACCACCTTATTGTCCAACTTTAAGCCTTCTTTACATGCAATTATCCAACAAACTTCTTCCTCCCTCCAAATTGCTGCAGAATGCCGAGTTTTAGCATGCCCATATGGGGTGTTTTGATTTCCATTTTTCATTTACAACTCACTTGAAGTCTTCTCTCAAAACACACACTTGATTCCTCTCAAACTTGCTTCATTCTCTCTCACTTTTTCTCTAGTTCTTGTAAGTAATATTGAAGACATTTCTTCTTCTTCTTTCTCCTTAAAAACCATGGCCTTCATCATCTTAATCATCATCATCTTTTGTTGTTTGTTACTTAATCTTGTTGTAGTTTAATTACTTGTAAGTTACTAGTTATTATTTACTTACTTACTTGTCTTTATTTACTAAGTTACAAGATCAAACTTTCTAGTTTTGATTCTTCATATTTATCTTGTTATAACAAGAACATCCAAGAACATAATCTATCTAGTTATGTTCTACATATTTTGTTTCAAAAGATTTAAAGTTATAATCTTTATAATTGTTACTTGTGTTCTTGTTTGTTGTATGTTACTAGAATACCACCTTCATGGTTGGTTTAGGCTTATCATTCATTTTCTTTATTTCTTATTATTAGTAGCTTACTACACATTTGAACAAGGACATGAAACCAACAAGAGCTTACACTTTGGTGCAAGTATCATGGATCCAACACTTGGTTGTGATCTTTCTTAGTGTTCATGAACTTGTTCATAAACTTACATGTAACCTTGGTTCATCAAACACTTACAACACTTGCACTTGAGTTATGATGGACAAACCTTGGTCAAAATGATGTTAACACATCAACGAGTTGTACACTTGAAGCTATACGCATCAAGGATGAGAACCATGATGAGCATCAAGCACCAAGACACCGGAACTCACCTAAAACCCACTGTTTCTGTCCAAAAGTTTCTGTTCAGCTATTTCTGGAACAGACCAGTAGACCTGGGCTGTTCTAACCTTGATTTTTAGATAGAACTTTTCAAGTAGATAACTTTTCATATAGGACTCGTCTTAATCCGAGTTACGGTTTAGGATTTATGGCCCTCCGATCGTTACCATGTCCTTTAACGTTGTGCAGAAATTTCTGACCTACTCGCACTTAGACCGTCGCCACGGTCAAACCAAGACGAGTTTGCTTCTGTAAATTTTACCACACTTAAGGGACTCATAGACGGAGCCATGACCACTGGTCTCACCTTAATTCAGTAAGGGTAGAGGCCGTGGTGACTGACCGAAGTCAGCCTTTGTTTTAAACGACTTTCATAAACGAGTCTTACTTGTTACCTTTTGTTTAATGATGATTGATGATGACCCTTATGACCTTAATTACGTACTTGTAAACCTTTTGAGACGACTTATTGACTTAGTGCTATTTGACTTAGGTTGAGGACGTTTGGACCGTTACTTGCACACCACTTTCCGACTACTACCTTACCATTACTACTAATCATTGTGAGTTATAGCATTCCCTTTTTACTTTAACTTATTTTGGGAACTGAGAATACATGCGGATTTTATGTTTTACATACTAGGCACGAGTACTTAAACTTTATATATGTGTGGGTTATATAACGGCAGAAACATTCCCTTTAGCTCGGTAACGTTTAATCATTGGTTTTTGAACCGTGAACGCGAATCTTAGATATGGATCCATAGGGTTTGACATCCCCACTCGGGCTAGTAGCGCTAGCATTTAACGAGTGTTTAATACTTCGAGGTTATACGCACTTGCCAAGTGCACTTTAAGGGGGTACATTAAACGTTAAGTTAGTTACCGGGTGCCCACGGTTAAGCATATACTTTTACATACTTTTGAAACGCTCGTTGTAGCACTGAAATCTCGTGGCCTACTTACATTACTGTTATACTTAAACTATAGCTCACCAACCTTTGTGTTGACCTTTTTAAGCATGTATTTTCTCAGGTGCTTGAAGTCGCTTCCGCTATCTTACTAGTCGTGCTGTAGAACCCGCTGCCTAGAGTTGTTATCGCATGACTACTTATGTTGCATTCAAACTTTTTACTTATGAACTTATGTTATGTAACGACCATCATGGTCACGTACACTTATTTAATGCTTCTACTTAGCGAAGCATACTTTTGATTTGTAAAACAATTGACGTATGTTATGACGTCACTTTTATTAATGAATGCAAACTCTGTTTTGAAAACGCATATAGTACTTAACCTTGTAATGATCCTGTTGATGATGGTCCGTACATGATGATTTAGTACGGGGCGTAACATTTGGTATCAGAGCATTGGTTGTAGGGAATTAGGATGCATTAGTGAGTCTAAGACCGACCCGAGTAGGATTCACTAATAGGGCTAATCTACAACTTGTTAGTTTACTTGTTTCCGCTGAACTTACTGCATGCTGCTGCTTACTATTACTGCTATATGCCGTATGCTACTACGTGATTTCACTACTGCATGCTATTACTTGCTTTCGATTGCATGCTAGTTTCGTACGATTACTGATATTGCCATGCTACTTATTGTTATACATGAATTAAACTGTTGGCCTATTATTTGCTTGCTTTATGACATACTGACATGGAAAATTTATTTTTCCTTGTTCAGATGTCGGACGTTCCACCTACTGACATCCCGAGCGGCTCAGGCCCCGTTGTTCCTCCCACTGCTGCACCTGTTGCTGCTGCTGCTGCTGCTGACATTCCGGCCCCGACACCCACTGGCGACCCCGGCGCCTCTAGTTCTGGAGCTAGCTCTAGTGTGCCTATCCCGGCGTCTTCTTCCAGACCCCTGAGGCAACTGGCTCGCATTGGTGGCATGGAGATCCCCGCGGAGTTCGGGGAAGGACCCTTCCGTAATCACTTTCGCACACCTTGCCGACGCACTGCCGACGGCCGCTTAGCCGTGATTACGCCAGGCCGACACCGACAGATGCTGGCCGCTTTCGGATACGTTGAGCCACCCGCACCACCACCGCATGATTCAGACGACGGTTCTTCCACCGATGCTTCTTCAGACGACACCTCATCTGACGACTCCAGTGATGAGGAGGATCCCGCTGACCGACCGATTCAGGCACCTTCTACCCCGCCGAAGAAGCGGTATCGCTTCGCTGGCATAATTCCTGGTCGTACTGTCACTGACGCTTATGGTCGGCGTCGTAGGATCACTGCTCGTAAACGGCTGGTGCCGTACCCCGCCGATCCACTGATATTACCGTCTCCCCCCAGAGCTGGACCATCCACTTCAGCACCACCGGCTCCACCTGCACCGCCAGCACCACCTGCCCCACCATCTTCCTCTAATGAGGAAATGAGGCGGGAGATTGAGATTCTCCAGACTCGAGTTACTGAGCTCGAGGAGCAGTTGGCTCATGTTTTGGACATCTTGTACCCACCATCGCCATAGGACTTTGTACTAGATTCTGTATTGTAATCTCTTTTTGTAATTTCATATTTCACTTATGTAATGTACGAACTTATTGTAATGTATGAACTTATTATCATTAATGAATGGAATTTGTGTTGTTTCTTTGTGCGCGAGTGTTCTATTTACGTTATCATATCATGGTTTTGTGGTACTTATATATGCTTGCATTACTTAATCAACATGTGTTGTGCTGTTTTCATGTTGGTTGTTATATACTATATTATTATTATTTGCATAATGGATTTTGACTTGAGTCAAAATGTTTGTATAGAACATCATGGCCAACGGAAGAACCACACCTACCGCCGCCCAGATTGAAGACATGATTAACGAACGTGTCGCTGCTGCACTAGCTGAAAGACAACCCCAAGTTCCACCACCACCGCCTGTCAATCCACCTGTCGTCCGAGATGGGTGTACTTACAAGGAATTTCAAAACTGCAAGCCACACTACTTCAGTGGCACTGAGGGACCCGTCGGTCTCACCAGATGGTTCGAAAAGTTGGAATCGGTGTTCAGGGTTAGCAATTGTTCTGAGGCTAACAAAACGAAATTTGCATCTTGCACACTTTCTGATGGCGCGCTCACATGGTGGAATACCATGGCCCAAGCGAAAGGAATTGATGAAGCGTATGCTACGCCTTGGGAAGAATTTAAATGTGCTATGATCGAGGAATACTGTCCGAGAACCGAGATTCAAAAGATGGAAATCGAATTTATGCAATTGAAGACCGTAGGGAACGACCTTAACAACTACAACCGTAGGTTTTTGGAATTGGCTCTTATGTGTCCAACCATGGTCACCCCCGAATTTAAGCGTTTGGAGAAATACTTCTCGGGACTTCCTAAGTCCATCAAGGGTAATGTTACCTCATCCAAGCCACCAAGTGTTCCCGAAGCAATGCGCATGGCGCATACTCTCTTGAATCAAATCATCCTTGACGAGCCGGAGAAGGCTAAGTTCGAAACTGTTAGTGGCGAAAAGAGGAAATGGGACAACAACCACAACAACAACAGGGGTAGGAACTATGATCAAAACCCGGCAAAGCGACAAGAAGGGTTTAGGCAAAACAACAACATGCACAACAACAACACCAACCCCAACAACAACAACCGCACCAATCCGAACTACAAAGGAACCCTACCACAATGCAATAGGTGCTACAAGCACCACACTGGGTATTGCAATGTTATCTGTGAGAAGTGCCAACGATCTGGACATGTTGGCAAGGATTGCAAGGTTACCACTTTGAATGTGAAGCCAAACCACAACAACAATGGGCCTAAGAAGTGTTATGAATGTGGAAAGACGGGCCATTTCAGAAACGAGTGTCCTAACAAGCGTAAGGATGGCGGACCACCACGTGCTAGAGCCTTCAATGTTAATGCAAGGGACGCTCGCGACAACCCCGACTTGGTGACAGGTATATTCAAGATCAACAATCTTTTAGCTTCTGTCCTATTTGATACTGGTGCCGATAGGAGCTATGTGTGTAGACATTTTTGTGATAAGTTAGATTGGTCGTTAGTTCCTTTGAAGGAAAGTATGCTTGTCGAGGTAGCCAATGGAAAACTTGAAAAGGTTGACCATATTAGTCATGGAGCTATTATCAACATAGCTGGTGCAGATTTCGAAATTGATTTGATACCTATCAAACTGGGAAGTTTTGACGCAATCGTCGGTATGGATTGGTTGAGCAAGATAAAGGCCGATGTTATCTGTGGAGATAAAGCACTTCGCATACCTCAAGGAGATGGCGAACCACTGGTTATCTATGGAGAGAGATGTACCTCGAAGTTGAACCTCATTAGTTGCGTGAAAGCGCAAAAGATTATGAAGAAGGGACGCTTTGCTGTCCTAGCACATGTGAAAGCAGTAGAAACTGAGGTGAAGAACGTGAACGATGTGCGTATTGTGAACGAGTTTTCCGATGTCTTTCCCGAAGAACTGCCTGGATTATCGCCACCGAGGGCAGTAGAGTTTCAGATTGACTTAGTGCCAGGAGCTGCACCTGTAGCTCGCGCACCTTATAGACTCGCACCTTCCGAGATGCAAGAATTACAGAGTCAACTACAAGAGCTATTAGATCGAGGGTTTATCCAACCAAGCTTTTCGCCTTGGGGCGCACCTGTGTTATTTGTAAAGAAGAAGGATGGATCCTTCCGTATGTGTATCGACTACCGTGAACTCAACAAATTGACTATCAAGAATCGATATCCTCTTCCACGAATTGATGATCTTTTTGATCAACTACAAGGATCGAGCGTTTATTCAAAGATCGATTTGCGATCGGGATATCACCAGCTGAGGGTGAAGGAAAGTGACGTGATGAAAACTGCATTCAGGACCCGTTATGGTCATTATGAGTTCCTCGTGATGCCATTCGGTTTGACAAATGCCCCTGCCGTGTTCATGGATCTCATGAATCGTGTCTGCAAGCCTTACTTGGATAAGTTTGTTATCGTCTTCATAGATGATATCCTCATCTACTCTAAGAGTGAAGAAGAACATGAGCAACACCTCCGATTAGTGCTTGAACTCTTAAGACAAGAGCAACTTTACGCCAAATTCTCCAAGTGCGAATTTTGGTTGAAGGAAGTACAGTTTTTGGGTCATGTTGTGAGCGACCAGGGTATCAAAGTTGATCCCGCCAAGATTGAAGCCATCAGCAAGTGGGAGACCCCCACTACTCCAACGCATATTCGCCAATTTCTAGGTCTCGCCGGTTATTATCGAAGGTTTATCGAAGGATTTTCTCTGATTGCGCGTCCTTTGACCGCACTAACTCACAAGGGCAAGAAGTTCATTTGGGAACCCACACACGAATCAGCATTCCAAACTTTGAAGAGGAAGTTAACCTCCGCACCTATCCTATCACTTCCTGAAGGCAGTGACGACTTTGTTGTTTATTGCGATGCATCGAAGAGTGGTTTTGGTTGTGTACTGATGCAACGATCAAAGGTTATTGCCTATGCCTCCCGCCAATTGAAGATTCACGAGCGGAACTACACTACACATGATCTTGAACTTGGAGCCGTTGTCTTTGCACTCAAATTGTGGAGACATTATTTGTATGGAACTAAGAGCACTATCTTCACCGATCACAAGAGTCTCCAGCACATCTTCGATCAGAAGCAATTGAATATGAGGCAGCGTCGATGGATCGAGACGCTCAACGACTACGATTGTGAACTCCGTTATCACCCTGGCAAGGCCAATGTTGTAGCTGACGCTTTAAGCCGAAAGGAGAGGACGGCACCTCTCCGTGTTAGGGCTCTGAACATCACCATCCATTCGAACCTCAACAACCAGATCAGAGTAGCCCAAGTTGAGGCTCTCAAGGAGGAGAACATATCTCACGAGCATTTGAACATACTTGTCTCTCGATTCGAGGTTAGAGAGTCTGGACTCCGATGTTATGCCGGAAGAATTTGGGTACCTTACTATGGAGATCTACGAAGCCTGATACTTGATGAAGCACACAAATCGAGATATTCGATTCACCCTGGTGCAGGTAAGATGTACCACGACCTTAAAGAACAGTATTGGTGGCCGAATCTTAAGAAGGACGTTGCGACTTATGTTGGTAAGTGTTTGACTTGCTCGAAGGTTAAAGCCGAGCATCAGAGACCTTCTGGGTTACTTCAACAGCCGGAAATCCCACAATGGAAGTGGGAAAGGATCACAATGGATTTCATTACTAAGCTGCCGAAGACGGTGGGCGGATGCGATACTATTTGGGTTATTGTTGACCGCCTCACCAAATCTGCACACTTCCTAGCGATGAAGGAAACTGATACAATGGAAAGACTTGCGCAACTGTACATCAAAGAGGTTGTATCTCGTCATGGTGTACCTTTATCAATCATCTCCGATCGCGATCCCCGTTTTGCTTCCAGATTTTGGCGTTCTTTGCAAGAAGCCATGGGAACTCGTCTTGACATGAGTACTGCTTATCATCCTCAGACTGACGGACAAAGTGAACGAACGATTCAGACCTTGGAGGACATGCTGCGTGCATGTGTCATTGATTTTGGAAAGGCCTGGGAAAGGCATTTGCCACTCGCCGAATTCTCGTACAACAACAGTTATCACTCAAGCATTAATGCTGCACCTTTTGAAGCACTGTATGGTCGTAAGTGCCGATCTCCTATTTGTTGGGCCGAAGTAGGCGAAAAGCAAATCACCGGACCCGAGGTAGTTCACGAAACCACGGAGAAGATTGCTCAGATTCAAGCTAGACTTAAGACTGCCCGTGATCGCCAAAAGAGCTATGCCGATCTTAAACGGAAAGACTTTGAATTTAATGTTGGTGATCGTGTAATGTTGAAGGTTGCACCTTGGAAAGGTGTGATCCGTTTTGGAAAACGTGGAAAGTTGAACCCACGATACATTGGTCCATTCGAGATCTTGGAACGTGTTGGACCAGTTGCATACCGTTTGGATCTACCAGCACAATTGAGCTCAGTTCATCCTACCTTCCATGTGTCAAACTTGAAGAAGTGCCTTGCTGCACCCGAACTCATCATACCTTTGGAAGAACTTACTATTGATGACAAACTCCACTTTGTGGAGGAACCTGTTGAGATTATGGATCGTGAGATCAAAACTTTGAAACGCAACAAGATTCCGATTGTACGAGTACGATGGAATGCCAAACGAGGACCTGAGTTTACTTGGGAACGAGAGGATCAAATGATGCGAAAGTATCCTCATCTTTTCCCGACTCCTCCATCTACTTCAGCTTGAATTTCGGGACGAAATTTTCTTTAACAGGTGGGTAATGTAACGACCCTGGTTTTTCCTACGTTATTTATTAATAATTATTATTATTAATACGCTTGATTAAACGAATGTATGTTATTACATTTACATGTTGCTTTAATTGCCCGTACTTGAACTTTAAATGCCCGAAACGTCTTTGTGACACCCGGAACTTGCACGAATAATATTTTAAGATATTATTTACATTCATGATTAATTTTATTAATCATTTTATTTAACTAAAGCTATTAGTTAGTTACTTGGGCTTATGTTGGACTTTTAGTGGACTTACATGTTACTTGCATACAACTTGGGCTTTATACATGTACATGGACTAGTGTAAGCCCACCCTACTTATTACTTGGATTAATTAGCCCACTCTTGAAGCTTGTAAGTATCATTTAGCTTGGAACTAACTAGTTTGACCATTTGGAATCTTGTTGGCTCACTATCCCCATGCACACCACCTTATTGTCCAACTTTAAGCCTTCTTTACATGCAATTATCCAACAAACTTCTTCCTCCCTCCAAATTGCTGCAGAATGCCGAGTTTTAGCATGCCCATATGGGGTGTTTTGATTTCCATTTTTCATTTACAACTCACTTGAAGTCTTCTCTCAAAACACACACTTGATTCCTCTCAAACTTGCTTCATTCTCTCTCACTTTTTCTCTAGTTCTTGTAAGTAATATTGAAGACATTTCTTCTTCTTCTTTCTCCTTAAAAACCATGGCCTTCATCATCTTAATCATCATCATCTTTTGTTGTTTGTTACTTAATCTTGTTGTAGTTTAATTACTTGTAAGTTACTAGTTATTATTTACTTACTTACTTGTCTTTATTTACTAAGTTACAAGATCAAACTTTCTAGTTTTGATTCTTCATCTTTATCTTGTTATAACAAGAACATCCAAGAACATAATCTATCTAGTTATGTTCTACATATTTTGTTTCAAAAGATTTAAAGTTATAATCTTTATAATTGTTACTTGTGTTCTTGTTTGTTGTATGTTACTAGAATACCACCTTCATGGTTGGTTTAGGCTTATCATTCATTTTCTTTATTTCTTATTATTAGTAGCTTACTACACATTTGAACAAGGACATGAAACCAACAAGAGCTTACACTTTGGTGCAAGTATCATGGATCCAACACTTGGTTGTGATCTTTCTTAGTGTTCATGAACTTGTTCATAAACTTACATGTAACCTTGGTTCATCAAACACTTACAACACTTGCACTTGAGTTATGATGGACAAACCTTGGTCAAAATGATGTTAACACATCAACGAGTTGTACACTTGAAGCTATACGCATCAAGGATGAGAACCATGATGAGCATCAAGCACCAAGACACCGGAACTCACCTAAAACCCACTGTTTCTGTCCAAAAGTTTCTGTTCAGCTATTTCTGGAACAGACCAGTAGACCTGGGCTGTTCTAACCTTGATTTTTAGATAGAACTTTTCAAGTAGATAACTTTTCATATAGGACTCGTCTTAATCCGAGTTACGGTTTAGGATTTATGGCCCTCCGATCGTTACCATGTCCTTTAACGTTGTGCAGAAATTTCTGACCTACTCGCACTTAGACCGTCGCCACGGTCAAACCAAGACGAGTTTGCTTCTGTAAATTTTACCACACTTAAGGGACTCATAGACGGAGCCATGACCACTGGTCTCACCTTAATTCAGTAAGGGTAGAGGCCGTGGTGACTGACCGAAGTCAGCCTTTGTTTTAAACGACTTTCATAAACGAGTCTTACTTGTTACCTTTTGTTTAATGATGATTGATGACGACCCTTATGACCTTAATTACGTACTTGTAAACCTTTTGAGACGACTTATTGACTTAGTGCTATTTGACTTAGGTTGAGGACGTTTGGACCGTTACTTGCACACCACTTTCCGACTACTACCTTACCATTACTACTAATCATTGTGAGTTATAGCATTCCCTTTTTACTTTAACTTATTTTGGGAACTGAGAATACATGCGGATTTTATGTTTTACATACTAGGCACGAGTACTTAAACTTTATATATGTGTGGGTTATATAACGGCAGAAACATTCCCTTTAGCTCGGTAACGTTTAATCATTGGTTTTTGAACCGTGAACGCGAATCTTAGATATGGATCCATAGGGTTTGACATCCCCACTCGGGCTAGTAGCGCTAGCATTTAACGAGTGTTTAATACTTCGAGGTTATACGCACTTGCCAAGTGCACTTTAAGGGGGTACATTAAACGTTAAGTTAGTTACCGGGTGCCCACGGTTAAGCATATACTTTTACATACTTTTGAAACGCTCGTTGTAGCACTGAAATCTCGTGGCCTACTTACATTACTGTTATACTTAAACTATAGCTCACCAACCTTTGTGTTGACCTTTTTAAGCATGTATTTTCTCAGGTGCTTGAAGTCGCTTCCGCTATCTTACTAGTCGTGCTGTAGAACCCGCTGCCTAGAGTTGTTATCGCATGACTACTTATGTTGCATTCAAACTTTTTACTTATGAACTTATGTTATGTAACGACCATCATGGTCACGTACACTTATTTAATGCTTCTACTTAGCGAAGCATACTTTTGATTTGTAAAACAATTGACGTATGTTATGACGTCACTTTTATTAATGAATGCAAACTCTGTTTTGAAAACGCATATAGTACTTAACCTTGTAATGATCCTGTTGATGATGGTCCGTACATGATGATTTAGTACGGGGCGTAACAGTATGAACGAACATGAACGTCATTTGCGTGAAGTATTGAAGACATTACGAAAGGAGAAGTTGTATGCTAAGTTCTCCAAATGTGAATTTTGGCTAAGGGAAGTTCAATTCCTTGGTCATATTGTGAACAAGGAGGGTATTCAAGTGGATCCGGGGAAGATAGAGACGGTGAAGAGTTGGAGACAACCGACTACGCCTACGGAGGTCCAAAGTTTTCTCGGATTGGCCGGTTATTATCGTCGGTTTATCCAAGACTTTTCTAAGATCGTTTCTTCATTGACAAAGTTGAAGAGGAAGAACGCGAGATTTAATTGGGAGGACGAGCAAGAAATTGCTTTTCAATTGCTAAAAGAGAAGTTGTGTCAAGCTCCGGTGTTAGTGTTACCGGAAAGAGTGGAAGACATGACGGTTTATTGTGATGCTTCGTTAAATGGACTCGGGTGTGTTCTAATGCAAAGAGGTAAAGTCATTGATTATGCCTCTCGACAATTAAAGGAACACGAGACGAGATATCCGACTCGTGATCTTGAGTTGGCGGCGGTTGTGCATGCGTTGAAAATTTGGCGCCATTACTTGTATGGTGTCAAGTGTACGATTTATTCGAATCATAAGAGTTTGAAACATCTCTTTAATCAACGAGATTTGAATTATCGTCAACGTAGGTGGATGGATGTAGTAAAAGACTATGATTGTGAGATACTTTATCATCCGGGCAAGGCGAATGTGGTCGCGGATGCGTTAAGTCGAAAGAGTCATTACCCGGCGTTACGATTGGGATTGTTACGTATGATTATTACTAACAATTTTCTTGAAAAACTCGGCGTGATTCAAATAGAGGCTTACGTTCACAACAAGCATGCGGAGCGAATTGTGGGACAATCGGAGTTCATTACTATGGGCTCGCGTGGTTTGTTGTCTTTTCAAGAAAGAGTGTGGGTGCCTAAGATGGGTGATTACCGACAAGTGCTACTCGATGAAGCACATAAGTCAAAGTATTCCATTCATCCGGGCGCGATGAAAATGTATCTTGATTTAAGGAAAGATTATTGGTGGCCGGGCATGAAACGTGATGTTGTGAAGTATGTTGAGCAATGTGTCACGTGTTTGCAAGTTAAAGCCGAGCACCAAAAGCCATATGGTAAGTTACAACCGTTAGAAATCCCGAAATGGAAATGGGAGAACATTACCATGGATTTCATCACAAAGTTACCTAAAACGGCAAGAACCCAATTTGATTTGATTTGGGTTATAGTAGATCGATTGACGAAAAGCGCTTTGTTTCTTCCCATTAAGGAAGCGATATCGTCGGAGACCTTGGCTAAGTTATTTATCAAGGAAGTCATCTCTCGACACGGCGTTCCTATATCGATTGTTTCGAATCGAGATACTCGTTTTACATCTCCATTTTGGGAAAAGTTTCATGAGGATATGGGTACACAATTGAAATTGAGCACGGCGTATCATCCTCAAACGGACGGTCAAACCGAACGTACGAATCAAACTTTGGAAGATATGTTACGTGCGTGCATTATCAATTTTGGTGGTAGTTGGGACGAGCACTTACCTTTGGTGGAATTCTCGTATAATAATAGTTATCATACTAGTATTGGGATGCCACCTTATGATATGCTTTATGGGCATAGGTGTCGAACCCCGATTTGTTGGGGTGAAGTGGGACAAAAGGAAATCGAGAGTACCGATTTGGTTTTAGAGACGAATAGCAAGATTGATGTGATTCGAGAGCATTTGAAAAAGGCTCAAGATAGGCAAAAGTCGTATGCCGACAAACGTAGACGAACGATCGAATTTCAAGAAGGTGACATGGTGATGCTTAAGGTTTCGCCATGGAAAGGTATTATTCGATTCCGGAAATGAGGAAAGTTAGCTCCTCGGTTTATTGGACCATTTAAGGTTTTAGCTCGTGTTGGTGAAGTCGCGTATCGTTTGGAATTACCCGAAGAGCTTGCAGGGATCCATAACACATTTCATGTTTCCCATCTCCGTAAGTGTCTTGCGGATGATTCATCTTGGGTGCCATTAGATGAGATTGAGCTAAATAATAGGTTAAAGTATATTGAGGAACCGATTGCCATACTTGATGAGAATGTCAAAAGATTGAGACATAAAGAGGTAAGGACTTTTAAAGTTCAATGGCGTCGTAGTAAGGGTTCTGAATTCACTTGGGAGCCCGAAGAGTTTGTGTTGGTTTATCTTCCTTCTTGTCATGCGGCTTGGATCGCGAGGACGCGCTCCGATTCAAGTGGGGGAGAGTTGTAACACCCCGTTTTCCCGTACGTATCGGAAGGTACTTACTTAATCAATTGTACGTCCATAACTCGTTAGCTTGCGTAAATGTACGAATATATATATATATATATATATATATATATATATATATATATATGTGTGTGTGTGTGTGTGTGTGTGTGTGTGTGTGTGTGTGTGTATACTTGATAATGTGTGCACATATATATAAGTTTAAACATGGGTTTTGTTAGCATTAAGTCTTGTGAAACTATTGTGGAAGGCTAGTGAATATAGGAAGCGGGTTTGGATTGTACAAATTAAATAACATCGAAAATTATTTAAGATGGTCAAGCTGTTCAGATGCAGCCTTAAGCCGCGCCGCGGCAAATGGGTCCGCGCTGCGGCATATAAAGCAAACCTGGATCAGGGAATGGATTAAGAAGGGTCTATTTTCCCTTTATGTGTCGCGCCGCGACGATTGAGTCCGCGCCGCGACAGTTCTGCTGGACTGGTGTCGGACTTAGCTCATTTTAAGGGGTTTTAAGGGGCAAAATGGTAAATTGACATGTGGATCTGATGGGAGCATTAACTCTCCACCACATATTCATTTATTTCATTTCCTTTTCCATTTTCTTTCCAATTTCTCTCCCAAAACACAAAACCCACTTAGTTTAATCTTGAGATTTGGAGTTGGAGATTTGTGAATCAAACCTAGGAGCGAGATTTAAAGTTGTTCTCCTTGTTACTAGCTACGAGAAGATAGTCTTGGTAAGTTCTAACTTTATGTTTTAAGTTTTAATTGGTTAAAGGCTAGGGTTTGGGTTACTAGAGATTTGTATGACCCATTTGAGGGTAAAATGGGTGAGTTTGGGTTATGTTGTTGTAATGAAACCCTAATAGCCACAATCTAGGGTTTTGGCCTTGTGATTTGAGGTTGTAAGTGTCAATTGGTGTTGTTAGTCACTAATGCACTTTAAGAATTATGAAAGAAGTGTTAATGGGTAAGTTTGACTTGATTGTGAGTTTAAGTGATATAAAATGGGTCAAAATGTACTAGTTGACCTAATTAGATGAAATGGGTATGGATTACCCTAAGTTTGTATTAATTGAAGTTAATAGACTTTAATTCACTAGTCTTAATGATTAAAGTCGGGTCTTGGCCATTTATGGGCGGTTGTGAGTAGTTGAGTCATTTAATGCAACTTGGGTCATTAAATGCTCAAGTGGGAGTATTGTGGTTAATCCCATTAGTTGTGTATTGAATGTGTACCTATGTATTAGGTACTTTGCTCGAGGTATACAGAAGCATTTAAATCACCACCGAAGTGCTAAGGTGAGTGGAATAATTATATATGCATGTATATGATTTATTTGCTTGTGGGGTATGGTTTAAAGTTCAATGTTGACGATACCATACCCTAGTGTATATTTGTGTTATTGATGAGGGTTTAAAGTTCGTTGTTGACGATACCTCATACGTATGGAATTAAAGTTCGATGTTGACGATGCCATACGATTATTGTATTGACGTTGATGAGGGTTTAAAGTTCGTTGTTGACGATACCTCATATGTGGGTTTAAAGTTCGGTGTTGACGATACCACATTAATATAGGCGAATGGGATTTAAGTTCGATGTTGACGATACCATTCGTTGGGCTAGCCTTGAGATCTTGAGTACTACGGATGTTGTGAACATCATCGCTATACTTGTGTTTTAGCATATTGTATTGTTGTGTTATAAGCTATTGTTATACTAGCCTTGTTATCGTGATACTTAGCGTTATACATGTGAAAGGTATGCTAATTAGGTAACTAGTATGTATGCGGATTTGGTAAGTGTTTGCAAGTAAGTAGGTTATATATATGTATGTATAATTGTTGCACTCACTAAGCCTTACTTACCCTCTCGTTGTTTACCATTTTATAGGTTCCGGCTTGGACAAGGGTAAGGGCATACGTTTGGACTAGTGGTCTCCCGCTTATGTTATCGGGGGTGCTTTTGGTGTTAGCTTTTGAAGTTGGCCTAACGTTTTGGGTAGTTTAGCCCCAAACCATGCTCGAGGTCGTTTGGATTATAAACTATCCTCGCAGTGGGTCAAACTTGTATTAAACTTAATTAATGGCTTTCGTGCCTTTTGTAAACATTTAAATTGATGTACGTTTAAATGGAACTTGTGGAATGGTTTACATATTTAATTGGCGCATAAATGTGTATTATAAAAAAAAATTATCATATGGAATACGGGTTGGGTTGTTTCAGGGATGCCTATATTTTCCAATTCGCGACCATTTTTGATAATTGTTGCCCAAGTTGTGTTTTTTTGTTTGGCAGAAACAACATAATTTGATTCCAACCCGCCACCCGACCCGTAAAGACTATTGATAACTCGGACCCACAAAGAATTCGGATCTATTTTGTGCCTCCACCACCATTTACCAAGTAAAGCGCGATTTTTATTTTCTAAAGCACCAATATTTAATCCACCTTTATCGAATGGTAAGATGGTGGAATTCCAACTAATCCATGACATTTTATTATATTCATTAGTCCCTCCCAAAAAAAAATTTCGGCGCATACCTTCGAGTTTGTTTAATACGCATGATGGAGTTTTAAATAAAGAAAAAAATAGAGAGGGATGGAAGATAGAACCGATTTTATGAGCGTGAGTCTTCCACCATATGACATAGACCTTGCCTTCCAATCAGCGAGTTTCTTACCAAATTTTAAAAATACCGGTTCCCATTCTTTAGCTTTAGCCATATTAGCACCTATGGGTAACCCAAGATACAAAATTGGAAAAGAACCTGACATACATCCAAGCCAACTTGCCATAACATCAACCTCAGCATTGGACACCCCAACACCGAAAACACAGCTCTTGTTGAAATTGACTTTTAAACCTGCAACCTCTTCAAAACATTTGAGTAATTTCATCAAATTTCTCCCATTCCTTTTACTCCATTCTCCGAAAAACATCGTGTCATCGGCGTATTGAAGATGCGTTAATTGAATTTCATCTTTCCCGATCTTGACACCCGAAAAATAAATTTTTTCTTACAGCCATTTTCGTGAGATAATTAAGTCCTTCGGCTGCGATTATAAAGAGATACGGTGACAGGGGATCACCTTGACGAACACCCTTTTCGATAAAAAAATTCCTTAGTAGGAGATTCGTTGACTAACACCGAAAGAGATGCCGATGAAAGACATGCACCTATCCATGTTCTCCATCTACATCCGAATCCCATTAAAGCCATGATTTCCATAAGATATTCCCAATTAATCGTGTCAAAAGCTTTCTCGAAATCTACCTTGAACAAAAATCCTTTCTTTTTATTTGCCTTCATATCATCCAATGCTTCATTTGCCACCAAGATACCATCAAGTATGTATCGATTTTTTATATACGCGCTTTGTTCGTGTCCTACCACTGAAGATAGTACCTTGCTAAGCCTCTTGGACAACACTTTGGAAAGAATTTTGTAAAAAGCTACCTATTAAACTGATGGGACGATAGTCTGAAAAAACTTGTGGATCCGCTTTTTTGGGAGTAAAGATATAAAGGATGAGTTACATCCCTTAGAAATCTCTCCCACATCACAGAATCTAGCGAAAGCACCCATCAAATCATTTTTGATTATGTCCCAATGTAACTGAAAGAATGTAATGTTGAATCCGTCGGGACCAGGCGCCTTTGAACCCCTACAGCTTTTTATTGCTAAAAAAATGTCCTCTTCGAAAAATGCAGCCTCTAATGATGCCGATTCAAATTCAGCTAGTTTCATTTCCAAATCACCCTTAAAGCTGACCTTTCGTTGATGAGTGGAACTAAATCTATCTTTGAAGTATTTGAAGGCAGCTTCTTTTATGATTTTCGGTTTTTCATGCCAAGTCCCGTTGATGTTAACACCACGAATATTATTTTTATTTTGGCGCCTTCGAATTGAAGAATGAATGTATTTACTATTCTCGTCCCCCTCGATTACCCACTTTATTCTAGACTTTTGCTTTAGCATCTCAGCCTTCTCTTTATCTTTTTGAAGCCACTTCTTTCTAGTTTCGATCCAGGTAGCAATTTCAAGCTCATTAAGATCTCTATTGCCGAGACTATTTTCCCATTTTTCAACATCCTTTTGTAATTTTGATATCTCAGCATTTAAGTTGTTGAACCTTGGATTGAATATTGTTTTGAGACCTTCTTTGACATTTTTCAATTTATCTCTAACTACACAATCGGCTCTGCAATTTCTCGTTGGTAAAATACTAAAATCCATGCTCTTTTAATGATATCCAGGCTTTCTTCATGATCTATCCAACTGTTGAACACTCTCACCGGTTTAGGCCCAAAATCAGTGTTCGAATCCTTAAGCATAATGGGACAATGATCAGAGTGTTTTCTCTCTCGAGAGCAAGCTGTTAACCCTTCCCAAGTGGCTGCAACTTTTTCAGAAACTAGAAAACGATCTAATTTACTATATTTAATTCCTTCATCGCATATTCTGGTAAATTTCATCCCTCCTAAAGGTATTTCAATTAGTTGTGCCTTGTCGATAAACTCATTAAACATTCTTGCTCTATGTTCCATGAAAATACAATTTTTCCGTTCCGAACTTTTCCTTACCTCGATAAAGTCTCCACAAAGTATCCATTCTTCAAAATTGGCCTGCATTGTTAGCTTTAGACTTTCCCAGAATTTACGCTTCAGAGTATCACAGTGCGGGCCATAAACGTTAATAATGATAATGTCTGATGATTTCCCAATCCAACACCCCTTTATCGCGAGAAAAAAAATCTTTTTCAACCAATTGATTAACAGAAAACTTGTTTGGGTCCCAAATTAAAATAATGCCACCTGACTTGCCAACAGCCGATTTAAAAGCAAATTCAAAGTTTTGAGATCCCCAAATAAACTCAATGAAATGTTCCGTTGGTAGTGCATCGAAGCTCCGCGTCGAATACAATTTATTGCGTTTAGTTCGTAAAATTATTTAGAGTTGAATAGTGATGGCGGTGGAACTTAACTCGCGACGAATAGAAAAATAAATCCGTTTAAAAATTTTGATGGATTTTATATGGTATGTTTATATTAAATAGTGAATTTACTTTTTATATCCTTGAAGTTATATTTTATACCCCCGGAAAATTACAATAAGTACCCAAATGTGAGGGAATAAATTGTAAATTATAAATTTGTAAATGTCGATTATATTAATTATTCTTTTCAGCCCGTGGTGTTGACAAATTATAATAGTTCTTTTGAGTTTAAGAGTTCGTGGTGTCGATAAAATTTAAAAGTTCTTTTATATTTAAGAGCCCGTGACGTTAACAAATTTTAAAAGTGATTTTGGGTGGTTTTAGTAACTCAATGTCTACAATTTAATTTCTCACCGTTAATATCTTTTATTATATATAAATTATATACTACGTAAGATTTAGAGAAAATATGAGTGGATTAAAAATTTGTCATAGAACGTAACGTTAATAACTTTAAGTTATATTATTTTAGAATTATTATATACAATTATTTTTTGAATAAAAATGTAATACGCGAGTTTAACTTATAAAAGTTGTTAATCATTTCAGCAAAATAATGGTACTCGTGAGAGTCGTCATTTATAATTAATATTATAATAGTTATATTTGCGGGTTCATAAATATTTTAAGGACTTAAACTGTAAATTCAAATCACTTCCATATTTATTGCCAAAAAGAAATGCACCGATAGTAGTGCATCGATGCTCCGAGTCGAATAAAAGTTATTGCGATTAGTTCGTAAAATTATTTCGAGTTGAACGGTGATGGCGGTGGAACCTAACTCGCGACGAATATAAAGATAAATCCGTTAAAACAATTTGGTGGGTAACACAAATTGTTTCCTTATATCACGTTTTAGTAATTATATTTATGTAAACTAGCTTAAGACCTACGGATTTGCGGGTTTCGTCCAATAAAAAATCTGAAATATATTATAAATTACGTGTTACGTCAAGTAAATATTTGGCACAAATGTTGTATAGTAAATAATTACAATTATGAAGTGTGATATTGCAACTCCAATAAAAAGTAATAGTGTTCTGTTAACTATGATGAAGTAGTGTATAAGTTAGCTTAAACAAAAGTTGCATAACATGGTTAGTATAGTGTCAGCAGTCACGAATATCCTCAGTAGTCGGTCCACTTTTAAGCGTTCCTCCACCAAATGCCCTTGAAGTCTTCCTCCACTTTCTTCATCCTTTTTACCTATAAAAACGTATCACATGATAATCAGTTTTCTACTTCCGATTTATACTTATATTATGGTCAGCTACCTAAATTCCAAGATGAAAAAAAAAATGGTTTTAGTTTAAGTCGCAATTGTCAAATAATATTGATCGGAGATTAGCACACACCAGATAGCTCTGACAAGAAACAGTACTCCATAATCAAACTTATTATTGGTATTAATACAATAAATTTATATTAAGCTGTTCAATACTCATATGAGATATAAATATAATTATAGGCGAGTCTAGTTTAGTTGTAGTAAACATATCAGCATATACTTCTTATCCTAACTGAATGTCCATGAACCAATGCAAATAAAGCTCTTGTAATGTATTAAGAATACAAACTTCAATTTTGTTGAAATAAAATATAACCAGATCAGACCATCCAGTTCAATCAAAACGCCTAGCTTACCAATTTGCCATCAGTTGTATTGATTTGAGTCTTTATGAAATTTGGGAATTCGCAGACAAAATACAATAAATAAATGAACAGTATAAAACAAAAGATATAGAAATTAAACTAAAGATTCAGTAATGGTCACACTTGAAAATGTGGCCTTCTTCTTTATGCTTTAAAATTGGTGGTCTAAGAGGACAAACTAATATAGACACCAATCAAAATGACTTCCATGTGTCACATGTACTTTAACACCATCACACATACGAACTGTATTCAGTTTAGATAATTAGTTTTTTATATTCATTAAAGTTTCTCATGTAACTAACTAATTGTACTTTAACACCATCACACATATGAACTGTATTCGGTTTAGATAATTAGTTTTTTATATTCATTAAAGTTTCTCATGTAACTAACTAATTGCAACTAATTGGGTTGCAAGCAAAGTATTTAAATATTTAAATACCTCTAATTTAAACATCATGCATGAGTAATAGAATGACACACCTGCTCTGATTTGGCCAAATATTTTCTTATCCCGGATATCATCCAAAGTTCCCGTGATATATTGCCAGTTTGGATTGCACGTAAAAGTCAGGAAAAGGTTTGGATAACCAAATGATCTAAATAAAAAATTAATGCAATAGCATCCCGATAGTTTTCCACCGTATATCCAACACTTCCCGTGAAAGTTTGTCTGTGTTTCATGAACTTGCAACATTTGTTATGTCTGACTGTCAGTGAAGTAAACATCAAAAGTAATAGGTTCAAATATCATTTGACTTGTGACAAGCAGATTTTTTTGAGTTGAGTCCAAATACTACTACCAAGGGTGGCAAAACGGGAAGATTGGGCTTGTTCTAGATACATTTAGTGCATCTTTGCATCATACTTATTGTGTTACTAAAAAAAATTTAACTGTGAAACGGTCCTAGAGTGCATCTTTCTTTAAAATTTAATCTAAACACCAGCTAATATAATCATCATCTCGTAAACCATCTTTTAATTGTAAAGGAAGTGAATTTTCATCTAAACTAAAAGTACAGCCTTTCAAACTATCGGTTTTTTGGGTTAACCCGAATAGGTAACTGGTTAGCTACAATGATCAAACAGTCATGTTGGATTGAAGGTGATGATGTTGGTGATAACTCAGATGGGTGATCGAAAACTTTGTCGAAGACAGTCATAATCCGACGGGTCATATTGCAGGTCACCGGCGGGGAGATCTAATAAGTTTTAATGTGACTTTAACGCCATTTAAGTTAACTAATCTTAAAAACATAGAAATGATCATTGAAATTTTAAATATAAAGACCAAACACATACAGTACTTGTTGGGATACAATGAGTGATCTGTTAAATGGTTATAATTGATTACAACAAATAAAATAAAACCCAAATTAAATCAGTAAAAAAGTTCAGAAATTTACCAGGTGTTATAGTTTTTGTTAGTATGTTTTGATCGTATATCCAACACCATCCGTGAAAGACGGTCAACAACGGTTAAGAACGGTCGAGACGGTAAAAAACCGCCGAGACGGTCGATATTAATCTTTGACCAACGTTGACATTTTAGATAAATTTCAAAAATAAACCTTTCAAACATAAATATTTTGAATTAAAGGCAAATATCTATGTTTACTTTGAAATAATTATGTTTGAAATATATACAAAGAGTCAACGTTGGTCAACATCCGTCTAGACCCCATCTCAACCCCGTTTTTTCCGTGCGACGTTTTAAGGTCTCTACCGTCTCGACCCCGTCTCGCATCTTTTTCAAACTTGGATGCAAGAGATGACATATTGGTGGGCAGTTAGGGTTTCGATTATACGATATAAGGCGTATTGTTATAGACTAACCATATATGAAAAAGAAGACCCAAAAAACCTTGGATCAATAACGAAAACATCAATAAATGGATACCTGATTCGTGAGTGTAAGGTTCTGTGAGCATCTTCCTACTGATATAATCATGCAAACGAACTAATTAAGGACACCACCAAAATCATAATATAAACTCATCAAATATTTATAAAAACCCTAAATTCAATAATCAAACTTAATGTATCTTACCATGAATATAAAACTTAATCTTGGTCTTCATCAAAACAAAATCAGCACCAAGAAACTAATATACAAACTTCAAACTTGCACAAGTCTATAAAATTCAAACTTAAAAATTGTACAGTTTACCTTGATCATAAGTATAGAATACTTAGATTTGACCCACCCACAATGCCAACCTTATTGAGGGTGAATGACATTGACAAAAACACGCACAAAAAGACCTTTTTAAAAAATAAATAAGCAATGTATAACTCGTTGTAAAAAAAGATTATAATCATGTGTATCACAAAATCGGGTATCTCATTTTACTGACAATATCAAGGAAACAACTTAGTGGCACCACTATGCATGTAAAGGTTGAATATAAATTATAAGTTACCTCGTAAAGGTCAAATCTTGGTCCCTAAGAGAAATTAGTTACCTCATAAGAACTTTCAATCGATATATACCCACTAATCGCACCCAATCCTAAAAAAATAAAAATCCATATCACAACTATTTCTACGCTACATACCCATCCCTCAATATTTGGAATGCCGAGAAAAAATTCCCCTTCCCATTCATCCGAATCATCGGAACCACAATCAATATCAATAAAATGTATCAAAATTACCTTGAACACTAACGAATACAAAGGTTCAGTTCTAAAATGATGCCCTCCCAGATGTTTCGCTTCATAAACTCTTGTTTGATCTTTTACTGAATTTCTTAAAAAAATATCAACGATTCCCACATATTTTTATTCAACGAATCACCAACAAAAACCAACCGTTTACCCCTCAATAATTGCATCATCTTGCTTCCATCCAACCTACACAAATACAATCAAAATCACAATTCACAATCAAATTTAAGAGAAAACATTATATTCTACCATTCAATATTCCAATCGTTTATCCCAAAACAGACATGCTCAATTTAAATTACTAACCTATAGATGTTGAGTGTATTTTTTTTTTTTTTTTAAAAAAGAAGCAAGCAAGTATATAATATTACTAAATAAAAATAATTGGTTACATAGTGAATCGATTGATAACATATCATATCCGACAACTGACTTGTATTATCTTCCGATGGAATCGATTATCTGCAAGTTACGATAGCAGGATATAAATTCAATAATCTATAAACTATAAACTAAAATTATAATAATTAATTGATAACATTACAATAAGAATGGCGTATGCAAATCATATGAATATACTAATCAGTCATTTTCTAGCTTCTACGAACAATGAGTCAGAAATTAGAGACATGAAACTTATATTTGGGACATATAACATGTACTTGACTTTTGAGGTGGGATCATAAAGGATCCTTAAACAAAGCATTTAGGTTTTTTTGTTAAAAAAATTCAAGTAACACATACCTCTTTCACGTCATTACCTAGCAAATGAAAAAGATAGGTACGGGGAATCTCAAAGGGTTCGCACATATTAAACAAAACAATAGTTAAAACACGAAATATTAACTTTTATCGCAAAGTAAACAGATCCAAAGAATTTGATTTACAGAATACGAAAAAACACTCGATGGGACGCCATATTTAGCATACAAATTAAAGTAACAAATCGAATAGATGAAAATACCCTGTTTGATGGTGAACTTCGTGATGCCATTTTCCTACCAGCAGCCTCACACACTCATATAGTGTTAATAAATCTTAACATCTGCAAGATAGATAAGTGAAAAATCAATTCAATCTGAACCACTTTGACACACATTGAAATGTGACCCATTTGGCGAGTTCTCACACAATGGCTTCTACAAATCCAAACATCTGTACCAACCTACCACAAGCTTCACACACTCGTAATGATGAACTTTAATGTGACCAGCGTTGACCTATTAACTCATACGTTCTCGTTACCCCGACAATTAACAAATCACACATGATATATAAGTAAGAAAACCAGACATGTTGTACCATTAAAATAATAGTAATGTGATGGTTAATCAGAAGGTGTTCTACACCATGAAATAAGTGGCATTGTAAAATCAAAGTATCATTCTAATACGATGCGTCAAAAATCAAGCAACAAAAGTTAAACGAAATTTGCCAAAAAGATTTAAGTGTTAAACAATTGGATTACTTATTTTCGGTTCAACCAACCCATAAGAAGTTACATGTGTGTTACTCAATCCCCTGACCCGCCCACTATCCCACCTAGAGTTATTGGGTATATTCTGAAGTATACAAAGTCCAAGACGAAACTGAAATACATATCGGTTGAGGAATTTGTGGCTAAATTTTAAATACAGTAGGCTAGTTTTAACCCAAGGTGAATTCATCCATCAAATAAGAATATTCAACTATAAACCAGGTGTCTCAAATACTACGATCTATCTCATTGACATCAAAGTGAATACAAACATCAAATAAGGATATTTGATTATAAACTGGCTATCACAAATATATCAACAACACGTCGCAGTATCAAGTTCGAGAGATTTAAAAGTGCATCCATCTGAAGCATTTTAAACTAAATACTAACTTACCTATATCATTATTATCATTATCTCTTATACAACTGATAATACCACAACTTTTAAATCTAAAAGGTAATTAACGAAGAATTCATGATATCATCATGAATTAACATATATAGGGTTCATAATAATTACCTTATGTCAGACAAATCAAAATATTGCTAGGTTTCCACATCAACCACAATTCGAACAATATGACTCCTATTCCAGGCTAACAATAATCATTGTTTTTATTGTTAATTGACACAATATGAATATTTATAAGCGATGCTGTCGATATTCATCCAATTTAATCTTGAACAAATGGTAATAGATTACAAATACCAATGGATACTTCTATAGATAACAACCATGGAATTGTTTACAATTGTATACCACTGTAAATATACGAACAAGATATACTCCATAATAGACTAACTGAGTGACAGTAATAATCAACGACAGAAGAATGAAGATAAACACAGCCCAGTTGCCACACAAAATAATATAAGAATCAAGAAATTTATCACACAGTAGCGTGCATCACTAATTCCATAATATTAAAAATTAATACTTTTACCAATAAAAAATAAGAGGAACTCCGTACCCTTTGTTAAGCAAGAATTCGGTTATTCCATTCATCCAACAGATCTTGTACTCTGACAACCACAAAATCACTCGATTTGTCATTCAAACATAAAGCATGAAGATCGTAAAACCCTAATATTGAAAAAAAAAAATTGAAAAACTAACCCGAGGGCAGAATCGTAAAACCCTAAAATTAAAGAACGACATCAAGAATACTCACCCGCGGATGAATTCTGGAAAATCGAAGTTTGAAGATCGTCCGCATGCGATTGTATCGATCTCTTGTGATTGTATCGTGTCTCTGCTTCTTTAGATTTTTGATGTAAGGGTACAAATTCAATAATGCTACAAAAAGTATAACTCTAATATTTTTTTTTTTTTTTTTAATGTAAAGTATAGATAGATAGAAGATGGATATAGATATAATTACACGTTTTAGTTTGCAATGAAGAATTTGCTCCATTAGACCTATCTATCTATAGTTTCTATTAAATTTTTAAAATGATGACATCATAAATAAGCTATTTTTTTTGTTAAAAGAAATTCAAAATAAAAAAGAAAAATTTAGAGGACATCTCAGTGATGTCATTAAACAATTTAATTACAATTAAAAAAAATTAAGGTTTATTATATTATTACTCCGTATTATCGTACTATTAGATAGCAAATAATAATTCACCTACGCGGCTTCAAGAGCAAAAGCATTCCCAATTCTTCTTCCTCATATTTATCAAATCCCTTTTACAAACAGCAGAATCATAGAAATCACGATGGAATACACGATTTTAGCATACCCAAATCATAAATCGTCATCCGCAAACCCTAATTAAAAGCATATCGATCTGATGGGATCTAATCCTGCACCATTTTTCCAAACCCGAACTCCATTGTAGTCAGCTAGAGGTAATATTTCTTTCATCTACATAATTATCCATTATACATATATATATTTACTATCGACGATAGTCCCGTATTAAATAATCTGCGATGAATCATTAAATTACCCTTTCCATGTGTTCTTCCTCAATTACCATAGAAGAAGTGATAATGGTATATTCGGTATGTTACATGTGTGCCAATTCAGGCGATTTACCATTTGTTGCTGGCAGCCTGGCATTGCCCTGTGATCTATAATCTATCTTCTGGTTATATTGACTTATGTAAGTTCGTACATATATTTGTTATAAAGGTATACATACATAAATAAACGCATTATTACTCAACCAAGTTACTTTGTGTAAAGTTGTAAATTCATCTGAGATTTTGAATACTTGAACAGGTACCAGCATATATAGCAGAAATAAAACTTCAAAATCTACGTGGAGAGTGGTATCACTGTTAATCAGGTAACAAAAAACTCTAATAATTTGAATGTATATAATCTTCTCCATAACTGATGATATGTATTGGAGTATTTGGATCTGTGATGTGTCTAACTGGAATTTAGCTATGACTGTTATTATCATATTCAGAGTATGTCTTTGCCATCATTAATAAATTGCATTAGAGAACATATAATGGTTACGAACGTTACTCCATTATCTTTTGTTAATTGTTATCTTTTGTAACCTTTGCATTTTTGTTTGTAGCTTGCTCTTAACTGGAAAATTACACTTTGAATACCTTCATTACATAAAGTCTAAATGTTTAATTTCTAACAACTACCTTTTTATATATTTTTAGTTTAGATAAATATAATGCTTTCATGTACATGTGGTTTAACATTTTGTTTTGTTTGTATATTTGTTTAGTTTTAAAGGTTTACACAAGTAACTAAGTAGCAACATCTTATTGGATTCTGGATAATGAATGTACCAAAGGAGCACTACTATCATATATGTAGATAAATATTTTGCAATGATGTTATTATTTTGTCACTAGGTTCTAATATGAAAAATAAGTTTTTAAGACGCTCTAATAAAGATATTCATTAGCTTTTCAAATGCTCCAATCATAAGCATAAAACTACTTTTGTTTATTTGAAAGGTGTTATTAAGATGCTCTTGGTTAAAACTGCTAAAACTAATTAGTTGTTGATGAAACTATCTAAAGTTTCCAATGATGAAACTACTATCCATTTTCAACTACTATCCATTTTCTCAAACTTAAGTAACTTGGCATGTTGGTAAATATTTATGGCATTGTTAGAGGAGTAAGATGCGGCCATGTATGAATTTCTAATTATGTTCTTTATCTACTTATATACTTCTATCATTTATGATTTTAATCCTAGAAGAAATGAGCTTACGATAAGGGGTTGTTTTTGGTACTACGGGGTTCGTTTCGAAGAAGATGTGTAAAATATCGATAGGTGTTGGACTATTTAAAAAGGTGCAATTCAGCTGAGATATATCAACTGTATTGAATCATTTAATGACCAATACAGTGGGGTCTAATTGGCTGGGTATTAAGTCAGATAATGACAAATAAAGTATGGTCTAATTGGGTTGGTCAAAATGTGTAAAACTTAGCATCAAGGGTGGATGTAGCATATTGATGTTGTTTGTAGTTTGTGATTTTTAATTATATGCATGTTGGTTTGTTAATAAGATTGGAATTAAGGGATTTATTAGGAGTGATATCCAACAAGGGCATAACTAGATGTCTGGATATCACAAGGGTAAAGAAAAATTCTCAAATACACCCAAGAACAGAAAAGAAAAGGTTTTTTTTTTCTTTTTTTTTTAAAATCTTATTAAAAGAATTATATAAACATATAAATTTGAATGCATATGGTTGTTTTGCAGGTCTAAACCGTTGCTTGATTGCTCGACCAACGGCAAAAGGACAGGTGTCTTCAAGTCTCTTTCAACAAAGTAAGAAATTAATAATGTATTGCTAAACTAAACTTACAGAAATATAATATGATTTGTTGTATAAAGTTCGAATGCTTTTATATGTGATGATGACTTAATATATTTTATCAGCCAATCAGAAGCACCAAGTTTATGTACGAAACTAAGATGCATTATAGCGTTTTCTTCGTTTAGTTTTAAAAGTGATCAAAGAGCAGCTAAACGTAAAGAGGTAAGTCTGTATCATATAAGACTACTCTACTTCATACACTATTTACGCATGTTTAATAATGTTTTCATGTTATTAAGTTATTTTTTAATCATTTATTTTATTTTGATTGATTTTCACTGTAGTTCTTAAAGAAGCTAGCAAAAAAAAAAAGCAGCACCAAGATGGAAGAGACTCGACTTCAACCAAAACTGAAGGTTTTTTTTTTTTTTTTTACCTTAGTTGGACACATAATGGAATACCGAATACATATACATATACATATAACTATAATAAGTATAATATTATAGTTATTATATATTTAAAATAACCTTAAAAATGTTGTTTCCATTACAGGAGAAAGCAAGGAGTGGCAATAAAGAGTTGCGCTGCTGAACTATGCTAGAAGTTAAAGGTGAAACAAAAGCAGATAAGGTAAGGTTATCGAATTTATCGAATCTATCAGCTTTTCAAATGCTCCAAAAGATGGTGGCTATTACTATCTTTGGTCATTATTTGTTCTCCAATGAAATATATGAGCAGTTTATCGGTTACAACCTGAATTTGCTTCTATTTCATCACCTGAAGAAGCAGCTGAATTGTTGAAGCCATTGGTATGGCTGCTATTAGTATGGCCTTATAATTTCATAACACTAAATCACTTGTCATAAAAATTTTCATTGAACGTCGAATTTTATTGTTAAGGTTTCGAAATACGGCTATTAAATGAATTACAAGAAGTTTGATTTTGGTGTTGTCAAGATGTATCTTAGAAACCAACACATTTTAGTTTATAGGGTAGAGAAAATAAAGACTTTGTTAGTTACTTTAATGGTTTTTTTAGCTTATGCTAATTGCATTTTTTGACTTTCATTTTTATTGTACTTTATGTGTTTGTGATGTTGTAGGTGATCAAATAGCATACACATTTGCTGCACAAGGTAAGCGAGTACCTTATCTCTATAAATAAGGTTAGATGGTTTCAAAAGTTGCTACACAACTATAAGGTTTGATTGTTTCAAAAGTTTCTTTCTTCTCTCATTCCACTCTTTGTACATGTTTGACCCCTTATCGAAATGTACACATTGTGTAAAGGAGATATATCATGAAGTTTGTTGCGATTGTAATGATAATCAACTGAAAGAATGGTATAAAGTTCAAGAAATTGAAGAAACCATGCGTCAATTATAAAGGCTATACTTAACTGAAGAACATATTAGGATTATTTTGACATCTAAGCTGACTAATTATAAATATGGAGCAACAAATATTTGGAGGGAGTTGTAGATTTGCTGAGTCTCTTATATGTTGTTATTTCATTCGCCCATATGTGATCTGAGTTAGATTGTTATTTTTTGTTAGTATTGGTATTTTATACTTTATTTTACTGGGTATTTAGTAAATTCTACTAATTCTTATTAATGAATGACTTCATATAACGAAGTTATTAATGGGTAAGTCATACAAACTAACTTAGCTTTCGAGTATTCAACTTGGTGGCACTTAACTCTATAATTAAAAACTTATTTGTTTGTAAGAGTCCACTTATGTGGTATTGGGTTTTGTTGTTGTTGTTGTTGTATTTGTTTGTAAGAATCCTAAAATTATTTAAAAAATTATATAATTATCTTTTAACAAATCCGTGATATCACGGGTCATTTCACTAGTTAATAATTAAAAGATTATTAAATTATTATAATATTTTGATTTAATATATATGGTTAAATGGTTAATATATATATATATATATATATATATATATATATATATATATATATATATATATATATATATATATATGAGCATTCAAATGAGAACATTCACATTTTTAACTTTTGTGAGAACACTTTTGGACCACATGTTTAATTTAAATAGTTAAAATTAAAATCTAATTGGAAAAAAATAAGAGGGGTGTAATGGTAATTATTGGTTAGTAGTTACTTACGAGTAATTAGGGACTTTTTTAAATCATGCGCATGAATTTAGTTCCACTTGAGTATATACGTAGTATTAAACATTCTTTCATGGTTGAATTAAATTCAAACTCTCAACTGCCTCTATATGTTAATGTTAATTGGCATTAAAAAAAGTTTGCAATACCCGGGAATGAAGAATGAAGGGGATAGCATTCCATCATTGTTATTGCAGTATATTTATTTAAAAATTTAAATTTATATATATAGGATATGGAGGATATAATATGTTATGAGAACCCAATATATATATTATGTATTATATATTATTAATAATAATATATTTAATATCTTTAGTTATACATAACAGAGAACAAGCAACCAATTTAATCGATCACGGTTTTGTTAGAAGAGTCAAGATTGAAAACGGTGTATGATTGACTATATTTTTTAGGATGCATCGAAGTCTAAATCAATTTATGGATGACTCAACAATTTTCATATGTGTAAAAATGAGTTATTACGGATGCTTCATCATCATCGGGATATGGATGTAACGTCTCTAAACTTTATGCACAACAACTTTTATGTGTAAAAATGAGTTTTTACGGATACTTCATCAACGGAAAATGGATGCAACGTATATAAACTTGATGCATCCAACAATTTTCATGTGTAAAAATTAGATGTTACGGATGATTCATCATTGGGATATGGATGCTTTTGTAAAATTTAAGACGATGCATTCTTGTGTAAATCAAAAGATCAATTTGTATTTTTGATGCAACATATATCTTAAATTAAAATTAACATCCAATGTTGCTCTTAAAAAAAACACATCTGATGTTGCTTGTTTAAATGGTCTGAAAAACATATGAAGTAACACATAAAATTAACGAGAGAGATTTATAAGGATTATGGCACATGAATGTAGGGAGGCTAAAATTACTTTTATATCCTTCTTTTGAATTTTTTATTAAATTATTGATTAATAAAATGTATGGTTAGAAAGTGTTCACACCATTATATAAAAATGAGAATGTTCTGCCTTAGAGACTTTTAGAAATAGATTAGTTCAAAAAAGGTAGAAATCTTCGTTTGGCGAGCTAGAAGGGGGCGCATTCCGGTTAGGATTGAACTAGACAAAAGGGGTATCGACTTGCATAGCGTGAGATGCCCGGCATGTGATGGGGGTATTAAGTCGGTTGAACACATTCTTTATTCTTGTCATTTTGCTCAAGAAGTGTGGAAGAAAGTCCTTAATTGGTGGAGATACAATACGACACTTTTCGGGTTCGATGACATTTTTAGTGGTACTTTCGGTTCGTTTGCTACCGACAACAAAAGACTTTGGTGGCAAGCGGTTTGTTGGGGTGTATGCTATTTGCTTTGGAGGAACCGTAATGAAAAGGTATTCAAGAATAAAATCAAGGCGGTTCCTTCACTACTCATGGAGATTCAAATACTTACATTTGATTGGATTTCGAGAAGACAAAATCGGTATAAGCTTGAGTGGCATAATTGGTTTTCTAATCCTTTATCGTGTTAGTTGCAATCTTTGCAATTGTTGTTCGTGTGCTATTGATAATTAGTTGTGTACTTTGTATTGTAATTGAGTTGCCACAATGGTAACTTTGTACCTTTTTCGTTGATTAATATAAATCTTACTTGCTTTTCAAAAATAAAATAAAAATGAGAATGTTCTCACTAGAACACTACCCTATATATATATATATATATATATATATATATATATATATATATATATATATATATATAATATCATTTACTGAGTAAATCAAATTAATTGGGAGTAAATCAAATTAGATTTTAGTACACTCTTTTGTAGTTTCCCACATATCACCACACACACGCTTTTACATTTCCCACATTTACATTACATTTTACTAGTTACTTTTTAAAATTATGTCGATTCATTAACTTGTCCTTCTCTGATATCTTCCCAATGAAAAGAGATTAACGTAACCATCTATTCATACTAGTGAAGGGACCCGTGATTTTACGGGATTGTATAGGAAAAATTGTTGAATGATATTTTATTAACCATTTCTCACAAACTACAACATTACTTGCAAGCTAGTTAATGTAGGGTGCACTAAAAGATTAAACGCATACTTTTTTTTCACACCACAGTTCGAAGTAAAAGCTCTAGTTAAAAGACCCGTGAAATCACGGGTTTACCGAAGGAAACTATTGAATGATGTTATGCTATGTTATAGTTAACAAATGTTTTTAAACCAAAATGTAGCTATATAAATGTAGTGTATCTTTAATACAATAAGTTTGTAACTCTAAAATAAGCACATATATGTCAACAACAGTATATTTAAAAATGGAAATTACAAACTTAAGTTGTTTGCGGCTGCTTTGCACAATAATGACTGCAAATTACACACGGATCGTTTTGATTTTAAAACGAAGGCATAACTAAAAGGATCATAAAGTATAAGAGCATGTACCAACGGTTCTTTTCCTTTCACCTATTTGGGGCTCCCGGTTGGAAATAATATGGCTAGAATAAGTGCGTGGGACGACGTGGTGAATAAGTTCTACAAGCGTCTTTCATCATGGAAAGCTAATTCCCTCTCAATAGGAGGTCGTTTAACGCTAACAAAAGCGGTGTTGAGTAGTCTCCCCATATACTTTATGTCTCTATTCAAGGCTCCAGTTGGCGTGCTTCGCAAACTCGAGTCCATAAGACAAAACTTTCTCTGGAACCATTCTGATCGGAAAAAAATTACTTGGATTGGATGGGATAAATGTATGGCTGAGAAAAAAATACGGGGGTCTAGGCATTGGAAGCTTAAAAGCAAAAAATATAAGCTTACTTTGCAAATGGTGGTGGAGGTTAAAACTTGAACCGAATTCTCTCTGGAGAAAGATTATCACTTCCATTTATGGAAATAGTGGTGCTCTGTCAACCAATTATAACTGCGCAGCAAGCAACACACTATGGAAGCACATCAACGGGCTAGGTTTGGAGTGTATCAAGATGGGAATCCCATTCGCAAATTCGATCTCGAGTACTGTGCAGTCTGGTGCTACGACAATCTTTTGGCTCGATTCTTGGATGCCTGGTTCTGATGAATGTCTCGCAGAAAAATTTCCAAGACTTTTTGCGAAAGAAGGAGAAAAGGATGTAACGATTAATAAGAGGTTGATGAACTCGAATTCTGGCGTAATCGGCTCCTGGAATTGGATATCCACCATTAGGGGAAGAACTCTCGATGAACTCACTCAACTCGAATCTTGCCTGCAAAACTTACAACCGTTAACAACTGAGAAGGATACATGGAGTTGGAAGTTAAGTTCAAAAGGCAAATTTTCGGTTAATAAACTCTCCAAAATAATCTATGGTCATTTGCTTAATTTGGATCAGCCTTTAGTCACCCCACAATGGCTTAATTGTATCCCAAAAAAAGTTAATATTTTTATTTGGAGGATGGTTTTGAATGGTCTTCCGTCTGGAGATAATTTATTGAAACGTGGAGTTCCACTTGAATCATCCTTGTGCCCTCTTTGCTTGTCGTCTGATGAGTCCATTGATCATGTGTTATCTAATTGCCGGGTTGCAGCTACAATTTAGCGAGGTGTTTTAAGTTGGTGGAATTTATCTTCAGCTCTACCAAATGGCGCTTTTAACGCTATCAGTTCGGGGAACTTTCATTTGCATTCGGAGACTCTTAACTTGTATTGTTTGGCTACAAGATACGTTACTCTTTGGAGCTTATGGTTCTTGAGAAATAAGATCGTTCATAGTCCGGTGGAAAAAAGAGATGGGGTGTTAAAAGAAGACATATTGGCTCGCATCAAGACGTTATCTCATCACTGGATCTCGAATAGATGCAAGATGATACAAAGCGACATAAAAGATTGGTCCAAGGATCCAAGGAGCATTGAAGCAAAAGATTAGTAAAGGCGCTGGTCTCTGCTTTTCAAGGAGTTGCTTTGTTGGTGTTCTAGTTCCAATTGGTGGTGTTTGTAGTTTTTTGTGTTTTTGTTTTTGGGTACACTTCTTGTGAACCTAGGTGCCCTTGTTTTTTTTTTATTTTTTTTGGTGTTTTGGTGTTTCAATAAATTCAGCTTTTCAAAAAAATTAAGTATAAGAGCAATGTTATTACAATGACATCACTGGATCAAAAAGTAAGGTCATATATAAGAGCAATGTTATTACAATGACATCAATGGAATAAAGAAACATTGAGATGCACATACTAACAATTATCAATATTTTGGCAGACTAAATATATTATATTTATATGTTATATGTCCATATTAAAGGAGAAATTGATCTGAAATAAGAGTAGAATTCCCTTATATTACTGCTACAATGAGAGGTACATATGTACATAATTTCACTACTAATATACTCGTATATATTTGCTGAAGAAAGCACACTTGCTATAAATAAAAATTCTCAACGATTTCAAGAGAGATAAACTAACTAAAGGAAATTTTGCATACCTTTGGATTGTTTATGTACTACTAAAAATAGGTTCGGATGTTCAAACATGAATCATCAACATTATCCAAATCTGAATACAACACTCAAAATGAATAGCTAAACCACCTGTACAAAAAGAAAACGATAAAATTATTAGTAATCTTGAATAACAAAACTCATACAAACTATATCTTATAAAAAAATTATAACCTGAAATATGAACAAAATCTCCACAGTAGAAAAACAACAACTTTAGTTGGATACCAAATCAAGCAAAAACCCTATAATTACCAAATCAAAAGAACACATATGCAATTAAAACCACAATATAGAATCGAGGTCAAAAAGTATCCTAAAATGTAATATTAAGTCCATGATATGATTATGAACCTCACATCTGACCTCTACCAATTGTTATTGCAAGTACAATACTTACTTTAGCACTTGATTAAATCGATATCGATTGTTGTTTAATAGCAAAAGGAAACAAAGAAAAATGTTTTAGAGAGATGGTAAAAAGTATTAACTAAAATGCTTACTTTAACTTTAAAAAATCACCACCATCTTTATTAAAATTGCAAGTTTCAGACATATTTGAAGATCTGAAATTTCTTCCAGCCTGCAAAGAAAAATTCAGACATATATTTTAAGCTCCTAATTTAGTTTTGTATTTATAGAAGCATTTAATCAAACAGTTAGAGTGCAAGTACAAAATGTGACGACAACATGGCAGAGTTCTAAAAATGAGCAGCCTAAGTTACTCAAATTCATAGCCAAAGTCACAAAAATGCAAAGTCAAATACATGCATCTCTTAGAATCATTAGGCCTAAAATCACCGTGAGTGTAATTTCTTATATCAATCGGTAATAAAAAAACTCGAACTTGATCAAGTAATCGATCAAATAAAAACGAATCAAAACTAACCATAAATTCATAACAAAAAAAACTTAAACATAACATGAAACTAACCTTAATTTCTGTTGAAGCTAAAGAACCCTATCACATGAACATAACAACAACAACCAAATCCAGAAAGAAAGACAAATACAGAAAATAGTAAAAGAAACATATAGCCATAGCACAAACCTTAAACAACAGTAAAATCAAATCTTCGAAGAAGATGGAAGCACTGGATCGATAATATAGTTGTTATAACAAATATTTGAGTTACCTGCAGGAACTCGTTGTGATGGAGATAAGATGAAGAAAGAATGAAGATGAAAAAATTAATCAGATAAAATCGATTAATATTAGATTAGATGCACAGTTGTTGTGGTGGTGGCTGCTACGGTGGCGTAGATGAAAGAAAATATTTGTCCATATTTTTTGGACAGTGATCATGTCAGATACCAAACCAATGACAAAAAGGCGTAGATGAAAGAAAATATTTGACCATATTTTTTGGACAGTGATCATCATGTCAGATACCAAATCAATTACAAAATAGGTTGCTTTGAAATGGCTGTGTGTACTCAAGCTTCTAGTACAAACAGATTATTTAATTTAAATAATTGATAATATTTAAATTTAAATGTAATTGTATTTTAATTCTTTATAATTGAAAAATTAATACTCTTTGATGACATCACCACATTGCCTAGTTTTTTTTTTTTTTTATTTTGATTTTCTTAAAGCTTGGTTAAAGCTTTTTTATGACATCATTTATTTAGACAAATATAAGATTAGAATAGATTCTCAAGTTCATATAAATACAAGCAAAAGCCCAATTGTAATTATGTATCGAGCTAATAACGAGCCGAGCTCGAGCTTTAACATAAATAGTGAGCCGAGCTCGAGCTGAAAATTCAAAGCTTGAACCGAGCCGAGCTCGAGCTTTCTGAAAACTAAACGAGCTGAGCTCGAACACTATCAAGCTCGGGCTCGGCTCGGCTCGTTTACAGCCCTAGTTACAAAAAATTACTTTCGCTTGCTAATGCAAAGCGTAATTGTAACTAGTGATTAGGTCATTGGGTCAAGCCTCAAATTTTTGCACATGGTGCTGCCTACATTTTTGACCAAAACATTAAACGACACTTCAAAAATCAAAACTCAAAACTAAACGACAAACTCTCTTGCCCTATCTCTTTTATATATAATAACAAAATGTAAATTATACAACAACAACAACAATACCCAATCCCACAAAAGTGGGGTATGGGAGAGGTGGGTGTAGACAATCATTCCTCGTACCCTAGATTAGAAGGAAGTCACTACTCCACCCGCGGGTATAGAACCCGCGCCTAGATAAGGTCGTCCCTCCCTCTACTCTAGAGCAAAAGATATTGCTTTCAAACGGACCTCCGGCCAGAAGTGCTCATAAAAACGAAGTAGATAGGGCAAAAGATACGTACCTGTAAGAGTTATGTGCTCCTAGCAAGAAGCAACTATACACAGTAACCAAAAAAGAGAACACATAAAGCAGTAATGCACAACAGTAGGGCAAATATCATGGATCATACAGAGCTCAAAACCATTTAAAATCAAGTAGACATACAGACAAACAAAATAAACAAAATGTAAAATATGTCATCTTTAAAAGAGTTAATCAATCTTAGCTACCCATTAAAATAAACATCTTTGATCTAAACCCTTAATTATTTACTAATCTAGCTCATGACCTCATGACCTCATAAACCTAGCCTTGATTTGTTTGATTACAAAAATACCCTTACACACAGAAAAAGTGGCGGCCAAATTAGGGATTTTAGGGGTTTCAATTCATTTCTCACATTCTAACATTTTACCACTCAACTTCAACCCTAATCGGAAAAAAAAAACCCTACAGTTCTCTCGCAATTCGTCGCGACTAAATTCGACATAGAATGAATCACCAAATCAAATACAAAACATTACAGTGATTGAATCGAAATCTTCATACAGTCTATCAATTGAATCCATCTAAATAAACGAATTTCTCTCGTCGTCACCGCTGTTTGAAGCCAGTCACAATATATTAACATCCATTGTAGAATAATCAAGAAGACGTTCGATTGTAGCATCTACGAGTTTCAACAATTAACGGTAATCTTTAATCGGAGATCTTCTGTTCAATTTGAAATTGTGGGTATTAAAGACTAATGATCGTGATCTTTTTTTTTTGTTAGGGTTCATCGTCTATATCGACGGTATTGAAATTGAACATTTAATTGCTGTTGTTTTTTGTCCTCATAGACTTCCTTTTGTCTTTCTGTTCTATTGGTTTTTTAATGTTTTTAATCAAGAATTTGCAGTCTAGTTTGTAGGTTCTGTACTTACTTCTCGAGGAGAATTGATGTTGCAGAAAACACTTACCGTGACTATCAACCATTTTTTTAGTAGAGGCGGATTTTGCGCATCACATACGCTCTAGAAACATTTACGCAGGTGTTTGATGAAAAGTATTGTCGGATGCTAATTGTTTTTATGTTTCATATTATATATAAGCTTTATTATGAAAATAGTTATAAATAAGGATGAAGCATCGAAAACTCCCAAGGTTTGTCATGGGTTTAAGGTCACTGGTATGACATTCTATTATATTGGCTATTTTGGGGTTGGTTTTCGTAATGTTCTATTGATATGTGTAACACCCAAGCTTAACATGACCACAAAATTGTCCGCTTTGCTAGCAGGTGCACGGCTTTTTCTTGGCGACCACACACGAGAAGCACTTTCCCAGGAGGTCACCCATCCTGGTAGTGCTCTCGCCTGAGCACGCTTAACCACAACGTACTCGCACTTCTACTCAGCCTGTGATCCCAAATCGCGTTGTGTCATTTAAGCGTGAGTATTGCCTTATAATCCCATGATCACTCATGTCCGTGGGCGATGTGGGATTTGCCTAGGGTGTTACATTCAACCCCCCCTCAGGAACTCATCGTCCTCGATGAGGTTTGCCCCACCACCGCCAACGACACATGAGTGGCTCTGATACCATTCTGTAACACCCCAGCTTAACCTGACCACAATATTTTCCGCTTTGCCCGCAGACGCACGACTTTTTCTTGGCTACCTAACACGAGAAGCACTTTCCCAGGAGGTCACCCATCCTGGTAGTGCTCTCGCCCGAGCACGCTTAACCAAAACGTACTCGCACTTCTACTCAGCCTGTGATCCCAAAACGCGTTGTGTCATTTAAGCGTGAGTATTACCTTATAATCCCATGATCACTCATATCCGTGGGCGATGTGGGATTTGCCTAGGGTGTTACATTGCGCCGTTAACTTAGGTTCCGTTACGTGGCCATAAGTCTTTAAAACAAAGTTTGACCAAAAACATGTCGCATTCATTTCAAATGTAAGGATGTTTCAAGGTTTACAAAAGTAGTTCGTCAACTAGTTACGTTACAACGTTTATGTACAAATGAAACCTATGTGACACAATTTAAGTAAAGTCAAAAGACGCTCCATGTATGCATGTATACTCGACATCCAAGCAAGTATCAAAATATTGTGCGAAAGCATGTACCACTTAGCATTCAAGGACATGAGAGAAACATAGAAAATCTGTCAACGAAAACGTTGGTGAAATCATAGGTTTAGTAAGTATGTATATTGAACCACAAGATTTATAACGTTGAAATAATAGTAAACCATTCCAAAAGTTGTTGCATCACGAGCACCCAATTATCAAGACTTAACTGTATACGAACCCCGACATCATAGTGTTAGAACTACACTATACTCAAAAATATATTTCATCCGCTAACGGTAGCTAACCGTACGAATGAGGGTTTGTCAAACCCGTATGGATCCACACAACATAAGTTCTCGCTTACACCCTACAGGTGTAACTAATGATAATTGAATTGAGGCTTTTTGTTCTAACTCGTACGTAGAATGTTTGTTTTCGTACTTGTGTTCACTTTGTAAAACGAAACGTTTATGTTTTCTCATCCCAAGTATAAGTGTAAAAGAGTAAAAGTGGGACTATGATCTCACCTTGAGTGCACGAGTAAAGGTACTTCACAAAGTAAACGTGTGCAAGAACGAATGCTAGTCTTAACCTAAACAAGTAGGTTATATCAATACGGGTAAAATACGAGGTTGTCGAAGTTGTTCAATTAGTCCTATGGCTCGTTACGACTCGATTATATAGCATGTGAGCCAAGTTGTCAAGTTTCATGCAAGATACAAGTATAAAAGAAGGTTAGAACGATTACATAAGTCTTTGGTTAAGTTTGACTAAAAGTCAAACTTGGTCAAAGTCAACATCGACGGGGTTGGGTCGGGTATCCGACCATTGTCCATAAAAATGTAGTCATATATAAGCATGTTGGCCAAATTTCATGTTAATCGGAGTTGCGAGTAAGCGGGAATAAAATTGTGAAAACACAAAATGAATTTGATCAGGCCTTTCTCCGCGATAGCGAAGCTTCAGGCACACAGGGCTCCGCGATTGCGAAGCCTTTGTTTCCGGGTACTGTTGCTGAATTTTTGACTAGTCTCGAATCAAACTTCTTTCATTCATAACTAATGAACCAAAAACACTAAAAACGCATATCATACATCGTTGGAAAGGTATTTTAACAAGGAATACAACTAAACACATCAAACAAATCTATCATTTACAACAACCAAATCCAAGTTGAATGATCATTAAATGTTCATCATTAATGTTTAAAATTCATAAATGCAATTTGATGATTCGGAAATTAAATGCACACATATGATATGCCGTTTCGTAGGTAATTATGCATACAACACAACTAAACACTTATAACAACATTACAAAGCATTTAATGCATCAAGAGTTCATTCTAAATTCTATCAAACCCTAACCAAAAATCATAGATTCAACAATCATGTTAATGGAGTCTTTCTAAGTCAACCTACACATCAAATTGAAGCTAATGATGCTAGTAACACATTTAATACATGAACTTTTAACATATAACAACATTTAATCAACCAAAACTCAAGATTAAACTAGTCACTTTTCAAATTCATGCAAGTTACACCAAAATGACAAGAACGAGCAAACAAATCACATATTCATGTTAGACTTGAGCCATAGACACTAACTAACACTTTTATAAGCCAAGAACACCAAGAACAAAAAATCTAGAGTTTTAGAAAAGCTTACCTCAAGTAATGAAATTGGTACCAAATTAAAGGTCTTGAGTAGTAGATCACAAATATGTAATTTGTTTTGATGTGGGCTTGCTAGATTTGAAATGGATGATGAATCTTTGATTTGAAGAAAATTGTAACAACCCTGCTTTTTCCGTTACTTCCATTAACCTTCCGTTAGTTTACTTAAAGGCGATTATTTAACTTTTATGCGTTTACGTGTAATAAATGCATATTTAATCTTTGAAGGGTTACAATAATTAATATGGGTTGATATTAATTCAAATAAATATTTTGGATAATGAAATACGATAAAAACGATACGATTTTGATAACTGCTTTTTGAGAAACGAAACGCTCGGTGTTATTTTAATAATTAATTAATTAATTATTAACTTTTTAAAAATAATTAATTTATTGAGATTTTAATAAATTAACGTTTAGTTGCGTTTAACGATCGGTTTAGCGTTTCGGGCCTTCGGTACGACTAAAAGACACTTGAAACGAGCCACGATTACACGGAATTGTATAACACAAGCCCGGGAGTACCCCATGGGTCCCAATCAGCCGAAACCCCACTCCCCACCCCTTTTTAATTTAAAAATTGCAACTTGAAGGACTTAGGTGTAAATTAGGAGAATTAGGGCTTAATATATATACTTAGTAATACCCTAACTACACAAATCCTTCCCCATTCACACACACTCAATTTTTATTTTTTGATCAAACCTCAAGAACAAACGTTATGATTCGCGTTATCCTCTACGTATTGGTGTGCTTTAATTCTTGATCTAAGGTATATTTACATAAACCCTAATATTAAAAATCTGATTTTTAATAAAGTTTCATAGTTATGTTATCAATTGCTCAAGTCTATACGCGTACATGTTAATTGTAATCGTTATATTGATTGTTTGATGTGTTAGGGTTTAAGAACGAATTTGTTTATGCATGATCAGAAAAATTAAGTTTTTAAAATGTTAATTATTATGTTATATTAAGATTCCTTGCGAAAAACTATTGAGTTTAGGCTTTGGATTCGCTTGATATCGTTTCCGGATGATCAAGTTATGCCTAATTGAAATTAACGTTGTGTTTTTGTGATTGATCAGAAATATGGATTTGATAGACCACGAATTGGCATGTGAAACTTATACCACTAGAAATATAATTTAAAAACACTCAATTTAGACTAGGATATCATGTCGTTTGCTTATGTATAACCCGAGATATGCTTGAATTAGTGTAAAAGTAGTTTTATACAGCACTTGCATGAAAATAACCTTGTATGATAAAATGTGGTAAATTATGTGATTAAATCTTTGCATATTTTAAATGTACACAAAAATTACTTCACCTTTCATGTAGATATCATAGGCTAATTGCATCTAGATCTTCAGATAATCGCGTGCGAATGTGACTAGCTAAACTAGAAATCGAATATGTAAATTGCTCTCTGTTTTATACTCTGTGGATTGTGTTTATTGAATGAGAATGTAAACTTCTGGAATATGAATTTTAACATGATATGTGACTTATTGTTAGTTTATGTCAATCTCTGAAATCTTATGCATTGGGCACATGTGGATTCTGATTTGAGCTGAAAAACGGAACATTCAACTTGCATGAATAAACTGTACAAATTGGCTAAACAAAATTTGCTAGATTTTTGATATGTGTTACTTTGACTTGTCCTTGAACTATGTCCACTGGTATTGTATCAATTTCATTTCCCTAACTCCGGTTATAGCTAAAATGAAATCAGTGCGCGGTCAGAAATTGACTGGGCAAACCCAAATGTACCCCTTCTGATTCCTGACTTTTAATTATCGTATGAGTCCCTGGGCAGACTTTTTGGAATCGATTTTAAGTATATTTATGATCTGGAGTTTTCCATGTTTACGTAAATTTTGTACTTCGAGATATTGTGCTAAGTATGCTACGTGTTCATGAACTTTGTGCACAATGATAAACTGAAATTGTGAAAATGATCATTCATGACTTGAAATGTATTGTTTGACTTAGGTTTGACATGTTGACCAACATTTGACATGAACCTATTGATGTTGACTTTAGTTGACTACTGTGACCAATTTTGATTTTCGGTTTGACTTCGGTTGACTTTGTTTGACTTGCATGATATAGTTGACTTTTACTTGGAAACGCGTCTAGTCGAGCAATAAGACAACTTATACTATGAAACCACCCTTATTTAAGATACATATATATTGACCAACCTAAATACGTATACTTAGGTTGCATTATTCAGCTGTAAACCGTACAAGTTTTATCTGTCATCCAAGCTTATTCAAGGGTGAGTCTACAGTCCCACTTTTTACATGTTTTCAGGGATGAGAATACACGATGTTATACTTACTTTATCAAATGCTTTTGTATTGACACGAGTACTATATATGCATATTGAGTTTGTTCAAAAAGCCTCTAGTTTGAATACTTTTAATACCATCGGTGTAAGCACAATTTAGATGGACGGATCTGTTAGGTAGACAACCTCACACGCTATAATAACTGTGGTGCATTTATTTTGAACATTAGATACACTCGAACAAGTGTATAACATTTTAGGAGGTAAAGGCGGGTATAGTGGCTTCTATACTCGGGTCATTGCTAGTATTCAGGTGCTCATATTATGCAAACGTTTTTACGACTTGGTGTTGTACTTGTAAAATCTCGTGGTCAAGGAAACTAAACTATTTTTCTGATAACTGTTTTTCAGATACTGTTACTTAACTTTAAACCTGTAGATTCATCAACATTATTTATTGACCTGTTTTGGTGTTTTTATTCTCAGGTCCTTAAGAGGTAGGCTTCCGCTGTGTTTGCTGCATGTCTGGCAGTGGAGTCAGCATTTGATTTAATGAACATTATTTACTCTCACATTTAAAACTTTTATAACTGTTTAAATACTGTTGGTTTGTGGTTACGATCACAACAGTGTTTCTATTTTGGGATTATTGACTTATGTTTTTAAAAGTCAACTTTTAAATAAAATTAAATGCGATTGCTTTAAACGTCTCATATAGAGGGCGTAACTATTAACTGTGGGACCTGGATTAACGCGCCGTCAGATGGAAATTTGGCGGGGTGTTAAAGTTGGTATCAGAGCTAACGGTTCGTAGGGAAACTAGGACTTGCATTAGAGTGTCTGATATGGTCATTAGGACACCTTAATGAGTCTAGACTACGACCAGGACTTAGTCATTACATGAGTACTTTGTGACTAACGTTATTTACTTGGCTAATCTGTTCGTATGTGTTCTTGTATTATGAGCTAGATGTCACAGGATTCAGGAAACAGTAGCAACGACTCAAGTGTGGCTGAGGTGAATGCACCTGCTCCTGCCCCAGCACCAGCACCTGCTCCGCATCATATACCCCATCATCCCGTGAACCTTTATGCTTTGGATTTGATTAACACTAACCGCAACAAGGATGTAGTTGATCGTGTTAACACTTTGAGCGATATTGCTAGGACATACCCGCACCCCGATAATCTTGATAGACTGGATGAAAGGGTCACATGTATAAATACTTATACGTATGAGGCTGAAGCGAGGTTCATTGAGATGGCGAGATTGATAGCAACCTTGACTGCCAGGGTTGATGCGTTGGAGGCGGAACGTGATAGGTCGAGGAATGATGGACCTGCCTCCCGTACTCGACAGAAGAGGAAGTGAAGGGACATTGACCACGAGTTTCTTTTACTTTTCATCCACCATCCTTTCTTTAATTGGTTATATAAAACTTACCGAGTGTTATAAACCGGGCTACTAGTACATTATGTTTATTGTTTGGGTTACTACTTTTGGAATTTGATTTATCACTTTTGGATTTTATTTATAATAATGGTGGATTATGCTATTAATAACTATTATCTTTTATTGCATGCGGTACTATTCTTAGTTAGTAACATTGTATGATTTATGATGCTTGTGTTTTGTGATACTGCCATGATTACTATTAATGTTACTACTTAGTGTTACTACTACTGCTACTACTACATAACGCTAGTACCACTACTATCACCACTAGTGACACTACTAACACTACTAACACTACTATCACTACTAATACTACTTACACTACTTCTCACTACTAGCGAATCTTTTCGTACTATTATTTACTAGTCTTCAACACTCGTTGCTAGTATATTTTCATATATAGCATTGTTTTGACACTGACCTAGTGTTTTTTGGTGTTGAAGATGCCTCCGAAGGAATCAACCGCCGCTCAAATCAGGAGAATGGTCATCGAAGGTATCGCGGCCGAAAGAGCTGAACTACTGAGAGAATTTAACAACAATCGAAAAAGTAATGATCGTGGTGGTTCGAGCAACACCAATGGGAACAACACTCAAGGTCGCAATGGATGTTCTTAGAAAACATTCACTAGTTGCAACCCGCATTCTTTCAACGGAACTGAGGGACCAGTTGGTCTCACTAGATGGTTTGAGAAGCTTGAGTCAGTTTTTTTCGCATTAGTGGGTGTAATGATAATGACCCGGTAGGTTTTGCTACGGGCACACTGTCGGACAGTGCGCTCACCTGGTGGAACAATTATGCTCAATCCCTGGGTCAAGATTAAGCTTATGACCTACCTTGAGACACTCTGAAGCAAAGAATGATAGAGGAGTATTGTTCAAGAAATGAGATTAAGAAAATGGAACGCGAGTTTCGAGAGGTGAAGTTAGTAGAAAACGATCTCACCACCTATAACAAGAGGTTCTTTGAGCTGGAATTAATGTGTCCTGAAATGGTTACTCCTGAAAGGCGTAAGGTGGAGCTGTACATCGAAGGTCTAAGTGAGAATATTCAAGGCGGGGTCACTACTTCCAAACCCGCAAACGTGCAAGAAGCTATTGACATGGCTAGTTTGCTATTGGATCAGATCGCCCAGAGAGGGAAGGGCACTACAGTGAATGAGAATAAGTTAAACAATGGTAAGAGGAAGTGGAACGGTGGTCAGGACAAGAATTTTAATCAACAGCCATTCAAGAAGCAAGATTCTTACCGCAATGACACTGGGATCACAGGAACTAACTCCGGGTATAAGGGCAAAAAGCCACAATGTCAGAAGTGTGGCAAACATCACACTGGAAACTATTCTATTCTAAATTGTGACCGTTGTAAGAAGTTTGGCCATTTGGCGAAGGATTGCAAGGTTAATCTCAACGACAACAACAACAACAACAACACTGCAAGCAATGCGAACAATGCTAATAATGGTAAGAACTGTTATGGTTATGGACAGCCGGGTCATTTCAAGAAGGAGTGTCCTAAGAGAAATAATGGGAATGCTCGAGGCAGGGCTTTCAACATCAATTCCGCAGAAGCTCTTGATGATTCGAAGTTAGTCACGGGTACGTTTTCACTCGATGATCAACCTGTTTATGTTTTGTTTGATACTGGCGCTGATAGAAGTTTTATATCTAAGGATATTTGTCACAATGTTAAGAAACCCGTTTCTCCCTTAGATAACGTGTATTCCATAAAACTAGGGAATGGTAACTTGATGAGAGCCGATAATATTTATCGTGATTGTACCTTGATGTTAGAAAGTAAGCCTTTTAGCATTGATGTGATACCTATTAAACTAGGAAGTTTTGACCTTGTGGTTGGAATGGACTGGTTAGCTGATAACAAAGCCGAGGTGGTCTGTGACCTAAAGGCTATTCGTATTCCTATTGTTGACAGTGAACCTATGATGATTTATGGTGAAAAGAATGGCTCGCAATTACATCTCATTAAGTGCTTGAAAGTTCAGAAGTATTGAGAAAGGGATGTATCGCATTTATGGCTCACGTAAGCCAGATTATACCTGAAGAAAGGAGACCCCAAGACGTTCCTGTAGTTAAGGAATTTCTTGAAGTTTTTTCAGAGGAATTACCTGGTCTTCCACCTCATCGAGAAGTTGAGTTTCAGATAGACTTAGTGCCAGGAGCGGCACTGGTGGCTCGCGCACAGTACAGACTTGCACCCCTAGAACTTCAAGAGTTGTCTAGTCAATTGCAAGAGTTGTTAGACAAGGGATTTATTCAACCGAGTTCTTCACATTGTGGAGCTCCAGTCTTGTTTGTTAAAAAGAAAGACGGGTCGATGAAGTTATGTATCGACTATAGAGAATTAAACAAGTTGACAATCAAGAATTGTCACGACCCAGAAATTTCCGATCAAATTTAAACTTAATCTTTATATTGTTTCAACACAATAAGCCAGTTAAATTCAAACTATTATAATTTCGAAATAAACGGTGATCCGAATTCAAGTTAAATGGTTTATAGTTTTGTAAAAATATAATTAGAATCTATTTGATTAACTTTAACATTTAGTATTTTTACTTGGGGTTGGGAGCTCATAATTAATTTAATTTTTATTTAAATAATTGTATATAATTAATGACCAATTTTACACTCTAAAAGACTGAAATAAATAAAGTTATTTAATTTAAAATTTTAGAATTTTTCTAAGAATTTGTATCCGCTGCTGATTTACAACGGAGTCCGATATAGCCAGTTCATCTCAAACCGTCGGTCCAATGATATGATTTTTGCCCACATGCTTAAAATTAATTATTATTAAATTATAATTAAAGTATTATTTCTGTTATGAATGGATTCATGAATTAACAAGCAAACAATACTCTTAAAAGTGACACTGTTTTGCTTTTTGACTAACGAATCTCTATATGAATGTATATGCATAAACATAGATAAACATTAGATACTTGTATATATATATGTATATGCTAGATCAATAGAAGGGCAAACCGTCACCACATCCACCACTTACTAACATCCATCTACTTTCTATCTATATATATAATATATAAATATAAATACATATTACATGATAGAAGATATATAGATATAGATATACATATGTAACATGATATAGATGCATCATCAAGAAACATCACCCGGCTACCATATCAACTACCACCGAAGCCACTACCCTTCACCACCAAGAACCGCCATCACTCTCCTCTCCCACACTCTCTCATCTATCTCTCTCTCCTATGCTAGTCCGAGAAACACCATCATCATTATCATCGTTTTATTTCATCTAACCATGAACACCTTCACCTTTCAAACCACACCATCAATCACCACTTCTTTCTCCTTGTCCCACTATCGACACAAACCACCTCAACCATGATCATCACAACTATACACCACCATCCTTGAATTGTTCATTGCTAGTCTTTTATTCAAACCATCACCCAGCAATCAACATCACTTACGAAATTTTCACTATTATTTGTTGTTCCTACAATCACAAATCAACACCCTTAAGAATAACCTGTGAACTGCTACTACTCGTTAATCATTTCTGTTTCTTCACATCCATCTCTCTCCTGTTTCTGCTTATCAACAACCCAAAACGCACCTGCTGTATCCTTCATTTCTGTTTTGATCACTACACCCATCGAACCTTTATAAAACCACACTGTTGACTGTGTGAATGATCAAATAAGGTTAAATATAGTGGGAGACTTGATGATGATAATTCACGTGTGTATGCCTTTTCTTCTTTAAAACTCGTTTCTTGTGATTGGCCGAGACATACATTCATCAAAGTATTTATAATACATGTTTCAATATAATTAATTATAAGGCAAGTGGGTTAAAATATTGACTTGTTGGTCGACATTTTTAAAAGGAAAAGGTGCCAAAAGAAGAAAAAGATAAAGGAATCAAAAGCCCTTTTTGATAGTGGTGAGGGTAACGAAACATTAATGGCTGCTATGTTTTATTTTGCTTGTAGAAAGTGTAGGATTATTATTATAATCATGGGTAATTATTGGATTACATGGGCGTGTTCAATGGATTCAATTCAGATTTTACAAATCGCGAGTATTTGGTTCATAGGAAAAACGGTAAAGATGATGAAGATAAATCGAATATATTTTGGCAACCTGCTACAACCGTCCCATACCTGATTTCGGTTTTAGGAACATACAAGTCTAGTAGTAGGTTTGATTAAGTTGTTCTTGGGCATAATTAATTGATAGGCCATTTATGATTTAAATGATTTTATGAACTGTAACCTTGGGCTTATTTTACAAGAGCAAATGGACTGAGTTAATTTGGGCCGAGATTCAAAGTTTAGATGTTCTGTTGGGCTATTCAGGCTTGACATAGAAACGGGTATTATTAAATTTTTTTCGAGTATTAAATCAGAAAGTTGACAGACAGACAGATGGTTAGGCGTGGTTGTTTTAGCCGAGAGGTCTCGGGTTCGAACCTAGGCCGTGGCATATTTTTTTTGAAAGCTCATTCTATAAGGTAGTAATTTTATTATTATTATTATTATTATTATTATTATTATTATTATTATTATTATTATTATTATTATTATTATTATTATTATTATTATTATTATTATTATTATTATTATTATTATTATTATCATTATTAAAAATACTATTAAAATTATTATTATTTCTATCTTTATTATTAAAAGTAACATTTTTATAAAAATTATCATTATTATTACCATTATTATTATAAAATAAAACTACTTTTTATTTATTATTATTAGCAATATTGTTTTATCAAATAATTGTTAGTTATATAAAACCGTATTTACTACAAATAACATATCTATACTAATATTTTTGTAATAAATATTAATAAATGTAATTAATTAGGTTATTAATGAAACACATAATTAAAATAACAATTAAATCACTAATAATACATAAATTTATTCGATTACGATTATACGTTTTAATGTATACAAATCATATAGGTTCGTGAATCCAAGGCCAAACCCTATACTTGTTCAATGTCGTCCTATGTATTTTTACTACAAAATACATTAGGTGAGTTTCATTTGCTCCCTTTTTAATTGCTTTTGCAATATATATTTTTGGGCTGAGAATACATGCGCTGCTTTTATAAATGTTTACGAAATAGACACAAGTACTTAAAAATACATTCTACGTTGAGTTGTACCACTGGCATACTTCCCTGTAGCTTGGTAACTACTATTTACATGTGTATTGTAAACGCGAATCCTGTTGATAGATCTATCGGGCCTGACAACCCCAACCGGACTGGACGACCAGTATTCAACGGTTGCACAGTACTTCGTTTTGTAGGCTACACTTGGTACGGTGTAGTGAGATTTCATAATAAAGGGAATATGCGACGTTGATTAATAGTTAAGTATGGTTACCAAGTGCTCAACCACTTAGAATGCTTTACATACACTTGCGAGTGTATTATGTTTATGATTATGAAATCTTGTGGTCTATTAATATATTGAAATGATTGTTATGATAAACCTATGAACTCACCAACCTTTTGGTTGACACTTTAAAGCATGTTTATTCTCAGGTACGAATTAAGTCTTCCGCTGTGCATTTGCTCAATTTAAGGACATTACTTGGAGTCGATCATCGCAATGGGACCAAATGTTGATGACTTCGTCCAGGTGGATAAGGACGGGTCTTTACAGGTGGTATCAGAGTGGTGGTCTTAGCGAACCAGGCCTTGCATTAATGTGTCTAACTGATAGTTGTTTAGATGCATTAGTGAGTCTGGACTTTGACCGTGTCTACATGTCAAAAGTTTTGCTTATCATTTCATGTCGAAAATTACATGCTCATCATTCTTATTGAATCATTTGCTTATCATTCTTAGTCTAGACACATCTTACTGTATTGATTGCATGAATAGTGTATAGACAAAATTCATATCTTAGCGTATCTGTTATTGTTACCTTTGCCTGACAGATTCTGTAGATTCCTCCGTAACTTATGGGATTTTAGTATTATATATGCATATATAAATTATGTATTGCAGGGTACTAATCTACATCCTATAATCTATTCTTATCGAAAATCCTTCATCTGATCGTACGAGATGAATCCCTCAACCAGTTCGAGTCCCTCAGATTTCGATAGCTATTCCGATAGTTATTCCGACATGAATATTCACCTAAGCTCCGAAAGCGGTGTCACCAAATAATTCAATCAATCAGCCATCCCCAATTCATATGATGGGTTCATAGTCGACTTAATCAATGGAGACGCGAAGAAGGCGATCCCTTTCACTAACCGAATTCACCTCTTGGCGAAGAACCTGAAGCACCTACCGGCGAAGCTATCCGAAACACCATTTTCAGCTACATTTCCAGAGTATCTCGTCACGACTATATACTATCTCAAATCCTAGATCTTATTCATTCACTCGTTCCGACCGACAATCATTCCGGAGTAATAGAAGAAGTCAACGAACTTCGCGCTCGAGTTGTAGCTTTGGAACATATGGTGCAAAACTTACCAGCTTCAGTGCAACATCACCAGCACCAACAGTACCACCAACAACATAAGTTTCAACATCACATGCCCAATATCTCATTCTGTATCTCGAGTATAATCATCGTTCTACAAATCATTCTACATTATTTATCTTCGTCCGACATGGAGATTATATAATCTTTAATGTTTTAGAGATTATATATTCTTATTCTAACGGTAAATCAAATGAGTCTAATATCATATTGACTCATTAAATTCATGATTACATCTGAGGAAAATATATATGCAAGTATATTTTCATTAAGATTGTAATTAAAAATTCTTTTGTACAAACTGTTAATGGTAAAAATATTTTAACGGGTAGGTAATACCCGAGGAATATTTAGATTTCACATTAATAAGTTACACTGTACATTCTTCGAATCTGATTCAATAGTCATTCACTATCCTATTTACAACCACCGATATACGTATCCATTCACCACGGAATAACCATTTTCATCCAATTTCATATTTGGATTTTGATTTATCAGAATCCAACAAGTGGCATAATGAAGAAAACATTTGACAAAATAAAATTTGTTAGAAACAAACAAATTAACTATGAGAAATTTTGTTAAGAAACCACGCTAAATGTTCCTAGGTAATTGTTCCTAGCTAACTGATTACATTTTATTTATCGCAATTTAATTATCGCAATTTACATTCTCGCAATTTTATTTATCGTCATTTAATTTCTGTTATTTACTTTACGCACCTTATTTATCGTTATTTAATTTCTGTTATTTATTTTACGCACTTCAAATATCGGGACACGTATTCAAGGTTTTGACATATCATATTGACGCATTTATATATATTATTTGGAATAACCATAGACACTCTATATGCAGTAATGATCGAGTTCTCTATACAGGGTTGAGGTTGATTCTACAATAATATATATAATTTGAGTTGTGATCGAGTCTGAGACATGTACACGAGTCACGATACGTATTAATTAATTTAAATATTATAAATTAAATTATATATGAATTATTGGACTGTTAACTGTGGACTATTGATTGTGGACTATCAAGATTGGACAGTTAAAAATGAATTAAAATGTTGATTATAACATATGAAACTAAACAATTCTTCAAGTTTGCCACTTGATTTCATCTTAAACCTCATTCGTATCTTGACGATTATAATCTGTGTTCAAATCTTTCATGATTCTAGAAACCACCTCGATCGAGAGGATGAACCAGCCGCACTTCATATACGGAAGAAAAGATTGATGCATATAGTTATACACCTGAAAAACCCTCAGAAACCGAGTAAACGTTTAACACGTAGCTGTGCTAATTTCTTTAGTGTTATTATTACCCAAAATAATTTGGTAATCTCTTTCAAAGTAGCAAATTTTGTCACAGCTCCAGTAAGTCAACTCTGACTTTTCATTCGAAACAACCTTATTATAACCTTGATATATACGTCGTCTTTTCGCCTTCGTTACCGGAAAATCTTTTATATTCCACCATATTACCATCAGCGTTTAATCATCTAAAAACACAATTCTCTTGAAAACACCTCGGATTGATAACCGAAGATTTAGATATGGCTGCATTAAATGCAGAGGAAACAGTAAAATTGAAGGTGGCCTAAATGGCCAAGAGTTTGATGATAAAGAATGGAGTGTTAGGAACGCTCGATAGAAAATTTGGTACTGAAAAATGAATTCAGCTACCATGAAGGAGACCAAGGACAAATACAAGGACCAAATCCTATATTCAAAGAATCCAGGTAATTCTGGATCCGCCGAAATCTTTAGAGAATATCTTGCTCCGAAGTCATGTTAAAATCTTGCGGAAAATCTTTCTTCATTAACCATCGAACTTAGAAATTCCAAAATATCATCATAAATATCTTCGATATTTCTGAAGATATTTTCATAAATATTCTTGTCCGAAATTATCTACCTCTTTGTATTTCTGTATTCCATTATATTGGAAACTTCTGTAAAGTCTAAGTATAAATTATGAAGGAATTGTGAAGAAGTGTTGGGAACTGAAGCATGAGTTAGTATAATATAATGCGCTTGGCCAACGTGATTATATTACAGTAAGTCATGCTGAGTTTCTAATGAAACGTGATGATGGTTCACAGTAGATCATACCATTATCACGTGTCATGTTACATAACTCTTTCATTCTAATTAACCTCTGAACATATCAAGAAAATATATTCTTGATAATTCTATTCTCAATGATTCTGGTAATTTGACAAATCAAATCGTGCTATTACGTTCTTTCTTGATTAGAACATTAAGTTCATTCGAAACTCCATACTTACGAATTCTGAACCGTTACTCACTTTATTAGAGGTCGAGAAGAGAAGAAAAAGGCAAAGAGCTCCGAAACATAAGGGAAGATATAAAACCCGACAATAACACAGAAATCACAAACCGTGGATATTAAAACGAATAACAATATAAAGACTCGGGAGAACTAAAAACACTATAAACCCAAGAGCATAGTAGAAGTAGACAGATTCCTCTGGTGGTAGATGAAAAAGGAGAATGACAGTTATGAAAGTCAGGAATATATCCAGAATTAAAACTGGATGAAGCATATTGACTGATGATTTGGAAATATGAATTAAAGTATAGAAAATGGGAGAAGTGAAAAGCATGGGAACGGGAGAAGCTTAATTTATAATAGAAATATCAGACAGAGTAATTGAGGCAGATCACCGTATTTAATTATAGAGATCTTAATTTCCTTATTCGCCGAAGAATCAAATCTTTTAGATTTTGAAGATTTTCTTTAAATCCCTTGAACTCCGGAATTCAACCCATCTACGTCAAAAGTTAAAACGAATCTTTGATTTCTAATTTCACTCTTTTGTGATAGCTTCATTTGTACTCTTCAAGTAATCGAATTATTTTATCCATATTACTCAATGACGAGAAAATTCTATTTATCAACTCATATTCGTCATGAAAACATTCTTATTGTTAGCCATGACGACCTCGATCAAATTTCGGGACGAAATTTCTTTAACGGGTAGGTACTGTCACGACCCGGAAATTTCCGATCAAATTTAAACTTAATCTTTATATTGTTTCAACACAATAAGCAAGTTAAATTCAAACTATTGTAATTTCGAAATAAACGGTGATCCGAATTCAAGTTAAATGGTTTATAGTTTTGTAAAAATATAATTAGAATCTATTTGATTAACTTTAACATTTAGTATTTTTACTTGGGGTTAAGAGCTCATAATTAATTTAATTTTTATTTAAATAATTGTATATAATTAATGACCAATTTTACACTCTAAAAGACTGAAATAAATAAAGTTATTTAATTTAAAATTTTAGAATTTTTCTAAGAATTTGTATCCGCCGCTGATTTACAACGGAGTCCGATATAGCCAGTTCATCTCAAACCGTCGGTCCAATGATATGATTTTTGCCCACATGCTTAAAATTAATTATTATTAAATTATAATTAAAGTATTATTTCTGTTATGAATGGATTCATGAATTAACAAGCAGACAATACTCTTAAAAGTGACACTGTTTTGCTTTTTGACTAACTAATCTCTATATGAATGTATATGCATAAACATAGATAAATATTAGATACTTGTATATATATATATATGTATATGCTAGATCAATAGAAGGGCAAACTGTCACCACATCCACCACTTACTAACATCCATCTACTTTCTATCTATATATATAATATATAAATATAAATACATATTACATGATAGAAGATATATAGATATAGATATACATATGTAACATGATATAGATGCATCATCAAGAAACATCACCCGGCTACCATATCAACTACCACCGAAGCCACTACCCTTCACCACCAAGAACCGCCATCACTCTCCTCTCCCACACTCTCTCATCTATCTCTCTCTCCTATGCTAGTCCAAGAAACACCATCATCATTATCATCGTTTTATTTCATCTAACCATGAACACCTTCACCTTTCAAACCACACCATCAATCACCACTTCTTTCTCCTTGTCCCACTATCGACACAAACCACCTCAACCATGATCATCACAACTATACACCACCATCCTTGAATTGTTCATTGCTAGTCTTTTATTCAAACCATCACCCAGCAATCAACATCACTTACGAAATTTTCACTATTATTTGTTGTTCCTACAATCACAAATCAACACCCTTAAGAATAACCTGTGAACTGCTACTACTCGTTAATCATTTCTGTTTCTTCACATCCATCTCTCTCCTGTTTCTGCTTATCAACAACCCAAAACGCACCTGCTGTATCCTTCATTTCTGTTTTGATCACTACACCCATCGAACCTTTATAAAACCACACTGTCGACTGTGTGAATGATCAAATAAGGTTAAATATAGTGGGAGACTTGATGATGATAATTCACGTGTGTATGCCTTTTCTTCTTTAAAACTCGTTTCTTGTGATTGGCCGAGACATACATTCATCAAAGTATTTATAATACATGTTTCAATATAATTAATTATAAGGCAAGTGGGTTAAAATATTGACTTGTTGGTCGACATTTTTAAAAGGAAAAGGTGCCAAAAGAAGAAAAAGATAAAGGAATCAAAAGCCCTTTTTGATAGTGGAGAGGGTAACGAAACATTAATGGCTGCTATGTTTTATTTTGCTTGTAGAAAGTGTAGGATTATTATTATAATCATGGGTAATTATTGGATTACATGGGCGTGTTCAATGGATTCAATTCAGATTTTACAAATCGCGAGTATTTGGTTCATAGGAAAAACAGTAAAGATGATGAAGATAAATCGAATATATTTTGGCAACCTGCTACAACCGTCCTATACCTGATTTCGGTTTTAGGAACATACAAGTCTAGTAGTAGGTTTGATTAAGTTGTTCTTGGGCTTAATTAATTGATAGGCCATTTATGATTTAAATGATTTTATGAACTGTAACCTTGGGCTTATTTTACAAGAGCAAATGGACTGAGTTAATTTGGGCCGAGATCCAAAGTTTAGATGTTCTGTTGGGCTATTCAGGCTTGACATAAAAACAGGTATTATTAAATTTTTTTCGGGTATTAAATCAGAAAGTTGACAGACAGACAGATGGTTAGGCGTGGTTGTTTTAGCCGAGAGGTCTCGGGTTCGAACCTAGGCCGTGGCATATTTTTTTTGAAAGCTCATTCTTTAAGGTAGTAATTTTATTATTATTATTATTATTATTATTATTATTATTATTATTATTATTATTATTATTATTATTATTATTATTATTATTATTATTATTATCATTATTAAAACTATTATTAAAATTATTATTATTTCTATCTTTATTATTAAAAGTAACATTTTTATAAAAATTATCATTATTATTACCATTATTATTATAAAATAAAACTACTTTTTATTTATTATTATTAGCAATATTGTTTTATCAAATAATTGTTAGTTATATAAAACCGTATTTACTACAAATAACATATCTATACTAATATTTTTGTAATAAATATTAATAAATGTAATTAATTAGGTTATTAATAAAACACATAATTAAAATAACAATTAAATCACTAATAATACATAAATTTGTTCGATTACGATTATACGTTTTAATGTATACAAATCATATAGGTTCGTGAATCCAAGGCCAAACCCTATACTTGTTCAATGTCGTCCTATGTATTTTTACTACAAAATACATTAGGTGAGTTTCATTTGCTCCCTTTTTAATTGCTTTTTCAATATATATTTTTGGGCTGAGAATACATGCGCTGCTTTTATAAATGTTTACGAAATAGACACAAGTACTTAAAAATACATTCTACGTTGAGTTGTACCACTGGCATACTTCCCTGTAGCTTGGTAACTACTATTTACATGGGTATTGTAAATGCGAATCCTGTTGATAGATCTATCGGGCCTGACAACCCCAACCGGACTGGACGACCAGTATTCAACGGTTGCACAATACTTCGTTTTGTAGGCTACACTTGGTACGGTGTAGTGAGATTTCATAATAAAGGGAATATGCGACGTTAATTAATAGTTAAGTATGGTTACCAAGTGCTCAACCACTTAGAATGCTTTACATACACTTGCGAGTGTATTATGTTTATGATTATGAAATCTTGTGGTCTATTAATATATTGAAATGATTGTTATGATAAACCTATGAACTCACCAACTTTTTGGTTGACACTTTAAAGCATGTTTATTCTCAGGTACGAATTAAGTCTTCCGCTATGCATTTGCTCAATTTAAGGACATTACTTGGAGTCGATCATCGCAATGGGACCAAATGTTGATGACTTCGTCCAGGTGGATAAGGACGGGTCTTTACAAGAATCGGTATCCGCTACCGAGGATTGATGACTTATTTGATCAGCTACAGGGATCTAGTTGTTATTGTAAGATTGATTTGAGATCCGGGTATCACCAATTGAGAGTCAAAGAAACTGATGTCCCGAAGACAGCGTTTAGAACACGTTTTGGACATTATGAGTTTACAGTGATGCTGTTTGGTTTGACAAATGCACCAGCAGTGTTCATGGATCTCATGAACCGTGTGTGTAAGCCATACGTAGATAAATTCGTCATTGTGTTTATTGATGATATATTGGTGTACTCCAAGAACAAGGAAGAGCACGAACAACATCTACGTTCAATTTTGACTATGCTTAGAGATGAGCAGTTGTATGCAAAGTTCTCTAAGTGTGAATTTTGGTTACCAGAAGTACAATTTCTTGGCCATGTTATAGGGGCCAATGGAATTCAAGTTGATCCAGCGAAGATTGAGTCGGTTAAGAATTGGGAAACTCCTAAGACGCCAACGCAGATTAAGCAATTTTTGGGTCTAGCTGGTTACTACCAGAGATTCATCGAAGGATTCTCTAAGATTGCCTTACCATTGACCGCGTTGACTCATAAGGGCAAGAAGTATGAGTGGTTAGAACCGCAAGAGTCCACATTTTAGTTGTTGAAAGAGAAGTTAACAACTGCACCAGTATTGTCTCTACCCGAGGGAAGCGAAGATTTTGTTGTTTATTGTAATGCCTCTCGTCAAGGAATGGGTTGCGTGCTTATGTAACGAAATAATGTTATTGCTTATGGATCACGTCAGTTAAAGATTCACGAACAGAACTACACTACGCACGACCTTGAACTAGGAGCTGTTGTCTTTGCACTTAAAATGTGAAGACACTACCTGTATGGAACCAAGTTTACTATCTTCACTGACTATAAGAGTTTACAGCACATATTCGATCAGAAACAACTCAACATGCGACAATGATGTTGGATGGAACTACTTAGTGATTATAACTGCGAATTTCAATACCATCCAGGCAAGGCGAATGTTGTGGCGGATGCTTTAAGCAGAAAAGAGCGGGAGAGACCTCTTAGGGTTAAAGCTCTTAACATAGTTGTCCGTACGAATCTCACCTCACAAATCTGTGAAGCACAACAAGAAGCAGTGAAACAAGAAAATGTCGATGTTGAATTTCTCAGAGGAATGGATAAGAAATTTGACATCAAGGAGGATGGAACACGGTACTTTGCCAATCAAATCTGGGTACCAAAATTTGGTGGATTGAGAGAACTAGTGTTGGAGGAAGCACACAAGTCAAGGTACTCAATTCATCCGGGATCAGATAAAATGTACCAGGATTTGAAGGCATTCTATTGGTGCCCAAATTTGAAAGCTGACATTGCTACCTATGTCGGAAAGTGCTTGACTTGCGCTAAAGTCAAGGCTGAGCATCAGAAGCCATCGGGATTATTAACTCAACCAGAGATTCCCCAGTGGAAGTGGGAAGGTATTACCATGGACTTCATCATGAAACTGCCGAGAACGGCGGGAGGTCACGATACTATTTGGGTTATCGTAGATCGTCTCACTAAGTCTGCACACTTTCTACCGATAAGAAAAACTGATAAAATGGAGAAGTTGACTCAGATCTACATTAAGGAAGTCGTCTCTAGGCATGGAGTGCCTATATCCATTATATCCGATCGCGACAGCAGATTCACTTCCAGATTTTGGCAGTCATTACAGAAAGCAATGGGGACTCATTTAGATATGAGTATAGCATATCACCCCAGACAGATGGCCAGAGCAAACGAACTATTCAGACTTTTGAGGACATGTTGAGGGCATGTGTCATCAATTTCGGGAACGAATGGGATAAGTATTTACCACTAGCTGAGTTCTCATACAATAACAACTACCATGCGAGCATTAAGGCTGCACCTTTCGAAGCATTATATGAAAGGAAGTGTAGATCTCTCGTTTGTTGGAGCGAGTTGGGAGATAGTCAGTTGACAGGTCCTGAAATTATTCAGGAGACAACTGGGAAAGTTCTACGGATTCAGGAACGATTGAGAACGGCTCGAAGTCATGAAAAGAGTTACGTCGATGTTAGACGGAAGGATATAGAGTTCCAAATTGGTGACAAAGTTATGCTTAAAGTATCACCTTGGAAGGGTGTTGTACGATTTGGGAAACGAGGTAAACTGAGTCCTAGATATGTTGGACCATTCGAGATAACTGAAAGAGTTGGACCGGTAGCTTACAGATTGGAACTACCACAAGCTCTCAGCGGTATACACGACGTTTTTCATGTATCCAATCTAAAGAAGTGCCTAGCAGATGAGAATTTGATTATTCCTTTAGAGGAACTACGTATCGATGACAAACTTCATTTCATTGAGGAACCTGTCAAAATCTTAGGCCGTGAGGTCAAACAGCTGAAGCAAAGCCGAATTCCTATCGTTAAAGTTCGATGGAACGCGAGAAGAGGACCAGAGTTCACGTGGGAGTGTGAAGACCAGATGAGGCTGAAGTATCCACAACTGTTTCCCGAGGAAACTACTTCAGAGGATGATCACTAAAATTTCGGGACGAAATTTTCAATAACAGGTGGGTAATGTAACAACCCTGCTTTTTTCGTTACTTCCATTAACCTTCCGTTAGTTTACTTAACGGTGATTATTTAACTTTTGTGCGTTTACGTGTAATAAATGTATATTTGATCTTTGGAGGGTTACAATAATTAATATGGGTTGATATTAAATCAAATAAATATTTCGGATAATGAAATACGATAAAAACGATACGATTTTGATAACTGCTTTTTGAGCAACGAAACGCTCGGGTTTATTTTAATAAATAATTAATTAATTATTAACTTTTTAAAAATAATTAATTTATGGGGTTTTTAATAAATTAACGTTTGGTTGCGTTTAACGATCGGTTTAGCGTTCCGGGCCTTCGGTACAACTAAATGACACTTGAAACGAGCCACGATTACACGAAATTGCATAACACGAGCCCGGGAGTACCCCATGGGGCCCAATCGGCCGAAACCCCACTCCTCACCCCTTTTTAATTTAAAAATTGCAACTTGAAGGACTTAGGTGTAAATTAGGAGAATTAGGGCTTAATATATATACTTAGTAATACCCTAACTACACAAATCCTTCCCCATTTATTTTTTTTGGTCGACATCTGCTCTCCCCCTCCTCTCCTCTACTGCCATCGACCACCACACACCCACAGACACTCAATTTTTATTTTTTGATCAAACCTCAAGAACAAACGTTGTGATTCGCGTTATCCTCTACGTATTGGTGTGCTTTAATTCTTGATCTAAGGTATATTTACATGAACCCTAATATTAAAAATCTGATTTTTAATAAATTTTCATAGTTATGTTGTCAATTGCTCAAGTCTATACGCGTACGTGTTAATTGTAATCGTTATATTGATTGTTTGATGCGTTAGGGTTTAAAAACGAATTTGTTTATGCATGGTCAGAAAAATTAAGTTTTTAAAATGTTAATTGTTATGTTATATTCAGATTCCTTGCGAAAAACTATTGATTTTAGGCTTTGGATTCGCTTGATTTCGTTTCCGGATGATCAAGTTATGCTTAATTGAAATTATCGTTGTGTTTTTGTGATTGATCAGAAATCTGGATTTGATAGACCACGAATTGGCATGTGAAACTTATACCACTGGAAATATAATTTAAAAACACTCAATTTAGACTAGGATAACATGTCATTTGCTTATGTATAACCCGAGATATGCTTGAATTAGTGTAAAAGTAGTTTTATACAGCACTTGCATGAAAATAACCTTGTATGATAAAATGTGGTAACTTCTGTGATTAAAGCTTTGCATATTTGAAATTTATACAAAAAGTAATTCACCTTTCATGTAGATATCATAGGATAATTGTATCTAGATATTCGGATAATCGCGTGCGAATGTGACTAGCTAAACTAGAAATCGAATCTGTAAATTGCTCTCTGTTTTATACTCTGTGGATTATGTTTATTGAATGAGCATGTAAGCTTCTGGAATATGAATTTTAACATGATATGTGACTTATTTTTAGTTTATGTCAATCTCTGAAACCTTATGCATTGGGCACAATAGAGCCGTACTTTATGTGGATTCTGATTTGAGCTGAAAAACTGAACATTCAATTTGCATGAATAAACTGTACAAATTGGCTAAACAAAATTTTCTAGATTTTTGATATGTGTTACTTTGACTTGTCCTTGAACTATGGCCACTGGTCTTGTATCAATTGCATGTCCCTAACTCCGGTTATAGCCAAAACGAAATCAGTGCGCGGTCAGAAATTGACTGGGCCAACCCCAAATGTACCCCTTCTGATTCCTGACTTTTAATTATCGTATGAGTCCCTGGCTAGACTTTTTGTAATCTATTTTAAGTACATTTATGATCTGGAGTTTTTCATGTTTACATGAATTTTTTACTATGAGATATTATGCTAAGTGTTCATGAACTTTGTGCACAACGATAAACTGAAATTGTGAAAATGATCATTCATGACCTGAAACGTATTGTTTGACTTAGGTTTGACATGTTGACCAATATTTGACATGAACCTATTGATGTTGACTTAAGTTGACTACTTTGACCAAGTTTTACTTTCGGTTTGACTTCGGTTGACTTTGTTTTACTTGCATGATATAGTTGACTTTTACTTGGAAACGCGTCGAGTCGAGCAATAAGACAACTTATACTATGAAACCACCCTTATTTAAGGTACATATATATTGACCAACCTAAATACGTATACTTAGATTGCATTATTCAGCTGTAAACCGTACAAGTTTATCTGTCATCCAAGTTTGTTCAAAAAGCCTCTAGCTTGAATACTTTTAATACCATCGGTGTAAGCACAATTTAGATGGACGGATCCGTTAGGTTGACAACCTCACCCGCTATAATAACTGTGGTGCATTTATTTTGAACATTAGATACACTCGAACAAGTGTATAACATTTTAGGAGGTAAAGACGGGTATAGTGGCTTCTATACTCAGGTCATTGCTAGTATTCAGGTGCTCATATTATGCAAACGTTTTTACGACTTGGTGTTGTACTTGTAAAATCTCGTGGTAAAGGAAACTAAACTATTTTTCTGATAACTGTTTTTTGGATACTGTTACTTAACTTTAAACCTGTAGATTCACCAACATTATTTGTTGACCTGTTTTGCGTGTTTTTATTCTCAGGTCCTTAAGAGGTAGGCTTCCGCTGTATTTGCTGCATGTCTGGCCGTGGAGTCAGCATTTGATTTAATGAACATTATTTACTCTCGCATTTAAAACTTTTATAACTGTTTAAATACTGTTGGCTTGTGGTTACGATCACAACAGTGTTTCTATTTTGGGATTATTGACTTATGTTTTTGAAAGTCAACTTTTAAATAAAATTAAATGCGATTGCTTTAAACGTCTCATATAGAGGGTGTAACTGTTAACTGTGGGACCTGGATTAACGCGCCGTCAGATGGAAATTTGGCGGGGTGTAAAAAAATGGAGCAAAAAGTGGAAGTAGCAAAATAGAAGAAGAAGTGGGAGGTGGAAATGAGTGGTGGGATGTGGGGTTTGACTAGTTGACCTAGTCACTAGTTTGGCCCCTTGGCAACATTAGTTCCTCGAGTTTAAAAGCGGGTGCATGAATTAACCATACGAATTATTTTAAATACGCTAGAGTAAACGAGAGATGCTATAATTAAATAACGGACTTTAAAATAATTAAACGGAAAGTAAACGGAAAAAGACGGGTTATTACATTACCTACTCCTTAAAAGAAATTTTGTCCCGAAATTTAGTTGGAAGTAGTAGTCGTTGTTTCTTCCTCGAGACCTTGCGTTGCCAATTCTACGAATAAGTGAGGGTACTTCCTTTTCATTTGATCTTGTCTTTCCCACGTAAACTCGGGCCCTCTTTTGGCATTCCAACGAACTTTAACAATCGGGATTTTACTTTGTTTTAGCGTCTTGACGGAGTGGTCCACAATTTCAACCGGTTCTTCCACGAAGTGAAGCTTGTCATCAATAATAAGTTCCTCGAGAGGGATGACGAGTTCTGGTTTGGCAAGGCACTTCTTCAAATTTGATACATGGAAAGTAGGATGAACGGAGCTCAATTGAGTTGGAAGATCTAAACGGTAAGCAACGGGTCTAATAAACTCCAGGATTTCAAAAGGACCAATATATCGCGGATTTAGCTTTCCACGTTTTTCGAAACGGATTACACCTTTCCAAGGTGCGACTTTTAACATTACGCGGTCACCCACTTGGAATTCGAGATCTTTACATCTAACGTTGGCATAGCTCTTTTGACGACTACGGGCCGTCTTGAGCCTTTCTCGGATTAGAACGATCTTCTCGGTTGTTTCATGGATGAGTTCGGGTCTGGTGATTTTCTTGTCACCTACTTCGGCCCAACAAATAGGAGAACAATATTTGCGGCCATATAAAGCTTCGAAAGGTGCGGCATTAATACTCGAGTGATAACTATTGTTGTTAGAGAATTCGACTAGAGGTAAATGCTTTTCCCAAGCTTTTCCGAAGTCAATAACACAAGCTCGTAACATGTCTTTCAAGGTTTGAATCGTGCATTCGCTTTGTCCGTCAGTTTGTGGTTGATATGCAGTACTCATGTCTTAACGTGTTCCCAAGGCTTCTTGTAAGGCACCCCAAAATCTAGAAGTGAAACGGGCATCTCGATCGAAAATAATCGATAAGGGCACACCATGACGAGATACAATTTCCTTAATGTACAGTTGTGCAAGTTTGTCCATTTTGTTAGTGATAATGCTAAAAACGAACATATATTTCATAGCATTATCCTTCAAGAAAGACAAGCTTTTAGTTGCAGTTGTTCTATTTACAAGTTATATTCGTTTAAATAATAAAAGGTGAAGACAAAAGACAGATTCGACTAATTGAAGATGCAAATGACCAAAAAGCTAAAAAGTACAAAGTACAATCTAAGTGGTTCAAATTATTGATGAGAAACGTCTAAAAATTATAAGAGTACAAGCCATGAAACGCAAAGTACAAGATATTAAATCGTACGAAAAGGCGTTCGAAAATCCGAAACCGAGACATGAACCAAGTTTCAGTGCGCGACGCAATGGACTAAAAATTACAAGTCAACTATGCACAAGAATATAATATAATATATAATTAATTATATATATTATTATATATTATAATTATACGCAGCCCACGTTTTTGATTTGATCAATGAGCTGGAATCCAGAGCTCCGCACTCAAGGAGCTGTGAGGAACAAAACCTCCACACTCGCGGAGTTACACAGTGATCGAGTGGGCCTATAAAAGACAAAGAATTCTTCTCGATCAAACACACCTTTTTCTTTTCCTTTCTCATATTATATACGATATATATATATATTTATATTTTATAATTTTAATTTTAATTTAAGTTTAATAATAATAAGGTTATAGTGGCGAATGTTTTAAGTTTGTAAATCGAAACTCTGTCCGTGTAATGCTACGCTATTAATACTCATTGTAAGTTATGTTCAACATTTTTAAATTAATGTCTAGTAGCTAAATTATTATTGTGGTTATTTAAATCGAAGTAATCGTGATGTTGGGCTAAATATTAAGATTGGGTAATTGGGCTTTGGACCATAATTGGGGTTTAAAAAAAATGACACTTGTGGAAATTGGACTATGGGCTATTAATGGGCTTTATATTTAATTAACTAAATGATATCTTGTTAATTTAATATAAAGGTTACAATTTGATGTATATATAAATAACCACATACGCTTAATCGGGTACGGTGGGCGGGATATCTATAAATACGAATTATTGTTCATTTGACCGAACATGGGGATGGATTAATAGTTAATGGACTCATTAAAACAGGGGTGGATTACATTCAAGGGTAATTGGTGTAATTGTTAACAAAGTAGTAAAACCTTGGACTACACGCAGTCGATAACCTGGTGTATTCATTAAACAAAGTATTAAGACCTTGTTACAGTTCGAATCCCCAATTAGTTAGAATATTTGACTTCGGGTATAAGGATAATTTGATGAAGACTCTCGCACTTTATAATTATGACTGATGGACTATTATGGACAAAACCATATGGACATATCGAATAATCCAGGACAAAGGACAATTAACCCATGGTAATAGATTAAAATCAACACGTCAAATATCATGATTATGGAAGTTTAAATAAGCATAATTCCTTTATTTTATATCTCATCGCACTTTTATTTACTGTCATTTTATTTATTGCAATTTTATTTATCGTCATTTTATTTATTGCACTTTTATTTATCATCATTTACTTTACGCTTTAAATTAAGTTATATTTATTTTTAATATTTTACATTAGGTTTTAATTGTGACTTAAGACATAAAATCGACAAACCGGTCATTAAACGGTAAAACCCCCTTTTTATAATAATAATACTACTACTTATATATATATATATATATATATATATATATATATATATATATATATATATATATATATATATATATATATACAAATATAGTTTAAAATAAAATATAGCGTTAAACTTGGCTAACTCCCTGCGGAACGAACCGGACTTACTAAAAACTACACTACTCTACGATTAGGTACACTGCCTATAGTGTTGTAGCAAGGTTTATGTATATCCACTCTATAAATAAATAAATAACTTGTGTAAAATTGTATCGTATTTAATAGTATTTCGCAATAAAAATATAACTATTTCGTATACACCTCGCATAACATCAAGTATTTTTGGCGCCGCTGCCGGGGAACTCAACAACACCGAAAGCGAAACGCTATAAAAAAATATATTTAGTTTTTAATCTATTTTTGTAAAAATATAAGAAGTTTTAAACATAAAAATACGATAATATAAAAAATAATAATATATATATCTATTTAGGTGTTTTAATTAAAAAGTTTAATTTTTTTAGAATTATAAAAATATAATAAGTAATTGTTAAAATATAAGTTTTTATTTAAGTTATATTTTATAAAAAGCTAAAAACAGAAAATATAAATTAAAAAATAAATATTAAAAATTAAACCTGTCGAACGAATTTAAGCCTGCACCTCATCTGAGCCTGCATCCTCCGCACTCGCGGAGTTTTTGGGTAGAAGACGTCCGCAGTCGTGGAGCCGTCTGACATCTGGAACCTAGTACGTGCATTAATTGCGAAATTAGGGTTATAATTATTATTTTATAATTAGGGTTTATATTTAATATTAATTAGTTTTAGTTTAATTAAATTTGTATTTTTAAGTTTTAATTAGTTTTATTAATTTATAAAATTAATACTTTTATAAAATAATAATATAAAAATAATATTTTTATAAAAATTGTATTTTTTATAACTTTAGTTTTATTTTTAAATTTTATATCTTTTTAATTGTTTATTCGTATATTGTATATTTTATCGTTCATAATTAGTTTTAATTTTAGTATTTTTGCCGTAGTTATTTTTATTTCTAGATTTTTAGGCTTTGCCGTAAAATCCCTTAATTGTTTTTTCTTTAGATTAAGATTTAGACGCTTTAGAATTTTACGACGTTGTTTATCGCTTTAGTTTTAAATAAAGTTTTAGAGCCTTTTTAAGTTATTGCCGTTTTGGATATAGAATTTCTATTAAGCTTTAATTCCTTTAGACGCAACTTTTAATATTTGGTTTTTAGACTTTTGAGTTTCGACGCTTTACTTTCTTATTATTATTTTTCGTCCTTTTATTTTTCGACGTTTTTCGACGCACTTTTTCTTTCTTATTTCTCGACGCTCTAGTTTTTAGGGCATAGATTTTTTTTTCTTCAAAATTTTGACGAAAAATTATTTTAAGCGGTTAAATTGATAGACATTTAAAATTTTCTGGTTCATAGTAATATTTGGATTTGTTAGTGGCGAGTTGTGGGCTTCCGATTTAAAGGGTCCTGGCTACCTGCTGCATCTTTTGGCTATTCGAAACGTGGGCAAAATCAGAAAAGTCTATTAATTTGATAGCTTATATAATTTTTATCTTTTATAACTAATAGGATATTCAGTGAATGCACCGAGCAAAACGTTCACCACCTTTCATACATTCACCACCTGTAACTCGATCAAGACATCTAGCCAATATTGTCGCCGTTGATTTTTCTTTAGAATCGTTATCTAGTCGATCAAGTACTCCAATTCAAATTTCCGATAATCCATTTTTTGAACCCAACCTCACAATTGAGAACCCGAAGGATATTCAGGGACAATTCAGAGATCCTGAACCACTAATCATTCCTCCTGAACCACAAATCACTCATCCAGAGATTGTCGAGGAAGAAACCATTAAGTCAGAATCCTCTAGTCATTCAGATTCAACAAATTCAATCATGGAAAATCTGGAACCTCTAAGTATGGAAGACTGAATGAGAGCTAAACGCACTGGCAAAGGTCACGCAATCACTCAACCAGACATTAATGCATCAGATTATGAAATCAAAGGACAAATCCTACACATGGTAACTAATCAATGCCAATTTAGTGGTGCGCCAAAGGAAGATCTAAACGAACATCTTCGTATCTTTAATAGGATCTGTACTCTATTTAAAATCCGAGAAGTGGAGGATGAACAGATATATCTCATGCTATTTCCCTAGACTTTAAAGGGAGAAGCCAAAGATTGGTTAGAATCGTTACCTGAAGGGGCGATTGATACATGGGATGTCTTAGTTGAAAAATTTCTTAAACAATTCTTTCCGGCATCTAAAGCCGTGAAACTTCAAGGAGAAATTGTTACGTTCACGCAAAAGCCAAATGAAACTCTATATAAGGCGTGGACAAGATTCGGAAAGTTGATGAGAGGATGTCCTCAACATGGTTTAGACACTTATCAAATAGTACAAATATTCTATCAAGGATGCGATATTACTACACGAAAAGACATCGACATAGCAGCTGGTGGTTACATTATGAAGAAAACCGCAACTGAAGCTTACAAAATTATTGATAACACAGCCTCCCACTCACATGAGTGGCATCAAGAAAAATACATTGTTAGATCATCTAAAGCAGCTAGAGCCGATTCTAGCCATGACTTTGATTCCATTTCTGCAAAGAAAGATGCTTTCGAGAGACGAATGGAAAAGATGACTAAGGATATTCACGCAATACGAAATAGTTGTGAGCAGTGTGGAGGACCACATTTGACAAAAGATTGTCTCAGTATTGAACAAACAATGAAACAAAGAGAGAATGTTTCATACATGAACCAAAGGCCTGGAAATAATTATCAAGGTAATTATCAACCGCCAAGACCAAACTAAAATCAAAACCAGAATAATAACCGAAATGTTCCATACAACAACCAACAAGGTCCTAGCAATCAGCAAATATCCAATAATACTTACAATCAGCAAAGACCTATTTTTCCAATTAAACCACCACAAACCGATGATAAAAAGCCAAATCTAGAAGGCATGATGTCGAAGCTCGTTGAATCTCAAACTCAATTTTTCACATCTCAGAAACAAACCAATGAACAAAATGCTCAAGCATTTAGAAATCAACAAGCTTCTATTCAAAATCTGGAACAAGAAGTAAGTAACCTAGCAAGGTTGATAGGTGAAAGAAAATCGGGAAGTTTACCTTGCGATACAAATGCTAACCCCCGGAATGAAACAGCTAAAGCCATTACCATAAGAAGTGGTATTACACTTAAACCACCGGAAATGCCTGTAATTTCTGATGACTCTATTCCTACTACACAAGAACCACAATCTGAACAAGAGAAGGAATCAGAACCGGTAGTTGAAAAGGTTAATGAAGATAACATAGTTAAGGCAAAGCCTTATGTTAAACCATACCAACCACCGCTTCCTTACCCAAGTAAAATGAGAAAAGAAAGACTTGAAGCCGAGCAATCCAAATTCCTGGATATATTTAAACAAATAAATGTAAATCTTCCTTTCATTGATGTGATATCAGGAATGCCAAGATATGCTAAATTCTTGAAAGATCTAATCACAAATAGAAAGAAAATGGAAGAACTCTCGGCTGTTACAATGAATGCTAATTGTTCTGTAGTACTGTTGAATAAACTACCAGAAAAATTACCAGATCCAGGAAGTTTCACAATTCCATGTTTTCTGGGAAGTCTTAGTTCAATAGAAGCATTGGCAGACTTAGGTGCTAGTATAAATTTAATGCCATATTCATTATATGCTAAACTAGACCTTGGAGAATTGAAACCAATAAGAATAAGTATACAACTAGCCGATCGATCAGTAAAATATCCTAGAGGGATAATGGAAAACATGCTAATTAAAGTTGGCACTTTAGTATTTCCAGTAGATTTTGTTATTCTAGACATGGAAGAAGATTCTCGAGTTCATCTCATATTAGGAAGACCATTCTTAAACACGGCTAAAGCAATAATAGACGTGTTTGGTAAGAAACTGACCCTAAGTATAGAGGACGAGAGTGTTACCTTTTCTGTTGATAGAGCCATGCAACAACCGCAATCTGCAGATGATACATGTTATTACATTTAAACTATAGATTCACATGCAGAATTGTTAGAAGAATTTTCAGAATTACAAGGAACAGGAGAATGTTCTTTAGGAGAAGGAACTGAACCAATTGATGAAGCTGAAATGTTAGCCGCACTCATGGCTAATGAATACGAACCAACAATAAAAGAACTTCAAATGTTAAAAGAGGAAGACAGATATCGATACAAATCACTGATAGAAGAACCACCGACATTAGAGTTAAAGCCACTTCCAAACCATTTGGAATATGTTTATTTACATGGTGAATCTGAATTACCTGTAATAATATCGTCTTCTCTTACGGAAATTGAAAAATCTCAACTCATTTCTGTGTTAAAAGCTCATAAACCAGCTATTGCATGGAAGATTCATGACATTAAAGGCATAAGTCCTTCGTATTGCACACATAAAATCCTTATGGAAGAAGGTCATAAAACGTATGTGCAACGCCAATGAAGACTAAATCCTAATATGCAAGATGTTGTTAAGAAAGAAATTATTAAACTGCTAGATGCAGGTTTAATTTATCCAATCTCTGATAGTCCATGGGTAAGCCCAGTTCAATGCGTACCTAAGAAGGGTGGCATGACTGTCATCACAAATGAAAAAAATGAGCTTATTCCTACTAGGACTGTAACAGGATGTCGTGTTTGTATTGATTATAGAAAATTAAATGACGCCACCAGAAAAGATCACTTTCCCTTACTTTTCATTGATCAAATGTTGGAAAGGTTAGCCGGGAATAGTTACTATTGTTTTCTTGACGGTTTCTTCGGATACTTTCAAATTCCAATCGCACCCGAGGACCAAGAGAAAACCACGTTCACGTGCCCTTATGGTACTTTTGCTTATAAACGCATGCCATTTGGACTTTGCAACGCCCCTGCAACCTTTCAAAGGTGCATGATGGCGATTTTTCACGACATGATAGAAGAATGCATGGAAGTTTTCATGGATGACTTTTCAGTCTTCGGTGATACTTTTGAAACATGTCTAGTTAATCTTGAACGAATGCTTATTAGATGCGAACAATCAAATCTAGTTTTTAATTGGGAGAAATGCCATTTCATGGTTAGAGAAGGCATCGTTCTTGGTCATAAAATTTCAAAGGAAGGAATTGAAATGGATAGAGCTAAAGTAGATGTAATTGCTAAACTTCCACATCCCACCAATGTTAGAGGAGTTAGGAGTTTTCTAGGGCATGCCGGTTTTTACCGACGTTTCATAAAAGACTTTTCTAAAATTGCCACTCCTATGAATAAACTCGTAGAAAAAGATGCTCCATTCATATTTTCAGATGAATGCATCAAATCTTTTAATATTCTTAAAGAAAAACTCACTAATGCGCCGATCATGATAACTCCAAATTGGAATATACCATTTGAACTCATGTGCGATGCGAGTGATTTTGCAATGGGAGCCGTTTTAGGTCAAAGGATTGAAAAACGATTTCAACCTATTTATTACGCTAGTAAGACATTACAAGGAGCACAAACGAATTACACAACTACTGATATAAAACACTATTTCTGGGAAGATCCACATTTGTTTAAAAGAGTTGTCATACCAAAAACGAAAGAAATTCTTTAGTGATATAAAACACTATTTCTGGGAAGATCCACATTTGTTTAAAAGTTGTCCCAATGGAATAATACGTCGATGTGTATTCGGAGATGAAGCTAGTCAAATCTTAAACCATTGTCACACTGGACCAAAAGGAGGGTATTATGGGCCTCAACTCACAGCAAGAAAAGTCTACGATGCTGGATTCTATTGGTCTATAATTTTCAAAGACGCGCACATTCTTTGTAAATTCTGTGATGCTTGTCAAAGGACTAGAAAAATAAGTCAACGTGATGAAATACCACAAAATGTCATTCAAGTATGTGAAGTATTTGACGTTTGGGGTATTGACTTTATGGGTCCATTTTCAAAATCTCATAATAATCTATACATTCTCGTTGCTATTGATTATGTATCTAAATGGGCGGAAGCATAAGCTCTCCCAACTAACAATGCATGAGTTGTAGTCAATTTCTTAAAACGTCTTTTTGCAAGGTTTAGAACATCGAAAGCTTTAATAAGTGATCGGGGTACTCATTTTTGTAATAATCAACTTGAGAAAGTTCTCAAAAGATATGGTGTAACTCATAAAATCTCAACCGCTTATCATCCACAAACAAGTGGACAAGTTGAAAATACCAACCGAGCATTAAAACGTATTCTAGAGAAAACCGTAGGATCAAATCCGAAGGAATGGTCCATGAAATTGGAGGATGCACTCTGGGCTTTTAGAACAGCCTATAAAACTCCAATTGGAACCACACCTTTTAAACTCATTTACGGAAAAGCATGTCACCGGTTAACTCATTTACTCCAATTGGGCTTTGAAGACATGTAATCTTGATTTGCATGAAGCCGAACGTCTACGGTTAAGTCTATTAAACGAATTAGAATAATTAAGAGATGAAGCATATGAAAATTCGTTAATCTATAAAGAAAGAACGAAGAAATTGCATGATAAAAGAATCAGAAGTTTAAAAGAAATTAAGGAAGGAGACAGAGTTCTTCTTTTCAATTCACGATTCAAGCTATTTCCTGGAAAATTGAAATCAAGATGGTCTGGACCATTCATAGTCAAAAGAGTTTTTCCATATGGAACAATAGAGTTAATAAATTCAAATGGGGTTGAATTTAAAGTAAATGGTCACAGAGTAAAACATTACATACATAATCCGATGGAAGTTGACAATGAAGTTAATCACAATTTTGACACCACAGCTAACTAAGTGTGGGGAGAATCAAGTATTTTTAAGGATAATATATATTTCTGTTAGAGTTAGATTTTCTGTTTTCGTATAGTTCTCGAGAATGGAATCCGAATGGTGTTTCCCTAGCAGACCCTAAAGAACTAGTCTTCTCCCTCCATTCTGAATTTTTATTTTTTTTAGGTTTTAAGAGATGAAGAATTCCTTTGATCTGAACCATGGTCTACTACTACACGCTTTGATTACTAAACGTAATAATAACATCTTCCCAAGTGAACTGGTATCATTCATAAGAGGCAAAATGGACGAAGTGAGGAAATAACTCAGGAAAGATCATCATAAGATACATTTTGGTAAAGGAAAATCAAAATCCGCAACAAAAAGAAGAGCACGACACCTTGAAAGATGTCATAAATGCGGAAAATAGTCACACGAAGGTAAATGTTCAAACAATCAAACATATTCAAATAACGAATTTGTTACTTTATGTAGAGAAGGACCGTTCATATGTTTAGAAGAAAAGTTATTGAAGAATCGAGGTTACGCTTATGTAGCTATGGAAAACCAAATCACACTACTCTCCTATGAGTCGGCTAAAGCAGGTCTCTGAGAGTTCTATCTCACAGGTAAGTATGTACAGTTTTTATTTGTTTTTATTTATTGCCTTTAACCTTTTGATAATAAACGTTGAATCGTTCGCTATAAAGTATTAAATTGATATTCAATAAAATTAGGTACGCGAAACCGAAATTATTGATATCATACAAAAAATTTATTACATCACTGCGAAATTTACCGTTTATTTATAAGGTATAAATATCTTTAATCAACCAACCCAAAATATTTCAAAAATTCGTCAGGAGTAAAACTAGGTAATATAGCCGAAATTACTTTACCCAAAAAAGGGGCGTATATTTTTGATAATATTTGATTGATTAAAGTGGGATAAAAGACCAAAAATATTTTTAATTTTATTTTTACCTTGTTTTTAAAATTAATATATAACTATTAAATTATTACTGTAAATCTTTTTAAATCAATATATTTAAGTTTTTAAATATTTTAAAAAATTAATATTTTCAATATAAGTTTGTAAAATTAATGTATAAAAATATTAATGATATTTATATGAATTTTTAATTTTATGCATTTTAAATTTAAGTTTGGTGTGAATTTAAAAACAAAAATTTACTTTATTTCATTAAGTTAAAAATTTGATATTTAAAATTCGTCGTGAGTTGAAGATTAGGACGTTGAACCGAAATTGCTTTACCCGAGGGCGGGACGAGAAATTTTGTTATCATTATTTTTAATCTTATTGATTTAAAGTATGCCAAAAACATTTAAAAAACCCAAAAATCTTTGCTTTTAAAACAAACGCTTTAAAATGACAAATTTTAAAATTTTGTCGAGGGACGGACTAGGTAAACGTACCGAAACAACCTCGTCCTAAATAAAAAGGAAAACAAAATTTTAAATTTAATTAATTGTTTTATTATTAAAGATTTTATAAAAAAAAAAAAATCCGCAATCGCGGAGATTTTGTGTTACCCACATCCGTACTCGCGGAGCAATGTAATCCCAGACTAGGATAACTGGTCGAACAGACCAGTCTACATACACACACCCACATATTTTCTGCGAAAAAACCTACAAAATCCCGATAAAAAACGCAATTTTTCATCGATAATCATCAAATTTTTTTGCTTAAATCACGATGAGGAGATACTTGCCAAGAAGTTTTTCAAGGAAATTGGTAATTTCTACATCCAAACACTTTTTAATTCGAATTTTTAGTGTTCTTGAGCAAAAATATACCTAATTTGATTTTGATGATTTCTAGTGTAATTGTGCTTAAATTGTTTGTATATTATGCTTGTATAACCTAGATTGATGCTATTTAACATGATTAGAAGCCAAAAACTTCAAAATTTTTAGAATCTAGGGTTTGTGTTCTTGAGCAATTTGATGTTTTTTAAAAATAAACGGGTTATGGCCGAATTTTGTTGATGGTTCATGCTTAATTAAGTAGTGTAACATGTTTAGGTTGCTAAATGATCAAAACTTTGATCCTAAACATGATTTTTGAGTATTAAAGTGGACTTTTTGAGTCAAAAATGTATGAACTCGATTTAATTGATATGAATGCTATTTGGAACTCGTTTAATTGCTATAATGATTATTTTTGACATGATTTAGAAGATGAATGCTAAGGAACATTGTATACATTTTCATATATGTTTATTTGTAAAAGTGTAGAATTGTTAATATTGTGAAAATGCGTATAAAGTTTAATATGGATTTAATATGTCATTATGATTGTTTTGATTTATGATTCTGCTAACACTAATGCATATTTGGATGCACAAAAATTGTGTTTAATGTGTTTTGTAGACTGAAAGGGGTGAATCTTCATCCGCATCTCAGGCTCGCAATGCTCCTCTTGAGAATGCAGACGAACAGGATATTAACGACAAATACAAACAAAATATACCTCATCAAGTCATTTCATTTTCAAATATCAATGAGGCAGATTTACACCCAAACTTGAGGTTTGACAGATTTTGGATATAATATCCAAAATATCAAAGGAACTTACACACCCTTCAGTCTAATGTTGTTGAAGTATCTAGGGTAATAGATTGGGAACCGTTAGAAACAGTGGGATTGGCCGATCCAATCAGAGAATTACTTACACAAAGGTATGGTAATTCTACTTTTAATGATTGGGAACGTTTGTTCAATATACGTAGGCGTGTATATAGAGAATGGTGTGTGGAATTATTATGTAGTGTTGAAATAAATGATCGGGTAGCTACCTTAACCGATCGGAGTTTTATTAGATTTTTATTAGGAGGTGTGATGCGCCATATGTCTCTATTAGACATGGCTCAGGCTTTGTGTATATATACGCCTGAGGAACTAGCATCTACTGATTGTCAAAGGTTGATAGTTAATGGTAGGAGGGTTGATGAAAATTTTGATATGAATGGAATATGGAGTAGAATGACTAGCCATAACCGATTTCGTGGGGGAATTACTCTTATACTGATATTGATAGAGCTGAGCTAAGAGTAATCCATAGGTTCTTAGCAAACTCGATTACACAGCGAGGTAGGAACAAAGAGAAGGTAAACGAGAATGATTTATTTTATCTCATGTGTATTCGAGACCCACAGAGCGCTATGAGTATACCTTATTGTGTGAGTTATTATTTATCGGCTATGGTTAGGGGTATACGGCCTAATAGTATAATAGGAGGTGGTATCTTTGTTACTTTAATTGCTGAATATCTCGGTGTAGATAGAAGTCAGGGGGATTACAGCACCAGAACCCCGTGATACAATTGGTTTGAAAGTATATCATGGTGCTAAGGTTTTAAAGAAACGACATAACGCTGCAGCACCATATGTGACGACCCGAAAATTTCCGACTAAATTTAAACTTAATCTTTATATGAATTCGACACGATATGCAAAGTCTATTAAATTGAAGTCTCATAAACTTTGAACTATGTTCATACATACATTTGACCTTTGAACTAATTTTATGGAATCAATTATCCATTGACTATTCCCAACAATTCACGAACAATTGTTTGTAAATAAATATGTATATATATATATATATATATATATATATATATATATATATATATATATATATATATAAAGGTTAGTATATATAATTAATTTGAAATTATAACATATAATTTAAACATTAGAATTAAACATGTAAAATAAGATACAAAATAAGTAAGTATAATTTAAATATATATATATATATATATATATATATATATATATATATATATATATATATATATATATATATATATATATATATAGTGGTAGGATCAAGAGGGAAGTAACCATTCGGGGGGAAGCGGGGGGAAGCAAAAACTTTTTTTTCTTCATTTTTTGAAAAAACTTTGTTCACGAACATTATAGATGAGATGAAAATATGAACATTTAGTAGAGACACTTTGTGATAAATGTTTTTATTTTGGCGGGAAAACGCTCGAAGAATTAATATATAACAATTGTCGTGTTTTTCGAGCGTATTTTGAGGTTTTAGCTATTGGGGTTTAGATATTAGGGTTTAGATATTAGGGTTTATAGGGTTTAGATATTAGGGTTTAGAAATTTAGGGTTTAGGGTTTATATTTAGGGTTTAGATTTAGGATTTAGATTGAGTTTTTAACACGAGCGGTTTAGAGTTTAGGGTTTAGGGTTTGGTGTTTTGGGTTTATGGAATAAACCCAAAACACCAAACCCTAAACCCTAAACCCTAAACCCTAAACTCTAAATCGGGCTAAATTTTACTTCACAAAACATGAAAAAAAAACGTTCATATTCTTCACGAACAATATTATCTTGAATGTTATTTTTGTCGATCGTTTTCCCGCCTAAATAATAACATTCATCACGAAATGTCTCTTCTAAATGTTCATATTTTCGTGTAATCTTGATGCCGAAAAAAAAAATTTCAAAAAAAACGAAAATTTTTTTTTGCTTCCCCCCGCTTCCCCCGATTGGTTACTTCCCCATTGATCATGCCCATATATATATATATATATATATATATATATATATATATATATATATATATATATATATATATATATATATATATATAACTTATAAATAATAAATATACAATAAAAGATATTACATATTATTGAAAATCACATAATATATAATACAAATTAAAAATATAATTGTTATAGTTACTTTTATTATTACTATTAATATTAATATCAATATTAGAATTATTAGAATTTATAAATATTAAAATTTTAATAAATTAAAGGTTCTGATTAACAAAATAAAGATCTTAAATATAAATATAAGAATGATTAAAAATTATAAATTAGTTCAAATTCAAATATTATTAGGTATTATTACTAATACTATTATTATTAATAATATATTAAAAAAAAGAATATCATTATTACTATAAATAACATAAAATTATTATTATTATCATAAATAATAATATTATTATCATTTTTATAGTTAATACCATTATTATTATTTAATATCGTAATAATTATTATTAATATAATTATTATTAGTATTATTATTTATATTAACATATTTATTATTAATATTTATATTTATTATGTATAAAACACAGATAACTATCAAGTATATTTAGGTAACGGATATTTGCTGTCTCTAAAACGACTCCATATCAAAATCAATTTTACAATCAAACAAAAGAAGTTGAAGGATGATTCATGCAGTTGTTATACATCATAAATCAACACATATATTCCTGTCTCTAATAATGTGATAGAAACCGAATCCAAACAGATATATACAATTACAATTACAGAATGGAATATATTTAGCCTTCAATCACTTTCAAGATTAAAGATAAATCTGCTTTCTAACAAACACCGATTTGATTCTAAATTAAACATAAAACTCCAAATGTTGTTACCAATTACTTTCTCCTTTTTATTTTGAGTGTACTGGATCAGGAACCTATCGATTTCAATCCTATACATAATCGATAAAGTCCAGGCTGCTGACAACATAAATTCTTCTCGTCATGCTATAAACTACAGAACACATCCACTATGTTGCTGCTATAATATTCTTGCTGTTTAATCTGTAGAACCACAAAAATAATAACACCATCATAAATTACTTACTATTGTATGAAGCCAAAAACCATACCACTTTGATTTTGACCAATTAATATTATCATACCTGCACTGCTGCTCGTTTTCTATCTGACAACTCAACCCACAAGCCATCACATTCAATCTCCATTGATATAATTTTCCGTTTTATTTTCCCTTCTAATCAAACCCAACCAAAATCCATCGTGAACTATTGCTATGCTTCTGGTTCTGTCTTCAATCAAAAGCCACCACACCACCATCACAGTTTCTGCTATTCTTCGTTGTCCAAGCATCTCCCACAATCACCACACTTCGTAAACCACCACCAAAACCTGACTATAATATGGTCCCGTTTTCAATTACAATTACTACTACCCCTGCAAAACAATCAAACTTGAACACTTTCGATTTCTAATGTTAGACTATGAACCAGCCTCATAACACCATCGAATTTTTCATATAATTCGGACCTGGTTACATTAAAGAAAAGAAAACAAAATATTCCAAGTTTCATATTTGAATTAAACAGATAGATTACATAACAGTGAATCTGATTGAATTGAATAATAATTGATGACTAATAAATGTATATTTATATAAAACAATAAGTGAATAAAAAGATCACAAATCACTGTTCTTAATTCCTGTTGTTACTCGATGATGATAATAATCGATGAATGGATACAGTACCTGTAAGTACACCACTATGATGATTGATTTCTTCCTAGTTGAACAAACCTCAATTATTGCTTCGATTCTTCCGTTAACAACGATGATTAAGGCTAATGAGGGCGTTTAAACGATGATGATGATGAATCGTCGATGGTTGTTGTAATCAATTGATCTATTGATGATAAAGATGATTGTCGATTGAATGAAAGATGAAGATACAGTGATGATAATCGATTAATGATGATGGTACAGGGATAATAGTCGATCGATGATGATGATGAAATGAAGAGTGGCTCGTTAGTTGATGCTGCTACCCTAATTCAGAAACCCTCGTTTGGTTACCGATGATACGAAGGAGTTATTAAATGGGTTGTTAAGTGGGTTTGCTAAATGGACTTGGACAAGTATTAAAAATGATGGATCCAAAGTTAGCCCAATTGATTATAAATGGTAAAAATTATTATTACTATTAATATTATTATTATTATTATTATTATTATTATTATTATTATTATTATTATTATTATTATTATTATTATTATTATTATTATTATTATTATTATTATTATTATTATTATTATTATTATTATTATCACATGTATCATAATTATTATTATTATCAGTGCCAAAATAAGTATTAGTTATCATTTTTATCATTATTAGCACTATTATCAATATTAGTATTAGTATTATCATTAAAATTATTATTAGTATTATTATTATGATTGAAAACTATCATTTTAATCATTATCATTAATATTTTCATAGCAAATAAATATTGTGGATATAAAAATATACCGATATTCATATTAAATATAATATTATATTAACTATATTAACATTTGTACATATAGCAAATTATTGACTTTTGATAAAAATACTAATTACATATAAATATATATAATCATAAGTATAAATATTAATTACTTTAAAAGTATATGTAACATAAAAATAGATAACATTTAATTTAAGATATAAAATATACATAAAATATATGTATATTAATTAGGATTTATCATAAAATTTCATATAATTATAACACTAAACATATAAATATTATAAGATTAATAAATGAAATTATTTAATTATCATTATATGCATTAATATACACAAATGATATAGGTTCGTGAATCCGAGGTCAACCATACACTTGTTCAATGTCGTTCTATGTATTTTTACTACAAAATACAGTATGGTGAGTTTCATTTGCTCCCTTTTTAATTGCTTTTGCAATATATATTTTTAGGCTGAGAATACATGCAATATTTTATAAATGCTTTACGAAATAGAGACAAGTGATTAAAAATGATATTATGCGGATTGATGTGCTAGGTAATTTAGTTACATGTTATAAGAGCATGTAAGCGCGAATCCTAAAGATAGATCTATCGGGCTTAACACCCCCATCATGTAGGCTGCACTAGACATAAGAACTAGTGGGCGGATGTTTAGTACTTCTAGGATTATTTATACACTTGCGAGTGTACGTATCCATCTTTGCGAAGATGACTTATTATATTATTGTTAAGGTGGGTTACTGAGGCCTCAACATAAGCAGAACAGTTTTATACACTTGCGAGTGTACATATATTTATAAACGGAAATCTTGTGGTCTATTAATATATTGAAATGATTGTTATGATAAACCTATGAACTCACCAACCTTTTGGTTGACACTTGAAAGCATGTTTATTCTCAGGTATGAAAGAAATCTTCCGCTGTGCATTAGCTCATATTAGAGACATTACTTGGAGTCATTCATGACATATTTCAAAAGACGTTGCATTCGAGTCATCGAGTTCATCAAGATTATTATTAAGTCAATTATAGATGGATATATTATGAAAGGGTATGCATGCCGTCAACTTTCGATGTAAATGAAAGTTTATCTTTTAAAAACGAATGCAATGTTTGTAAAATGTATCATATAGAGGTCAAGTACCTCGTAATGAAATCAACTATTGTGAATCGTTTATAATGTATATGAACGGGTCCTTTCAGTTGGTATCAGAGCGGTGGTCTTAGCGAACCAGGTCTTGCATTAGTGTGTCTGACTGATAGTTTTTTAGATGCATTAGTGGGTCTGGACTTCGACAGTGTCTGCATGTCAAAAGTTTTGTTTATCATTTCGTGTCAAAAATTACCTGCTTATCATTCTAAGGGAATCACTTGCTTATCATCTTAAGTCTAGACACATCTTACTGCATTTAGTGCATCGATAGTGTATAGACAAAATTCATATCTTAGCGTATCTGTTACTGTAGACTTTATCTAACACGTTTCCTTAATTTCCTCCGTAATCTATGGGATCTTCTGTACTATACAAAGATATTCTATGTAATTAGAATATCATTCGATATCCGAAAATCATATCATAAAAATTCTTTACCTAACCTTGCAAGATGAATTCCGCAACCAGTTCAAGTTCGTTGGATTTCGATAACTATTCCGATATGGATTTTCACTCGAGCTCTGAAAGCAGTGTAACCGAAATGGATCAACCGATTAGCCATCATCTATTCTAGATGAATTGGGGCTGGGTTCATAGCCTCCTCAATCATTGGAGACAAGAAGAAGGTGATCCATTTCATCCACCACATTGCCCTCAAGGCGAAGAACCTGAAATACTTACCGGCGAATCAGTCCGAAACACCATTTTCACCCTCATTTCCAGGATATCTCGTAACTATTATATATTATCCACAATTCTAAATCTTATTCATCTGCTCGTTCTGACCGAAAATCATCCTGGAGTAATGGAAGAAGTCAACGAGCTTCGCATTCGAGTAACAAATTCGGAGAATATGGTGCAAAATTTACCAGCTTCAGCAACATCACCGGCACCAACAGTACCATCAGTAATAGCACCAGTACCATCAACAATCCATGCCTCAACATCTCATTCTGTACCTCGAGTATAATCATCGTTCTACGTATCATTATACATCAATTATCTTCGTTCTTCATGGCAATTATGTAATCTCTAATGTTATAGAGATTATGTATTCTAGTTTTGACGGTAAACCAAATGAGATTAATATTATATTAACTCATTAAATCTATATTACATCTGAAGAAAATATATATGTAAGTATATTTTCATAAAGATTGTAATTAAAATTTCTTTTGTACAAACTGTTAACGGTGAAAATATTTTAACGGGTAGGTAATACCCGAGGAATATTTAGATTTCACATTAATAAGTTACACTGTACAATTTTCGAATTTGATTCAACAGTCATTTACTAACTTACTTACATTCACCGATATACATATCCGTCAACATAGAATAACCATTTTCATTCAAATTTCATATTTGGATTTTAACCTATCAGAATCCAACAAGTGGCATAATGAAGAAAACATTGGACAATTAAAATGAATTAAAATATTGATTATAACATATGAAACTAAACATTCCTTCAAGTTGCCACTTGATTTCATCTTAAACATCCTTTGTAACTTGATTTCATCTTAAACCTCATTTGTATTTTGACGATTACAATCTGCGTTCAAACTCTTCAAGATTCTTAAAAACATCTCAATCGAGAGGATGAACCAACCGCACTTCATCTATGGAAGAAAAGATTTATGCATATAGTTATGCACCTGAAAAACTCTCGGAAACTGAGTAAACGTTTAACACGTAGCTGTGCTAATTCCTTTAGTGTTATTATTACCCAAAATAACTTTGCAGTTCTTTTTTAAAATAGCCAATTTTATCACAGCTCCAGCAAGACAACTTCGACTTTTCATTCAAAACAATCTTATTATAACCTTGATATATATGCGTGCTCATTTATTATTACCAGAGAACCTTTTATATTCCACCATATTACAATCAGCATTTAATCATCTAAAAACACAATTCTCTTGAAACCTCTCGAATTGATAACTGATGATTCAGATATCGTAGCATTAAATGCAGAGGAAACAGAAAAATTGTAGATGGTCCAAATGGCCAAGAGGTTGATGATAAAGAATGGAGTGTTGGGAACGCTCGATAAAAAAAATTTTAGTACTGAAAAGCGGATTGATCTAACCATGAAGGAGACCAAGGACAAATACAAGGACCAAACACTATATTCAAAGAATCCAGATAATTCTGGATCCGCCGAAATCTTTAGAGAATATCTTGTTCTGAAGTCATGTTAAAATCTTGCGGAAAATTTTTCTTCATCAACCTTCGAACTTAGAAATTCTAAAATATCATCATAAATATCTTCGATATTTCTGAGGATATTTTCATAAATATTCTTGTCCGAAATTATCTACCTCTTCGTGCTTTCTGTATTCCATTATATTGGAAACTTCTGTAAAACTTAAGTATAAATTAGGAATGAATTCTGGAGAAATATAGGGAATTGAAGCATGAGTTAGTATAATATAATAGAGCTTGGCCAACGTGATTATATTACAGTAAGTCATGCTGGAAGTTCTATTGGAACATGATGATTCACAGATCATAACGTCATCATGTGCCATGTTACATAACTCTTTCATTCTACTTAACTTCTGAACATATCAAGAAAATGTATTCTTGATAGTTCTATCTTCCGTGATGTTGATAAATTTAAAAAATCAAATCGTGCTATCACGTTTATTCCTGCTTAGAACATTATAATCATTCGAAACTCTATATCTACAAATTCTGGACCATTATTCGCTTGACTTGAAATCAGGAAGAGAAAATAAAAGCACAGAGCTCCAAAATATAAGAGAAAATATAAAGCCCAATAACAGCATGGTGGTTACAAACCGTGGATATTAATACTAATAGCAATATAAAGACTCGGGAGAACTAAAAACACTATAAACCCAAGAGCATAGTAGAAGTAGACAGATTCCTCTGGTGGTAGATGAAAAAGGAGAATGACAAGATATGAAAGTCAGGAATATATCCAGAATTAAAACTGGATGAAGCATATTGACTGATGATTTTGAAATATGAATTAAAGTATAGAAAATGGGAGAAGTGAACAACATTGGAACGGGAGAAGCTTAATTTATAATGGAAATATCAGATAGAGTAATCGAGGCAGATCACCGTATTTAATTATAGAGATCTAAATTTCCTTATTCGTCGAAGAATCAAATCTTTTAAATTTTGAGGATTTTCTTTAAATCCCTTGAACTCCAGAATTCAACCCATAAACTTCAAAAGTTAAGACGAAACTTTGATTCTCATTTCACACTTTCGTGACAGCTTCATTCATACTATTCGATTAATCGAATTGTTTTATCCTTATTACTCAATGGTAATAAAACTCTATTTATCAGCTTATATGAGTCATGAAAACCTACTTATTATTATTCATGACCATTCCACTCAAATTTCGGGACGAAATTTCTTTAACGGGTAGGTACTGTGACGACCCGAAAATATCCGACTAAAGTTAAACTTAATCTTTATATGAATTCGACACGATAAGCAAAGTCTATTAAATTGATGTCTCATAAACTTTGAACTATGTTCATACATACATTTGACCTTTGAACTAATTTTATGGAATCAATTATCCATTGACTATTTCCAACGATTCACGAATAATTGTTTGTAAATAAATATGTATATATATATATATATATATATATATATATATATATATATATATATATATATATATATATATATATATATATAAGGTTAGTATATATAATTAATTTGAAATTATAACATATAATTTAAACATTAGAATTAAACATGTAAAATAAGATACAAAATATGTAAGTATAATTTAAAATAAATAAATATATATATATATATATATATATATATATATATATATATATATATATATATATATATACACAATAAAAGATATTACATATTATTGAAAATCACATAATATATAATACAAATTAAAAATATAATTGTTATAGTTACTTTTATTATTACTATTAATATTAATATCAATATTAGAATTATTAGAATTTATAAATATTAAAATTTTAATAAATTAAAGGTCTGATTAACAAAATAAAGATCTTAAATATAAATATAAGAATGATTAAAAATTATAAATTAGTTCAAATTCAAATATTATTAGGTATTATTGCTAATACTATTATTATTAATAATATATTTAAAAAAAAAGAATATCATTATTACTATAAATAACATAAAATTATTATTATTATCATAAATTAAAATATTATTATCAGTTTTATAGTTAATACCATTATTATTATTATTATTTAATATCATTATAATTATTATTAGTATTATTATTTATATTAACATATTTATTATTAATATTTATATTTATTATGTATAAAACACAGATAACTATCAAGTATATTTAGGTAACGGATATTTGCTGTCTCTAAAACGACTCCATATCAAAATCAATTTTACAATCAAACAAAAGCAGTTGAAGGATGATTCGTGCAGTTGTTATACATCATAAATCAACACATATATTCATGTCTCTAATAATGTGATAGAAACCGAATCCAAACAGATATATACAATTACAATTATAGAATGGAATATATTTAGCCTTCAATCACTTTCAAGATTAAAGGTAAATATGCTTTATAACAAACACCGATTTGATTCTAAATTAAACATAAGACTCCAAATGCTGTTACCAATTACTTTCTCCTTTTTATTTTGAGTGTACTGGATCAGGAACCTATCGATTTCAATCCTATACATAATCGATAAAGTCCAGGCTGCTGACAACATAAATTCTTCTCGTCATGCTATAAACTACAGAACACATCCACTATGTTGCTGCTATAATATTCTTGCTGTTTAATCTGTAGAACCACAAAAATAAGAACACCATCATAAATTACTTACTATTGTATGAAGCCAAAAACCATACCACTTTGATTTTGACTAATTAATATTATCATACCTGCACTGCTGCTCGTTTTATATCTGACAACTCAACCCACAAGCCATCACATTCAATCTCCATTGATATAATTTTCCGTTTTATTTTCCCTTCTAATCAAACCCAACCAAAATCCATCGTGAACTATTGCTATGCTTCTGGTTCTGTCTTCAATCAAAAGCCACCACACCACCATCACAGTTTCTGCTATTCTTCGTTGTCCAAGCATCTCCCACAATCACCACACTTCGTAAACCACCACCAAAACCTGACTATAATATGGTCCCGTTTTCAATTACAATTACTACTACTACCCCTGCAAAATAATCAAACTAGAACACTTTCGATTTCTAATGTTAGACTATGAACCAGCCTCATAACACCATCGAATTTTTCATATAATTCGGACCTGGTTACATTAAAGAAAAGAAAACAAAATATTCCAAGTTTCATATTCGAATTAAACAGATAGATTACATAACAGTGAATCTGATTGAATTGAATAATAATTGATGACTAATAAATGTATATTTATATAAAACAATAAGTGAATAAAAAGAACACAAATCACTGTTCTTGATTCCTGTTGTTACTCGATGATGATAATAATCGATGAATGGATACAGTACCTGTAAGTACACTACTATGATGATTGATTTCTTCCTAGTTGAACAAACCTCAATTATTGCTTCGATTCTTCCGTTAACAATGATGATTAAGGCTGATGAGGGCGTTTAAACGATGATGATGATGAATCATCGATGATTGTTATAATCAATTGATCTATTGATGATAAAGATGATTGTCGATTGAATGAAAGATGAAGATATAGTGATGATAATCGATTGATGATGATGGTACAGGGATGATAGTCGATCGATGATGATGATGAAATGAAGAGTGGCTCGTTGGTTGATGCTGCTACCCTAATTCAGAAACCCTCGTTTGGTTACCGATGATACGAAGGAGTTATTAAATGGGTTGTTAAGTGGGTTTGCTAAATGGACTTGGACAAGTATTAAAAATGATGGATCCAAAGTTAGCCCAATTGATTATAAATGGTAAAAATTATTATTACTATTAATATTAATATTATTATTATTATTATTATTATTATTATTATTATTATTATTATTATTATTATTATTATTATTATTATTATTATTATTATTATTATTATTATTATTATTATTATTATTATTATTATCACATGTATCATAATTATTATTATTATCAGTGCCAAAATAAGTATCAGTTATCATTTTTATCATTATTAGCACTATTATCAATATTAGTATTAGTATTATCATTAAAATTATTATTAGTATTATTATTATGATTGAAAACTATCATTTTTATTATTATCATTAATATTTTCATAGCAAATAAATATTGCGGATATAAAAATATACCGATATTCATATTAAATATAATATTATATTGAGTATATTAACATTTGTACTTTTGATAAAAATACTAATTACATATATGTATATTAATTAGGATTTATCATAAAATTTCATATAATTATAAAACTAAACATATAAATATTATAAGATTAATAAATGAAATTATTTAATTATCATTATATGCATTAATATACACAAATGATATAGGTTCGTGAATCCGAGGTCAACCCTACACTTGTTCAATGTTGTTCTATGTATTTTTACTACAAAATACAGTTGATGAGTTTCATTTACTCCCTTTTTAATTGCTTTTGCAATATATATTTTTGGGCTGAGAATACATGCAATATTTTATAAATGCTTTATAAAATAGAGACAAGTGATTAAAAATGATATTCTGCTGATTGATGTGCTAGGTAATTTAGTTACATGTTATAAGAGCATGTAAGCGCGAATCCTAAAGATAGATCTATCGGGCTTAACACCCCCATCCTGTAGGCTGCACTAGACATAAGAACTAGTGGTCGGATGTTTAGTACTTCGAGGATTATTTATATACTTGCGAGTGTACGTATCCATCTTTGCGAAGATGACTTATTATATTATTGTTAAGGTGGGTTACTGAGGCCTCAACATAAGCAGAACGGTTTTATACACTTGTGAGTGTACATATATTTATAAACAGAAATCTTGTGGTCTATTAATATATTGAAATGATTGTTATGATAATCCTATGAACTCACCAACCTTTTGGTTGACACTTGAAAGCATATTTATTCTCAGGTATGAAAGAAATCATCCGCTGTGCATTAGCTCATATTAGAGACATTACTTGGAGTCATTCATGACATATTTCAAAAGATGTTGCATTCGAGTCATCGAGTTCATCAAGATTATTATTAAGTCAATTATATATGGACATATTATGAAAGGGTATGCATGCCGTCAACTTTCGATGTAAATGAAAGTTTATCTTTTAAAAATGAATGCAATGTTTGTAAAATGTATCATATAGAGGTCAAGTACCTCGCAATGAAATCAACTATTGTGAATCATTTATAATGTATATGAACGGGTCCTTTCACCATATGATGGCAATCATCCACAGGTTGAAAGAGATCAGCTGTAAGGTAATGCGGGAGGTGGGAATCAAATGACAGAGATGCAAATTTTTATGGCTCAACATGAGTATGAAATGGCTAGACAACGAGCATTTCAAGATTGGCAGTATCATCAAAACCAAATCATAAGTCATTGTACATACATAAATACAAACTACATTCCTACTCCAATGCCCGTATTTCCTCCCTGGACTATACAGACCCGACCACCGTACCCTACATATGACCCAGCTCAAGCATTCTACAGCACTTACGGCTATGAATGGAATCCCTACTGGCACCATCCTCATCAACCCTAATTTTCTTTTATGCCTATCTTTATTTATTTGGTAACTTGTAATTTTATACTTTTAATACTTCTTTTGATACTATAATAGTTTTTATAATTTTCTAACCTTTATTATTAGATTTTAATAATTTTTGAATGTGGGGTGATATACCCAACTTCAAAAATATGCATATATATGTTTGTAGTTTATCTCATGTACAAAACAGGATAAAACAGCGCACTTTCAAAGACTGGCATTAAGTTCAGCAAAAGCTATTAATTTTGACGACAAAACGAAAAACAAGTGTGATGTAACAACAGACGGAATGAACAAATGATGTGCACCATTTATCATTCAACACAAACAACAATATGTTTGGAAACTTTGGTAAAATTTAATCAGTTTTCTACGCTAATCACCCTCAATAATTTAAATTGCTACTGATTTCTTGCAAATGAGGGCATTGCAAGATCTTAAGTGTGGGAAGGGGTTAAATTCGTTCGGATTTTTAAAAAATTTTAATTTAAACACTTGGTTACCATTAAAAATACTAGTAACGCAGTAGTTGTATTAGAATCTAGTGATCTCTGCTCTCTGATGATAAAGAACAGCCCTAGTCTTATATACTGACTACCCACTTTTAGTAAAATTTTTAAATTTTTTTCAAATAAATGAATTCAAAATCATGTTTATACATATTTATGAACGATAAAACTAGGTGTTAATACCGAAATTATTGTTACCTAGGAAAGGACATAAATTGAGAAACAACCCAAAATGCTTGAATTCATTTAAAATGGAATAGAGGAGAATAAAAAGGCAAAGAAAGGAAAATAAAAGCCAAGTGTGGGAAAAATTTACCAAGTTATTTAGAACATATATCACATATTTGTGTACAAATAATTGAAGATACTTTTGTTTTGGACGATATTAATCAGTTTTACCCAGTTTATTGTAATATAAATGGAATTTAAAAGAAAGTAAAGTCTTCCGAGAAAAATACACGCGCTTCTTGATTTAGGTCAGGAAGTTGTCGTCCAGACCAGCTGTAGGTTGACGAAAAATCTAGAAAAGTCATCTCTAAAATCAGCAGGAAATCCACGGACCTCAGCATCAAACAGGGTCGCCAAGTGGTCAGACTTATCCTATCCATGAGAGGATCTGTCTCGTACAATGGGGGGCACCGTGCAAATTAGCTTATAAGACTAATGAATTAGATCCCCAGAAAGGATAATTTCCTTAAAAGATCAAAAATCAGCTTTTAAGCCTGATATTACTCAATCCTTGAGATTGACTTTAAAGATTGAGAATTATAAACTCATGAAATTCGATGATATCTAAATTCGAGCTTGAACGAGAAAATATTTTGATCAAATTACAAACCGATTTGTTTTCTGAAAACCCATTTTTAATGCGTTCATTACCATTGAACGTAAAATCCTAAGAATTCACCGGAATTCATTAGGTCACATGAACCAAATCGGGTGTCAACCGTAAGAACGGTGGTTGCATAGCATGGTTAAAGACAGGACCTTGTGCCAGACTGAAAAACTATATGGTGATCTTTACTATTGCTCCTACCAAGGATAGTAATTGCATCCAACATGATATAGACCATAATCAAAAGCATGTCACGGGATATTGCCTTAACAGTTGCTTGTTCAACGCTTTCCTTTACAACCGGACGGTAGTTTACCGAAAGGTAATATACGGAGCAAGTATACTGGATGTGTTGCTTTTCTAATACAAGGTTAGCAAGTGGTGACATAAACCCATAAGTTTTGAGCAAAAATTTTCAAATCTGAAACCCACAAAACCCACAAAAACAATTTGCAAACACCGGTGAAGGGTTATTCTGGAAAACTTATCTAGGGTATAAGCTAGATTGAATTTTCAAAAGATCAAAAGTTTTCATAAAGATCCAATTTCCTAAAGGATCTAAATTTTTATAGTCATGTGAGACTGTAAACCACATCGTTATTATCATTGTTTATACCGCCGTATTAAAATCACTGATGTACAAAGTGTGAAGAATAAAGAAGTGATTCTAGTAAAGTTTTTTTCAAGATCTATATTGCTTGAGGACAAGCAACACTCAAGTGTGGGAATATTTGATAATGCTAAAAACGAACATATATTTCATAGCATTATCCTTCAAGAAAGACAAGCTTTTAGTTGCAGTTGTTCTATTTACAAGTTATATTCGTTTAAATAATAAAAGGTGAAGACAAAAGACAGATTCGACGAATTGAAGACGCAAATGACCAAAAAGCTAAAAAATACAAAGTACAATCCAAGTGGTTCAAATTATTGATGAGAAACGTCTAAAAATTACAAGAGTACAAGCCGTGAAACGCAAAGTACAAGATATTAAATCGTACGAAAATGCGTTCGAAAATCCGAAACCTATTGATGTTGACTTTAGTTGACTACTTTGACCAAGTTTGACTTTCGGTTTGACTTCGGTTGACTTTGTTTGACTTGCATGATATAGTTGACATTTACTTGGAAACGCGTTGAGTCGAGCAATAAGACAACTTATACTATGAAACCACCCTTATTTAAGATACATATATATTGACCAACCTAAATACGTATACTTAGGTTGCATTATTCAGCTGTAAACCGTACAAGTTTTATCTGTCATCCAAGCTTATTCAAAGGTGAGTCTACAGTCCCACTTTTTACATGTTTTCTGGGATGAGAATACACGCTGCTATACTTACTTTATCAAATGCTTTTGTATTGACACGAGTACTATATATGCATATTGAGTTTGTTCAAAAAGCCTCTAGCTTGAATACTTTTAATACCATCTGTGTAAGCACAATTTAGATGGACGGATCCGTTAGGCTGACAACCTCACCCGCTATAATAACTGTGGTGCATTTATTTTGAACATTAGATACACTCGAACAAGTGTATAACATTTTAGGAGGTAAAGGCGGGTATAGTGGCTTCTATACTCGGGTCATTGCTAGTATTCAGGTGCTCATATTATGCAAACGTTTTTACGACTTGGTGTTGTACTTGTAAAATCTCGTGGTCAAGGAAACTAAACTATTTTTCTGATAACTGTTTTTCAGATACTGTTACTTAACTTTAAACCTGTAGATTCACCAGCATTATTTGTTGACCTATTTTGCGTGTTTTTATTCTCAGGTCCTTAAGAGGTAGGCTTCCGCTGTGTTTGCTGCATGTCTGGCCGTGGAGTCAGCATTTAATTTAATGAACATTATTTACTCTCGCATTTAAAAATTTTATAACTGTTTAAATACTGTTGGCTTGTGGTTACGATCACAACAGTGTTTCTATTTTGGGATTATTGACTTATGTTTTTGAAAGTCAACTTTTAAATAAAATTAAATGCGATTGCTTTAAACGTCTCATATAGAGGGCGTAACTGTTAACTGTGAGACCTGGATTAACGCGCCGTCAGATGGAAATCTGGCGGGGTGTAAAAAAAATGGAGGAAAAATTGGAAGTAGCAAAATAGAAGAAGAAGTGGGAGGTGGAAATGAGTGGTGGGATGTGGGGTTTGACTAGTTGACCTAGTCACTAGTTTGGCCCCTTGGCAACATTAGTTCCTCGAGTTTAAAAGCGGGTGCATGAATTAACCATACGAATTATTTTAAATACGCTAGAGTAAACGAGAGATGCTATAATTAAATAACGGACTTTAAAATAATTAAACGGAAAGTAAACGAAAAAAGACGGGTTATTACATTACCTACTCCTTAAAAGAAATTTCGTCCTGAAATTTAGTTGGAAGTAGTAGTCGTTGTTTCTTCCTCGAGACCTTGCGTTGCCAATTCTACGAATAAGTGAGGGTACTTCCTTTTCATTTGATCTTGTCTTTCCCACGTAAACTCGGGCCCTCTTTTGGCATTCCAACGAACTTTGACAATCAGGATTTTACTTTGTTTTAGCGTCTTGACGGAGTGGTCCACAATTTCAACCGGTTCTTCCATGAAGTGAAGCTTGTCATCAATGATAAGCTCCTCGAGAGGGATGACGAGTTCTGGTTCGGCAATGCACTTCTTCAAGTTTGTTACATGGAAAGTAGGATGAACGGAGCTCAATTGAGTCGGAAGATCTAAACGGTAAGCAACGGGTCTAATACGCTCCAAGATTTCAAAAGGACCAATATATCGCGGATTTAGATTTCCACGTTTCCGAAACGGATTACACCTTTCCAAGGTGCGACTTTTAACATTACGTGGTCACCCACTTGGAATTCGAGATCTTTACGTTTAACATCGGCATAGCTCTTTTGACGACTACGGGCCGTCTTGAGCCTTTCTCGGATTAGAACGATCTTCTCGGTTGTTTCATGGATGAGTTCGGGTCCGATGATTTTCTTGTCACCTATTTGGGCCCAACAAATAGGAGAACAATATTTGCGGCCATATAAAGCTTCGAAAGGTGCTGCGTTAATACTCGAGTGATAACTATTGTTGTTAGAGAATTCGGCTAGAGGTAAATGCTTTTCCCATGCTTTTCCGAAGTCAATAACACAAGCTCGTAACATGTCTTCCAAGGTTTGAATCGTGCGTTCGCTTTGTCCGTCGGTTTGTGGTTGATATTCCGTACTCATGTCTAGACGTGTTCCCAAGGCTTCTTGTAAGGCACCCCAAAATCTAGAAGCGAAACGGGCATCTCGGTCGGAAATAATCGATAAGGGCACACCATGACGGGATACAATTTCCTTAATGTACAGTTGTGCAAGTTTGTCCATTTTGTTAGTGATAATGCTAAAAACGAACATATATTTCATAGTATTATCCTTCAAGAAAGACAAGCTTTTAGTTGCAGTTGTTCTATTTAAAAGTTATATTCGTTTAAATAATAAAAGGTGAAGACCAAAGACAGATTCGACGAATTGAAGATGCAAATGACCAAAAAGCTAAAAAGTACAAAGTACAATCCAAGTGGTTCAAATTATTGATGAGAAACGTCTAAAAATTACAAGAGTTCAAGCCGTGAAACGCAAAGTACAAGATATTAAATCGTACGAAAAGGCGTTCGAAAATCCGAAACCGAGACATCAACCAACTTTCAGCGAGTGACGCAACGGACCAAAAATTACAAGTCAACTATGCACAAGAATATAATATAATATATAATTAATTATATATATTATTATATATTATAATTATAAGCCCACATTTTGGATTTGATCAATGAGCTGGAATCCAGAGCTCCGCACTCGCGGAGTTGTGAGGAACAAAACCTCCACACTCGCAGAGTTACACAGTGATCGAGTGGGCCTATAAAAGGCAACGAATTCTGCTCGATCAAACACACCTTTTTCTTTTCCTTTCTCATATTATATACGATATATATATATATATATATATATATATATATATATATATATATATATATATATATATATATATATATATATATATATATATATATATATATATATATATATATTTTATAATTTTAATTTTAATTTAAGTTTAATAATAATAAGGTTATAGTGGCGAATGTTTTAAGTTTGTAAGTCGAAACTCTGTCCATGTAACGCTACGCTATTAATACTCATTGTAAGTTATGTTCAACCTTTTTAAATTAATGTCTAGTAGCTAAATTATTATTGTGCTTATTTAAATCGAAGTAATTGTGATGTTGGGCTAATTATTAAGATTGGGTAATTGGGCTTTGGACCATAATTGGGGTTTAAAAAAAAACGACACTTGTGGAAATTGGACTATGGGCTATTAATGGGCTTTATATTTAATTAACTAAATGATATCTTGTTAATTTAATATAAAGGTTACAATTTGACGTATATATAAATAACCACATACGCTTAATCGGGTACGGTGGGCAGGATATCTATAAATACGAATTATTGTTCATTTGACCGGACACGGGGATGGATTAATAGTTAATGGACTCATTAAAACAGGGGTGGATTACATTCAAGGGTAATTGGTGTAATTGTTAACAAAGTAGTAAAACCTTGGACTATACGCAGTCGATAACCTGGTGTATTCATTAAACAAAGTATTAAGACCTTGTTACAGTTCGAATCCCCAATTAGTTGGAATATTTGACTTCGGGTATAAGGATAATTTGACGAAGACTCTCGCACTTTATAATTATGACTGATGGACTATTATGGATAAAACTATATGGACATATCGAATAATCCAGGACAAAGGACAATTAACCCATGGTAATAGATTAAAATCAACACGTCAAACATCATGATTATAGAGGTTTAAATAAGCATAATTCCTTTATTTTATATCTCATCGCACTTTTATTTACTGTCATTTTATTTATTGCAATTTTATTTATCGTCATTTTATTTATTGCACTTTTATTTATCGTCATTTACTTTATGCTTTAAATTAAGTTATATTTATTTTTAATATTTTACATTAGGTTTTAATTGTGACTTAAGACATAAAATCGACAAACCGGTCATTAAACGGTAAAACCTCCTTTTTATAATAATAATACTACTTATATATATATATATATATATATATATATATATATATATATATATATATATATATATATATATATATATATATATATATACAAATATAGTTTAAATAAAATATAGCGTTAAACTTGGCTAGCTCCCTGCGGAACGAACCGGACTTACTAAAAACTAAACTACTCTACGATTAGGTACACTGCCTATAGTGTTGTAGCAAGGTTTAGGTATATCCACTCTATAAATAAATAAATAACTTGTGTAAAATTGTATCGTATTTAATAGTATTTCGCAATAAAAATATAACTATTTCGTATACACCTCGCATAACACCAGTTAGTTTCTTTCATGGCTAGGAAGTGAACGGATTTGGTGAGACGGTCAATAATAACCCAAATAGTATCATAACCGCCTACCGTTTTTGGTAGTTTCGTGATAAAGTCCATCGTTATTCTTTCCCACTTCCATTGTGGGATTTCGGGTTGTTGAAGTAACCCGGATGGCCTTTGATGTTTGGCTTTGACCTTGGAACAAGTTAAACACTTTCCAATATAAGTAGCAATGTCCTTTTTAATGTTCGGCCACTAATATTGTTCTTTGAGATCGTGGTACATCTTACCGACCCCGGGATGAATCGAATACCTTGACTTATGGGCTTCGTCTAGAATAAGGCTTCACAAATTCCCATAACTAGGCACCCAAATTCTTTCGGCGAAATATCGGAGTCCGGTCTCCTTAACCTCAAATCGAGAGACGAGAACGTTCAAGTGTTCGTGAGAAATATTTTCATCTTTGAGAGCCTCATCTTGGGCTACACGGATTTGGCTATTGAGATTGGTGTGGATGGTGATGCTTAAGGCTCGGACACGAAGAGGTTCCATTCTTTCCTTCCGGGTCAAGGCATCGGCTACTACATTTGCCTTCTCGGGATGGTAATGAAGTTCACAATCGTAATCGTTCAATGTTTCGATCCACCGTCATTGTCTCATATTTAGTTGTTTTTGATCGAAAATGTGTTGGAGGCTTTTGTGGTCGGTGAAAATGGTACTTTTGGTTCCGTAAAGATAGTGTCTCCACATTTTGAGTGCAAAGACAACGACTCCAAGTTCGAGATCGTGTGTCGTGTAGTTTCGTTCGTGAATTTTCAATTGTCGAGAGGCATAAGCAATAACTTTCTTTCTTTGCATCAATACACACCCAAAACCATGTTTTGAGGCATCTCAATATACAACAAAATCATCATTGCCTTTGAGAAGAGATAAGATAGGAGCGGTGGTTAACTTTTTCTTTAAGGTTTGAAACGCCGACTCTTGTTCGGCCGACCAAACGAATTTCTTTCCTTTGTGAGTTAACTCGGTTAAAGGACGTGTAACCAAAGAGAAATCTTCGATGAATCTACGATGATAACCAGCGAGGCCTAAAAATTGACGAATATGAGTAGGAGTAGTGGGGGTTTCCCAATTACTAATGGCTTCGATTTTCGCGGGATCTACTTTAATACCTTGATCGCTTACAACATGACCAAGAAATTGAACTTCCTTTAACTAAAATTCACACTTGGAGAATTTGGCATAGAGTTGTTCTTGTCTCAAGAGTTCAAGCACGAGTCAGAGGTGTTGTTCATGTTCTTCTTCGCTTTTTGAATAGATTAAGATATCATCTATGAATACGATAATGAATTTGTCTAGATACGGCTTGCACACGCGCTTCATAAGATCCATGAACACCGCCGGTGCATTAGTTAAATCGAATGGCATTACAAGAAATTTATAACTACTATAACGAGTCCGGAAAGCGGTTTTGGAGACATCTTCCCCCTTAACCCTTAGTTGATGATAACCCGAGCGGAGATCGATTTTTGAATATACACAAGACCCTTGTAGTTGATCAAAGAGGTCATTGATGCGTGGAAAAGGATATCGATTCTTAACCATCAATTTATTTAGTTCACGATAATCGATGCACATTCGTAGGGATCCATCTTTCTTCTTAACGAATAAAATCGGAGCGCCCCATGGTGAATGGCTAGGTTGGATAAAGCCACGGTCAAGTAGTTCTTGGATTTGACTTTGTAATTTTTGCATTTCGAATGGAGCAAGTCTATACGGTGCACGTACTACGGGTGCGGCTCCCGGGATAAGATCGATTTGGAATTCAACCGGTCGATGAGGTGGAAGACCCGGCAATTCTTCGGGAAATACATCGAAAAAGTCACTTACAATTGGCACATCATCGATATGCTTCTCATCGGTCTCGACTTTCTTAACGTGGGCTAGGATAGTGAAACAACCCTTACGAAGATATTTTTCAACTTTAAGGCACGAGACGAGGTTGAGTCCGGTGCAACTCTTATCGCCATAGACAATCAAGGTTTCACCATTTTCGATAGGAATTTGGATTGCTTTAAGATCACAAAGGATGTGAGATTTTGTTTTGGCTAACCAATCCATATCAATTACTACATCGAAACTTCCTAGTTCTATAGGTATCAAGTCGATTTCAAACTATTTACCCATTAAGTTTAACGTACACCCCCGATAAAATTTGTCGACACTCAATAGTTTCCCGCTGGCCACTTCAATGGTATAAGTAGTATCTAGGTGTGACGACCCGGAAATTTCCGACCAAATTTAAACTTAATCTTTATATAATTCTGTCTTGATAAGCACTGAATTTTAATAAGTCTTGAACCTCCGGAAAGAGTTTTACACAAGCTTCTGGTCACCCTTTTATTCCGACGATTCACGAACGTCATAACTTGATTTAATTGTTTAATTATTGTGTATATATATGAATTTATATATATTTAACTTGAAAATATGATAATTAAATATCTAATTAAGTATATTAACAAAGTATTATATATATATTTTCATACTACTAATTTAAAGAGTTTTTGAACAATATATATATTACTATTTAAACGACGTAATTAACTTATGTTAAAATGTATTTATATATAATGTATTACGAGTGTAAATACATCCTTACAAGTATTGAATACACTTTATAATATACCAATACATATAAAGGATAGCTATACTCGTATTTTTGTTCAATTTCCTCAAGAATTCTACTCGCATTCATACGGTATTTTTACCCGTATTATACACAGCTTCTAGAAGTATTTACTATTGGTATATACCAATAGAAATCTACAATCATTTGTGTAATATGTCATCCATGACCTAATCAATTTAATATGTCATTCATGACTTAATATATTTTAAATTATACTAGATATTTTCACTAAAACCAAATTTATAAGCTTATAAATAAGGACCATTTTAACTCATTTTTACTCCACATTTTCTTAAACTAAAAACACACACTTGAATGCTCTTATATCATACTTCAATCTCAGCAACTTTTCTCTTCATAATCAAGGTAAAATACTTCTCAAAATCCTTGTTCAATTCCTTATATAGTTGCTATCTTATTATGCTTATAAAACTTGTAAAAACTAGAACTTGTTTTAGTGAACACCAAGCTTGTTTGAAAACTAAGTTAATACTTCTAACTTAACTCTAATAACACTTATTTATATGTATTATGATGTTATATTAAGTTAATATAAGAACTTATAACTTGTACATATGAAGAACACCTTGAAACTTAACATATATCGTTTAATCTCTATTCGGTAAAAAGCTGGCTGTTTTGGGTTGAGAATTAAAAACCTATCTTAGACTTTGAGTTCGAGGCTAAGACTTTGGAAATATGTTAATATATGTAAATAAGACTTCCAGTATTTTTTTCATGATTTTAGACAAAGTGGAAGTATTTTATCAAAAATCATATTTTGGGTGGATGTCGGGATTTTTCCAAACCTGTCCACCGACACAAAAAGAGGGTAAAGCTCTAAAAATTTCTACTTAGGCTTAACTTTTCGAATTGGTTTTGTAAAATTACTTCTTAAGGAATCCATAGCAATTTGATTCACTTTAAACGGTGTTGTAATGAATATTTGGCGAGCAAAACAAAATCTGCTAAAATTAGCGTTGTATGGACGAAATTTATATTATAAAATCTATACTAACTATATCTTAGCTAACTTTTCTTGTATTATACATGTATTCTAACATGTCATGGTTACACAATACGTTGGATAAATTAAAATACACCACATACACAATACGTGTAACTACAATAGCGGTATTGTGGGTCATGATTGAGTCTTATACAATACATGTATACTATGTATTAATTATTTCAAGGTGATGTATCGATCTATATATTTACTACTAACTATGGACTACTAACTGTGGACTACTAATTGTGGACTACTAACGTTGGACTGCTAACTTGACAACTTAAAACACGTGATTGAAAGTATGAACTTAAACAATCACACGTGATTGAAAATATAAACTTAAACAATCACACGTGATTGAAAGTATGAACTTAAACAATCACATGTGATTGAAGATATGATATGAACTTGCTATATTAATTTTGTTCACATGTATTATTATCTGAATCGTTATTATTGTTATAGGTTCATGAATCCAAGGACGATGACCATATTTTTAATAAGTTGAAAACTTATTATTAATATACTTTTACTACCGTGAGTATATAGTCCCATTTTAAACTCTAAAAATATTTTGGGATGAGAATACATGCATTTTATATTTTACGCTATGGACACAAGTACTTAAAATATATTCTACGTTGAGTTGTACCACATTGCATATCTTCCCTAATAGCTTGGTAACTAATATTTACATGTAGTAAGAACATGTAAGCGCGAATCCTATTGATAGATCTATTGGGTTTGACAACCCCACCATGGCTAGTCGCTCTAGTATCGTAAACGGTTGCATAGTACTTCATTTTTACTACACTTGGTACAGTATAGGGAGATTTCATAATAAAGGGAATATGCCACATTAATGGTTAAGTATGGTTACCGAAGCGCTCAACAACTTATAGAATATCTTTATTGAAATATTTGTAACTATGAAATCTTGTGGTCTATATTTATATCGATGCTAACTTTAAACCTATATATCTCACCAACCTTTGTGTTGACTGTTTAAGCATGTTTATTCTTAGGTCATTAAGAAAGTCTTCCGCTGTTGCATTATCTGAGCAAGCTATGCATGGAGTCTCATGTTTTTGTTTAAATGAAGTGTTGCATTCAATAAAAACTTTGTCATGTATTATATTCGACTGGTGTGTAGTATTTGGAACCGATGTATTTTGGGGATTATTTCTTAAATAATCGCCCACTTGTTTAAAACATGCATTATGTATAATAATGGTGTGCTTTTTATGAAACGAATGCAATATTTTCTAAAACGTATCATATAGAGGTCAAATACCTCGCTATGGGACCAATGACTAACGTACTGCATTTATAGTAATACGGACGGATCATTTCACTAGGAGGAGCGGTGGAGTGCAAAAAGCATGAGTCAAGGTCTTGGATACAAAACTTTTATCGGCACCCAAATCGAATAAACAAGAAGCATAAGATTTGTTGAGGAGAAACGTACTCGTGACTAGTTCATTGTCATCTCGGGCCTCCTCAGTGTTAATGTTGAAAGCTCGGCCACGTGCATTGGGGTTAGCTTTTTTCTTTGGGCATGCATTTCTAAAATGACCTGGTTGGCCACATTCGTAACAAACACCCGTTTTGGTGCATTGGGCCCCTTTTGAGCGACTGGAGCGGTACTTCTACAATCGTTGGCCACATGGCCACTTCTTTGACACTTGTTGCAAAATGGCTTGCCACATTCACCAAAATGATGTTTTTGGCACTTGTTACAAAAAGGTAGATTTCCGGCATAACCTTTCTTGTCGTCGAAGGTGAAAGATTTCTTGGGGAAGTTGTTGTTGTAGTTGCTTGATTGGGGGGCTTCCCACTTTCTTTTGTTGCCACCCAATTTATCCTCGGCCTTTGGTGCCGGCATTTCAATTTCATCCACCATTTCCATCAATTGACGGGCCATCTTTAAAGCCTGTTGTAGGTTAGCGGGTTTGGATGACATTATCCCGTGTTTAATACTCTTAGGGAGGCCATCAATGTAAAGTTCAACTCTTAAGGGCTCGAGAGTCATGAGGTTTGGACACATTAAGGCTAGCTCGGCAAACTGTTTGTGTAACGACCCGACCAAAACTGTTATTGACGGCGCCGTTAACTTAGGTCCCGTTGCGTGGTCGTAGTCCCTATATGAGATTCGTTTGACCAAAATTATGTCGCATTCATTTGAAAGGTACAAGGCTTGCAAGTTTAGTTTACAAAACCGTTCGACAACAAGTCTAAGTTTACAAATGTCATAAAGTATAAATGAAATAACTTGCGACATAATTAGTTTAGAAACACAGTTGCTATAAATAGCGTAAGTATGTAAACAAAAGTTTGAATCCAAAAGTGCTATCCCTAGCGTATGCATGCATGGTTGACTCCAATCAAGTAATCAAAGAGTGCGGAAGCATGTATCAAGTAGCCAAGTATGAACCTGAGAAAACATGTAGAAAACTGTCAACGAAAAACGTTGGTGAGATCATAAATGTATTTGTAAAAGTATATTTTGAACCACAATAGTTTGTATAGATGATTATCCAAATCGTATTTATTCCGAAGAATGTAGTTTGTATTGCGAGCACCCAATTACCAAAGCTTAACTGAATCTTCCCTCTGAATTTTGAATATAGTGTTAGAATATACACTATGCACGTTGAAATTATATTTCATCCACTAACGGTAGCGAACCGTCTGAATGAGGGTTCGTTAAACCCGTATGGCCACACAACATAATCACTCGCTTACACTTACACCCTGCAAGTGGAACTAATGATAATTGGATTGAGGACTTTTGTTCTAACTCGTCTGTATCTTTGTATTCGTATTTGTGTTCAAAGTATAAAAGTATGAAAAGTATATATACATGTGAAATGTATATAAGTATGTAATGTATATGTTTCTCAGCCCACGATTTAAAAGAATAAAAGTATTTGCAAAGGTGGGACTATGATCTCACCTCGAGTGCACGAGTATAAAAGTACTTCACAAAGTAAACGTGTGCATGAAAGTTGCTTAGCCTTGACCTAAACAAGTAAGTTGTATCAATTAACCGGTTACGATACAAGGTCGGGTGAAATGTGTTCAATTAGTCCTATGGCTCGTTACGACTCGATTAAATATAGCATGTGAATCAATTTGTCAAGTTTCATACAAGAATCACGTATAAAAGCATGTTAGAACGATTGCATAAAAGTTTGGTTAAGTTTGACTAAAAGTCAAACTTGGTCAAAGTCAACAAAAAAGTCAACACGTTCGGGTCAGGTCCCGGACTATTTTTCTATGCTAGTTATTCATATACAAGTATATTAGAACAAGTTTCATGTGAATCGGAGGTCGATAGCTAGTCAAACATTTCACGTGAAAAGGGACATAATGAGCAGAATCTGGCCAGGCCAGTTCGCGCGCCGCGCGGGGATGGGGCGCGCCGCGCCACCATCTGGGCAGACCCTTTTCTGTTTTTCAAAGTATGCGCGAACCAAAACTCTTTCCAACCCAATTCTTGACCCGCAAACACCCAAAACATGTGTCTTATATCATCGGAAAGGTATTTTTACAAGGAATACAACTAAACACAATTCATCAATCACAAACATCATTTACAATAGCCGAAATCTCATTAAGTGATCAATAAAAGTCCATTTTCAAAGTTTCAAGTTCATCAATCGCATTTTAAGTTTCGGGAATCCAATTCACACATATGATATGCCGTTTTGAAGGTAATGAAGCATACATTACTACTAAACACTAACAATTAACATTTCATGGCATTCAAGCATCAAAAGTTCATGTCAAGAACTATCAAACCCTAGTCAAACATCACAAAATCCTTAATCGGGTTTTTGAAGTTTTCTTAATCAACCTACACATCAAAATGTAGCTAATGATACTAGTAACACAATTAAAACATGAACTTTAACAATTAAACAACTTTTAATCATCCAAAATCAAAGATTAAGCTAACCCACTTCAAAAGTTCAAACTAGTTACTCAAATCAACAAATCGAGCAAACAAAACATGTATTCATGCTAGACACGAGCCATAGACACTAACTAACACAATTTCAAGTCAAAAATACGAATTTAAAGAAATCTAGAGTTTTAGAAATGTTACCCAAAATCGGTGTAGTTAGTATCAAATCGTAGAGAATGATGAGAGGATCAAGAATATGTAGTCGAATTTGTTGTGAGCTTTCTAGTTCCAAATTAGATGATGAATTTGTGATTGATGGTTTGAGAGAATAAAAAAAATGGAAGTAGGAAAGAAAGAGTTGGTGAATGAATGGGATAAGTGGTGGTGGTGGTGACTAGTTACAAAGTTTTGGCCAAGTGCCAAAATTAGTCCCTCAAGTTTGTAGTCGGGTGCAGGAATTAACCAAACGAATATTTTTAAAACGCAAGTTAACGAGAGATGTTGTAATCGAGTAACGGGATTATCAAGAACATTAGTTAACGAAGTGTACGAGTATAGGTGACGAAAGATGTTATATAAAAAAAAAAGACGGTATTAAAATAAATTTAACGGAAAAACGCGGGATGTTACATTATCCACACCTCAAAAGAAATTTCGTCCCGAAATTTAGTTGGAAGTAGTAGTTGTTGAATCTTCCTCAAGATCTTGTGTTGCCAATTCTACGAGTGAGGGAGGAATACGTTCTAGGGTATTTCAACGAACTTTGACGGTCGGGGTTTAACGTCGTCTTAAAGTTTGGGTTCACAATTCATGGTTTCAACCGGTCCTCCTAGGAATGAAGTTTATCGTCGATAGTAAGCTTATCGAAAAGGAATGACAAGTTCTTGTTTCGCAAAACACGTCTTTAAGTTGATACATCGAATGTAGGATAAACGGAGACTCGAAATGAGCCGGAAAATCTAAACGGCTAGCAACGGGTCTAAAACGCCCCAAGATTTCAAAAGGATTAAAATATCACGGATTTAGCTTTCTATGTTTCCCGAAACGGATTACACCTCCTCAAAGTGCGAATTTTAACGTGACGCGGTTTCCCATGGAATTCGAAAGGTTTACGTGTAACATCGGCATAGCTCCTGGTGATTACGAGTCGCGTTGGGTCTTGCTTGAATATGAATAAATCCTCTCGATTGCTCATGAATAAGCTCGGCCCCAGTGAATTGATCATCGTTTACTTGGTTTCGACAAAAAGGAGGATGACGTTTCCGGTCACATGTGGTTTCAAAAGGTGTGACGTTAAGAATCGAATGATAACTATCGTGGTAAGAGATTCTGGTTAAAGGCAAAGATTTTTCTCAAGAAATTTTGAAGTTGATAACACGAATTCGTATTACGGTTTCCAAGGTTTGAATCGTATGTTTGCTCGGTCCGTCGGGTTGTGGTTGATGTGCGGTACTCATGTCTAAACGTGGTCCCGAGACTTTTTGTGGGGCACTCCAAAATCTAGAAGTGAAATGAGGATCTCGATCCAAAACGAGGTACATCTCTTTAAGGTATATTTGAAAGAGTTTGTTAGGACGTGAAAACGTTCGTTGGGACAAGTTTTTGTTTCTCAAGAAATTTCGCGCCGCGAAAGATTTATCGTTTTCCAAAAATGTTCGTCGGGACTATTCACCCTCGAGGCGAATACTAGTATAACGTGGAGAGTCTCTCTCTCCATTGAGAGTTTAGAATAAAAGATTTCCTGAACCGGAATTATGAGGGTGATGCAAGAGAAGTTTCTGCCCCTATGTAAGCATAACGAGTAAATTGTAGTTAATCAATAAGACTGTGCGAGGACGAGATAGTATTCATGTATAACGTATGTTTGAAGTTGAAAGAATTCGTCATTCATTCGGAAGCATAAATATGGTTCGACAATATTCGAAGGTGTGTCCCTGGTATGGTTGTTGTCAGTACTTTCGGAGTTTTCAGATGTCCAAACATGAATAGATGAAGTCATGTACATGGCACATGGTGGTGTTTAGGTTGATCGAGTCTAACCACCATCACGTGTCACTAGAACTTTGGTATGTCTTACCGTAATATAACCACGTTGATCGAGTGTCGTTATATTACGCTAACTCATACCTCCATTCCCACATCACTCTATAGATTCAAGTTCGTGTAATCGTGAAGTTTAAAATAAACAAAGTGTAATGACGTCTCTATCGTGACTCGTATTGAATCGAAAGAATTAGTGCAACTATAAAGAAGCGTTCCCCGAGGGAAGTGTATAAATGATTGTTTACGTCAATGTGGTTCGAGTCAGACAATAAGGTATTCAGGTATGAAAAGAGTAACGAGTCATGATAACGAGTAGCACGCAACCGTAGTGATAAATGTTGATGACGATACTCACCTAGAGTAGTGATGGTAGTAACACCAAAAAGTAGATAGTAAGAAACACCAGTGGGAAACCGATAGTAAGTTGAAACGGTGGCAAATAACAATCCGGGAGACAGAGTTCCCGAACAAGTGTGACTAATGAAGTCGTCGTCATCCATACGTGTATGAATCATGAATTTACGTGTGTTACCAAAAAGTGGCGGAATACGAGTTCGTATGATGAAGGTTGGGCACCATTAAAAAGTTTGCCTAAGAATGATTCAAGTATAATGCACAAGTAGTCAAGTAAGTGCTATCTATAGCAAATGTATGTCAGAATGCAAATGCTAACTATCCGGTTGTAGTCTAGACTCACTAATGCATCCTAACGACTCTGTTAGACACACTAATGCACGTCCTAGTTCCCTACAACCAACGCTCTGATACCACTGTAGCGACCCGACCAAAACCGTTATTGACGGCGCCGTTAACTTAGGTCCCGTTGCGTGGTCGTAGTCCCTATATGAGACTCGTTTGACCAAAATTATGTCGCATTCATTTGAAAGGTACAAGACTTGCAAGTTTAGTTTACAAAACCGTTCGACAACAAGTCTAAGTTTACAAAAGTCATAAAGTATAAATGAAATAACTTGCGACATAATTAGTTTAAAAACACAGTTGCTATAAATAGCGTAAGTATGTAAACAAAAGTTTGAATCCAAAAGTGCTATCCCTAGCGTATGCATGCATGGTTGACTCCAATCAAGTAATCAAAGAGTGCGGAAGCATGTATCAAGTAGCCAAGTATGAACCTGAGAAAACATGTAGAAAACTGTCAACGAAAAACGTTGGTGAGATCATAAATGTATTTGTAAAAGTATATTTTGAACCACAATAGTTTGTATAGATGATTATCCAAATCGTATTTATTCCGAAGAATGTAGTTTGTATTGCGAGCACCCAATTACCAAAGCTTAACTGAATCTTCCCTCTGAATTTTGAATATAGTGTTAGAACATACACTATGCACGTTGAAATTATATTTCATCCACTAACGGTAGCGAACCGTCTGAATGAGGGTTCGTTAAACCCGTATGGCCACACAACATAATCACTCGCTTACACTTACACCCTGCAAGTGGAACTAATGATAATTGGATTGAGGACTTTTGTTCTAACTCGTCTGTATCTTTGTATTTGTATTTGTGTTCAAAGTATAAAAGTATGAAAAGTATATATACATGTGAAATGTATATAAGTATGTAATGTATATGTTTCTCAGCCCACGATTTAAAAGAATAAAAGTATTTGTAAAGGTGGGACTATGATCTCACCTCGAGTGCACGAGTATAAAAGTACTTCACAAAGTAAACGTGTGCATGAAAGTTGCTTAGCCTTGACCTAAACAAGTAAGTTGTATCAATTAACCGGTTACGATACAAGGTCGGGTGAAATGTGTTCAATTAGTCCTATGGCTCGTTACGACTCGATTAAATATAGCATGTGAATCAATTTGTCAAGTTTCATACAAGAATCACGTATAAAAGCATGTTAGAACGATTGCATAAAAGTTTGGTTAAGTTTGACTAAAAGTCAAACTTGGTCAAAGTCAACGAAAAAGTCAACACGTTCGGGTCAGGTCCCGGACTATTTTTCTATGCTAGTTATTCATATACAAGTATATTAGAACAAGTTTCATGTGAATCGGAGGTCGATAGCTAGTCAAACATTTCACGTGAAAAGGGACATAATGAGCAGAATCTGGCCAGGCCAGTTCGCGCGCCGCGCGGGGATGGGGCGCGCCGCGCCACCATCTGGGCAGACCCTTTTCTGTTTTTCAAAGTATGCGCGAACCAAAACTCTTTCCAACCCAATTCTTGACCCGCAAACACCCAAAACATGTGTCTTATATCATCGGAAAGGTATTTTTACAAGGAATACAACTAAACACAATTCATCAATCACAAACATCATTTACAATAGCCGAAATCTCATTAAGTGATCAATAAAAGTCCATTTTCAAAGTTTCAAGTTCATCAATCGCATTTTAAGTTTCGGGAATCCAATTCACACATATGATATGCCGTTTTGAAGGTAATGAAGCATACATTACTACTAAACACTAACAATTAACATTTCATGGCATTCAAGCATCAAAAGTTCATGTCAAGAACTATCAAACCCTAGTCAAACATCACAAAATCCTTAATCGGGTTTTTGAAGTTTTCTTAATCAACCTACACATCAAAATGTAGCTAATGATACTAGTAACACAATTAAAACATGAACTTTAACAATTAAACAACTTTTAATCATCCAAAATCAAAGATTAAGCTAACCCACTTCAAAAGTTCAAACTAGTTACTCAAATCAACAAATCGAGCAAACAAAACATGTATTCATGCTAGACACGAGCCATAGACACTAACTAACACAATTTCAAGTCAAAAACACGAATTTAAAGAAATCTAGAGTTTTAGAAATGTTACCCAAAATCGGTGTAGTTAGTATCAAATCGTAGAGAATGATGAGAGGATCAAGAATATGTAGTCGGATTTGTTGTGAGCTTTCTAGTTCCAAATTAGATGATGAATTTGTGTTTGAAGGTTTGAGAGAATAAAAAAAATGGAAGTAGGAAAGAAAGAGTTGGTGAATGAATGGGATAAGTGGTGGTGGTGGTGACTAGTTACAAAGTTTTGGCCAAGTGCCAAAATTAGTCCCTCAAGTTTGTAGTCGGGTGCAGGAATTAACCAAACGAATATTTTTAAAACGCAAGTTAACGAGAGATGTTGTAATCGAGTAACGGGATTATCAAGAACATTAGTTAACGAAGTGTACGAGTATAGGTGACGAAAGATGTTCTAAAAAAAAAAGACGGTATTAAAATAAATTTAACGGAAAAATGCGAGATGTTACAGTTTGTAGGGACCCGTCCTAATCCATCCAGACAAAGTCCAAATCGATTATAAACATTTCACAACAGTTGATTACATCGCGAGGTACTTGACCTCTATATGATACATTTACAAACATTGCATTCATTTTTGAAAAGACAAACTTTCATTACATCGAAAGTTGACGGCATGCATACCATTTCATAATACATCTATCTATAATTGACTTAATAATCTTGATAATCTCAACGACTCGAATGCAACGTCTTTTGAAATATGCCATGAATGACTCCAAGTAATGTCTCTAATATGAGCTAATGCACAGCGGAAGTTTTCTTTCATACCTGAGAATAAACATGCTTTAAAGTGTCAACCAAAAGGTTGGTGAGTTCATTAGTTTAACATAAACAATCATTTCATAATTTTAATAGACCAAAAGATTTCATATTTTCATTTCTCATAAACATACGTCCCATGCATAGAGACAAAATATCATTCATATGGATTGAACACCTGGTAATCGACATTCACAATATGTACATAAGAATATCCCCATCATTCCGGGATCCTCCTTCGGACATGATATAAATTTCGAAGTACTAAAGCATCCGGTACTTTGGATGGGGCTTGTTGGGCCCGATAGATCTATCTTTAGAGTTCGCGTCAATTAGGGTGTCTGTTCCCTAATTCTTAGATTACCAGACTTAATAAAAAGGGCATATTCGATTTCGATAATTCAACCATAGAATGCAGTTTCGATTACTTGTGTCTATCTCGTAAAGCATTTATAAAAGCAGCGCATGTATTCTCAGTCCCAAAAATATATATTGCAAAAGCATTTAAAAAGGGATTAATGAAACTCACGCATATAAATATTGTAAAACAGTTAATAAAGCATTTACATGTATTCTTAGCCCAAAAATGTAAAGAGTAAAAGGGAGCAAATGAAACTCACCTAATGTATTTTGTAGTAAAAATACATATGACTATTTTGAACAACTGAACAATGCAGGGTTGGCCTCGGATTCACGAACCTATATCATTTGTATATTCATTAATACATATAACTTTAATCGATTAACATCATGTATTATAACTTTATTAATTATATCATTTTTTATTAGTAACCTATATGTTTCATGTAGTTATTTTATATATTTTAAAAATATAAATTTTGTTATGTTATATGTATCAAATATATTTATAAATATATATATCATTTGTTTGTTAGTTATTATAATATTACTAAAATAATATTTGTAGTGAAAATAGTAATAATGATAATAATATTAGTTATAAATAGATTAATAATACTAATATTTATAAAATGATACTCGTTTTAATATTAATGAAAATAATAATAACTTTTATTAAATTCATAAGAATAAGAATAATAATAATAATAAACCTAATAATAATAATAATAATAATAATAATAATAATAATAATACTTATGCTAGTAGTCATAATAATAATAATAATAATAATAATAATAATAATAATAATAATAATAATAATAATAATAATAATAATAATAGAGAAATAAAAGAAATAGTTATACCCCTTAATAAGTTTTTCTAAAAAAAAAAAAATTGCCCGCAATGGGACTCGAACCCGGGACCTCTCGTTCACCCCTCATGTACCCAACCATCAATCTATCATTGTTTTTCTGTATTTGATAACATTCCAAGACTATAAAACCCATTTCTTGCTGTTTCGATTTCTCCTTCCCCATTTGCATCGACCAGTCCAACAAGCAGCCCAACAGCAAAGAATACGGCCAAACTGAAGAAGTTTGATCTCGGCCCAAGTGCAAACACGGCCCAACAGTTTAATATAAGCCCAACGTGATAAGGGTTAGTTGTTTAGGTTTTTCCCCTGATTCGATGGAACTGAATAAATAAAAAAAATATACCATTTCATGTTTTAATATACATCATAACTTCATCATCATCAAACAACGGTAACCATCATCATACAATATCGCCACCATAATTATGCAAGAACATGAAGTCGTCGGTTAACCCTCATCATGCTTTATCGTCATCATCTTATCATCATCAACCTCCATCATCGATCTTCAACTTTACTATCATTATCATTCCCGTACGTATTCCTCATCATCTTTTATTTAATCAAAATAGAATACACTGATTGTATCTTTATCATAAATATTAGATTATCAACATAAAATCATACAAGATAATCATCATCACCATCGTGGTTTAACAGATCATAAACGGGCACATATAGTAGCAGTTGTTATGGACTTTACAGTTGCTACAGTAGACAGAAGTTAAACAAGACGATGAACAGTAACTATTGCAGGTTTTTGGTGGTTCATGGTGTTGATGGTCGATAATAGAAATAGCAAAATTTGCATGTGTAGAAGCGAATAAGTGGACTCGTGGTTTGAACTGGAATAGAATTATCAACAAGCAAGGTCTCGTGCAGTTGTAGCACTAATAGTTGATGACGCCTGCAGGTTGATTCGGGGTTGTTGGCTGTGACCGGAACATGAACTAATGAAAAATAGATGAGCTGTTTTCCAGCTGCAAGGGAGGCTGGATGGTGGTTGAAGTTCACGACACAAATAAAAAAAATAAAAAAAATAAAAAAATAAATAAAAAGTTTATGATGATAACAGTACCGTGGTAGGGTGACGGTTCTAGGTGGACACAGGAGAAGGAGGTACACGATGGTGGTGATGTTTTGGTGGTCCACGTCTAAACTGAACAGAAAACGAAAGCAGTTAACGAGCTGCACTATTTATGACGGTTTAAATGGGTTTTAGAATGGCGGTTTAAAGTGAGAGAGGGTGGTTATGGTGGCCGAAATTGGTAACGGGCGGCGGTGGTTAGTTCACCGATGGTGATTATGTGTATCCCCTCCTAACTCTCTTGATACACATATATGTAACATGTTTAAATATATTAGTTAATATATTAATAATAGTTAATAATAATAATAAAATATTAAATTTAAAGTTAGAAAGCAACTAGTTAATTAGTGATATCACACAGTAAGCAGCCACATATTTTGGGAGTATCTACCGACACTTTCCGCGGAGAGTGTCCATTGCTAAACAGTTAACGTATAAAAGTGTTCCTAAAAATCCCAAATTTTTAGATTAAATATATTTAATTATTTCACTCATTACCTATGTGAAACCTGATCAAAAAGGTTCGGTAATTATTTATTTTCTGTACCAATTTATATGTACGGAGTACTAATATTTAAACTTAAAAAGGTAAAAATATTTGTAATAAATCTAGAATCTTCGTAATCAATTTACACTCCAACTTTTATTTTAACACTTCATAAACTTATGTTAAATCTATGTGAATGCTAAAGAATTATTAACCGAGTAATACAAACTTCGACAATTTAAGCTCGAAATTAATTATATTAAATATACTATACAAATACATTTTAAAATCAGGTTTTATTATATAACTAAATATATTAATATATATATATATATATATATATATATATATATATATATATATATATATATATATATATATATATATATATATATATCATCAATTAGATCTAATGTTTAATCTTATATATTTAAAATGTATATTCATGTATATATACATATACCTATCTATATATATTTGTATTTAATAAAATTTCTCATTACATCGTATTTTATTTCAAATTATGATTCAAATTAAAATATAATTATATCTATATATATACATATTTAAATATATATATGTGTCTATTTACAAATAGTTGTTCGTGAATCGTCGGGAATAGTCGAAAGGTAATTGCATATATGAAAACAGTTCAAAATTTTGAGACTTAACATTACAGAATTTGCTTATCGTGTCGGAATCATATAAGAATAAAGTTTAAATTTGGTCGAAAATTGCCGGGTCGACACACCGTTGATCATAAGCTTTAAGGTCATTTCGGACTGCTTTTAAATTTCTTAGCTCGTGTTCGAGCCTTCGAGCCTTCGAGCCTCTTCACGTGAGAAGTATTCGGTGATCATCTTTTCTTTTAAATCGGCCCAAGAGAGTGTGTGGGCTTCATCGGTACCCACTGATTGAACATACGTATTCCACCATGTGAGAGCGATACCGACGAAAGTGTGAGTGGAATACTTCACTTTTTCTTGGTCCCGGCAACCGCTTATGCTAAAAAAGGCTTCCGTTTCTCAAACCATCGGGTTAGAATAAACGGTCCCCCGGTTCCATTGAAAGTGTGAAGTTTGCACCCCATGAAATTTTTGTAGGAGCATCCCTCATTTGAATTATTGGCTCCATGGTTATTATTGTTGTGGTTGTTGTTATTGTTGTTGGAGGAGTGACCGGCCATGGCCGCATCTACGGTGGTGGCTATCATTCATTGAAGAGCTCTGTTTGGGAGTTTCGGGAGGAGTATTGCGTTGACCTCGGCGAGCCATTGTTCCTTCAAGACACAAGAATATCATTGATTAGTATTCTCAATAATACTAATCGTGATATGGAATAAATATAGAGAGAAAATTTTCCTTGACCCGCCCTCAATTCCTTATGTTATAATGTCGGAATGTCCACATGAGTTACCGTAATATAATCCCGGTCATTATATTACCCTAATTCACATGTGCATTTAACATTACCTCATAAGGTCAAGATGGTGTGTCAATCAAATTAAACAACGTGAGATTAAGATGAAATAGGAGTTAGATATGAATGGAAGAGTTTAAGTATAAATGTACAAGTAGTCAAGCAAGTCATACTTCAAGTCTATATGCCGATTTTAATCTAGACTCACTAATGCACCCTATGACTCGGGGTTGACACCAATGAACTCTAAATCCCTACAACCAACGCTCTGATACCATCTGTAACAACCTGACAAAATCGCTATTGACGGTGCCGTTAACTTAGGTCATGTTACGTGGTTATAAGTCTTAAAAACAAAGTTTGACCAAAAACATGTCGCATTCATTTCAAATGTAAGGATGTTTCAAGGTTTACAAAAGTAGTTCGACAACTAGTTACGTTACAACATTTAAGTACAAATGAAACCTATGTGACACAATTTAAGTAAAGTTAAAAGACGCTCGATGTATGAATGTATACTCGACATCCAAGCAAGTATCAAAATATTGTGCGGAAGCATGTACCACTTAGCATTCAAGGACCTGAGAGAAACATAGAAAATCTGTCAACGAAAAAGTTGGTGAAATCATAGGTTTAGTAAGTATGTATATTGAACCACAAGATTTATAACGTTGAAATAATAGTAAACCATTCCAAAAGTTTTTGTATCACGAGCACCCAATTATCAAGACTTAACTGTATATGAACCCCGTCATCATAGTGTTAGAACTACACTATACTCAAAAATATATTTTATCTGCTAACGGTAGCTAACCGTTCGAATGAGGGTTTGTCAAGCCCGTATGGATCCACACAACATAAGTTCTTGCTTACACCCTACAGGTGTAACTAATGATAATTGAATTGAGGCTTTTTGTTCTAACTCGTACGTAGAATGTTTGTTTTTGTACTTATGTTCACTTTGTAAAACGAAATGTTTATGTTTTCTCATCCCAAGTATAAGTGTAAAAGAGTAAAAGAGTAAAAGTGGGACTGTGATCTCACCTTGAGTGCACGAGTAAAAAAGTACTTCACAAAGTAAACGTGTGCAAGAACGAATGCTAGTCTTAACCTAAACAAGTAGGTTATATCAATACCGGTAAATACGAGGCCGTCAAAGTTGTTCAATTAGTCATATGGCTCGTTACGACTCGATTATATAGCATGTGAGTTGATGTGTGCGAGGTGTAGTATGTAATACTATTAATTTTACTACGAAATACTATTAAATACGATACAATTTACACAAGTTATTTATTTATTTATTGAATGGATATACCTAAACCTTGCTACAACACTTATAGGCAGTGTACCTAATCGTAGAGTAGTGTAGTTTTTAGTAAGTCCGATTCGTTCCACAGGGATACAACTAGTTTAACGCTATAATTTTAAACTATTATTATAAAAAGGGGGTTTTACCGTTTAGTGACCGGTTTGTCGATTTTATGTCTTAAGTCACAATTAAAACCTAATGTAAAATATTAAATATAAATATAACTTAATTTAAAGCGTAAAGTAAATGACGATAAATAAAAGTGCGATAAATAAAAGTGCAATAATTTAAAGTACGATAAATAAAATGACGATAAATAAAAGTACGATGAGATATAAATTAAAGGAATTATGCTTATTTAAACTTCCGTAATCATGATGTTTGACATGTTGATTTTAATTTATTACCATGGGTTAATTGTCCTTTGTCGTGGATTATTCGATATGTCCATCTGGTTTTGTCCAGAATAGTCCATCGGTCATAATTATAAAGTGCGAGAGTCTTCGCCAAATTAACCTTATACCCGAAGTCAAATATTCCAACTAATTGGGGATTCGAACTGTAACAAGGTCTTAATACTTTGTTTAATGAATACACCAGGTTATCGATTGCGTGTAATTCAAGGTTTTAATGCTTTGTTAACAATTACACCAATTACCCTTGAATGTAATCCACCCCTGTTTTAATGAGTCCAGTGACTATTAATCCATCCCCGTGTCCGGTCAAATGAATAATTATTAGTATTTATAAATATCATACCCACCATACCCAGTCAAGCGTATGTGGTTAAATATAAATACGTCAAATTATAAATCTCTATATTAAATCAACGAGATATCATTTAATTAATATAAAGCCCATTAATTGCCCATAGTCCAATTTCCACAAGTGTCGGTCTTTTGTCCAAACCCCAATTATGGTCCAAAGCCCAATAACCCAATCTTAATATTTAGTCCAACATCACGATTACTTCGGCTTAAATAAACATAATAATAAATTAGCTACGAGACATTAATTTAAAAAGGTTGAACATAACTTACAATGAGTATTAATCGCGTAGTGTTACACGGACAGAATTTCGACTTACAAACTTAAAACATTCGTCACTATAACCTTATTATTATTAACTTAATATTAAAATTAAAATTATAAAATAAACAAAAATATATATTGAGAGAGTGAGAGATCAGTGAATGAAGGTGTACTCCTCTCGTCCGAATTTCGTTCCAATTTATAGACCTGGGCATGACTTTACTACCATGCGATCACATGGATTTTACTTCTCCAGGCCATGCGATCGCATGTCCACATGGGATAGCTCATTTCACTTTGTTTTCTTGTTTGCGAACAGTTTTTAATAATATAATATATATAATTTTATTTAATTATATATCTATATTATATTATATTATATTCATGATCATAGTGGACTTGCACTTTCAGTTCCCTTGAGTCGCGCGTTGGTAGTTGGTTCATGTCCCAGTTTCGGATTTTCGAACGTCCTTTCGTACGATTTAATATCTTGTACTTTGCATTTTGCGGCTTGTACTCTTGTAATTTTTAGACGTTTCTCATCAATAAATTGAACCACTTGGATTGTACTTTGTACTTTTTAGCTTTTTGGTCATTTGCGTCTTCAAATCGTCGAATCTGTCTTTTATCTTCACCTTTTATTATTTAAACGAATATCACTTGTAAATAGAACAATTGCAACTAAAAGCTTGTCTTTCTTGAAGGATAATGCTATGAAATATATGTTCGTTTTTAGCATTATCAAATATTCCCACACTTGAGCGTTGCTTGTCCTCAAACAATATAGACCTTGAATATAACTTTACTAGAATCACTTCTTTATTCTTCACACTTTGTACATCAGTGATTTTAATACGGCGGTATGAACAATGATAGTAACGATGTGGTTTACATTACCACATGACTATGAAAATTTAAATCCTTTAGGAAATTGGATCTTTATGAAAACATTTGATCTTTTGAAAATTCAATCTAGCTTTTACCCTAGATAAGTTTTCAAGAATAACCCTTCACCGGTGTTTGTAAAATATTTTTGTGGGTTTTGTGGGTTTCAGATTTGAAAATTTTAGCTCAAAACTTATGGTTTTGTGTCACCCACTTGCTAACCTTGTATTAGGAAAGCAACATGTCCAGTATACTTCCTCCGTATATTACCTTTCGGTAAACTACCATTCGATTGTAAAGGAAAGCGTTGAACAAGCAACTGTTAAGGCAATGTCTAATGACATACTTTTGATTATGGTCTTTATCGTGTCGGATGCAATTACTATCCTTTGTAGGAGAAATAGTAAAGATCACCTATAGTTTTTTGGTCTGGCACAAGGTCCTGTCTTCGACCATGCTATGCAACCACCGTTCTTACGGTTGACACCCGATTTGGTTCAGGTGACCTAATGAATTCCGGTGAATTCTTAGGATTTTACGTTCAATGGTAATGAACACATTGAAAATAGGTTTTCAGAAAACAAATCGGTTTGTAATTTTGATCAAAATATTTTCTCGTTCAAGCTCGAGTTTAGATATCATTGAATTCCATGAGTTTGTAATTCTCAATCTTTAAAGTCAATCTCAAGGATTGAGTAATATCAGGCTTAAAAGCTGATTTTTTATCTTTAAGGAGATTATCCTTTCTAGGGATCTGATTCATTAGTCTTATAAGCTAATTTGCACGGTGCCCCCCATTGTACGAGACAGATCCTCTCATGTTTAGGATAAGTCTGACCACATGGTGACCCTGTTTGATGCTGAGGTCCGTGGATTTCCAGCTGATTTTCGAGAAATCTTTTCACGGTTTTTCGTAGACTCTACAACTGGTCTGGACGACAACATCCTGACCTAAATCAAGAACCGCGTGTCTTTTTCTCGAAAGACTGTACTTCCTTTTTCATTCCATTTATATTACAATAAACTGGGTAAAACTGATTAATATTGTCCAAAACAAAAGTATCTTTAATTATTTGTACAAAAATATGTGATGTATGTTCTAAATAACTTGGTAAATATTTCCACACTTGGCTTTTATTTTTCTTTCTTTGCCTTTTTATTCTCTTCTATTCCATTTTAAATGAATTCAAGCATTTTGGGTTGTTTCTCAATTTATGTCCTTTCCGAGGTAACAATAATTTCGGTGTTAACGCCTAGTTTTATCGTTCATAAATATGTATAAACATGATTTTGAGTTCATTTAGTTGAAAATTTTTAAAATTTTTACTAGAAGTGGGTAGTCAGTATATAAGACTAGGGCTGTTCTTTATTATCAGAGAACACTATATTCTAATACAACTAGTGCTTTACTAGTAAAGTTTAACGGTGGCAATTAAACTAAGTGTATAAGTCAAATTTTTTAAAACCGAAAGAATTTAATCTCTTCTCACACTTAAGATCTTGCAATGCCCTCATTTGCAAGAAATCAGTAACAATTTAAATTATTGAGGGTGATTAGCTTAGAAAAATGATTAAATTTTATCAAAGTTTTCAAACATATTGTTGTTTGTTTGAATGATAAATGGTGCACATCATTTGTTCATTCCTGTAGTTGTTATTTCACATATATTTTGCATCTTGTCGTCAAAATTAGTTGCTTTTGCCGAACTTAATGCAGTCTTTGAAAATGCGCTGTTTTACCCTGTTGTGTACATGAGATAAAATACATACAATACAAATATAAACATGCATGGTATTTTGAAATGGGACTTAATATCCCACTTTCAAATTACAAAAATGAAATATTAGTACAAAATAATAAAAATGTTAAACATTACATAAAAGTATCAAAATGTTAAATATTTAACATAAATAGATAAAAATAATAAATGTAAGAAATCACCAATGGAACACTATTGATTTGGATAGGGATTCTAGCTCATATCATCGCTCGGGTTCCATGGTTAGTGATAGGTGTCCTGGTAGGCTTGATTGGGGTCGTACAGGTCAAAGGGTGGTCGCATGTCGGGCTGATGTGGTGGATAAAAAGCAGGCCGAGTTGGGATGTAGTTATGTGGTACCCGATATGATAGATGGCTCATGATTTGGTGCTGATGAACTTGCCAGCTATCGTGTTGGCATCACCTGGAGCGCTCATACTCATCCGCGGCTCTCCACTGCTCATACTGATGATGCCTAGCCTGGTTATTCATTTCCACCTCGTCTACATGCTGGAAGACATCAGTATAACTATCCCTAATGACATCCCTAATGTCATCTGCTTCCTCCATCTCCTCATTCGAACCCCTCTCTACCTGTGGATGGGTGCCCTGATATGGTATTGGCATATCGTGCCTCCGTTTTAGTACCTTTTCACCTTGATAATCTTGCAAACCTATAGTATCGGTTTGTTCCTCAACCACCATCATTGGACCCCCGTGTTCCCTATCTACACCTAAATACTCTCCAATGAGAGTAACAAAAATTCCTCCTCCTATTATTCCCCCGTCCTGTATACCTTCCACAACTTTGGACAAATAGTACCCAACACAGTAGGGGATATTAACAAAGCCTCTAATGTCTCGAATGCACTTAAGGTAGAATAAATCGTTTAAGGTCACTTTCTCCTTGTTTCTACCTCTTTGTGTAATCGAGTTTGCTAAAAATCTATGAATTATGTGAAGCTCTGCTTTATTAATATCTAAATAGGAGTGTCTTTCTCCCCGTGTACATACATTAAAATTTGACATACGCCTCCATATGGCGTTAGTGTCAAAATCTCTATCTACACTCTCACCTTGATAAATTAAAGCTGTACAATCAGGTGATAATAATTCAGTGGGGGTGTAAATCTGTAAAGCTCTAGCCATGTCTATCATGGACATCCTGTACATCCTATCTCCAAGTAAAAAATCTAGGAAAATTCTTATCGTCTAACCTATCTACATACTTATTTAAGGCTATAGTACTCATTAGCTCAACACACCACTCCTTATATATAGGCCTACAAGTGGTAAATAAATGTTCCCAATCAGGAAAAGAAGAGTTGCCATACTTTTGGATTAGTAATAGCCTAACTGAGTTAGCTAGGCTGACCCTTTCCAAAGGCTCCCAATCTATTACCCTTGGTACTTCCACATTTTTGGTGCAAAGCTTAAAATTGTTACGTTGGTACGTTGGGTAATCTCTCTAGCTTCTATCAAATCTTAGATTGGGATGCAACTCCTGTTCATGAATTCTTGAGTGTTCTATTACATGGTGAACGAGAAATATTATGTAGGCAATAAAAAATTGTGGTTCTGGTTCATAGTATGGCACGTGTTGATCATAATGTTGTTGTTGTTCAGGTTGTGGTTCCGGTTGCGGTTCTTGATCAGGTTCTTATTCAGGTTGTCTAGACGATGATGCACCGTCCGTATCTATATTTCTCTGCAAAACACATTAAACACAAAATTTGTGCATCCAAATATGCATTAGTGTTATCAAAATAACAAATTAAAATAATTACAATAACATGTTTAATCCATATTAAATTTATACTCATTTTCATATTTTCTATAATTTTTCAAATAAGCATATATGAAAAGGTATGCAAAGTTCATAAGCATTCAACTCAAATAACATGTTAAAATAAGAGTTTAAGCCAAAAATAGGCTACAAACTTACACAAATGTACCGATGTCGCCCACAAACTCATTTTCGTCCTACTGTCGCCTACAAATTTTCAAAAAGTGTACCAATCTAAACAAAAACTTTCAAAAATTGTACCAATAAAAACAAAAATGACTTGCTACCGGCTAAACTGGTCAAAATCAACACATGTCGTTCGTGGATTGGATCTAAAAAAAATAAAAAATTATCAGGTCAAAATTAGTATGTAACAGGTCAAAACTATAAAATGTTGATATTAGCACATTTTTTGAAAGTTTGTAGGCGAAAGTATGACGAAAATGAGTTTGTGGGCGACATTGGTACATTTGTGTAAGTTTGTAGCCTATTTTTGGCTTTAACCCTTAAAATAACCATTACTAGCAATTAAACAAGTTTTAAATGGCATTTATTTCAAAATAATCAAGTTCATGAATTTTAGACTTAAAAAGTCCACTTTGATGCTCAAAAATCATGTTTAGGATCAAGGTTTGGATCATTTAGCAATCTAAACATGTTACACTACTTAATTTAGTACTAATTCATAACAAAAATTGGCCATAACCTGTTTATATAAAAAAGCCCCAAATTGCTCAAGAACACAAACCCTAGATTTCTAAAATTTTTGAAGTTTAAGGCTTCAAATCATGTTAAATAGCATCAATCTAGGTTATACAAGCATAATATATGAACAATTTAACTCCAATTACACTAGAAATTATAAAAATCAAATTAGGTAAATTTTAGCTCAAGAACACTATAATTCGAATTTAAAGAGTTTTAGGGGTAGAATCGTTACCTTCTTTGAAAAACTTCTGAACAAACGCATGATTAGAGCGGATTATAGCAAGAAATTTGGATGATTTTGGTGAAAAATTGGAGATTTTAGAGTGATTTTGGGTGTATTTGCGTATGTGTGTGTTGAAGTGAGAAGGCAGAACCAGTCGATTGCTTTTTGCAACTGTCCAGTTTTTTGATTCCATGCGATCGCATGGTTTTGTAGGGTAAACACCATGCGATCGCATGGGTCTATTTCCTTTTTTTTTTATTTTATAAAAACCTTTTATTTATAAAACAAAAACTGATTAAATTTTAAAAATTTGTTTCTTTTTAGATTGAGGGCATTTCGGTACGTTTACCTACTTCGTCCCTCGACAAAATTTTAAAATTTGTCATTTCAAAGCGATTGTTTTAAAAGCAAAGATTTTTGGATTTTTTTTACTTTTTTTTTTATGTTTTTAGCATACTTTAGATCAATAAAATTAAAAATAATGATAATAAAATTTCTCGTCCCGCCCTCGGGTAAAGCAATTTCGATTCAACGACCTAGTCTTCAACTCACGACGAATTTTAAATATCAAATTTTTAACTTAATGAAATAAAGTAAATTTTTGTTTTTAAATTCACACCAAACTTAAATTTAAAATTCATAAAATAAAATTTCATTTAAATATTAATATTTTTACAATCTTAGATTTGAAAATGATATAGTTATATATTAATTTTTTAAAAACAAGGTAAAAATAAAAATAAAAATCTTTTTGGTCTTTTATCCCACTTTAATCAATCAAATATTAACAAAAATATACGTCCCTCTTTTGGGTAAAGTAACTTCGGCTACATTACCTAATTTTACTCCTGACGAATTTCTGAAATATTTTGGATTGATTGATTAAAGATATTTATACCTTATGAATAAACGATAAATTTCACAGTGATGAATTAAATTTTTGTATGGTATCAATAATTTCGGTTTCGCATACCTAATTTTATTGAATATCAATTTAATACTTTATAGCGAACGATTCAGCGTTTATTATCAAAAGATTAAAAGCAATAAATAAAAACAAATAAAAACTGTACATACTTACCTGTGAGATAGAATTCTCAGAGACCTGCTTTAGCCGACTCATAGGAGAGTTGTTCAATTTGGTTTTCCATAGCTACATAAGCGTAACCTCGATTTTTCAATAACTTTTCTTCTAAACATATGAATGGTCCTTCTCTGCATAAAGTAACGAACTCGGTATTGGAATGTGTTTGATTGTTCGAACATTTCCCTTCGTGTGACCATTTTCCGCACTTATGACATCTTTCAAGGTGTCGTGCTCTTCTCTTTGTTACGGATTTTGATTTTCCTTTACCAAAATGTGTCTTATGATGATTCTTCCTGAGTTCTTTCCTCACTTTGTCCATTTTGCCTCTTATGAATGATACCAGCTCACTCGGGAAGATGTTATTATTACGTTTAGTAATCATAGTGTGTAGTAGTAGACCGTGGTTCAGATCAAAGGAATTCTTCATCTCGTAAAACCTAAAAGAAATAAAAATTCAGAATGGAGGGAGAAGATTAGTTCTTTAGGGTTTGCTAGGGAAAGACCATTCGGATTCCATTCTCGAGAACTATACGAAAACAGAAAATCTAACCCTAGACAGCATTATATTATCCTTTAAAACATTTGAATCTCCCCACACTTAGTTAGCTGTGGTATCGAAATTGTGATTAACTTCATTATTAACTTCAATTGGAACATCAACAACTTGCATATCTCTGACTTTTGCTTCAAGCCATTTGTTGATTTCTTCTGTAACATTCACATATTCAATTAACATCGCCTTTTCTTTAGGCAACAAATTGGATACTAATATGTTACATAACTTAAAGTTCCCCTTAATCTTAGCATCTTGAATTCGTTTATAAAGTTTCTTCGTTGCACTGTTAAAAACGGGTTCATCTAATTTCGTATCAATAACGGGGTTCTTTGTTATCGGGTCATCATTAGGTGTTTCTTCATCTTCCCTACACTTAGGCGTTTTTATTGGTTCAACAGTTTTGGTTGGTGGAGATCTAAACTTTCGGTTCACAAATGTGACCAATTTATCACCATCCCTAAGTGTCATTCTACCTTCTCTTACATCAAAGAACGCCTCGGTGGTTGCTAAAATTAGAGGAATATCAAGGTCTTCCTCCATATTTATAACTATGAAATTTGCAACAAAGGTCAAACTTCTCACTTTAACAAGTAAATTATTGGCTATTCCAACCGGGTGTTTAATGGTTTGATCAAATAATTGAACACCTATTCTGGTTGGTCTTAATTTACCTACACCTAATCTTTTGTATAAGGAAAGAGGCATAACATTTGCACTCGCTCCTAAATCTGCAAGCCCATTATACATAGAACCATCATTAAGCAAGCAGGATGAAACAACCCAACCCGTATTAAAACCGGCCCATAAAAATTTTTCCTTTTAATACGCGTTAAATAATACTTTAGGTCCCATTACACAATTTCCAAAACATATTTGTTACCAAAGTAAGTTCAACAAACTTAAAACATACATTAATAATTTAAACTCCCTAATACAATGGTTCATTAGTTAAATCGTAAACCGGTTAGAATCATTATGACCCGACTAGTTACGTTTACACAAAACCGAGCATGGTGATTTGGGACTACGCTACCCAAGTCCTATTCGAGTCCAAAAGCAAGATCTTCTAAAGCAACCTAGCCAAGATCTCTAATCCCCATGCTTACCCGAGCCGCCATCACGCGAACCTATAAAAATATCAACAACGAGAGGGTAAGCTAATGCTTAGTGAGTGAGAATATACTACATACATATATATGTATAAAATGGACATGCCACACAAATAATCAAATACCACATACCGGAGCATCCAAGTGTAAAGGCAAGCTAAGCTAGGCATACCATACGATCACTAAGCAACAAGTTAATAATATCAACAAATATAAGTTCACCCACGACAATGTGAACAACGCCAAGAAGCTACACCCGGAGGGTTAGCTACATCATGACAATACAACAATATATATATATATATATATATATATATATATATATATATATATATATATATATATATATATATATATATATATATATATATATATATATATATATATATATATATAACAATATATAAACGTCCAAGGTTAACCCCTTAACCCAATACCGAAACCCAATATCCACAATGAAGATTGGACGAACTACACGAGCCTTAGTAGATCCGCATACACACGAGACTACTATCTTCAACAACACAACATCGAGGTTGGCCGAACAACAAGAGCCTTAGTAATCCGAAACCACACGAGATCACTTCCTCAATAAGATGACCGAACTACACGCGTCATCGTGAATCCGAACTACACGAGATTCACTTTCATGATACAATAAGATGACCGAAACTACACGCGTCATCGTGAATCCGAAACCACACGCGACTCACTTCTTAACATCAAAATCCTTCGCCATTGGGGTTATATCATCCACATCACAACCACGTGTGATAATGTACACACAAAACGTGTACTTCGCCAAAGGTGGTCAACCAAAATGCACAACAGTGCCAATTGGACCTATACACAAGTCCATCAAATCCACCTATATGTGAAGTGAGCTCTATAACCGAGAACCACTTCACCCGACCCGCACCCATCCTACACATACATATGCACATAGGATATTAACACTCACTTTGTCGCCTTGATGAATGCTTCCAAGTAATCCGCAACTCGTCAATGGAAAGTACCTATTCCATTAACACAAATACAACAACACAATTAGGGTGGATTTACAAATCGACCCAAATTGACAACTAGTGCAAATTCGACCCAAATTGCATTTCCAAGCTCAAAGCACGCCAAAACTAACCAACAATCATTAACACAAGTGAAAATGGTCCTAATATGCCAATTAAACCCAAGCATAAGCGTTAAACACCAATCTTGCCCAATATGACACCTTAACCCTAATTTTGACCCATTTCAAAATTAGTTAACCAAAATACACCCAAAGTGGTTCCAACACTTCTATAATCACTAATACTAGTGATTACACACAACATACAAGTCCTAAACATGCTTAAATCATTAGCCAACCCAAAACCTACCAACATCAACAATAACTAGTTACAATTACCCATTTCACCTCCTAAATGGGTTTTACAACTAACTAGCTCAAAACCCTAAACTTGAATATCAAATCACCAAGATGAAATTTGGAGTTAGAACTTACCAATACCGCCAAATGATGCCGTTGACGAGTGGAACAACTTTAACACTTGAGGTTTAACCCGAAACAACCTCCTTCTTCTCCAAATGGAGTTCTCTCTCTCTAAAACTCTCATCTCTCTCTAGGGTTTGAAGGTGATAGTGTTTTTGAGTGAAAATGAGGATAATATGAGCCTTGAATCAGTCTTATGGCTCTAGAACCGGCCATAAGTGAATTTACCAAAATACCCTCAAAAGATTCCATTAAAATGGGTTAATAATGTCATTACAGTGACATTTGTCGCGTTTCACGACACATTGTTGCGTTTCGTGACACCAATACGCGACACACAACACTCAAACGCGACAAAGTGGACAGAAATCACCATCAGAAGTTGTCTCGTTTCAAGCATGTTTGTCACGGAACGCGACGCACCAGAACGCGACAAACTGCACTCAAACTCGACAGTTTACCTGATGTACTCCAATTTCACTTTTAAAACATCCCAAAGTCAATCGTGGTCAATGCATTACATCCAAACTATTAAATAATCATTCTTGGACTTCAAATGACGCCCCGAGAGTCATGTTTAGAAAAACGGGGTGTTACAACTCTCTCCCACTTAGATTCGATCACGTCCTCATGATCCTAATCACTTAATCAATCCAAACCGACACACTACGGTTCTCAACAAACGTTTCAATATGACTTTCATCACATTACTCATTAACCCAAGGACTAATCCATTAACTAAGACACACACTTGCACGCATTCTGAGCCGTGCAACACACGCAACAACCGAAGTTTACAACAATCACTTAGAATACAAGGAATCACCATGTATTCTTCTAACTCCTCTAGGTAATCCTTCTCAAAGAGTTACCCTTAACAACTAAATCGTCACCTGCGATTTATCAAGTCCACAATTCCGAGCACTAACACTAACTCAATCCCTCACATCGGGAAAAACTCAACCAATCTCGTACCGAGATATCAACTTCTAGCGTACTATGCCAAGTACATCGCTAGTAACAACCACAAGCCAAAATAAAGTCAACCATTAAACCGAAGAAGACCGAATAAAAGCGAATCCTTACGGATAACACTTACCACTTAACATCCCTTGTAGTGCGCAATACGACCAATACGCAACTACCGCACCATCATAAACAAACGGCTAGAACCGATAGCGCCCAAAATGACTATGGCAACGCTAATCCAAAGGTGAACAAGATCGACTATCGTCACACCCATAACAACATGTGAGCGAAACACGGCTATCACATCACTAATCATGCAACATGGTCCTCACGACCCCACCATCGGTGTATAAAACAACCGATAGATCACACCACACGGTCCTTACGACCCCACCATCGGTGTATAAAACAACCGATAGATCACACAACACGAAGGTTGGCCGAAAACCACGCGCGCCTTAGTGAATCCGAACTACGCCGACTCACTACCGTCCTCGCAACAACAATCGGGATTGGCCGAACTACACGCGCCTTAGTGAATCTGAACTACACGAGAGTCACTATCCCAAAAGAATGACCGCAACCACATGCATCACTTGTGAATCCGAACTACACGAGACTCACTCCTCAATACAATGACCGAAACCACACGAGTCATTTGTGAATCCGAACTACACGCGACTCACTTACACAATACAATGATCGAAACCACACGAGTCATTTGTGAATTTGAACTACACGTGACTCACTTCCGCAATAAGATGACCGAAACCACACGCGTCATCGTGAATCCGCAAACACACGCGATCCACTTCCCAATCTCAACACCGGATGAAGTCAGCGGACCCCGAAGGTCATGCTTCACCGATATTACACCACTCCCATGATAAAGTCAGCGGACCCCGAAGGTCATGCTTCACCAATCAATAATCCCATGATGAAGTCAGCGGACCCCGAAGGTCATGTTTCACCAATCACATACGCACTTTTGGCCTCAAACAACGAGTAGTGCAACATCTCGCTCTGCTACACTATAGTGAACCTTAACGGATACCACTTACCATCCACACAATTGAACAAGAACCACCTATATCAAACATAGGCACAAAAAAATAATTCTCTAAAAGAGAATCTACCACGCACATCCCTGAACCGAGGGATTTCACCTTGCTCGTCAACCACGTCCATTATCTCTCAACGAGATTACCACATTATCACCTCGGTGACAATTTACATCCAAAACCATAAGTACAATTTAACCGAAATTGTACTCTACCACAAATCGACCAAAACTAGGTCCCAACACAAGTTTTGGATCTACCATAAGCATTATCCGAATTCTCACCTTAAGGTCTCCTCGTGCGGGAGTGTAACTCCCCCACTTGGAACTACGCTCCATATCCACAACTCGTACAACCGTACAACGCTACCAAAGGCAGACTTTACCAACAATTGAGCTCACACGACCCATCACCACATCTTGCTCCAACCTTGAGCACACGAAGGATTTCAACCAATCCGTACACACTTCGAACGAAGAGTTCATCACCACTACGCAAACTTTACTCTCGCAATCATCCAATTGCTATAGTTTGTCAAATTCCACCCGTTCACTCATGTACCTAGGGGTTTCACTTCGCTACCCCAAGTACAATGTAACCGCAACACAATCGGAGTCGAACATCACGCTAGTAGGTATAAAAGAGGCACCTAATGTCGCGTCACGTAGACTCCTTCACCAACATACATCGAGATCCAAAACACTCGATTTCAAGGGTTTCAATCCACCCGACGAACCTCATGGTTCATCAACTTTAACATGAGAGCAACACGCTCTAACATCCGAACACCAAAGCCCACACACATGGCTTGGTAGAAACATTTCCCAATACTAAGGAATGTTTGGTTGCACCAAGTCTTACGCCCTTCACCCATTAATCAAAACGTCACCTTAAGGTACTTCCATTAGGAACGTCACCCATATCAATAACATGCACAACACAATGCATTTAACCAAATCAAACTCAACGGCACATAATAAATAATCAAGGACATATTTATTAAAATGAAACGTACCTTAACGTCTCCTTGCCGCACCCGTCCCCGCTAACTTGGGACATTCTGACTTACGATGTCCTTCTTCTTGGCAATTGAAGCACACCATGCCATCACCCTTTGGTACCGAACATTCCCAAGACTTGTGACCCCTCATGCCACAATTGTAACATCTAGATGCACTAGAATCCGGTATACCCGTCTGTGTACCACCCGTGCTCACACTCGGACCCTTAGTCCTCTTACTCGGAGCACCATACGAAACGACCCTTCTCTCACTCGAAGGTTCACCCTTCTTGAATCGCGAGTATGACTCGAAACCTCTAGCCAAGTTGAATAATTCCGCAAATGATTTCGCTTGACCCCGGCTAATTTTACTCTTCAAGTCATCATTCAAGGTCTGATAGAAATCCCCCATTAATAAACGATCATTCCCCAAATACTCCGGGCAAAAACGAGCCTTCGCCATAAAGGTCGTCTTGAGAGTATTCAAATCCATAGATCCTTGTCGCAAATTTCGTAACTCATTACGCAACTCCCACAAATCGGCTGAAGTCCGGAACTCCTCGAAGAATTCCTCCTTAAATTCGTCCCACGACAAAGCCATAAACGTTTCACCACCGACAAGGTCAATTTTACCATCCAACCAATCCCTCGCCCTACCCCGCAACAAACTAGTAGCGAGTCTCGTCTTTTTCTCGGGAGGGCATTCAATAGTACGAAAACACCCTTCGACATCCGAGATCCATGTGGTGCTTACCAAAGGATCCGATTTCCCATCATACATCGGGGGTTTAGTCCTCATGAAGCTCTTAAGACAACGCTCCATTTCACTACTACCCCGAAATTCGGAATACTTCCTATCCATTTCTTCTCGAAACGCACTCATTTGCTCCGTAACAGCGGCCGCAACTCTAGAGTTAAACTCCTCATCATTCGTCTCGATCTCGTTTCGCGTCGTCATTCTAAAGAATGCAAAATGATTAGTCCACGAACGTATAAAACAACACGCATAACACCGCCCCATCTTGCTCAACACTCATCGTACATCACTTGTTAGACACGATTTGCACTCGTAATAAGGTTTGCAAGTCCTTATTATGCACACATGTCGTCTCAACTCGTTAGTACAACGACCGCCTCGCTCGATGATATAACCAACACAACGACAATTGCACGCGATATAAACACACGCAAGGGAATAGCATCACAACACAAGCCAAAAATCCTAGTTAGTCCACCTACAAACAAGGCACTAACTATAACCCGTTCCGACCCGTTCACCTACAAGTCCCGCAACATATAAGCACACACAAAAGTCTAAGTCTAGGCACCTATCTCAAGTCGCCTAAATCCCTTAGACCATGCTCTGATACCACTTGAAACAACCCAACCCGTATTAAAACCGGCCCATAAAATTTTTTCCTTTTAATACGCGTTAAATAATACTTTAGGTCCCATTACACAATTTCCAAAACATATTTGTTACCAAAGTAAGTTCAACGAACTTAAAACATACATTAATAATTTAAACTCCCTAATACAATGGTTCATTAGTTAAATCATAAAACGCTTATAATCATTATGACCCGACTAGTTACATTTACACAAAATCGAGCATGGTGATTTGGGACTACGCTACCCAAAGCCTAATCGAGTCCAAAAGCAAGATCTTCTAAAGCAACCTAGCCAAGATCTCTAATCCCCATGCTTACCAGAGCCGCCATCACGCGAACCTATAAAAATATCAACAACGAGAGGGTAAGCTAATGCTTAGTGAGTGAGAATATACTACATACATATATATGTATAAAATGGACACGCCACACAAATAATCAAATACCGCATACCGGAGCATCCAAGTGTAAAGGCAAGCTAAGCTAGGCATACCATACGATCACTAAGCAACAAGTTAATAATATCAACAAATATAAGTTCACCCACGACAATGTGAACAACGCCAAGAAGCTACACCCAGAGGGTTAGCTACATCATGACAATACAACAATATATATATATATATATATATATATATATATATATATATATATATATATATATATATATATATATATATATATAAACGTCCAAGGTTAACCCCTTAACCCAATACCGAAACCCAATTTCCACAATGAAGATTGGCCGAACTACACGAGCCTTAGTAGATCCGTATACACACGAGACTACTATCTTCAGCAACACCACATCAAGGTTGGCCGAACTACACGAGCCTTAGTAATCCAAAACCACACGAGATCACTACCTCAATAAGATGGCCGAACTACACGCGTCATCGTAAATCCGAACTACACGAGATTCACTTTCATGATACAATAAGATGACCGAAACTGCACGCGTCATCGTGAATCCGAAACCACACGCGACTCACTTCTTAACATCAAAACCCTTCGCCATTGGGGTTATATCATCCACATCATAACCACGTGTGATAATGTACACACAAAACGTGTACTTCGCCAAAGGTGGTCAACCAAAATGCACAACCGTGCCAATTGAACCTATACACAAGTCCATCAAATCCACCTATATGTGATGTGAGCTCTATAACCGAGAACCACTTCACCCGACCCGCACCCATCCTACACATACATATGAACATAGGATATTAACACTCACTTTGTCGCCTTGATGAATACTTCCAAGTAATCCGCAACTCGTCAATGGAAAGTACCTATTCCATTAACACAAATACAACAACACAATTAAGGTGGATTTACAAATCGACCTAAATTGACAACTAGTGCAAATTCGACCCAAATTGCATTTCCAAGCTCAAAGCACGCTAAAACTAACCAACAATCACTAACACAAGTGAAAATGGTCCTAATATGCCAATTAAACCCAAGCATAAGCGTTAAACACCAATCTTGCCCAATATGACACCTTAACCCTAATTTTGACCCATTTCAAAATTAGTTAACCAAAATACACCCAAAATGGTTCCAACACTTCTATAATCACTAATACTAGTGATTACACACAACATACAAGTCCTAAACATGGTTAAATCATTAACCAACCTAAAACCTACCAACATCAACAATAACTAGTTACAATTACCCATTTCACCTCCTAAATGGGTTTTACAACTAACTAGCTCAAAACCCTAAACTTGAATATCAAATCACCAAGATGAAATTCGGAGTTAGAACTTACCAATACCGCCAAAATGATGCCGTTGACGAGTGAAACAACTTTAACACTTGAGGTTTAACCCGAAATAACCTCCTTCTTCTCCAAATGGAGTTCTCTCTCTCTAAAACTCTCCTCACTCTCTAGGGTTTGAAGGTGAAAGTGTTTTTGAGTGAAAATGAGGATAATATGAGCCTTGAATCAGTCTTATGGCTCTAGAACTGGCCATAAGTGAATTTACCAAAACACCCTCAAAAGATTCCATTAAAATGGGTTAATAATGTCATTACAGTGACATTTGTTGCGTTTCGCGACACCAATACGCGACACACAACACTCAAACGCGACAAAGTGGACAGAAATCACCATCAGAAGTTGTCTCGTTTCAAGCATGTTTGTCACGGAACGCGACGCACCAGAACGAGACAAACTGCACTCAAATTCGACAGTTTACCTGATGTACTCCAATTTCACTTTTAAAACATCCCAACGTCAATCGTGGTCAATGCATTACATCCAAACTATTAAATAATCATTCTTGGACTTCAAATGACGCCCCGAGAGTCATGTTTAGAAAAACGGGGTGTTACACAGGAAATGATTAATTCACCTGGTTCTCCTACTTTAGTAAATAGAGTTAGTTTGTTAACCTTTTCTGGGTGATCTTTTCTTGGTTCTTTCACTTCTACTTGAACTTCTTGTTCACATTTTTCTTCGTTTCTTGAAATGGGAGGTTTATATAGAAATTCTTCTTCATCACTCCAATTTGAAGCTTCTTCATCTTCAAATTTTGGTTTTTCATATGTTGTTGACAACATATTTATGTTTTCATTCTGAGGGTTTTCTTGGGTGGTGAAATTATGATTAACTTCATTATCAACTTCCATCGGATCATGTATGTAATGTTTAACTCTGTGATCATTAACTTTAAATTCAATCCCATTTGAATTTATTAACTCTATTATTCCATATGGGAAAACTCTTTTGACTATAAATGGTCCAGACCATCTTGATTTCAACTTTCCAGGAAATAGCTTGAATCGTGAATTGAAAAGAAGAACTCTGTCTCCTTCCTTAAATTCTTTTGAACTTCTGATTCTTTTATCATGCCATTTATTCGTTCTTTCCTTATAGATTAACGAATTTTCATATGCATCATGTCTTAATTCTTCTAATTCATTTAGTTGACTTAACCGTAAATGTCCGGCTTCATGCAAATCAAGATTACATGTCTTTAAAGCCCAAAATGCTTTGTGCTCAATTTCTACTGGAAGGTGACATGCTTTTCCGTAAACAAGTTTAAAAAGTGTGGTGCCAATTGGAGTTTTGTAGGCTGTTCTAAAAGCCTAGAGTGCATCCTCCAATTTTATGGACCATTCCTTTGGATTCGATCCTACGGTTTTCTCTAGAATACGTTTTAATGCTCGATTGGTATTTTCAACTTGTCCACTTGTTTGTGGATGATAAGCGGTTGAGATTTTATAAGTTACTCCATATCTTTTGAGAACTTTCTCAAGTTGATTATTACAAAAATGAGTACCCCGATCACTTATTAAAGCTTTCGGTGTTTCGAACCCAGCCAAAAAACGTTTTAAGAAGTTGACTACAACTCGTGTATCGTTAGTTAGGAGAGCTTGTGCTTCCGCCCATTTAGATACATAATCAATGGCAACGAGAATGTAGAGATTATTATGAGATTTTGGAAATGGACCCATAAAGTTAATACCGCAAACATCAAATACTTCACATACTTGAATGACGTTTTGTGGCATTTCATCACGTTGACTTATTTTTCTGGCCCTTTGACAAGCATCACAGGATTTACAAAGAAGATGTGCGTCTTTGAAAATTATATGCCAATAGAATCCAGCATCGTAGACTTTTCATGCTGTGAGTTGAGGCCCATAATGCCCTCCTGTTGGTCCTATGTGACAATGGTTTAAGATTTGACTAGCTTCATCTCCGAATACGCATCGGCGTATTATTTCATCAGGACAACTTTTGAATAAATGTGGATCTTCCCAAAAATAGTGTTTTATATCACTGAAGAATTTCTTTTGTTTTTGGAACGACAACCCTTTTTCAAGGAATCCACATACTAAGTAGTTTGCATAATCTGCAAACCATGGAATTTCATTATAATCGATCTTCAATAGATATTCATCAGGAAAGTTATCTTGTATAGCCGATTCATTTAGAACTTCTAATTCAGGGTTTTCAAGGAGAGAAAGATGATCAGCGACGAGATTTTCTGCTCCCTTTTTGTCTCGGATTTCAATATCGAATTCTTGTAAGAGTAAGATCCAACGGATTAATCGTGGTTTGGCATCTTGTTTTGAGAAAAGGTATCTAAAAGCAGAATGGTCAGTATAGACCACTGTTTTAGCTAGAACGAGATATGAACGAAATTTGTCAAAAGCAAAGACAATAGCAAGGAGTTCTCTTTCAGTAGTTGTGTAATTTGTTTGTGCTCCTTGTAATGCTTTACTAGCGTAATAAATAGGTTGAAATCGTTTTTCAATCCTTTGACCTAAAATGGCTCCCATTGCAAAATCACTCGCATTGCACATGAGTTCAAATGGTAGATTCCAATTTGGAGTTATCATGAACGGCGCATTAGTGAGTTTTTCTTTAAGAATATTAAAAGATTTGATGCATTCATCTGAAAAGATGAATGGAGCATCTTTTTCTAGGAGTTTATTCATAGGAGTGGCAATTTTAGAAAAGTCTTTTATGAAACGTCGGTAAAAACCGGCATGTCCTAGAAAACTCCTAACTCCTCTAACATTGGTGGGATGTGGAAGTTTAGCAATTACATCTACTTTAGCTCTATCCACTTCAAATCCTTCCTTTGAAATTTTATGACCAAGAACGATGCCTTCTTTAACCATGAAATGACATTTCTCCTAATTAAGTACTAGATTTGATTGCTCGCATCTAATAAGCAATCGTTCAAGATTTACTAGACATGTTTCAAAAGTGTCACCGAAGACTGAAAAGTCATCCATGAAAACTTCCATGCATTCTTCTATCATGTCGTGAAAAATCGCCATCATGCACCTTTGAAAGGTTGCAAGGGCTTTGCAAAGTCCAAATGGCATGCGTTTATAAGTAAAAGTACCATAAGGGCACGTGAACGTGGTTTTCTCTTGATCCTCGGGTGCGATTGGAATTTGAAAGTATCCGGAGAAACCGTCAAGAAAACAATAGTAACTGTTCCCAGCTAACCTTTCCAACATTTGATCAATGAAAGGTAAGGGAAAGTGATCTTTTCTGGTGGCGTCATTTAATTTTCTATAATCAATACAGACATGCTATCCTGTTACTGTCCTAGTAGGTATGCATTGAACTGTAACCAGGTTATCGACAGCGTCTAATTCAAGGTTTTAATACTTTGTTAACAATTACACAAATTACCCTTGAATGTAATCCACCCCTGTTTTAATGAGTCCAGTGACTATTAATCCATCCCCGTGTCCGGTCAAATGAATAATTATTAGTATTTATAAATATCCCGCCCACCGTACCCAGTCAAGCGTATGTGGTTAAATATAAATACGTCAAATTATAAATCTCTATATTAAATCAACGAGATATCATTTAATTAATATAAAGCCCATTAATAGCCCATAGTCCAATTTCCACAAGTGTCGGTCTTTTATCCAAACCCCAATTATGGTCCAAAGCCCAATAACCCAATCTTCGATTACTTCGGCTTAAATAAACATAATAATAACTTAGCTACGAGACATTAATTTAAAAAGGTTGAACATAACTTACAATGAGTATTAATCGCGTAGTGTTACACGGACAGAATTTCGACTTACAAACTTAAAACATTCGCCACTATAACCTTATTATTATTAACTTAATATTAAAATTATAATTATAATTATAAAATAAATATAAATACATATTGAGAGAGTGAGAGATCAGTGAATGAAGGTGTACTCCTCTCGTCCGAATTTCGTTCCAATTTATAGACCTGGCCATGACTTTACTGCCATGCGATCGCATGGATTTTACTCCTCCAGGCCATGCGATCGCATGGCCACCTGGGACAGCTCATTTCACTTTGTTTTCTTGTTTGCCGACGGTTTTTAATAATATAATATAATATATATAATTTTATATAATTATATATATATTATATTATATGCATGTGCATATTTGACTTGTACTTTCAGTTCCGTTGAGTCGTGCGTTGGTAGTTGCTTCTTGTACCGGTTCCGAATTTTCGAACGTCCTTTCGTACGATTTAATATCTTGTACTTTGTGTTTTGCGGCTTGTACTCTTGTAATTTTTAGACGTTTCTCATCAATAAATTGAACCACTTGGATTGTACTTTGTAACTTTTAGCTTTTTGGTCGTTTGCGTCTTCAAATCGTCGAATCTGTCTTTTGTCTTCACCTTTTATTATTTAAACGAATATCACTTGTAAATAGAACAATTGCAACTAAAAGCTTGTCTTTCTTGAAGGATAATGCTATGAAATATATGTTCGTTTTTAGCATTATCATGAGTCAAGTTGTCAAGTTTCATGCAAGATACAAGTATAAAAGAAGGTTAGAACGATTACATAAGTCTTTGGTTAAGTTTGACTAAAAGTCAAACTTGGTCAAAGTCAAAGTCAACGTCGACGGGTCACGTCGGGTATCCGACCATTGTCCATAAAAACGTAGTCATATATAAGCATGTTGGCCAAATTTTATGTTAATCGGAGTTGCGAGTAAGCGGGAATGAAATTGTGAAAACACAAAATGAATTTGATCAGGCCTTTCTCCGCGATCGCGAAGCCCTTGTTTTCAGGTGCTGTTGCTGAATTTTTGACTAGTCTCGAATCAAACTTCTTTCATTCATAACTAATGAACCAAAAACACTAAAAATGCATATCATACATCGTTGGAAAGGTATTTTAACAAGGACTACAACTAAACACATTTCATCAATCAAATCCATCATTTACAACAACCAAATCCAAGTTGAATGATCATTAAATGTTCATCATTAATGTTTAAAATTCATAAATGCAATTTGATGATTCGGGAATTAAATGCACACATATGATATGCCGTTTCGTAGGTAATTATGCATACAACACAACTAAACACTTATCAACAACATTACAAAGCATTTAATGCATCAAGTGTTCATTTTAAATTCTATCAAACCCTAACCAAAAATCATAGATTCAACAATCATGTTAATTGAGTCTTTCTAAGTCAACCTACACATCAAATTGAAGCTAATGATGCTAGTAACACATTTAATACATGAACTTTTAACATATAACAACATTTAATCAACCAAAACTCAAGATTAAACTAGCCACTTTTCAAATTCATGCAAGTTACACCAAAATGACAAGAACGAGCAAACAAATCACATATTCATGTTAGACTTGAGCCATAGACACTAACTAACACTTTTATAAGCCAAGAACACCAAGAATAAGAAATCTAGAGTTTTAGAAAAGCTTTAGCCAAGTAATGAAATTGGTACTAAATTAAAGGTCTTGAGTAGTAGATCACAAATATGTAATTTGTTTTGATGTGAGCTTGCTAGATTTTAAATGGATGATGAATCTTTGATTTGAAGAAAATGGAGCAAAAAGTGAAAGTAGCAAAATGGAAGAAGAAGTGGAGGTGAAAATGAGTGGTGGGTTGTGGGGTTTGACTAGTTGACCTAGTCACTAATTTGGCCCCTTGGCAACATTTGTCCCTCGAGTTTAAAAGCGGGTGCGTGAATTAACCATACGAATTATTTAAATACGCTAGAGAAAACGAGAGATATTATAATTAAATAACGGACTTTAAAATAATTAAACGAAAAGTAAACATAAAAAGACGGGTTATTACAATATGGGTCATTATGGGTTCTGATTGGGGTAGTATGGGTATAAATTTTTAGTTCAACGGATGTTCAATGGATATGGTTCATAATGTTCATAAGGTGCAGAAGTATGCCGATTAATTAATGTTTAACTATTAGGAGACGATGAGATATTCAGTTAGTAATTTCGATACAACCTTTTTAACAAACCACTTTATTATATAGGTTATAAATTTTAACTTGCATTGTTTTTTACAAATACAGAGGTAGCCTGAAGGGTTGTGAATATTGCTTTCTACATATTTTAATTATATTATGTCTTATATTGCAGGATAGTAATTTTGTGAAAGGTAAAATAAATTTTTTGTGAAAGGTAAAATAAATTCTCTTTAGTCTTCTATAAACATTTGTAATAGGTTCACTCTCTTTATGATATCATATTTCATTAGATTATGTATGTACTTACAAATTGAAATTCTCATTTTATATTAGTTACAAAGTTGTTTGTTTAGGTTTTATTTTCTATTAAAAATGGCAAGCTCAAATGATGTTGTTGCTTTGGAGCTACCTGCACCTACTGGCTGGACAAAAAAGGTTCTTTCTTTACCCTATCCTTTACATTTTAATTTGTACTGCGTGTCGTATGATTTATAGTTGTTGTGTATCATTATTACTATTTTTTAAACTATTTATTTTGGTGATTTGGAATCTGTTGTTCTTGATGTAGTCTAATATTGAACAAGGTTGCATTTTTTTTTTTTCTGGTTTTGGTGGGTTTGGAATTTACGGTTATGTAGTGACATTGGCTGGAAATAAATGGGTTTTTAATGATGGGAAAATACCTTATTTGGGGCTCAAGCAAGGTTGGAAAAGTCGCTGAGATGTAGATGATTCACATCGAAAGGTGAAAAATATCGCATGGAACTAAAAGATATATTCATTTAGGTTTTATGTAATGCCCTTACTAAAGACCAAATTTCCCTGTTTGATATAAATTATATACCTATATCTAAAAGGTAAAGTGTAAATGAATAGTACCATTCATTTTTTCATTTTTCGCAAACTTAACCCCCTAACTTTCATTAAAATACAAATCGAACCCCCACTTTATACGTATATTTTTCCCCAAAATTCACAAGCTTAACCCCCTAACTTTTATTAAAATACAAATCGAACCCTCACTTTACTAACTTTTTTTTTTACTAATATTCAATTTTCACAAACTTAATCCCCTAACTTTTATTAAAATACAAATCGAACCCCAACTTTATACGTAAAGTTTTTTCAAATTTCACAAACTTAACCCACTAACTTTTATTAAAATACAAATCGAACCCCCACTTTACTAACTTTTTTTTTTAAAAATAAAACCCGAACGCTAAAAGAAGCAACTTTCACAAAAGGAACAACCCTTCAATGTTATGTCGAAAAAATTTCTTTTTTACAAAATAGATTAAGACTTTTTTTTTTTTAACTCGCACTCAAAACGGAGCCCCGGCGCGAAGCGAGGGCTCCACAACTAGTTGTTTCTAAGTTGTTATGAGTTTTCGTTGATAGTTAGCTATAAACCAAAGCTTTATGAGGATGTAAACTGTAAAGATGAAATAAGCATGATGTGTTTTATGCTCTTAGACCTATAAGCTAGATAACGGTTACCTTTGTGAGTTTCATTTGTGTAATAGTATAAGTTCTTTCGTAGAGGTGGTAATTTTTACCCATTCTTAAGTAAAAGGGCAATTTTTACATTTTGGGTTTTATTTCAACATCGTGTTCACGACGGGGTTTGTACTCTGTAGCAATTTGGTGTACAATAAAAGTTGTTGATAGTTTTCTCCAATTATAAAAACCTTGTCCGATATGTCTTGAAGCTTTTAAAGATATCGTTTTGACACCGTGCACTCATAGATTATGTCATGAATGTCTCTTATCAAGTTGGAAAACACCCAATACGGGTATTTGTCCTGTTTGTAGGTATCATCCTACCATTGACTGTTAACTTATTCCTTTTTTACCTAAACAAAGGCCGACTTGGGTTGTCGGTCAAGATGGTTTCGGGTTCAATATACTAAATATTTGTTATCTGTGTCATAAGTGCACTAATTACAGAAAAGTAGTTTTTTTTTACTTAGGTTGTTGGTTATTTGTTTTTTGTGCTGTTTGTGTATATTTATTTTGAGATTGTTGGTATAAACCCGTAATTTTGTTGTTATAACATGTGTTAATGCAGGCATATCACGTGTCATGAAAAGATTAAGGTGCAAGGAAGATGTCCAATAACGGGTACTTTACGTATATTATGATCCTAATTTAATTAACATTTTTTACAATTTATGATATTTGCACCATGAGTCAGTGAACTATTTTTTGATTAACATTTTATGCAAGTTTATGATATTATTTACGTTTGTTATTATGAATGTATTGGTGGAGTCTGGCAGTACGTTTTTGGTTCTGGAATCATGTTAACAAACAGAAGGTAACAACAACAGGTGATAATGTATAACGTTGCTAATTCCCTATAACCTAAACAGAGTTGTCTCTGGTTAATGTATTTGTGCAGTTTATAAGTACTATAGCTTAATGATTTTAATTTCTATGTAGAATTACTCATGGAACACTTCTAAAACTAATTTACAAGACATGTACTACAACTCAGGTAACAAAATACAAGTCTATGAGGTCTATGTTAGTAGATGTGTGTGGAGCTTTCGGTTCTGCAGGTGTGTTTAGTCCGTTTTCTGTAAGTTTTTTGTTAGGTGGTTACACGTTTAATCGTTAATAGTTAATGATTCTTTCTATCTGTTTTTTACAGATGCAGGAACATCACATATTGATTATGGTTTGCCAAATATGTTATGAGGTGGACCTTAGATTGAAGGTATCAATAGTGTTGTTGTTTTGGTTTTTTGTGTCCTTTTTCTTATATATACTTATTGTTTAATCCATTTTTGTACCGCTTTTATGTGTTTGTCGAGATAATTCATCAACACATCAAGAGATTGAAAACTTGAAATAACCTATGGGAAACAAGACCTAAGTTTAAAAATATTATATAACGCATGTTTAGACTTGCAGTTATGGCTTTATTGGTTATCGTTTGCTGAATAACTATATAGCAATATTCTATGAATGTCGGCGTTACTATAAACTACGCAAATAATATAATGTTTCACATTAAGTTCTTACCAACAAATACTTGCTTAGTCCCATAAAGTAACCCCGCGAATTCACGGGCATTAAGCTAGTTATTAGTAATAGTAAATAATAAATAGTAAATAGTGATAGTAATAATCATAATTTTTAATTAATGATAAGATAAGATTAATTAATACTAGTAATAAGTGAGCTTCACAATTATTTTACCTAGGTATTGAAATGATTTGTTGTGTTCTGGAGTGAAAAAAATTGTTTTCTTTACCTTAAAGCATTAGAAGTGACCAAGGTTGCAAAAATTGGAAAAATAGGCCGAGTTCTCTTCGAGAAATCGTTTTGGAGTAGCTGCCAAGTTCTCGTTTTGGAATCGGCCAAACAATCGGTCAATGACTGGTTTAACCAGCCAACTACCGATAAATGTAGTTTCTCGGCCCAAAATCAGTCAAATCTCGGCCAAATCGGTGAAATCTCGGGTATCATAAAAATTATCCCAAAAGTCAACGAAAGTCAACTGCTGAGAACTCCCCGAGTTCTCCTCGAGTTCTCCGTGAACTCCCAGAAGCCAAGAACTCCCCGAGTTCTGATTTCTTCAACCTTGAGAGTGACACATCACTGTCAAGGTTTCACTAGTGGAATAATGAGATCTCGACATTTCATCACTTTGACTTTATGTTCCTCCCAGCATTCAAGCTCCACATCCAAAATCATGGGCTTGCCAACAACTAAATTTAAATGTTTTGGAAATTAATCTAAATTTTACCTTGAATACTAAGATAAGTACTCTAAATATTCACACCAAATGATGTTGGGGTTGAAGATGTTAAACGAAACGAGAAAACAATAAAAAAAACTAGACATGGTAACCTCGCAGTCGCAAAAATGCAAAATTAGGGTTTTCTAAAGAGCGGCATTCGGACCTTAAAATTACGGTTTGATTTTACGGTTAGCTCGTGATCGCGAGGCGGAGGGTCATGGTCGCGAAGTTTGCCTTGTCCAACAAGTTGTTCAGTTTGGGAAACGATTTCGTTTTCTCTTATAAATTGTAACCCATAACTCATTTTATCTGTGAGCACCTATGAAATTAATCAATTATAAACACTCTCCGTTTGACCGTGGTGTAAACTAATGGTATTGATAAAACGACTGGACATGACCACGTTAAAATTCCTTGTTCTTTACGTTTCTTGCACTTAAATTGTTCATTATCTTTGCGTGTTCTTGTTAATTATCTGTTTCTTGTCCAGTGGGTGTGTTGGTCCCTTGATTAATAACAGGAGTATTGTAGTGGGGGGTGAATACAATTTTTTTTTATTAACTTATCAGTTTAGTATTCAAGCAAGTAATTTAAATAGAGTCTAAGGTAATTTTTGAACGGTTATTCTTTATTGATTTGAATCACAAAGAATTAAAACTATCCTTGGAGGAATGACAGTTGGTTGATACAGATTATACCTAAGTTATAGCTATCGAGGATATCTTAAAGCTATTACAAGTTTGGACTCTTAATAAATAAACCCACACCACTAGTTATTACAATAGTGGATACTTCTATTTATAGTAGTCCTATTATCCATGTAATTGTTCTATTGTCCACCGGTACATAGGATGTTTGTACTTGTGGAGACAACTGCATCAGAGAGCGTGCTCTCTTCTTTCCTCTTTGGTAGCTATTTGCAGGAACACCCCAATTCGTTTTGATACCACTATTTGATTAAACAAATAGAATGTTGTGTTCCATAGGCATTGACAAAGCATAACACATGTCTGCACATGCGTTACGCTTTTGCATTCCCACGTGGTCTTGTAAGGTCACTTGTCAGCCGCCGACACGCGTCCTTTTCTATTCAACTTTGTCTGGGACTTCTGTTGAATATTACAATTGATGTAGACCACTCAGGAAACCACTATGCTTGTAATGGAGCATAGCTGTCTGTCTGTAGTGTGCTGCTTACCAGTTATGCTGGTTCTTCTATGCTGAGTCACTTAATCTTCATGATTTGCTGGGCACTCATCCTGTGCTAAATGAAGAATACTGTCTACCTTGTGCTGGTAGACTAGGCAGCATACTAAACACTCGACACAACAATATTTGCTGACTATACATAAACAAACCTATGCTAGCTGCACATAACATTTTAGTGTACATATTTGCTGTTTTGTCACAATTAAATCCTTAATAATTTTGGGGACTCAACAATCTCCCCCTATGTGATGATGACAAAACCTATGACATAAAGCGAAAACACTAAAGTCAGCACTAAGGGACCTAATGAAAATAGGTAGTAAGATTTGTCCCTTTTTGGTTTGTTTTTTGGGATCTTTTGTTGAGTTATCTATATCTTATAAATTGATATGATTTTAAAGATAAACTCATTTCACATTCATTACAACAAATATATACCAAAATTACAAGGCAGTATAATGAATTATGAAATAACAAAAGATACGGTTTCAATATAAGAAGACTATCTATCTTTATCTGTATCATTGTCCTTTTCTTCATCAGATAACTCTTCCTCCTTTACTTTAACGGCTGCCCAGGCTTCAGGGAACAGCACAGGAAAGTCTTTCACATTAAAAACTGTTATTTGAGGGGGTAAGATGATGTGATCTCTTCTGTGTTGGCCAGTACCAATAGATTTATTTCTTTTAGGCTTTTGAGGCAGTACTTCTTCTACTTTCACTACTGGTGCATCCCCATACTTGAATATTTTATCAAATAGATCTTGTAATTCAGGCTTCAATGTGTCTCTGAGATTACTTTGACCCTTACCAATGAAGTACTGCAGTATCTTCATCCATTCACTAAATCCAAATGTTCTCAGATTTGTGTAATCTACCCTCTCATAGACATTATTGTCTCTGCTGACACTGAAAGTCCTTCTTGTTCCTTTATGAACTTTGATGATCTTACCAGGATTAGATCTTCTGGTCATCACATCAACATACTTGCTTCTGAAGAATCATTATCAGCATTAGCTCCCAGCTCATCCTCACTTGCTGGGTCTTCTGCTCTTCTTTCACCTAGCAGCACACTTCTGGTTGGGTCTTCTATCACAGCACTCCTTGCTGTGTCTTTTGTACCAGCTGACTAATTAGTATCAGCTTGTATAACTGCCACAGTACCTTCATCAGCTGCCTCAAATAAGGGCTCTTTCCTTAGAGGCTGGTTATCCCCAGGGGTAGATTTTACCCTTTGTTTATCTATTGGTTCGGGTTCAGCTGATGGTTCTTGTTTTGATACTGGTTCTTGTGGAGGCAGTAGGGGAGTTATTGCAGTAAGCTCCCCCTCAGCAGCAGATATATCTATCTCTACTAGCTTCTCAACATCATCATCAAGAATTACAACTTCTACTGGCTTTGTTTGTGAAGTTGGCTGAGCAGGAGATGCTGGTTGAGAGGATTGGCTGGATTTCATCATACCAGCCACCCATTAAAGAAATACATCAGTTCTTTCTCTACCTGACCTGTTAGAATCCAAGTATTTTTGTATCCCTTCAGGTGTCATGTTTCTGATTCTTTTAGCTCGCTCAGCATACAACTTTGCCTTCTTTCTATCATATTTCACCATGAAATTGGCTTTTCTTTTTTGAGCATCTTTCTTGTATTGATTAATGATGAGCAGCTCATTGTGAATTTCAAAATGTTTAAGAGAGAGAGACCTCTTTTATGCTCAATTCTATGTCTTTTCTTTGCAGCATAGGCCTCAAATCTAGCATTGAAGGCATCATTTAAGACCTGCTGTCTCTTCTGATGCTTCTCCATTTTTCTTTTTAGCTTTCTTTCAATAGATTGAGAGGTAACAAAAGATTCAGCCAAAGCTATACATCACTAGGCTTACTGTTAAAACCAATATCATCCACAGATATAGCAGGCATGCTGGGTTGAGATTCACCAGCAGCCTTGACACCTGCTTCAGTATGAGCGTTGTTGGTCTTAGGGCCAGTTCTTCCTTGATCAGCACCATCACCACCATCATCACCATCTCTCCTCTGCTGCTTAGGAGCTTTGTCATGTTCATGCTCCCCCTCAGATTTTTTTCTCTTCTTATGTCGTTTAGATTTCTTCTCCCCCCTTTTGTCATCAGCAGGGGCAGAAGTAGAGCCTGGGGGAACACTTACATCGAGATCACTATCAGAATCAGGCATTGAGAATGCAAAGTTGTTCCATTCAACATCAGTTAGAGAAATGTGAACACCAGGGTCCACACCATACTGTTGAAGACACAGGTTGGATGTTCTAACTTCGTTTCTAGCAACACCCATGGCCATTTGATTTACACTTGCTCGTACATCAGCTTGAAGAGCAGCTATGTGTTGCATTGTCTCAACCATTATAACATAAGCAGAGGCAGGAATCATGGTAGCCATCTGCTGTTCTTGTGACTCTAATCTCTCTTCCAATACCCTATTTTCTTCATTCATAAACTAATTCCTTTGTCTTTCACGATCCAGTTCTGCTTGAAGTCTGGTGATTTGATCAGTATACTTATTGTGAGAGATGATTCGCTGCTTTAGCTCTTCGTCTTCTTCTTCTTCTTCTTCTTCATAATGGCGTCTGATGGCGTCAACTGCTAGATCAGCAAAGGCATTTGTTTGACGCAGTTGGGTTTCAATAACGGAGGTGGTAATGTAGCCATCCAGTCTAATAGCTTCAACCATGCAGTCAACTAGAGTTTCCCTGATGGTGGTTTGAACAGCTGGTATGACTCTTTCAACAGTTCTGTAAACATCAAGGGTAGATAACCCTTGCATTTCCACAACATCTACTACACTAGGAGATGGTTGTGTAGTAGCAGCTACCAAAGGAGTACCTCCGTGGGGTGGTGGAGGTGGAAGGTCAGAATCTGACTCATCACCATGATCACCATCATTTTTACCTTCGCCCAAAGGCTTAGAACCACTGGTATCCTTTGCATCAACATCAGTATCATCAGCTGTAAGATCCACAGGTTCATCTTTGGAGCCAGCAATATTATCAGGAATTACTGGCTCGTCCTTACCAGTACCTTTATCAGCATCACCATCAGAAGAGGAAGATGATGATAGAGAGGCTGATGAGTCAGAAGGTACTAGCGAATCAGGAACATTCTGCATGATGACCTTGCGAGTATCTGGATCATAGATGAATTTAAGAGGCCTCCATGTACCAGGCCATAGGGAGGCAGCAGGAGCCATACCAAAGAAATGGTAGTATGGCTGCTCATTAAAAGTGTTAAGTGAGGCCAGCCTCTCATATACTTCTTCTCTTGCTAGTTGATCCAGCTGTGCCAATAGCCGAGTCAGCTCTTCATTAGGCAGCTTGCGAGCTGCAACTAGTGCACATTGTGGATCAATGGTTAACTGGTCCACCAGGAGGGCAACTTTTGGAGCAATAGAAACTCCCTTGTAAACAAATCTAGGTACAACCTCCTCTAGATCTGGTAACTGACAAACACACATAGGCTTTTCAGTAGAAACTACAGCCTTAAAAGAATCAGTAGTGGCAGTAGCAGAGGTACCAACATCCAATTGTGAAACCTGTGAACCAGTAGCAGCAGTAGACAGTTGTGCAGTAGGTGGAGTAATAGTGTCCACAACACTCTTAAAGAAGGTATCTGGTGTTCTATCGGAGATATTAAGATTACCAGCAGCATCCACAGTAACGAATTCTTTGGATTCAATAGCAGCAACAGCCGGAATACCAATAGAACCAGTAGAAGCAGAAACAAGAACCTCATCAATAGTAGGAGGAGGTTCAATAACCATTTCACTAACCACTTTAGAATCAGTAGTTGGGGCAGTATCTCTGAGGATAATAGGAGGAGCAACATAAGCATCAACAGTAGCTATCTCCTCATTAACAATAGAATCAGTGGAACCAACAACCATTTCATCCCCAGTATCATCAGCAGTAATAGGTTCAATAACAGCTTTATCAGGACCAGTGCCACCAGTGATAGAAGGCTCGCCAGTACTAGTCACAGCACCAGTAGACACAATATCTGCTGCCCTGCTAAGATCTGAAACAATGGAACAAGTTTCGTTAACAATAGTAGAATCAAATAAATTTGACTCAACAATTACATCTGTTGTTGGTCTCCGCAAACAAATGTGTGTTTTAGTTAGCCCTTCGATTGAGACAGAGTATGGTGTCTGTGAGTGCAGCTGTGACTCTGCTGACTAATTGCCAACACATAATGACTCAGATAGTGTAAGAGTTTTAGCTGGTTTAGATATGTTAGTGTGAATCTTATCATGATCCAAGTTATAAGTGGGCTAAGCAGTAGCATGAGCTGGTTCAACACGATGAGGACCCAACTCAAGTCTGCTTTGGGGGTCAAGTATGTTCTTTGCTGGTGGTACTGTCAGCAGAGGATATTTCTTGAAGTACAGTTTTGAAAAATGTGGGAGTGCCTGTTTAGAAGAGTATGAGTTGCTACTCCTCTTAACACTAGTTTTGAAACCAGTTAGCTTAACAACATTTAAGTCAGCAGATAAAAGATTTTGGATTATGTTAGTTATTTCTGCTGTTTGGTCTAGAGACACGCCAAGTTCCATAGCAGCAACCTTTTCAGGAGCAGCAGGTGAGACTGGTGCAACCTCCCCTGTGGCATGCTTAGAGCCAGCTTTAGCACGTTTGGATTTGCCAGTTACCAAGAAATAGATGAGCAACAGATTCCAATACTAGAAGTGGGTAGTCAGTATATAAGACTAGTGCCGTTCTTTATTATCAGAGAGCACTAGATTCTATTACAACTACTGCATTACCAGTATCTACGACGGTGGCTGTTCTAGTTGTGGTAGCTGGCCTTTTCTTTCGTATGCTTGGCTTGCGCTGAGCTCCCTCCCCCTCAGCTCATGTACTATTAGATGCAGTCGTTTGGGTAGCTCCACCTCGAGTAGCAAGATACTCAAGCATTGCTGGTGTCAGACCAGCATATGGAGCAGCAGGTTTCTCCTTTGTCATTCCCCCTTGCTTTAATGATAGGTTGATTGAAAAATCAGTAATTTGCCTGTAGGCATCACCCATCTCATTTTCAAAAACAAGGCTTAAAAACCTTAGGAAGGGGATCAAATGTGTTCATTTTGGTGCAAGCACCAATTTCCTTAACCTCAACTAGATCTCAGCAGCGTAGTCAATATTCCGGTTAAACAGCAAACCATGACCTATCTTAAGCTTAAAGTCTGAGCACTGGTCAAAACTTCCCGATTACTAGCTGATTGATGTGTGCGAGGGGTAGTATATAATACTATTGAAATACTATTAAATACGATACAATTTTACACAAGTTATTTATTTATTTATAGAATGGGATATACCTAAACCTTGCTACAACACTTATAGGCAGTGTACCTAATCGTAGAGTAGTGTAGTTTTTAGTAAGTCCGGTTCGTTCCACAGGGAGTTAGCTGAGTTTAACGCTATATATATTTTAAACTATATTTGTATATAAATATATTTATAAGTTATATAATAGTGTTATTATTATTATAAAAGGAGGGTTTTACCGTTTAATGACCGGTTTGTCGATTTTATGTCTTAAGTCACATTTAAAACCTAATGTAAAATATTAAATATAAAAATAACTTAATTTAAAGCGTAAAGTAAATGACGATAAATAAAAGTGCGATAAATAAAAGTGCAATAATTTAAAGTACGATAAATAAAATGACGATAAATAAAAGTACGATGAGATATAAATTAAAGGAATTATGCTTATTTAAACTTCCGTAATCATGATGTTTGACGTGTTGATTTTAATTTATTACCATGGGTTAATTGTCCTTTGTCCTGGATTATTCGATATGTCCATCTGGTTTTGTCCATAATAGTCCATCGATCATAATTATAAAGTGCGAGAGTCTTCGCCAAATTAACCTTATACCCGAAGTCAAATATTCCAACTAATTGGGGATTCGAACTGTAACAAGGTCTTAATACTTTGTTTAATGAATACACCAGGTTATCGACTGCGTGTAATCCAAGGTTTTAATTCTTTGTTAACAATTACACCAATTACCCTTGAATGTAATCCACCCCTATTTTAATGAGTCCAGTGACTATTAATCCATCCCCGTGTCCGGTCAAATGAGCACTTATTAGTATTTATAGATATCCCGCCCACCGTACCCAGTCAAGCGTATGTGGTTATATATAAACACGTCAAATTATAAATCTCTATATTAAATCAACGAGATATCATTTAGTTAATATAAAGCCCATTAATAGCCCATAGTCCAAATTCCACAAATGTCGATCTTTTGTCCAAACCCCAATTATGGTCCAAAACCCAATAACCCAATCTTAATATTTAGTCCAACATCACGATTACTTAGGCTTAAATAAGTATAATAATAATTTAGCTACGAGACATTAATTTAAAAAGGTTGAACAGAACTTACAATGAGTATTAATCGTGTAGTGTTACACAGACAGAATTTTGACTTACAAACTTAAGATATTCGCCACTATAACCTTATTATTATTAACTTAATATTAAAATTATAATTATAAAATAAATATATATATTTGAGAGAGAGTGATATCAGTAGGATATGGTGTACATAATTCGGCCGAAAACATTGCTATTTATAGGACTTGGGCAGCTACAGGGCTCCATGCGATTGCATGGATTTTGTGCTTCCAGGCCATACGATCGCATGGCCAGCTGGATTCAGATATTTTGCTTTTCAAAACGTGGGCTGCTCGATTAAATTAATATATAATATAATATATATAAATATATATAATTATATATATTATATTATATTCTTGTTCATAGTTGACTTGTAATTTTAGGCCCGTTACGTCGTGCGTTGATAGTCGGTTCAGGTGTCGGTTCCGGATTTTCGAACGTCCTTTCGTACGATTTAATATCTTGTACTTTGCGTTTTGCGGCTTGTACTTTTGTAATTTTTACACGTTTCTCATCAATAAATTGAACTACTTCGATTGTACTTTGTACTTTATAGATTTTTGGTCGTTTGCCCTTCAAATCGTTGAATCTATCTTTTGTCTTCACCTTTTATTATTTAAACGAATATCACTTGTAAATAGAACAATTGCAACTAAAAGCTTGTCTTTCTTGAAGGAAAATGCCATTAAATATGTGTTCGTTTTTAGCATTATCAAATATTCTCATACTTGAGCATTGCTTGTCCTCAAGCAATATAGAACTTGAACATAACTTTACTAGAATCACTTCTTTATTCTTCACACTTTGTACATCAGTGATTTTGATACATCGGTATGAACAATGATAGTAATGTTGTGGTTTACAGTCCCACATGACTATGAAAATTTAGATCCTTTAGAAAATTGGATCTTTATGAAAACCTTTGATCTTTTGAAAATTCAATCTAGCTTTTACGCTAGATAAGTTTTTCAGAATAACCCTTCACCGGTGTTTACAAAATATTTTTGTGGGTTTTGTGGGTTTCAGATTTGAAAATTTTAGCTTAAAACTTATGGTTTTGTGTCACCCACTTGCTAACCTTGTATTAGGAGAGCAACACGTCCAGTATACTTGCTCCGTATATTACCTTTCGGTAAACTACCATCCAGTTGTAAAGGAAAGCGTTGAACAAGCAACTATTAAGGCAATGTCTAATGACATGCTTTTGATTATGGTCCATATCGTGTCGGATGCAATTACTATCCTTTGTAGGAGCAATAGTAAAGATCACCCTATAGTTTTTCGGTCTGGCACAAGGTCCTGTCTTCAACCATAATATGCAACCACCGTTCTTACGGTTGACACTCGATTTGGTTCAGATGACCTAATGAATTCCGGTGAATTCTTAAGATTTTACGTTCAATGGTAATGAACACATTGAAAATAGGTTTTCAGAAAACAAATCGGTTTTAATTTTGATCAAAATATTTTCTCGTTCAAGCTCGAGTTTAGATATCATCGAATTCCATGAGTTTGAATTCTCAATCTTTAAGGTCAATCTTAAGGGTTGAGTAATATCAGGCTTAAAAGCTGATTTTTGATCTTTTAAAGAGATTATCCTTTCTGGGGATCTGATTCATTAGTCTTATAAGCTAATTTGCACGGTGCCCCCATTGTACGAGACAGATCCTCTCATGGATAGGATAAGTCTGACCACATGGCGACCCTGTTTGATGCTGAGGTCCGTGGATTCCAGCTGATTTTTGAGAAAACTTTTCAAGATTTTTCGTAGACTCTACAACTAGTCTGGACGACAACTTCCTGACCTAAATCAAGAAGCGCGTGTCTTTTTCTTAGAAGACTTTACTTCCTTTAAAATTCCATTTATATTACAATAAACTGGGTAAAACTGATTAATATCGTCCAAAACAAAAGTATCTTCAATTATTTGTACAAAAATATGTGATATATGTTCTTAATAACTTGGTAATTTTTCCCACACTTGGCTTTTATTTTTCTTTCTTTGCCTTTTTATTCTCTTATATTCCATTTTAAATGAATTCAAGTATTTTGGGCTGTTTCTCAATTTATGTCCTTTCTGAGGTAACAATAATTTCGGTGTTAACACCTAGTTTTATCGTTCATAAATATGTATAAACATGATTTTGAGTTAAAAATTTAAAAATTTTTAAAATTTTTACTAGAAGTGGGTAGTCAGTATATAAGACTAAGACTGTTCTTTATTATCAGAGATCACTAGATTCTAATACAACTACTGCGGTACTAGTAAAGTTTAACGGTGGCTATTAAACCAAGTGTATAAGTCAAATTTTTAAAACCGAAATAATTTAATCCCTTCCCACACTTAAGATCTTGCAATGCCCTCATTTGCAAGAAATCAGTAACAATTTAAATTATTGAGGGTGATTAGCGTAGAAAAATGATTAAATTTTACCAAAGTTTCCAAACATATTGTTGTTTGTTTGAATGATAAATGGTGCACATCATTTATTCATTCCTGCAGTTGTTATTTCACATATATTTTGCATCTGGTCGTCAAAATTAGTTGCTTTTGCTGAACTTAATGTCAGTCTTTGAAAATGCGCTGTTTTACCCTGTTGTGTACATGAGTAAAATACATACAATACAAATATAAACATGCATGGTATTTTGAAATGGGACTTAATATTCCACTTTCAAATTACAAAAATGAAATATTAGTACAAAATAATAAAAATGTTAAACATTACATAAAAGTATCAAAATGTTAAATGTTTAACATAAATAGATAAAAATAATAAAAGATAAGAAATCACCAATGGAACACTATTGATTTGGATAGGGATTCCAGTTCATATCATCGCTCAGGTTCCATGGTTGGTGATAGGTGTCCTGGTAGGCTTGATTGGGGTCGTACAGGTCAAAGGGTGGTCGCATGTCGGGCTGATGTGGTGGATAAAAAGCAGGCTGAGTCGGGATGTAGTTATGTGGTACCTGATATGATAGCTGGCTCATGATTTGGTGCTGATGAACTTGCCAGCTATCGTGTTGGTGTCACCTGGATTGCTCATACTCATCCGCGGCACTCCACTGCTCATATTGATGATGCCTAGCCTGGTTATTCATTTCCACCTCATCTACATGCTGGAAGACATCAGTATAACTATCTCTAATGACATCCCTAATGTCATTTGCTTCCTCCATCTCCTCATCCGAACCCCTCTCTACTTGTGGATGGGTGCCCTGATATGGTATTGGTATATTGTGCCTTTGTTTTAGTACCTTTGCACCTTGATAAACCTGCAAACCTATTGTATCGGTTTGTTCCTCAACCACCATCATTGGACCCCCGTATTCCCTATCTACACCTAAATACTCTCCAATGAGAGTAACAAAAATGCCTCCTCCTATTATTCCCCCGTCCTGTATACCTTCCACAACTTTGGACAAATAATACCCAACACAGTAGGGGATATTAACAAAGCCTCTAGTGTCTCGAATGCACTTAAGGTAGAATAAACCATTTAGGGTTACTTTCTCCTTGTTTCTACCTCTTTGTATAACCGAGTTTGCTAAAACTCTATGTATTATACGGAGCTCTGCTTTATTAATATCTAAATAGGAGTGTCTTCCACCCCGCGTAAACACATTAAAATTTGACATACGCCTCCATATGGCGTTAGCGTCAAAATCTCTATCTACCCTCTCACCTTGATAAATTAAAGCTGTACAATCTGGTGATAATAATTTAGCATGGGTGTAAATCTGTAAAGCCCTAGCCATGTCTATCATGGACATCCTGTACATCCTATGTGATGACCCGGAAATTTCTGATCAAATTTAAACTTAATCTTTGTATGATCAACATTTCTGACGCGATAAGCAAAGTCTGTAAAACTGAATCTCAAAATTTTAGAACTGTTTCATGTATTAAATTATATTTGACTGCTCTCGACGATTCATGAACAATTATATGTATATATATATATATATATATATATATATATATATGTACAAGTAAAAACGAATTTCCTACCGTAAAACACTATTTGCTACAGTGAAACCGTATTTTGCTACAGTGCTACAGTGAAAACGACTTACTACAGTGATTTGCTACAGTAAAACACTACAATAAACACTATTTGCTACAGTAAACACTATTTGCTACAGTAAAACACTATTTGATGTCGGCGAACTAGCAAACAAAAACAGGATAAGGCGGCCATGCGATCGCATGGCAAAACCACTGAAAACTCATGCGATCGCATGAGGTACTGTAGCAGGCCACATACTATAAAATCTCGATCTGGTCTCGAGTTTCTTTTCTAATTTATTCCTCCTTATTATTATTATTATTATTATTATTATTATTATTATTATTATTATTATTATTATTATTATTATTATTAAGATTAATATTATTATTATTATTATTAATTTTATTATAATATTATTATTAGTATTATATATACATAAAATACTACAACGAGGTTATGAGCGCGTCACCTTCAAAATGGGTTTTTGAGCGGGATAGAGCTAAGGAAATTATGGGTTATTGCCAAAGAGGTTATGGGTAATGTTCGAGGGTATATTTATGAATCAAATCTAGTGTTTATCATCTCTGTTGCATCTACGTACTTTTCTAAAATATTGAATCTCAATATTAATACGTAAGCATTTATATTTTATATTTTATAAATTAATAGTGTATACATACTAGTGCTCGAGTGTATATATTTATACATGATTGTACGCTAAATTTTGTCGTTAAACAGTTATGATGAATCACGAAGTAAATACATATATTACTGATAAAAGGTATATGATATGCATGTTTTTGGAAAGCTGGGGAAAAATCAATAACTTTTCATTTAGAAATCGCGTAATTTCGGTGAACGAATTAAAAGATATTATCAACTGAATTATGATTGACATTAATTGAAATTGCTTTTGAAACTTGTTTGTAAGAATGATAAATTGGATTTTTGAATATTACCAGCCAAGTAAATGAATCCATATATAAGGCACGTCTCGTTTTGTTGAATTATTGTCAAAATTGACTTTTTGAAACGACTTTGGATAACTTTTATATGTCGATCTCGAGCATTAGGATTGTTATACACTATGACCTGACCTAGCTTGATAGACATTTATTGACCAACATATGTTCTCTAGGTTGAGATCTACGGTTATTTGTTAATCCGAGTTTCGATCACATTTTGGTGAACGACTTTATATGCTGCTAAGGTGAGTTTCATTTGCTCCCTTTTACTCTTTACGTTTTTGGGCTGAGAATACATGCAAATGCTTTATTAACTGTTTTACAATATTTATATGCGTGAGTTTCATATGATCCCTTTTACTCTTTATGTTTTTGGGCTGAGAATACATGCAATGCTTTTATAATTGTATTACTAAATGGATACAAATGCTAAAACTGATTTTGCGTGAGTTTCATTTGCTCCCTTTTTAATTGCTTTTGCAATCTATATTTTTGGGCTGAGAATACATGCACTTTATTTTAAACACAATGGATACAAGTACATACTTAAATTCTACACTGAGTTTGAACCGAAAATCCCTTAGCTTTGGTAACTAGTAACTACCGGTTATAAGAACTGGTGGGCGCGAGTAGTAGTATATGGATCCATAGGGCTTGATATCCCCGTCCGAGCTAGAGCACTAGCCTTTTAACATACGTATGCTATTTGAGAAGCGTACACGTTGGTTTTTTTGTATTATTAAGATGATTATACAAAGGGTACAAATTATATATACTTTAAGTTTAGTTACCAGGGTGCTCAATTTCGTAGAATATTTTGATAAACGTTTCTGGATTGAACAACTGAAATCTTGTGATCCACCTTTATATACAGATTATGCGCAACATTAAAACTATGAACTCACCAACCTTTGTGTTGACACTTGTTAGCATGTTTATTCTCAGGTTTCCTAGAAGTCTTTCGCTGTTTGCTTAGATGTTAAACAAGCTATGTGCATGGAGTCTTACATGACATATTTTTCAAGGAGACGTTGCATTCACCAAATCATCACCATGTATCTTATTTTGACTGCATTGTCAACAGAAATACTGTTGTAAACTATTATTTATGGTGATTGTCTATATGTAGAAATCATCAGATGTCGAAAACCTTTGATTTAAATATTCATTTATGGTGTGCCTTTTCAAAAGAATGCAATGTTTACAAAATGTATCATAAAGAGGTCAAATATCTCGCAATGAAATTAATGAATGACGTGTTCGTCCATATGGATTTGGAGCGATCGTCACTTCCTACCTCCAAGTAAAAATCTAAGAAAAGTTTTATCTTCTAACCTATCTACATCCTTATTTAAGGTTATAGTACTCATTAGCTCAACACACCACTCCTTATATACAGGCCTACGAGTAGTAAATAAATGTTCTCAATCAGGAAAAGAAGAGTTGCCATACCTTTGAATTAGTAATAGCCTAACCGAGTTAGCTTGGTTGACCCTTTCCAAAGGATGCCAATCTATTACCCTTGGTACTTCCACATTTTTGGTGCAAAGCTTAAATTTGTTACGTTGGTACGTTGGGTAATCTCTCCAGCTTCTATCAAATCTTATATTGGGATGTAACTCCTGTTCATGAATTCTTGAGTGTTCTATTACATGGTGAACGGGAAATATTATGTAGGCAATAAAAAATTGTGGTTCTGGTTCATAGTATGGCACGCGTTGATCATAATGTTGTTGTTGTTCAAGTTGTGGTTCCAGTTACGGTTCTTGATCAGGTTCTTGTTCAGGTTGTCTAGATGATGATGCACCGTCTGTATCTATATTTCTCTGCAAAACACATTAAACACAAAATTTGTGCATCCAAATATGTATTAGTGTTAGCAAAATAACAAATTAAAACAATTACAATAACATGTTTAATCCATATTAAACTTATACTCATTTTCATATTTTTATCAATTCTACAATTTTTCAAATAAGCATATATAAAAATGTATACAAAGTTCTTAAGCATTCAACTCAAATAACATGTTAAAATAACCATTACTAGCAATTAAACAAGTTTCAAATGGCAATTACATCAATTTAATCAAGTTCATGAATTTTAGACTTAAAAAGTCCACTTTGATGTTCAAAAATCATGTTTAGGATCAAAGTTTGGATCATTTAGCTACCTAAACATGTTACACTACTTAATTTAGCACTAATTCATAACAAAAATCGACCATAACCTGTTTATATCAAAAAGCCCCAAATTACTCAAGAACACAAACCCTAGATTTCTAAAAATTTTGAAGTTTAAGGCTTCAAATCATGTTAAATAGCATCAATGTAGGTTATACATGCATAATCTATGAATAATTTAACTCTAATTACACTAGAAATTGTCAAAATCAAATTAGGTAAAAGTTTGCTCAAGAACACTATAATTCGAATTTAAAGAGTTTTAGGGGTGGAATCGTTACCTTATTTGAAAAACTTCTGAACAAACGCATGATTAGAGCGGATTATAGCAAGATATTTGGTGAATTTTGATGAAAAAATGATGAATTTAGGGGTGTTTTGAGAGTATTTTCGTATGTATGTGTGTGTGTTTTGTGGAAGACAGAAGCAGGTCGACTGCCCTTTTATCAATATGATCTGTCCAGGGTCCCCATGCGATCGCATGGGTTCCCAGTGCAAACCCCATGCGATCGCATGGGGTGTAGGGGTTTTTTTTTTTTTTTTTTAATAAAACCTTTTACTTATAAAAACAAAAATTGAATAAATTTAAAATTTTGTTTCTTTTTAGATTGAGGTTGTTTCGGTACGTTTACCTAGTTCGTCCCTCGACAAAATTTTAAAATTTGTCATTTTAAAGCGATCGTTTTAAAAGCAAAGATTTTTGAGTTTTTAAATGTTTTTGGCATACTTTAAATCAATAAGATTAAAAATAATGATAATAAAATTTCTCGTCCCACCCTCGGGTAAAGCAATTTCGGTTCAACGACCTAGTCTTCAACTCACGACGAATTTTAGAAATCAATTTTTTTAACTTAATGAAATAAAGTACATTTTTATTTTTAAATTCACACCAAACTTAAATTTAAAATTCATATTAATAAAATTTCATATTATTAATATTTATATATTTTAATTTTACAAAACTTACATTTAAAAATAATATAGTTATTATTAATTTTAAAAACAAGGTAAAAATAAAAATCTTTTTGGTCCTTTATCCCACTTTAATCAATCAAATATTAACAAAAGTATACGTCCCTCTTTTGGGTAAAGTAATTTCGGCTATATTACCTAATTTTACGCCTGACGAATTTCTGAAATATTTTAGATTGATTGATTAAAGATATTTATACCTTATGAATAAACGGTAAATTTAGCAGTAATGTAATAAATTTTTGTATGATATCAATAATTTCGGTTTCGCATACCTAGTTTTATTGAATATCAATTTAATACTTTATAGCGAACGATTCAGCGTTTATTATCAAAAGGTTAAAAGCAATAAAATAAAATAAAATAAAAATAAAAACTGTACATACTTACCTGTGAGATAGAATTCTCAGCGACCTGCTTTAGCTGACTCATAGGAGTGTCGTTCGAATTGGTTTTCTATAGCTACATAAGCGTAACCTCGATTTTTCAATAACTTTTCTTCTAAACATATGAATGGTCCTTCTCTGCATAAAGTAACGAACTCTGTATTGGAATGTGTCTGATTGTTCGAACATTTACCTTCGTGTGACCATTTTCCCCATTTATGACATCTTTCAAGGTTTCGTGCTCTTCTTTTTGTTGCAGATTTCGATTTTCCTTTACCAAAATGTGTCTTATTATGATTCTTCCTGAGTTCTTTCCTCACTTCGTCCATTTTGCCTCTTATAAATGATACCAGTTCACTCGGGAAGATGTTATTATTACGTTTAGTAATCATAGCGTGTAGTAGTAGACCATGGTTCATATCAAAGGAATTCTTCATCTCGTAAAACCTAAAAGAAATAAAAATTCAGAATGGAGGGAGAAGACTAGTTCTTTAGGGTCTGCTAGGGAAAGACCATTCGGATTCCATTTTCGAGAACTACACAAAAACAAAAAATCTAACCCTAGACAGCATTATATTATCCTTTAAAACATTTGAATCTCCCCACACTTAGCTAGCTGTGGTGTCGAACTTGTGATTAACTTCATTATTAATTTCAATTGGAACATCAACAACTTGCATATCTCTAACTTTTGCTTCAAGCTATTTGTTGATTTCCTCTGTAACATTCACAAATTCAATTAACATCGCCTTTTCTTTAGGCAACAAATTGGATACTAATCGGTTACATAACTTAAAGTTCCCCTTAATCGTAGCATCTTGAATCCGTTTATAAAGTTTCTTCGTTGAACTGTTAAAAATGGGTCCATCTAATTTTGTATCAACATATGGTTCTTTGTTATCAGGTCATCATTGGGTGTTTCTTCATCTTCCCCACACTTAGGCATTTTTATTGGTTCAACAGTTTTGGTTGGTGGAGATTGAAACTTTCGATTCACAAAGGTGACCGATTTATCACCATGCCTAAGTGTCATTCTACCTTCTCTTACATCAAAGAACGCCTCAGTGTTTGCTAAAAATGGGCGACCTAAAATTAGAGGAATATCAAGGTCTTCCTCCATATTAATAACTATGAAATTTGCAGCGAAGGTCAAACTTCCCACTTTAACAAGTAAATTGTTGGCAATTCCAACCGGGCATTTAATGGTTTGATCAAATAATTGAACACCTATTCTGGTTGGTCTTAATTTACCTACACCAAATCTTTTGTATAAGGAAAGAGGAATAACGTTTGCACTCGCTCCTAAATCTGCAAGCCCATTATACATAGCACCATCATTAAGCAAGCAAGAAATGATAAATTCACCTGGGTCTCCTACTTTAGTAAGTAGAGTTGGTTTGTTAACCTTTTCTGGGTTATATTTTCTTGGTTCTTTCACTTCTACTTGAACTTCTTGTTCACATTTTTCTTCGTTTCTTGGAATGGGAGGTTTATATAGAAATTCTTCTTCATCACTCCAATTTGAAGCCTCCCCATCTTCCACTTTTGGTTTATCATATGTCGTTGAAAACATATTTATGTTTTCATTCTGAGGGTTTTCTTGGGTGTTGAAATTATGATTGACTTCATTGTCAACTTCCCTCGGACCATGAATATAGTGTTTAACTCTGTGACCATTAACTTTAAATTTAATTCCATTTGAATTTATCAATTCTATTGTTCCGTATGGGAAAACTCTTTTGACTATGAATGGTCCAGACCATCTTGATTTCAATTTTCCAGGAAATAGCTTGAATCGTGAATTGAAAAGAAGAACTCAGTCTCCTTCCTTAAATTCTTTTGTCTAATGACCCGTCCTAATCCATCTGGACGAATACATTACATTTGGTTACTTCGCGAGGTACTTGACCTCTATATGATACATTTTACAAACATTGCATTCGTTTTTAAAAGACATACTTTCATTACATCGAAAGTTGACGGCATGCATGCCATTTCATAATATATCCAACTATAATTGACTTAATAATAATCTTGATGAACTCAACGACTCGAATGCAACGTCTTTTGAAATATGCCATTAATGACTCCAAGTAATATCTCTAAAATGACCAAATGCATAGCGAAAGATTTCTTTCATACCTGAGAATAAACATGCTTTAAAGTGCAAACCAAAAGGTTGGTGAGTTCATTAGTTTAACATAAATAATCATTTCCATCATTTTAATAGACCACAAGATTTTCATTTTCATTTCTCATAAATATACGTCCGATGCATAGAGACAAAAATCATTCATATAGATTGAACACCTGATAACCGACATTAACAAGATGCATATAATAATATCCCCTATCATTCCGGGACATCCATCGGACATGATAAAACAACATCGAAGTACTAAAGCATCCGGTACTTTGGATGGAGTTTGTTAGGCCGAATAGATCTATCTTTCGGATTCGCGTCAATTAGTAGATCGGTTTATTAATTCTTAGGCTACCAAGAAAAAAGGGGCATATTTGGCTTTCTATCATTCAACCATATAATGTAGTTTCGATTACTTGTGTCTATTTCATAAAATGTAACGACCCTACTTTTTCCATTATCTTTTACCGTTAATTATTTAATGACCGTTAACTGTTATTCGTGCCACGTCATTTCTATTACCTATATTATTATTTTTGTAATAATATATTAATTATTATGTGTTATATGAATATTTGTATTCATATCTTAAATTGTACATTTCTACGTGTCGCGGATTTCTATCCGGCGAATCTTTTCGGTTTTTAAACCAACGGTTGAGTTTTTGGGATATTTAAACCCTAATTATTTTAAATATGATATTTTAAGATCATATTATTATATAGAGTATTTATATTTATTTTTCGTCGCGCGTTTGTTATCTCTCCGAATTTTTAATCGCGTAATCGTGTTTTCGCGTTTCGGGATTTGTTCGGGCTTTCGGGCCACAAGTATATTAACATTTAACAAATTGGACTTGTGGGGCCCACCCAACACCACACCAATCGGCCAAACCAAAAGGGGGGAGGGGATACCCTTTGTTTTTCACTTCTAAATTTCCTTTTTCATTTACATCACAATTTATTCCCTAAACCTAAATTTATTTTTGCTCTCCCTTTTTCTCCCTCCCTAGCCGTTGCCCATAATCACCATCATCATCATATTGCTTCAAAAAAAGGCTTGGATCATCCATTGTTATACATAAACGTGTTCCTCTCAATCTCCTTTACGCGATCATACTTCTTGTTTCTCGATTAGGGTATAAACCCTAACCCTAGAACTTTTGATTTTTCTTTATTTTGCTGTATTTTGATTATATTTTAATAGTATGATGATTACTTGTTGTTGTAATGGTGTTTGTATGCATAGAATTACTCATAAACACATGTTTTCGGTTTGATAAAATTGGGACAGCAGCTATTTCGTGTATTTCTGATATTGTGACTCTTATAAAAGTTAAAATAAAGTATCTAGATGAGTTCCTCTCATCAATACATTAATTTTAGACTCCGGATTCATGTCGTTTCGATTCCCGGAGCCCTAGATATGATCAAAGTGGTATTTTGTTAAGATTGAAATGTGATTTTGGTATGAACCAGGTTTGGTCCGACTTTGTGACCATATTTGGTGACTTTAGGGTGTGTTAGTATGTTAGGATTAATGGTGGGACGAACTTTCATGTTCGGGTCATCTAAATCCGAGCCACGAATCACCCGTTTACGTCTAAAACACGATTTTGATTGAATTAAAGTTTCAAGTGATGTCTTGGCTGATCACCACGACTTGTGGGCTGTTCTTGGTGTGTTCTTGAGTGTACCAAAGTGTCGGGTGGTTTGATTAGGCGGAGATATATGTAAGGCTCGCCGAAAACCGACACCCGGGGTTCAAGATACGACCCGATGAACTTTTGATTTAAAACTTGTGATTAATTATTAAACTTATGATATAAATAATGGATTTCATTATCATTTAATTACTTATGATAAAAAAAGTAATTATTATTATTTAAGACTTATGATATATATTTATTATAACATTTAATTATTACTTATGATTTAATTAACATTTTAATTAAACTTATGATTAATAATACTTTTATTATTAATGAGGAATACTTATGATAAGTATTAAACTATTATTATGAGATTACTATAATAAGACTTATAATAAGGATTAAATAATTATTTAATTATTATAAGGCTTAGTTATTATTTAATTATAATTTAATTATTAAATACTTATGATTTAATAATTATAATTAGAAACTTATGATATGATTAATAATTCATTATTAATTAATAATACTTATGATATGATTTAAAATTTATTATTAATTAATAATACTTATATTATGACTAATATTTAATTAATTAATTAAATACTTATGTTATATTAATTATATCATTTAAACTTATATTAACTTTAATAATTTATTTTAATTTAATTAAACTTATGTTATGACATAATTAGACATATTTAACTTTAATAAATATTATAACTTACATTATTAATATAACTTACACTTTTAAAATTAACGTTGACTATGTTTGACCAAGGTTGACTTTTGAGTTGAATTTCGGTTGACTTTGACTTTCAGTTGACTTTTATTGACTTTCTAATTAAGGAAACTTTCCTAACTTATAAAATTTCCTAAAATAGCAACTTTCTAAATTTGGAAACTTTCCAAAAATAGAAACTTTCCGAAAATAGAAACTTTCCAAAAATGGAAACTTTCTAAAAATAGAAACTTTCTAAAAATAGTAAGTGTGTGTCCGTAAGCTGTTCCGATCAAACCGATGCATATTGAGGTATTGTTCTATGACTACTTACAACATGTACAATAGCTATCATACTAAGACTTGACCTAAGTTAGTTATTTATATCGACCTGCTTTATTTATAGGTCGGCGTTGTGATCATTCCTGATCACTGTACTGATTTGATGTTCACTTAATTGTGTTGGTTACTTCGTTACTATTAAGGTGAGTTATAGTCCCATTTTCCTATTTAAATCTTTTGGGATGAGAATACATGCAATTTATTTTATATTTTTGGACATGTGGAAGTTGGTTTAAATTATTCATTGTGAGTTGAACAAAAATATTCCCTAGTCTGGTAACTGTAATCACTGGTTTCTACTGCTGAACGCGAATCCTACGGATAGATCAATCGGGTTTGACAACCCCATTTCGAGCTAGTCGCGCTAGCAATTTATAATCGGAATGTTTAGTACTTCGTATTTTGTTGTAGATACACTTGTTCGGTGTATATTATTTATTGTGTTTGGCAAGGGTAAATAAATGGTTAAGTGGTTACCAGGTGGCTCACAGAAAATGGAATAATGTTTTTATATGTTTTCTAACATATAATTTAGTGGTCCAAAAAGGAGTTTTTATGTTTTCAAACATAAATTTTTATGGTTTAAATTAGATATTGTTTACAATAATAAACCTATAATTCACTCAACATTTTTGTTGACAGTTACTCGCATGTTTTATTCTCAGGTTCATGATTGATTGCTTCCGCTGTGCTTAGAGAGTCTGCATATCTATGATGGCAGCTTTTGTTAAATATTAACTTGCATTCTATTTTGATACATTTAATAGTGGATGTTGTTGACTTTGTTTTGGTCAACTTTTGGTTAACTAATAACGTATGGTTTTTTCTAAACTTACACATTTTGGTAGGTTTCCTTTATAGGAAATCATTTTTCAATAAAGAATGCAAGGTTATTTATTAAATTCATATAGAGTTATGATCAAGCTGTGGGACCAAGTGACGGAGCCGTTAAATGTTTTGACGGGGACATCACAGTTGGTATCAGAGCGTTGGTTGTAGGGAATTAGGCTGCATTGATGTCGTTACCCGAGTCGATAGGGTGCATTAGTGAGTCTAGTCTACAGCCCGACCTATAATGTATTATTATATGTGATTATTTGTATCGTATTTGTATGTATATTGTTATCATACATACATCCCTATTATGTTTTGAATTCGGGAGGAACTCCCATTCTAATTTAAACGTAGTCTCCGACTCGTGCGAACTTATCCTTATAAGAACACCTCGGGTAGTGAAATCGAGGGGGTGTCATTCTTGACTTCTGAAATTCTCGACATTTCTATGTCATCTATTATGGTTATGTATATGTATATATAATGTTTGAGTTATCTTACGCGAGATGTCATTCTTGACTTCTAAATGCTCGGCATTTTAATGTCAGCTATTATATTTAGGTATATAACATTCTTGTTATATTACGTTCCTTTGTGCCGTTGTGCTTTGGTTTTTGAACCGGAAGAAGTCATTCTTGACTTTTAGAGATTTTTGGCACTTCGAAGACATTTCTATGTCATCGTTACTCCTATTTGTTACTTATGATGTTTTGTCTCTTGTGCTATCCTTAGCACATTGTTTAAGAAAATGTTTTAGAGAAATTGTGTGGAAATTCGAGGTTGATCGCGTGTCCTGACCTCATGTAGTGCTATTGGAATGGAGCTATGATTTAGTGAAATATAATGGCGTCAGACCAACGTGATTATATTACGTTAATTCATAAAGAAGTCCCAATATTGTGACATGAGGAATAGAAAGCGAGTCAAAGAAAATTTTTACACTACTCATTCAGAAATTCCGATGTATTACATGGGTAGGGAAGATATTCATTATCTTATTTGTTGATATACGAGAAGCTCGTTTTAACCAGATTATCTATCTCATGCCCTATCCTCCATAACTCGCTTGTTAGCAACTGCTTCACTCGGAAACAGTTTTGGCCCAAGGACTTCTGTCCTGATAATAGTCAAAATAACATTTAACTCATTGGTTTTCATGACCTCGTAACATTTGTTGGTCAAATGTCGCATGACGATACAAGTCATTTACTCGATCTTTCACGATCTTACTTCAACTTGTAACCTCTGAAATACAGATACTCTGTTTATCATCGGGAGTTTTACACATTTGTTTAATTGGGCGATTCTCACGGGATTTATGGGTGAATAGAAGTAATGAAATATTTTGTCATGTATACAATTTATAAAAATCATATATGTATATATGGATTCAAATGAATAAATTTACCCTTACCTATTTTGGCTAGTATATACTAAATTATACCTACAAAATTATTTTAAGACCACTCATTTATTGAGCTGTTTTAACTAAGTCAATTTGTTTTATATAAAATGGTACACGTTGTACATAATTCTAAATTTACTAAGAACTTCGTTCCGTTTATGTTGTCACATCAAACGTTTAAAGCTTTTTCAAAACTCCTTTGATTGATTTTATCAAATTTTCGCATTACCCTACAGAGTGTTTGGATCACAGTTCTTCTCATCCTCCGTTTAAGGATGAAACTTACCCTTAAGTTCATTGATAGAAACTCTTACACCACTTTGGATTTCGGTTTTACAAAATTTGTAGGAAAGTCTTTGCGCTCATAAAATTTTCCCCTATTATGATTGGACATGGCCGAAACGCGGACCGATAAATCAATTTTCTGCGGTACATTCGGGGGTCACCCTATTGTAGAAAAGGCGCTAGGTAGGTTTCTACCCCAACTGTTGTTATAGTGGGTATCATGGATATATATTTCATTAGACCGTTTGAGGAGTTTCTACTCTCAATATTCGCTGTCAACCACAACACCCTCGTAAACATCAATCCTAGGATTCAATACATTGAGGTGCACGAAATTATTTTTAGAGATTCATCTCACCTGGAGGCGGCCATTATTTATAACCCATGATTCACGTTCTTTTCATCTGCACATAAATTTAAGAATACGGATGAATCCTAGATTTCCACGCTCATTGTACAAGGAAGTACACTCTCGTTAAAATATCACACCTTTCGTACGTCTTCCTTTCGGAAACGTAATGAAAATTTACTTTGAAGACCATGATCCTCGTTATCTCCTTTGAGAGAATTGCCTTAAATATCTATGCCACCGATGTGACTACTCCATATATTTCTTCCTTCATTGTTGCAACTATATTTCATTCGTCCCAGTTCGTCCCCTTGGGGAGCTTCTGTTTTGTTTGTTAAGAACAAGGGTGGTTCATTCCGATGGTGTATTGATTATCGCGCGTTGAACAAGCTTACGATTAAAAACCGTTATCCTCTTCCGAGAATTGATGATCTGTTCGATCAACTTCAAGGTTTGTCCGTTTATTCTAAGATTGATCTTCGTTCCGGTTATCACCAATTACGCGCTAAAGAAACTAATATTCCAAAAACCGCTTTTCGTACCCGTTACGGTCAGTGCGAAATTTTTGTTATGCTGTCTGGATTGACTAACGCATCTGTTGTGTCACGGACCTCATGAACCGTGTGTGCAGACCCTATCTAGACAAATTCGTTATCGTTTTCATCGACGACATCCTTATTTATTCCAAGAGTGATGAAGAGCACGAAGAACATTTGAAGTTGGTGCTTGATTTATTGAGAAAAGAAGAATAGTACGCTAAGTTCTCTAAGTGTGCTTTCTGGTTAAGAGAAGTTCAATTTCTTGGACAAATTATTAGTAAACATGGAATACAAGTTGACCCTGCTAAGATTGAAGCGATTGAAAAGTGGAAAATTCCGAAAACTCCTACTCAAATTCGTCAGTTCCTAGGTTTGGCAGGCTATTATAGAAGGTTCATTCAAGATTTCTCTCGTATAGCGAAACCTCTGACTGCTTTAATGCACAAGGGGAAGAAGTATGAGTGGAAGGATGAACAAGAGACTGCTTTTCAAACTTTGAAGAAGAAGTTGACTACCGCTCCGATATTGTCACTACCTGAGGGTAATGATGATTTTGTTGTTTATTGTAATGCTTCGCGTCAGGGCTTTGGTTGTGTTTTGATGCAACGAAAGAAAGTTATTGCATACGCGTCATGTCAGTTGAAGATTCACGAATAGAATTATACAACCCATGATTTAGAATTGGGAGCTGTTGTGTTTGTGCTCAAGATTTGGAGACATTATCTTTATGGGTCAAAAGTACGGTGTACACTGATCACAAAAGTCTTCAACATATCCTTGACCAAAAATAGTTGAATATGAGGCAACGAAGATAGGTTGAGACGTTGCATGATTATGATTACAAACTTCTGTATCATCCGGGGAAGGCCAATGTTATGGCCGATACGTTAAGTCTTAAAGAGAGGACTGAACCTCGTAGGTTTATGGCCTTGAATATGACCATTTGAACAAACCTCGCAAGGCAGATTCTTACAGCTCAACAAGAAGCCTTGAAGGAGGAGAATTTTGTAACGGGAAGGTCCGAGGCTTGAGTAAACAGTTAGATGTACGAACCGATGGTACTCGGTATTTTGTGGGATATTTTTGGGTTCCAGAGTTTGGTGATCTACGATAACTTGTTTTAGATGAGGCTCATAAGTCTAGGTACTCTATTCATCCTGGTTCAGGAAAGATGTATCATGATCTTAAGGAGCTGTATTGGTGGCCTAATTTGAAAGCTAATGTGGCTACGTATGTGGCTAAGTGTTTGACCTGTGCTAAGGTTAAAGCTGAACATCAGGAACCGTCTGGATTTTTGGTGCAACCTGAGTTTCCTGAGTGGAAATGGGAAGGGATTACAATGGATTTTATTACAAAGATACCGAGAGTTGCGGGTGGCTATGATACCATTTGGGTGATTGTAGATCGACTCACTAAGTCAGCTCAGTTTTTGCCGATTAGGGAAACAGATTCAATGCAGAAGCTTACTCGTTTGTACTTGAAAGAGATTGTTTCAAGGCATGGTGTTCATGTATCCATTATTTCAGACCGAGACAGTCGATTTTTATCGAGGTTTTGGCAATCCTTACAGGAAGCCTTGGGAACTAAGTTAGACATGAGCACCGCTTATCATCCTCAAACGGATGGTCAGAGTGAAAGGACCATTCAGATGTTGGAAGATATGTTACGAGCGTGTGTTATCGATTTTGGTAATGGGTGGGATAAATATTTGCCGCTAGCTGAGTTTTTCTTATAACAATAGTTATCATGCAAGTATTCAAGCCGCACCGTTTGAAGCTCTATACGGTAGGAAGTGTAGGTCTCCTGTCTGTTGGAATGAGGTTGGGGATACTCAACTCACAGGTCCAGAAATTATTCACGAGACTACCGAGAAGATCGTACGGATTAAGGAAAGTTTGAGAACCACCAGAAGTCGGCAAAGGAGTTATGCCAATAAGAGAAGGAACGATATTGAATTTCAGGTCGGTGATCGTGTTATGTTGAAGGTACCACCTTGGAAGGGCGTGATACGTTTTGGTAAAAGGGGAAAGTTGAATCCTCGTTTTGTTGGACCGTTTGAGATTATTGAGAGAGTTGGACCCGTGGCTTATCGTTTGAAATTGCCACAAGAACTCAGTGCTGTCCCAGACGTTTTTCACGTGTCGAATTTAAAGAAGTGTTTGGCCGAGGCCGATAAGACAATTCCTCTAGAGGAACTTCATGTTGATAAGCAACTTCATTTTATTGAGGAACCTGTTGAAATTATGGATCGAGAGGTTAAGACTCTGAAGCAGAGTAGAATTCCTATTGTCCGGGTTATATGGAACGCCAGGCGCGGTCCCGAGTTCACTTGGGAGCGTGAAGATCATATGAAGCAGAAGTACCCGAATTTGTTCCCAGATGCCGAGTCAACCCCTGCACCTACTTAAATTTTGGGACAAAATTTCCGTAACGGGAAGGTACTGTAACGACCCTACTTTTTCCGTTATCTTTTACCGTTAATTATTTAACGACCGCTAACTGTTATTCGTGCCATGTCATTTCTATGACCTATATTATTATTTTTGTAATAATATATTAATTATTATGTGTTATATGAATATTTGTATTCATATCTTAAATTGTACGTTTCTACGTGTCGCGGATTTCTATCCGGCGAATCTTTTCGGTTTTCAAACCAACGGTCGAGTTTTTGGGATATTTAAACCCTAATTATTTTAAATATGATATTTTAAGATCATATTATTATATAGAGTATTTATATTTATTTTTCGTCGCGCGTTTGTTATCTCTCCGAATTTTTAATCGCGTAATCGTGTTTTTGCGTTTCGGGATTCGTTCGGGCTTTCGGGCCACAAGTATATTAACATTTAACAAATTGGGCTTGTGGGTCCCACCCTACACCCCACCAATCGGCCAAACCAAAAGGGGGAGGGGATACCCTTTGTTTTTCACTTCTAAATTTCCTTTTTCATTTACATCACAATTTATTCCCTAAACCTAAATTTATTTTTGCTCTCCCTTTTTCTCCCTCCCTAGCCGTCGACCATAATCACCATCATCATCATCTTGCTTCAACAAAAGGCTTGGATCATCCATTGTTATACATAAACGTGTTCCTCTCAATCTCCTTTATGCGATCATACTTCTTGTTTCTCGATTAGGTTATAAACCCTAACCCTAAAACTTTTGATTTTTCTTTATTTTGCTGTATTTTGATTATATTTTAATAGTATGATGATGATGATTACTTGTTGTTGTAATGGTGTTTGTATGCATAGAATTACTCATAAACACATGTTTTTGGTTTAATAAAATTGGGACAGCAGCTATTTCGTGTATTTCTGATATTGTTACTCTTATAAAAGTTAAAATAAAGTATCTAGATGAGTTCCTCTCATCAATACATTAATTTTAGACTCCGGATTCATGTCGTTTCGATTCCCGGAGCCCTAGATATGATCAAAGTGGTATTTTGTTAAGATTGAAATGTGATTTTGGTATGAACCAGGTTTGGTCCGACTTTGTGACCATATTTGGTGACTTTAGGGTGTGTTAGTATGTTAGGATTAATGGTGGGATGAACTTTCATGTTCGGGTCATCTAAATCCGAGCCACGAATCACCCGTTTACGTCTAAAACACGATTTTGATTGAATTAAAGTTTCAAGTGATGTCTTGGCTGATCACCATGACTTGTGGGCTGTTCTTGGTGTGTTCTTGAGTGTACAAAAGTGTCGGGTGGTTTGATTAGGCGGAGATATATGTAAGGCTCGCCGAAAACCGACACCCGGGGCTCAAGATACGACCTGATGAACTTTTGATTTAAAACTTGTGATTAATTATTAAACTTATGATATAAATAATGGATTTCATTATCATTTAATTACTTATGATAAAAAAAGTAATTATTATTATTTAAGACTTATGATATATATTTATTATAACATTTAATTATTACTTATGATTTAATTAACATTTTAATTAAGCTTATGATTAATAATACTTTTATTATTAATGAGGAATACTTATGATAAGTATTAAACTATTATTATGAGATTACTATAATAAGACTTATAATAAGGATTAAATAATTATTTAATTATTATAAGGCTTAGTTATTATTTAATTATAATTTAATTATTAAATACTTATGATTTAATAATTATAATTAGAAACTTATGATATGATTAATAATTCATTATTAATTAATAATACTTATGATATGATTTAAAATTTATTATTAATTAATAATACTTATATTATGACTAATATTTAATTAATTAATTAAATACTTATGTTATATTAATTATATCATTTAAACTTATATTAACTTTAATAATTTATTTTAATTTAATTAAACTTATGTTATGACATAATTAGACATATTTAACTTTAATAAACATTATAACTTACATTATTAATATAACTTACACTTTTAAAATTGACGTTGACTATGTTTGACCAAGGTTGACTTTTGAGTTGACTTTCGGTTGACTTTGACTTTCAGTTGACTTTTATTGACTTTCTAATTAAGAAAACTTTCCTAACTTATAAACTTTCCTAAAATAGCAACTTTCTAAATTTGGAAACTTTCCAAAAATAGAAACTTTCCGAAAATAGAAACTTTCCAAAAATGGAAACTTTCTAAAAATAGTAAGTGTGTGTCCGTAAGCTGTTCCGATCAAACCGATGCATATTGAGGTATTGTTCTATAACTACTTGCAACATGTACAATAGCTATCATACTAAGACTTGACCTAAGTTAGTTATTTATATCGACCTGCTTTATTTATAGGTCGGCGTTGTGATCATTCCTGATCACTGTACTGATTTGATGTTCGCTTAATTGTGTTGGTTACTTCGTTACTATTAAGGTGAGTTATAGTCCCATTTTCCTATTTAAATCTTTTGGGATGATAATACATGCAATTTATTTTATATTTTTGGACATGTGAAAGTTGGTTTAAATTATTCATTGTGAGTTGAACAAAAATATTCCCTAGTCTGGTAACTGTAATCACTGGTTTCTACTGGTGAACGCGAATCCTACGGATAGATCTATCGGGTTTGACAACCCCATTTCGAGCTAGTCGCGCTAGCAATTTATAATCGGAATGTTTAGTACTTCGTATTTTGTTGTAGATACACTTGTTCGGTGTATATTATTTATTGTGTTTGACAAGGGTAAATAAATGGTTAAGTGGTTACCAGGTGGCTCACGAAAAATGGAATAATGTTTTTATATGTTTTCTAACATATAATTTAGTGGTCCAAAAAGGAGTTTTTATGTTTTCAAACATAAATTTTTATGGTTTAAATTAGATATTGTTTACAATAATAAACCTATAATTCACTCAACATTTTTGTTGACAGTTACTCGCATGTTTTATTCTCAGGTTCATAATTGATTGTTTCCGCTGTGCTTAGAGAGTCTGCATATCTATGATGGCAGCTTTTGTTAAACATTAACTTGCATTCTATTTTGATACATTTAATAGTGGATGTTGTTGACTTTTTTTTGGTCAACTTTTGGTTAAGTAATAACGTATGGTTTTTTCTAAACTTATACATTTTGGTAGGTTTCCTTTATAGGAAATCATTTTTAAATAAAGAATGCAAGGTTATTTATTAAATTCATATAGAGTTATGATCAAGCTGTGGGACCAAGTGACGGAGCCATTAAGTGTTTTGACGGGGACATCACATAAAACATTTATAAAAGCGCATGTATTCTCAGCGCCAAAAATATATTTTGCAAAACCATTTAAAAAGGGAGTAATGAAACTCACCATACTGTATTTTGTAGTAAAAATACATATGACGATATTGAACAAGTGTAGGGTTGGCCTTGGATTCACGAACCTATATCATTTATATGTATATTAATACACCTAATCATAACCGAAAAATTTTATATATATATATATAATTTATTAACTATGTCATTTTTATATTGATAATATATATGTTTCATATATTCATAAAAATATTAACTTTGTTATGTTATATGTATTAAATATATCATTTGTTTTAAAATAGTAATCATAACATTAGTAATGGTAAAAAATAATAATAATGATACTTAATATTACTAGTAAAGGTAATAATGTTAATAATAACTATTTTACTGATAATAATAATGATGTTAATAATAATACTTGTAAAAATATTACTTTTACTGTTAATGATACTTATGATAATGATTTTAGTAATTACATAATATTAATACTAATTATAATTTTTAATAATACTACTTATAATAATAATAATAATAATAATAATAATAATAATAATAATAATAATAATAATAATAATAATAATAATAATAATTTTGATACTTGTAATGATATTTATAATACTAATAATAATTATGATACTAGTAATAATAATAATAATAATAATAATAATAATAATAATAATAATTTTAATAATAATAATAATAATAATAATAATAATAATAATAATAATAATAATAATAATAATAATAATAATAATAATAATTATAAAATGATACAAGTATTATTTCTAACGAAAATAATAATAACTTTTATTATTCTTGTAATAATAATAATAATTATTACTGGGGTATAATACTAATAATAATAATAATAATAATAATAATAATAATAATAATAATAATAATAATAATAATAATAATAATAATAATAATATAATAAATCTAATAATAATAATAATAAATCTAATAATAATAATAATAATGAAAATAATGTTCATGTTACTAATTGTTATGATAATCTTCATTATACATTTGTTATACTCATATCAAGTTTACTTATATAATTTATACTTAATTAAATATTATGTTCATATATTACCAACAAATCATATTACATAATAATAACTTATTATATACATAAAGAATATATCAAAACTTAAGTTTGGGTTTTTATACCTTCGTGCGAAAAGAAAAACAAACGTGATGATGATGTTGTTCGGGTTGGGTTCACCACCGAAACAAGAACCGATAGCGATTCACGAATAGAAACCCAAGACACGCCTACTTGGACAAACAATGTTACCCGCCCGTTGATGGCCTTGAGTCCATTAAAACAAGAAGCCCATCATAGCATTCGATTTAGCTCCGGTCATAGTTGCGTAATAACATTCGATAAATACACATGGAATGGAGAGAGTCTTCAATCGTAACATAAATTCCAAATGAGTTTTCAATGAACAAAAGATGGATTTTTGGTCGGTTGAAAATCGAAACAGAAGGAAAAGCTAAGCAGTTGCACAAGAATCTTCATTGTTCTTGTTTATCTAATATTACTGTCATCGATTATCATTATATAACAACTTCGTCATCACAAAAATCATAACTCCCTTCATTCAAAATAGAAACAGAAACAGTATAATCGTAGCAGCAACACAACAACATTATAGCAGCAGGTTTTGTGATGAAAATGAGGTTGTTTTGAATTCCTATAACAAAAGTACGAACAATTCTAACAGCATCCCAGTACTCGATGATTCAATTCGTAGTTTTTAAATCAGATAAAACAAGCAAAATAAATAAATAAATAAAAAATCGAACAGGGATGAACACATAAAACCTTAATCGAGCAGTTTATGATTAAAAATGATTGAAACAGATCTCTTAAGCAGCGATTACCATCGTCTGTGAAGTAGTTCGATCTTTAACAGCATCAAAAGTGAAAAATTAATGAAGAACAGTACTCGTTCTTCATATTTAAACATCAAAATCGAAACTCAAAATTTAGAGAGTTTTAGATCATGATTTCCACATGAGACTTGCTACAAAGCACCATTAATATACTCGTGAGTCATTAATTGATCTTGAAACAACTTATAAACTTCAAATTTGAACAATTACGTTTCAATTGACTTTTTGCTCTGAAGTTTGACTCTTCGAATTTGGGCTCGATTCAGCGAATTAAAAACCGAGAATTTGAAGAAACAATCACGATGTGATTTAGAACACTTTTGTATTTTTACTTCTCTTCAATTCGTTCTAAATCAGATCAAAGGTTTAATGGGTTTGAGTTTATAAATGTCGGTTCTATTTTCTTTTTTTTATCTATTTTTCTCTCCTTTGAATAGCAGCCATCCAAGTGGTTTATATGATTAATTGAATGATTGTAACAAAAACTAAAAGATCTTAATTTGATTTGTAGGATTCCCAGCTGTCTCGTGTTATACAGAAGAAGAAAAACAACAAAAAAATATAAAGTTGAGAGAGATGGTTACGAGTATTCTCGTATATATATATATATATATATATATATATATATATATATATATATATATATATATATATATATATATATATATATATATATATATATATATATATATATATATATATATTTTATTTATATTGTATTTTTAATTTAATATTAATAATTAATAATTACTAACATATAATAATAATCTATTAATATTTATAATAATAATAATGATAATAATAATTATTAATAATAATAAAATTAATTATACAGAAAATAATAATTATTAATGATAATAATTATTAATTTTATTGTTAATAATGATATTAATAATAATGAATACAATATTTATAATAATATTAATAATAATAGTAATACTTAATACAACAAATCAATATTAACATACTAATATTAGCATAGACTGAAATATCCTAATTTCTTCATATAGTATATATATATATATATATATATATATATATATATATATATATATATATATATAGACTTATGTAAATATATATAGAAGATAGGTGATGATTGGTTTATGATATGTGATTAGATGTAGATTAAAGTAAAGCAATAATATTCATTAAGAATAAGTTAAAATGGAAAGTGGTGATGTAATAGAATATAGATATTACCCCGTAAATGGTTAGTGGAAGGCAAAAGAAAGACAAAATTAAATTGTAATTCAATCAATTAATTCACAAGATATTTAAGAGATTGTTATAGGTTGGTTTCATGTAACAGTAAAAGCAATCAATGATTGAGATAGATGCATGTTCCATGATGCTTGATTCAAACCAGACGTATATATATTATGGAGTATTTATAATTATATAATGATTCATTTTATTCATTTTGTCTAATGTTTGTTAGAAAAGTTATGTCTATATATATATATATATATATATATATATATATATATATATATATATATATATATATATATATATATATATTAAAATGTGGCTATTTTATTAATCATTTTAAGTTTAATATAATACTATTATACATATTTATTAAATAATTGTTCGTGAATCCTCGGTATTGGTCAAAGGTTATCTGAATTTATATAAACAGTTCAAAAATTTTGAGAATCAACCTTACAGACTTTGCTTATCGTGTCGAGATCACATAAAGTTTAAGTTTAAATTTGGTCGGAAATTTCCGGGTCGTCACAGTACCTACCCGTTAAATAAATTTCGTCTCGAAATTTGATCGAGGTCGTCATGGTTAACAATAAAAATGTTTTCATGACGAAAATGAGTTGATAAATAGAGTTTTATCATCATTGAGTAATATGGATAAAACAATTCAATTATTTGAAGCGTACGAGTGAAGCTATCACAAAAGATTGAGACAAAGATTTAACTTTCGACGTAGTCATGGTGAATTTCCAGAATTCAAGGGTTTTAGAGAAAATCTTCGTAATAAGATTTGATTCTTTGATAATTAAGGAAATTAGAATTCTCTTTGATTAAATGCGATAATCTGTCTCAATTGCTTTGTCTGACATTTCACTTTAATTCCATTCCCTTCGTTTCCTTATTATTTTGGAGTTCCATCCTTTTGTTTTCCTCTTCCCGACTTTAAGTCAAGCGAATAATGGTTCAGAATTCGTAGGTATGGAGTTTCGAATGAACATAACTAATGTTCTAAGATGGAAATTGTAATAGCACGATCTTGATTGGTTAAATTACCAAAATTCAAGAGAAAAGATAGAACTATCAAGAAATTATGTTCTTGATATGTTTATATATTAGATAGAATGTAAGAGTCGTGTAACATGGCACATGATGATGTTATGATCTGTGAATCATCAAGTTTCATTAGAAACTCAGCATGACTTACTGTAATATAATCACGTTGATCAAGTGTCATTATATTATACTAACTCATGCTTCAGTTCCCAACACTACTTCAAAAACATTCATAATTTAACCTCGAAGGTTTAAAGAATATAGAAACTAAACAGTTTCCTTTATGATGTAATACTGATAACGCGGAGAGGTAAATAATATCGGTCAAGAATATTTATGAAGATATCTTCAGAAATATTGAGGATATTTATAATGAAAGATACGATAATATCTTAAAATTTTAGAATCAAATTATGAAGAAATTCATTCACGATGATTTAGAGCGATTAAGGAGCAAGGTATTCGCTAAAGATTTCATCAGAAACATAATCATCAGAATTCTTTAAATACAGGGTTTGGTCCTTGTATTTGTCCTTGGTCTCCTCCATGATTTGCTCGATTCATTTTTTTTTAGTATCAAACTTTTGAGCTTTTTCAGTATGTCGATCTTTATTATCAAACTTTTGACTGTTTGAATAGTCTTTAGTTTTTGCTGCTTTGAAATTTCCCGTTCATATCGATTTATAAACGTTCCATATTAATTGATTTCGTTGCGAGGTTTTGACCTCTATATGAGACGTTTTTCAAATACTGCATTCAATTTTAAAACTAACCATAACCTTTATTTTATCGATAATGGTTTAAAAATATTACGACGATTATCAAATAATGATAATCTAAAATATAGCATTTTCACACGATTATTACATAATGGTTTACAATAGTATTACACATCAATTTAAGTCTTCGAATGCAGTTTTTAAACAATATTATACAAGCATGTTGACTCCAACTCTTGTCCATAAATTAGCATGCAACAGCGGAAGCTCTTAATAATCACCTGAGAATAAACATGCTTTAAACGTCAACAAAAATATTGGTGAGTTATAGGTTTAACCTATATATTTATCAAATCGTAATAATAGACCACAAGATTTCATATTTCCATTTCTCATAAACAACATGCAATCTGCATAAAAATCATTCATATGTTGAACACCTGGTAACCGATCTTAACAGGATGCATATAGAATATCCCCATCATTCCGGGACTCTCATCGGACATGATAAATCGAAGTACTAAAGCATCTATAACTCAGATGAGGCTTGTTGGGCCAAATAGATCTATTTTTAGGATTCGCGTCAATTGGTGGCAATTATAATAAACACCAATTCTTAGGCTACCAAACTAAAACGGGGCATATTCGGTTCGATAATTCAATATAGAATGTAAATTTGATCACTTGTAACTATTTTGTAAAACATTTATAAAACTGCATGTATTCTCATCCCAAAAATAATAGATTTTAAAAGTGGTACTATAACTCACTTTCACAGATTTTTCCTTTGTTGGAAATAAGACTTGGCCACTGGTCAATTCACGAACCTATAACAAATATGTACATATATATCAAAGTATGATTTAAATATATTCACAACATTTTTCATTACGTTTTTATGATTTAAGGTTGTTAAGTTAGCAGTCCTCGTTAGTTACCTACAACTAGTTGTCCACAGTTAGATGTGCTGAAATAAATCAATATATATTATCTCGAATCAATCCAAGACCCAGTGTATACAAGTCTCAGGCTAGATCACAACTCAAAGTATATATAATATTTTGAAATCAACCTCAACCCTGTATAGCTAACTCAAACATTACTGCATATAGAGTGTCTATGGTTGTTCCGAAATATATATATAGATGGGTCGATATGATATGTTAAAACATTGCATACATGTCTATGGTACCCCACGATTACATAATACGTATAATACAATATAAATTAGTTAGGATATGTTTAGTCTAGATTTGTTACAAAATTTTCGTAGCTAAAACTAGCAAATTTATCCAATTTTGTTTTACCCGTCATTTCTTCATTTCAAATCTGTTTTGAGTGATTCAAGTTGCTGTGGTTTCATAATGAACTGAAATTTATGAAACTAAACAGAAAAAGTATAAGTTTATAGTCAGAAATACAGGTTACAAGTCATTTTTTAAAGAGGTAGTCATTTTCGTCGAAAGAACGACATCTTGATGACCATTTTGAAAAACATACTTCCACTTTGTGTTTAACCATGATTTTTGGATATAGTATCATGTTCATATGTAATATCATTTTTCTAGAAAACAAACTTCCAATTCAAAGATTAAGATTGTTTTTATTTTTCTAACCCAAAACAGCCCCCGGTTTCACTACGACGGCGTATGTCCGGTTTTACAGTGTTCTTCGTGTTTCCATGTTTTAAATCATTAAGTTAGCATATAATATAGATATAGAACATGTGTTTAGTTGATTTTAAAAGTTAAGTTAGAAGGATTAACTTTGTTTGCGAACAAGTTTAGAATTAACTAAACTATGTTCTAGTAATTACAAGTTTAAATCTTCGAATAAGATAGCTTTATATGTATGAATCGAATGATGTTATGAATATCATTACTACCTCAAGTTTTGTGGATAAACCTAATGGAAAAGAGAAAAATAGATCTAGCTTCAAAGGATCCTTGGATGGCTTGAGAGTTCTTGAAGTAGAATCATGACACGAAAACAAGTTTAAGTAAGATTTCCACTCGAAATAAGATTGTTATAGTTATAGAAATTGAATCAAAGTTTGAGTATAAGTATTACCTTGAATTAGAAAGATATCTTACTGTAAATAAGAAAGATTTCTTGGGATTGGATGATCACTTGAAATGGATTTGCAAGATTGGAAGTATGCTAGCAAGTTTGAAAGATTTCTTAAAGTGTTCATGAATGGTTGTTTTTATGATTATTAAAGCTTGTAATTGAAGCTAAGATGTGGTGAAAATGCTTGGAGATGATCAAGTATGATGTTAGGAGTATTTTGAGAGAGAATTTGGAGTGTAAGTATGAGAAAATGGAATGGAAAAATGGGGTGAAATCATAAAAACGGGATTACTTGTTATAAAGAGAAAAAAAAGATCCTTAAGTTTGTTTTTAGCTCATTAGTCATACAAGTTGTTAAATAATGGTTTCACATGTTTTTGACTCTAATATGGCTGCTAAGAATGAATGATTAAAGGTGTATATACCAATAGTAAATACATCTAGAGGCTGTGTATTGTACGAGTACGAATACGGGTACATACAAGTAGAATTGTTGATGAAAATGAATGAGAATGTAATTGTGAGCATTTTTACTAAGTAGAAGTACTTTGATATGTGTCTTGAAGTCTTTCAAAAGTGTACTAATACATATAAATACACTACATGTATATCATTTTAACTGAGTTGTTAAGTCACCGTTAGTCGTTACATGTAAGTATTATTTTGAAACCTTTAAGTTAACGATCTTGTTAAATGTAATTAATTCATTGTTATAATACTTAAATAAGATGTTAAATTGTTATGTTATCATAATAACATGGTGTATAAATATATCTTAACATCATATATATATATATATATATATATATATATATATATATATATATATATATATATATATATATGTTAAAATACTATTACAACGATAATTGTTACATATATGTCTCGTTTTGAAATCCTTAAGTTAGTAGTCTTGTTTTTACATATGTAGTTCATTGTTAACACACTTAATGATTTACTTAATTATCATTTTATCATGTTAAATATCATGTAACAATATCTTAATATGATACATATGTATTTAGTAAGACGTTGTTATAACGATAATCGTTATATATATCATTTTCGAGTTTCTTAAATCAATAAACTCATTTGTTTGTATATAACTCATTGTTAACATTTTTATGGAGATACTTACTTATCATAATCTCATGTTAACCATATATATATATATATCCATTTATATAACATCATGTAGTTTTTACAAGTTTTTAACGTTCGTGAATCGCCGATCAACTTGGGTGGTCAATTGTCTATATGAAACTCATTTCAAATAATCAAGTCTTAATAAGTTTGATTGCTTAACATGTTGGAAACATTTAATCATGTAAATATCAATCTCATTTAATATATATAAACATGGAAAAGTTCGGGTCACTACAGTACCTGCCCGTTAAATAAATTTCGTCCCAAAATTTTAAGCTGTTGAAGGTGTTGACGAATCTTCTGGAAATAGATGCGGGTATTTCTTCTTCATCTGATCTTTACATTCCCAGGTGAACTCGAGTCCTCTACGAGCATTCCATCTCACTTTAACGATTGGTATTTTATTTTGCTTAAGTCTTTTAACCTCACGATCCATTATTTCGACGGGTTCTTCGATGAATTAAAGTTTTTCATTGATTTGAATTTAATCTAACGGAATAGTGAGATCTTCTTTAGCGAAATATTTCTTAAAATTCGAGACGTGGAAAGTGTTATGTACAGCCGCGAGTTGTTGTGGTAACTCAAGTCGGTAAGCTACCGATCCGACACGATCAATAATCTTGAATGGTACAATGTACCTTCGATTTAGTTTCCTCCGTTTACCAAATCGAACAACGCCTTTCCAAGGTGAAACCTTAAGCATGACCATCTCTGCAACTTCAAATTCTATGTCTTTTCTTTTAATGTCCGCGTAACTCTTTTGTCGACTTTGGGCGGTTTTCAACCGTTGTTGAATTTGAATGATCTTCTCGGTAGTTTCTTGAATTATCTCCGGACCCGTAATCTGTCTATCCCCCACTTCACTCCAACAAATTGGAGACCTGCACTTTCTACCATAGAGTGCTTCAAACACCGCCATCTCAATACTCGAATGTTAGCTGTTGTTGTAGGAAAACTCTGCTAATGGTAGATGTCTATCCCAACTGTTTCCAAAATCAATAACACATGCTCGTAGCATGTCTTCAAGCGTTTGTATCGTCCTTTCGCTCTGCCCATCAATTTGTGGATGATAGGCAGTACTCATGTCTAGACGAGTCCCTAATGCTTGTTGTAACGTCTACCAGAATCTTGAAACAAATCTACCATCCCTATCAGAGATAATAGAGACTGGTATTCCATTTCTGGAGACAAGTTCCTTCAAGTATAGTCGTGCTAACTTCTCCATTTTATCATCTTCTCTCATTGGCAGAAAGTGTCACTTGGTGAGACGATCGACTATTACCCAAATAGTATCATAACCACTTGCAGTCCTTGGCAATTTAGTAATGAAATCCATGGTAATGTTTTCCCATTTCCATTCCGGGATTTCAGGCTGCTGAAGTAGACCTGATGGTTTCTGATGTTCAGCTTTAACCTTAGAACACGTCAAACATTCTCCTACGTATTTAGCAATATCGGCTTTCATAACCGGCCACCAAAAGTGTTTCTTGAGATCTTTGTACATCTTTCCCGCTCTGGGATGTATTAAATATCTGGTTTTATGTGCTTCCTTAAGTACCTTTTCTCTCACATCTCCAAACCTTGGTACCCAAATTCTCTCAGCTCTATTTCGAGTTCCGTCTTCCCGAATATTAATGTGTTTCTCCGACCCTTTGGGTATTTCATTTTTCAAATTCCCTTCTTTTACAACTCCCTGTTGCACCTCCTTTATATGAGTAGTAAGGTTAGTACGAATAATTATATTCATAGCTTTTACCCGTATAGGTTCTCTGTCCTTTCTACTTCGCCTTCCCCAGGTGGTAACGAATCTCAAAATCGTAATCATTCAATAACTCAGTCCATCTACGCTGCCTCATGTTCAGTTGTTTCTGATTAAATATGTGTTGAAGATTTTTGTGGTCGGTATATATAATACTTTTGACCACATATAAATAGTGCCTCCAAGTCTTTAATGCAAAAACAATCGCGCCTAATTCCAAATCATGCGTCGTATAATTCTGCTCATGAATCTTCAATTGTCTAGACGCATAAGCAATTACCTTCGTTCGTTGCATTAATACACAGCCGAGACCTTTCTTTGAGGCGTCACAATATATCACAAAATCATCATTCCCTTCAGGCAATGACAATATAGGTGCCGTAGTTAACTTTTTCTTCAACAATTGAAACGCTTTCTCCTACTCATCCTTCCATTCGAATTTCTTCCCTTTATGCGTTAATTCAGTCAAGGGTTTTGCTATTTTGGAAAAATCTTGGATGAATCTTCTATAGTAACCAGCTAGTCCTAAAAATTGGCGTATATGTTTTGGAGTTTTCGGGGTTTCTCATTTTTCAACAGTTTCATTCTTCACCGGATCCACCTAAATGCCTTCTTTGTTCACTATGTGACCGAGGAATTGAACTTCTTCCAACCAAAATGCACACTTTGAAAATTTAGCGTACAGTTTTTCTTTCCTCAACAACTCTAGCACTTTTCTCAAATGTTCTTCGTGCTCTTGATCATTCTTTGAGTAAATAAGTATGTCATCGATGAAAACAATGACAAACTTGTTAAGGTATGGTCCACACACTCGGTTCATGAGGTCCATGAACACATCTGGTGCGTTAGTCAACCCAAACGGCATAACCATAAACTCGTAATGATCGTAATGCGTTCTGAAAGCAGTCTTCGGAATATCATCCTCCTTCACCCGCATTTGATGATACCCAGAACGTAAATCAATCTTCGAATAAACTGACGAGCCTTGTATGAAATGTCCCGTTCATATTGATTATAAACGTTCCATATTAATGGATTTCGTCGCGAGGTTTTGACCTCTATATGAGACATTTTTCAAAGACTGCATTCAATTTTTAAAACAACCATAACCTTTATTTTATCGATAAAGGTTTAAAAAGCATTACGTAGATTATCAAATAATGATAATCTAAAATATACCGTTTACACATGACCATTACATAATGGTTTACAATAAGAACATATTACATCAAAAATAAGTTTCTTGAATGCAGTTTTTACATAATATCATACAAGCATGGACTCCAAATCTTGTCCTTATTTTAGTTTGCAACAGCGGAAGCTCTTAATAATCACCTGAGAATAAACATGCTTAAAACGTCAACAAAAATGTTGGTGAGTTATAGGTTTATCCTATATATTATCAAATCATAATAATAGACCACAAGATTTCATATTTCAATATACATCCCATACTTAGAGATAAAATTCATTCATATGGTGAACACCTGGTAACCGACATTAACAATATGCATATAAGAATATCCCCTATCATTCCGGGAAATCCTTCGGACATGATAAAAACGAATTCAAAGTACTAAAGCATCCGGTACTTTGGATGGGGTTCGTTAGGCCCAATAGATCTATCTTTAGGATTCACGTCAATTAGTAGATCGGTTAACTAATTTTTAGGTTACCAAGCAAAAGGGGCATATTCGGCTTCGATCATTCACCCATATAATGTAGTTTCAATTACTTGTGTCTATTTTGTAAAACATTTATAAAGCTGCATGTATTCTCATCCCAAAATATTAGATTTTAAAAGTGGGACTATAACTCACTTTCACAGATTTTTACTTCGTCGGGAAGTAAGACTTGGCCACTGGTCGATTCACGAACCTATAACAAATATGTACATATATATCAAAGTATGTTCAAAATATATTTACAACACTTTTAATACATTTTGATGTTTTAAGTTTATTAAGTCAGCTGTCCTCGTTAGTAACCTACAACTAGTTGTCCACAGTTAGATGTACAAAAATAAATCGATATATATTATCTTTAATCAATCCACGACCCAGTGTATACACGTCTCAGGCTAGATCACAACTCAAAGTATATATATTTTTGGAATCAACCTCAACCCTGTATAGCTAACTCCAACATTACTGCATATAGAGTGTCTATGGTTGTTCCAAATAATATATATACATGGGTCGATATGATATGTCAAAACATTTGCATACGTGTCTATGGTATCCCAAGATTACATAATATATTAGAATACATGTATAATACAATATAAGTTAGCTAGGATATGATTTGTATAGAATTGTTAATATTTCCCGTAGCTACAAAAATCAAAAAATATCCAATCTTGTTTTACCTATAACTTCTTCATTTTAAATCCGTTTTGAGTGAATCAAATTGCTATGGTTTCATATTGAACTCTATTTTATTAATCTAAACAGAAAAATTATAGGTTTATAGTCGGAACTATAAGTTACAAGTCATTTTTGTAAGAGGTAGTCATTTCAGTCGAAAGAACGACGTCTTGATGACCATTTTGAAAAACATACTTCCACTTTGAGTTTAACCATGATTTTTGGATATAGTTTCATGTTCATAAGAAAAATCATTTTCCCAAAAGAACAACTTTAAATCAAAGTTTATCATAGTTTTTAATTATCAAACCCAAAACAGCCCGCGGTGTTACTACGACGGCGTATGTCCGGTTTTACGGTGTTTTTCGTGTTTTTAGGTTTTAAATCATTAAGTTAGCATGTCATATAGATATAGAACATGTGTTTAGTTGATTTTAAAAGTCAATTTAGAAATATTAACTTTTGTTTGCGAACAAGTTTAGAATTAACTAAACTATGTTCTATTGATTTCAAGTTTAAACCTTCGAATAAGATAGCTTTATATGTATGAATCGAATGATGTTATGAACATCATTACTACCTCAAGTTTTTGTGAATAAACCTACTGGAAAAGAGACAAATGGATCTAGCTTCAAAGGATCTTGGATGGCTGGAAAGTTCTTGAAGTAGAATCATGACACGAAAACAAGTTCAAGTAAGATTTTCACTCGAAATAAGATTGTTATAGTTATAGAAATTGAATCAAAGTTTGAATATGAGTATTACCTTGTATTAGAAAGATATCTTACTGTAAATAAAAAAGATTTCTTGAGGTTGGATGATCACTCTACAAGATTGGAAGTAAGCTAGCAAACTTGGAAGTATTCTTGATTTTATGAAACTAGAACTTCTAGAATTTATGAAGAACACTTAGAACTTGAAGATAGAAATTGAGAGAGATCAATTAGATGAATAAAATTGAAGAATGTAAGTGTTTTTAGGTGTTTTTGGTCGTTGGTATATGGATTAGATATAAAGGATGTGTAATTTTGTTTACATGTAAATAAGTCATGAATGATTACTCATATTTTTGTAATTTTATGAGATATTTCATGCTAGTTGCCAAATGATAGTTCCCACATGTGTTAGGTGACTCACATGGGCTGCTAAGAGCTAATCATTGGAGTGTATATACCAATAGTACATACATCTAAAAGCTGTGTATTGTACGAGTACGAATACGGGTGCATACGAGTAGAATTGTTGATGAAACTGAACGAGGATGTAATTGTAAGAATTTTTGTTAAGTAGAAGTATTTTGATAAGTGTCTTGAAGTCTTTCAAAAGTGTATGAATACATATTAAAACACTACATGTATATACATTTTAACTGAGTCGTTAAGTCATCGTTAGTCGTTACATGTAAATGTTGATTTGAAACCTTTAAGTTAACGATCTTGTTAAATGTTGTTAACCCAATGTTTATTATATATAATGAGATGTTAAATTATTATATTATCATGATATTATGATATATTAATATATCTTAATATGATATATATACATTTAAATGTCGATACAACGATAATCGTTACATATATGTCTCGTTTCGAAATCATTAAGTTAGTAGTCTTTTTTTACATATGTAGTTCATTATTAATACACTTAATGACATGTTTACTTATCATTTATCATGATTAAACATAGTGTATCAATATCTTAATATGATTCATATGTATTTAGTAAGAAGTTGTTATAACTATAATCGTTATATATATCGTTTCGAGTTTCTTAATTCAATAAACTCAATTTTATGTATATAACTCATTGTTAAAATACCTAATGAGATACTTACTTATCATAATATCATGTTAACTATATATATAACCATATATATGTTATCATATAGTTTTTACAAGTTTTAACGTTCGTGAATCACCGGTCAACTTGGGTGGCCAAATGTCTATATGAAACCTATTTCAATTAATCAAGTGTTAACAAGTTTGATTACTTAACATGTTGGAAACACTTAATCATGTAAATAACAATTTCATTTAATATATATATATATATATATATATATATATATATATATATATATATATATATATATATATATATATAAACATGGAAAAGTTCGGGTCACTACAGTACCTACCCGTTAAATAAATTTCGTCTCGAAATTTTAAGCAGTTGGAGGTGTTGACGTATCTTCTGGAAATAAATGCGGGTATTTCTTCTTCATCTGATCTTCTCGTTCCCAGGTGAACTCGGGTCCTCTACGAGCATTCCATCGAACCTTAACAATTGGTATCTTGTTTTGCTTAAGTCTTTTAACCTCACGATCCATTATTTCGACGGGTTCTTCGATGAATTGAAGTTTTTCGTTGATTTGGATTTCATCTAACGAAATAGTGAGATCTTTTTTAGCAAAACATTTCTTCAAATTCGAGACGTGGAAAGTGTTATGTACAGTCGCGAGTTGTTGAGGTAACTCAAGTCGGTAAGCTACTGGTCCGACACGATCAATAATCTTGAATGGTCCAATATACCTTGGATTTAATTTCCCTCGTTTACCAAATCGAACAACGCCTTTCCAAGGTGCAACTTTAAGCATGACCATCTCTCCAATTTCAAATTCTATATCTTTTCTTTTAATGTCAGCGTAGCTCTTTTGTCGACTTTGGGCGGTTTTCAACCGTTGTTGAATTTGGATGATCTTCTCGGTAGTTTCTTGTATTATCTCCGGACACGTAATCTGTCTATCCCCCACTTCACTCCAACAAATCGGAGACCTGCACTTTCTACCATAAAGTGCTTCAAACGGCGCCATCTCAATGATTGAATGGTAGCTGTTGTTGTAGGAAAATTCTGCTAACAGTAGATGTCGCTCCCAACTGTTTCTGAAATCAATAACACATGCTCGTAGCATGTCTTCAAGAGTTTGTATCATCCTTTCGCTCTGCCCATCAGTTTGTGGATGATAGGCAGTACTCATGTCTAGATGAGTTCCTAATGCTTGCTGTAATGTCTGCCAGAATCTTGAAATAAATCTGCCATCCCTATCAGAGATAATAGAGATTGGTATTCCATGTCTGGAGACGACTTCCTTCAAATACAGTCTTACTAACTTCTCCATCTTGTCATCTTATCTTATTGGCAGGAAGTGTGCTGATTTAGTGAGACGATCAACTATTACCCAAATAGTATCAAAACCACTTGCAGCCCTTGGCAATTTAGTGATGAAATCCATGGTAATGTTTTCCCATTTCCATTCCGGGATTTCGGGTTGTTGAAGTAGACTTGATGGTTTTCTGATGCTCAGCTTTGACCTTAGAACACGTCAAACATTCTCCTACGTATTTAGCAACATCGGCTTTCATACCCGGCCACCAAAAATGTTTCTTGAGATCCTTGTACATCTTCCCTGTTCCAGGATGTATTGAGTATCTGGATTTATGAGCTTCTCTAAGTACCATTTCTCTCATATCTCCAAATTTTGGTACCCATATCCTTTCAGCCCTATACCGGGTTCCGTCTTCCCGAATATTAAGATGTTTCTCTGATCCTTTGGGTATTTCATCCTTTAAATTTCCCTCTTTTAAAACTCCTTGTTGCGCCTCCTTTATTTGAGTAGTAAGGTTATTGTGAATCATTATATTCATAGATTTTACTTGAATGGGTTCTCTGTCCTTCTTGCTCAATGCGTCGGCTACCACATTTGCCTTCCCCGGGTGGTAACGAATCTCAAAGTCAAATCATTCAACATTTCAATCCACCTACGCTGCCTCATATTCAGTTGTTTCTGAATAAATATGTGTTGAAGACTTTTGTGGTCGGTATATATAATACTTTTGACCCCATATAAGTAGTGTCTCCAAGTCTTTAATGCAAAAACAACCGCGCCTAATTCCAAATCATGCGTCGTATAATTTTGTTCGTGAATCTTCAATTGTCTAGACGCATAAGCAATTACTTTCGTTCGTTGCATTAATACATAACCGAGACCTTGCTTTGAGGCGTCACAATATATCAAAAAATCATCATTCCCTTCAGGTAATGACAATATAGGTGCCGTAGTTAACTTTTTCTTCAATAACTGAAACGCTTTCTCTTGTTCATCCTTCCATTCGAATTTCTTCCCTTTATGCGTTAATGCAGTCAAGGGTTTTGCTATTCTAGAAAAGTCTTGGATGAACCTTCTGTAGTAACCAGCTAGTCCTAAAAACTGGCGTATGTGTTTCGGAGTTTTCGGGGTTTCCCACTTTTCAACGGTTTCAATCTTTGCTGGATCCACCTGAATACCTTCTTTGTTCACTATGTGACCGAAGAATTGAACTTCTTCCAACCAAAATGCACACTTTGAAAACTTAGCGTACAGTTTTTCTTTCCTTAACAACTCTAGCACTTTTCTCAAGTGTTCTTCGTGCTCTTGATCATTCTTCGAGTAAATAAGTATGTCATCGACGAAAACAATGACAAACTTGTCAAGATATAGCCCACACACTCGGTTCATGAGGTCCATGAACACAGCTAGTGCGTTAGTCAATCCAAATGGCATAACCATAAACTCGTAATGACCGTAACGCGTCCTAAAAGCAGTCTTTGGAATATCATCCTCCGTCACCCACATTTGATGATATCCAGAACGTAAATCGATCTTCGAATAAACAGACGAGCCTTGTAGTTGATCAAATAAGTCATTGATTCTCGGTAGTGGGTAGCGGTTCTTGATGGTAAGTTTGTTCAACTCTCGGTAGTCGATACATAACCTGAATAAACCATCTTTCTTCTTGACAAACAAAACAGGAGCTCCCCACGGTGATGTGCTTGGTCGAATGAAACCATGCTCTAAAAGTTCTTGTAATTGGCTCTGAAGTTCCTTCATTTCGCTAGGTGCGAGTCTGTATGGAGCACGACCTATTGGTGCAGCTCCCGGTACAAGGTCTATTTGAAATTCAACAGATCGGTGTGGAGGTAGTCCCGGTAATTCTTTCGGAAATACATCGGAAAATTCTTTTGCGACGGGAATATCATTGATGTTCTTTTCTTCGGAACTGACTTTCTCGACGTGTGCTAGCATAGCATAGCAACCTTTTCTTATTAGTTTTTGTGCCTTCAGATTACTAATAAGATTTAACTTTGCGTTGCTTTTTTCTCCGTACACCATTAAGGGTTTTCCTTTTTCTCGTATAATGCGAATTGCATTTTTATAACAAACGATCTCTGCTTTCACTTCTTTCATCCAGTCCATACCGATTATCACATCAAAACTCCCTAACTCTACTGGTATCAAGTCAATCTTAAATGTTTCGCTAACCAGTTTAATTTCTCGATTCCGACATATATTATCTGCTAAAATTAATTTACCATTTGCTAATTCGAGTAAAAATTTACTATCTAAAGGCGTCAATGGGCAACTTAATTTAGCACAAAATTCTCTACTCATATAGCTTCTATCTGCACCCGAATCAAATAAAACATAAGTAGATTTATCGTCAATAAGAAACGTACCCTTAACAAGCTCCGGGTCTTCCTGTGCTTCTGCCGCATTAATATTGAAAACTCTTCCACGGTCCTGCCCATTAGTATTCCCCTGATTCGGGCAATTTCTAATAATGTGGCCCAGTTTTCCACATTTATAACAAACAACGTTGGTATTACTTGCTCCGACACTATTCGTTTCGGCATTACTTGTTCCGGCATTATTTGCTCCCTTAGTTCTGTTAAACTTTAGTCCGTAGACCTCACACTTTGTCGCGCTATGACCATTTCTTTTACACCTGTTGCAAAATGTCGTGCAAAACCCCTGGTGATTTTCTTCACACCTATGACATGGCTGTTTTTGGTTTTTTTGCCGTTGTTGTTATTGAGGTTGTTGTTGGGATTGTTATTATTGTTGAAACGGTTGTTGTAGTTGTTGTTGTTGTTGGGATGTTTGTTGTAGTTATTATTAGGATTGCGGTTATTGTTGCGATTGTTGTTGCGGTTGTTGGGATAGTTGTTGCGATTGTGGTTGTAATTGTTATTGTTGTTGTACTGGTGACTCTTGTCACCGTTTTCCTCCCACTTCCTCTTGAGTTGTTTCATGTTGGCTTCTTCGGCCGCCTGCTCTTTAATTCTTCCGTCAATCTGATTTATGAGTTTATGAGCCATTTGACTTGCCTTCTGTATAGAAGCGGGCTCGTGTGAACTTACATCTTTGTGAATCCTTACTGGTAACCCTTTTATAAATGCGTCGATCTTCTCTTCTTCATCTTCGAATGGTCCCGGACACAATAGGCACAACTCTGTGAATCTTCGTTCATATGTGGTAACGTCGAACCCTTGTTTTCGTAACTCTCTAAGTTCTTCCTTGAGTTTATTGACTTCGTTTCTAGGACGGTACTGCTCGTTCATCAATTGCTTGAATGCCGACCACGGTAGTGCGTAAGCAGCATTTTGTCCTACCTGTTCAAGATAGGTGTTCCACCACGTTAACGCAGTACCTGTGAAGGTATGCGTAGCGTACTTAACTTTGTCCTCTTCAGTACACTTACTTATGGCAAACACCGATTCGACTTTCTTGATCCACCGTTTCAATCCAATTGGTCATTCGGTTCCATCAAATTCCAAAGGTTTGCAGGCGGTGAATTATTTGTAGGTGCATCCTACATGATTTCTTGCGCCGTTAGCTGCATTGCTACATTCAGCGTTATTGTAGATATGTAGCGCAGCCTGTACTGCGGCTATGTTTGCAGCAAGAAAGGTACGAAATTCCTCTTCGTTCATATTCATGGTGTGTCGAGTAGTCGGTGCCATTTCCTTCAAAATAGAAAACTGAATCGAGGTAATCATACAGAATATTAAGAGTAGTCAATAGTATTTCGTAGCATAATATGAACTCATTTATAAAAGCTTTTTCTTCATATTAGCGTTTTATAAGTTTAAATTCGGGTACTACCTACCCGTTAAGTTCATACTTATTAGCTAATATACAATTCAACTACTACAATTCCATATGAAAAACTGATTATAATAATATATCACATACAAATATTCTTCAAACTTACAACTTCGCTATATTACATATAACATGAAATATAGTACACTATGATACAGGACAGTTTTGAAGATAAATCTAGTTAATACGCAAGTTGTTCAGCAAAGGAAATAAAGAAACGTAATTCATAAATCCAGAAACAAGTCATGCATTCTGGTTTTACTAAGACGACTTCCCATCCTTGGTCTTGTGGAAAATAACCGTTATGGCCATTGGCTAGGCAGCATGTTGTAACGTCGTCAAAAGGACGAGGGTTTCGTAATGTCCAACAGCCCCATAATAATCTAAAAACCAGGTTTCTCACCCCAACTACTGAATCCGTCACTTATGGGAAGGTTTTATTTAAAAGTTGCAATCCGATATTCTTTTTCTCACTTTGGTAAGAAGCGAACATCACTAACCCGTAAGTTTAACATGCTTCTTTATGTTGCATGTTAGAAGCTCTTTCTAATTCACGAAATCCTATGTTGGGATATGTTGAGTCAAAATAGGTTCTTAACCCGTAGCGTAAAATTGCATTTGGGTTCCCCTCATTTAACGCTTTAAAGAAAACACGGCGTAACTTACGGTCTCCCCAATATGATATACCCCACCTATCAAAGGAAAGCCTTTTATAAACTAAGGCATTTCTGGAAATTGTTTCAAATGTTTGACAAGTTAATTTCGCCATAACTAAATGTGCTGATGAATTCTGACCTACTCTAGACAAGATTTCCTCAATCATATCCTCCGGTAGGTCTTCTAAAATATTCGGTTGTCTACCCTTAATGTCCATTTTGTTTTTATACTGTAAAATAGACAAGAATTAGATTCGTAAAAGATAATTAACAAACAATACAAGTAATTTTTACATAGAACAAAAAAAATACAAGCACACTACAATACATATAATACACAACATGATTACAACCCTCTAATCTGAATCATTGGTTTCTTCTTCTTCGAACTTGGTTCGTTTTCCTAATTTTCTAGGAATATATGGTGTTCCTCTAACACGAGCCGTCGTTTTATATAATGGTTTAGAAAAACCTGGTGGTTTAGAGGTTCCCGGGTCATTGTTACATTTTAGGAAATACGGATGTTGTCGATACATATAAAGTTCATCGGGGTTGGAATCGGGTTTCTCTATTTTTATACCTTTTCCCTTATTATTTTCTTTCGCTTTATTAAATTGGGTCGAGGTAATTTCTATAACATCATCGGAATCCTCATCGGGATCCAATTCATCGGAAAATTGGTAATCTTCCCAATATTTTGCTTCCTCGGCGGAAACACCATTGACCATTATTAACTTTGGTCCGTTGGTTGAGAATTTTCTTTTATTTAATCGATTTACTATAGGTATCAATATTTCTTCCTCCGGAACCTCTTCTTCTTCTTGTTGCTCCTCTTCCGATTCCTCCTCTTATGGTTCCTCTTCTTCCGGTTCCTCCTCTTCCGGTTCCTCTTCTTCCGGTTCCTCTTCGGGAATTTGTGAATCTTCCCAAAATATATTCGACTCTTCATTATTATTAGGTGAATCAATGGGATTTGTACTAGCGGTAGACATCTATCACACAATATCAAACACGTTAAGAGATTAATATATCACATAATATTTACATGTTAATAATATATAGTTTCCAACAAAAAAAATGTTAAGCAATCGTTTTTTTTTTGAAGAAAAACACGGTCGAACTCCAGACTCACTAATGCATCCTAACAAACTCGGTAAGACATACTAATGCAATTTTCTGGTTCTCTAAGACCAACGCTCGGATACCAACTGAAATGTCCCGTTCATATTGATTATAAACGTTCCATATTAATTGATTTCGTCGCGAGGTTTTGACCTCTATATGAGACGTTTTTCAAAGACTGCATTCAATTTTTAAAACAACCATAACCTTTATTTTATCGATAAAGGTTTAAAAAGCATTACGTAGATTATCAAGTAATGATAATCTAAAATATACCGTTTACACACGACCATTACATAATGGTTTACAATAAGAACATATAACATCAAAAATAAGTTTCTTGAATGCAGTTTTTACATAATATCATACAAGCATGGACTCCAAATCTTGTCATTATTTTAGTATGCAACAGCGGAAGCTCTTAATAATCACCTGAGAATAAACATGCTTAAAACGTCAACAAAAATGTTGGTGAGTTATAGGTTTATCCTATATATTATCAAATCATAATAATAGACCACAAGATTTCATATTTTAATATACATCCCATACTTAGAGATAAAATTCATTCATATGGTGAACACCTGGTAACCGACATTAACAAGATGCATATAAGAATATCCCCTATCATTCTGGGAAATCCTTCGGACATGATAAAAACGAATTCGAAGTACTAAAGCATCCGGTACTTTGGATGGGGTTCGTTAGGCCCAATAGATCTATCTTTAGGATTCGCGTCAATTAGTAGATCGGTTTACTAATTTTTAGGTTACCAAGCAAAAGGGGCATATTCGGCTTCGATCATTCACCCATATAATGTAGTTTCAATTACTTGTGTCTATTTTGTAAAACATTTATAAAGCTGCATGTATTCTCATCCCAAAATATTAGATTTTAAAAGTGGGACTATAACTCAATTTCACAGATTTTTACTTCGTAGGAAAGTAAGACTTGGACACTGGTCGATTCACGAACCTATAACAAATATGTACATATATATCAAAGTATGTTCAAAATATATTTACAACACTTTTAATACATTTTGATGTTTTAAGTTTATTAAGTCAGCTGTCCTCGTTAGTAACCTACAACTAGTTGTCCACAGTTAGATGTACAGAAATAAATCGATATATATATTATCGTTAATCAATCCACGACCCAGTGTATACACATCTCAGGCTAGATCACAACTCAAAGTATATATATTTTTGGAATCAACCTCAACCCTGTATAGCTAACTCCAACATTACTGCATATAGAGTGTCTATGGTTGTTCCAAATAATATATATACATGGTCGATATGATATGTCAAAACATTTGCATAAGTGTCTATGGTATTCCAAGATTACATAATATATTAGAATACATGTATAATACAATATAAGTTAGCTAGGATATGATTTGTATAGAATTGTTAATATTTCCCGTAGCTACAAAAATCAAAAAATATCCAATCTTGTTTTACCCATAACTTCTTCATTTTAAATCCGTTTTGAGTGAATCAAATTGCTATGGTTTCATATTGAACTCTATTTTATTATTCTAAACAAAAAAATTATAGGTTTATAGTCAGAAACATAAGTTACAAGTAATTTTTGTAAGAGGTAGTCATTTCAGTCGAAAGAACGACGTCTTGATGACCATTTTGAAAAACATACTTCCACTTTGAGTTTAACCATGATTTTTGGATATAGTTTCATGTTCATAAGAAAAATCATTTTCCCAAAAGAAAAACTTTTAAATCAAAGTTTATCATAGTTTTTAATTATCAAACCCAAAACAGCCCGCGGTGTTACTACGACGGCGTATGTCCGGTTTTACGGTGTTTTTCGTGTTTCCAGGTTTTAAATCATTAAGTTATCATATCATACAGATATATAACATGTGTTTAGTTGATTTTATAAGTCAAGTTAGAAGGATTAACTTTTGTTTGCGAACAAGTTTAGAATTAACTAAACTATGTTCTAGTGATTTCAAGTTTAAACCTTCGAATAAGATAGCTTTATATGTATGAATCGAATGATGTTATGAACATCATTACTACCTCAAGTTTTTGTGAATAAACCTACTGGAAAAGAGACAAATGGATCTAGCTTCAAAGGATCTTGGATGGCTTGAAAGTTCTTGAAGTAGAATCATGACACGAAAACAAGTTCAAGTAAGATTTTCACTCGAAATAAGATTGTTATAGTTATAGAAATTGAATCAAAGTTTGAATATGAGTATTACCTTGTAGAAAGATATCTTACTGTAAATAAAAAAGATTTCTTGAGGTTGGATGATCACTCTACAAGATTGGAAGTAAGCTAGCAAACTTGGAAGTATTTTTGATTTTATGAAACTAGAACTTGTAGAATTTATGAAGAACACTTAGAACTTGAAGATAGAACTTGAGAGAGATCAATTAGATGAAGAAAATTGAAGAATGAAAGTGTTTGTAGGTGTTTTTGGTTGTTGGTATATGGATTAGATATAAAGGATGTGTAATTTTGTTTACATGTAAATAAGTCATGAATGATTACTCATATTTTTGTAATTTTATGAGATATTTCATGCTAGTTTCCAAATGATAGTTCCCACATGTGTTAGGTGACTCACATGGGCTGCTAAGAGCTACTCATTGGAGTGTATATACCAATAGTACATTCATCTAAAAGCTATGTATTGTACGAGTACGAATACGGGTGCATACGAGTAGAATTATTGATGAAACTGAACGAGGATGTAATTGTAAGCATTTTTGTTAAGTAGAAGTATTTTGATAAGTGTCTTGAAGTCTTTCAAAAGTGTATGAATACATATTAAAACACTACATGTATATACATTTTAACTGAGTCGTTAAGTCATCGTTAGTCGTTACATGTAAATGTTGATTTGAAACCTTTAAGTTAACGATCTTGTTAAATGTTGTTAACCCAATGTTTATTATATCTAATAAGATGTTAAATTATTATATTATCATGATATTATGATATATTAATATTTCTTAATATGATATATATACATTTAAATGTCGATACAACGATAATCGTTACATATATATCTCGTTTCGAAATCATTAAGTTAGTAGTCTTGTTTTTACATATGTAGTTCATTGTTAATACACTTAATGACATGTTTACTTATCATTTATCATGATTAAACATAGTGTATCAATATCTTAATATGATTCATATGTATTTAGTAAGAAGTTGTTATAACGATAATCGTTATATATATCGTTTCGAGTTTCTTAATTCAATAAACTCAATTTTATGTATATAACTCATTGTTAAAATACCTAATGAGATACTTATTTATCATAATATCATGTTAACTATATATATAATCATATATATGTCATCATATAGTTTTTACAAGTTTTAACGTTCGTGAATCACCGGTCAACTTGGGTGGTCAAATGTCTATATGAAACCTATTTCAATTAATCAAGTCTTAACAAGTTTGATTGCTTAACATGTTGGAAACACTTAATCATGTAAATAACAATTTCATTTAATATATATATATATATATATATAAACATGGAAAAGTTCGGGTCACTACATTGTAGTTGATCAAATAAGTCATCGATTCTCGGTAGTGGATAACGGTTCTTGATGGTAAGTTTGTTCAACTCTCGGTAGTCGATACACAACTTGAATGTACCATCCTTCTTTTTGACAAACAAAACAGGAGCTCCCCATGGTGATATACTTGGTCGTATGAAACCACGTTCTAAACGTTCTTGTAGTTGGCTTTGGAGTTCCTTCATTTCACTTGGTGCGAGTCTGTATGGAGTACGAGCTATTGGTGCAGCTCCTGGTACAAGATCTATTTGAAATTCCACAGATCGGTGTGGAGGTAGTCCCGGTAATTCTTTCGAAAATACATCGGGAAATTCTTTTACGACGGGAACATCATTGATGTTCTTCTCTTCGGTTTGTATTTTCTCGACGTATGCTAAAACGGCATAGCAACCTTTTCTTATTAGCTTTTTCACCTTCAAGTTACTAATAAGGTTAAGCTTCGCGTTGCCCTTTTTTATCCGTACACCATTAAGGGTTTTCCTTCTTCTCGTGCAATGCGAATTGTATTTTTGTAACATACGATCTCTGCTCTCTCCTTTTTCAACCAGTCCATGCCAATTATCACATCAAAACTCCCTAACTCTACTGGTATCAAATCAATCTTAAACGTTTCGCTAACCAGTTTAATTTCTCGATTCCGACATATTTTATCTGCCGAAATTAATTTACCGTTTGCTAATTCGAGTAAAAATTTATTATTCATAGACGTCAATGGACCACTTAATTTAGCACAAAAATCTCTACTCATATAGCTTCTATCCGTACACGAATCAAATAAAACATAAGCAGGTTTTTCATCGATAAGAAACGTACCCGTAACAAGCTCCGGGTCTTCCTGTGCTTCTTTCGCATTAATGTTAAAAACTCTCCCACGGCTTTGCCCATTATTATTTCCCTGGTTTGGGCACGTAGTTTTGTAGTGGCCCTTCTTTCCGCATCTGAAACAAATAATGTGGGCAGTATTTGTTCTTTTAGTCACTGGTCCGAATGCTTCACACTTCATTGCAGCATGACCCTTCCTATTACATTTGGTACATACTACTTCACAAAATTTACCCGGATGATATCTTTCACACCTATAGCATGGAATTTTCTGATTGTTGTTTTCATTGTTGTTATTGAGATTGCTATTGGGATTGATGTGGTTGTTATTGTTGTTGGGACGTTTGGTGAAGTTATTGTTGTTGGGACGCTTATTGTAGTTGTTGTTGGGATTGCGATTGTTGTTGTTGCGATTGTTGTTGCGATTGTTGGGATAGTTATTGCGATTGTGGTTGTGATTGTTGTTGTTGTATTGGTAACTCTTGTCACTGTTTTCCTCCCACTTTCTCTTGACTTGTTTCGTGTTAGCCTCTTCGGCCGCCTGTTGTTTAACCCTTCCCTCAATCTGATTTATGAGTTTGTGAGCCATTCGACTTGCCTTTTGTATGGAGGCGGGCTCGTGTGAACTCACATCTTCTTGAATCCTTTCTGGTAACCCTTTTACAAATGCGTCAATCTTCTCCTCTTCATCTTCGAACGCTCTTGGACACAATAGGCTCAACTATGTGAATCGTCATTCGTACATGGTTATGTCAAAACCTTGCGTTCGTAATCCTCTAAGCTCTACCTTAAGCTTATTGACCTCGTTTCTGGGACGATACTGCTCGTTCATCAAGTGCTTGAATGGTGACCACAGTAGTGCGTAAGCAGCATCTTATTCTACTTGCTCGAGGTAGGTATTCCACCATGTTAACGCAGTACCTATGAAGGTATGCGTAGCGTACTTTACTTTGTCTTTTTCAGTACATTTACTTATGGCAAACACCGATTCAACCTTTTCGGTCCACCGTTTCAATCTGATTGGACCCTCGGTTCCATCGAATTCCAAAGGTTTGCAGGCAGTGAATTCTTTGTAGGAGCATCCTACACTAGTTCTTGTGGAATTTGTTCCACTGCTAGAACGAGAGTTATTGTTGTTATTTTGCATTGCGGCTTGCACCGCAGCTATGGTCGCAACAAGGAAAACACGGAAGTCTTCCTCGCTCATGTTCAAGTTCTGACGAGTAGTCGGTGCCATTTCCTTCAAAAATAGCCAAAAGAATTAAGTTAATCATATAGAATATTAAGAGTAGTCAATAATATTTCGTAGCATAATATGAACATATTTATAAAAGCTTTTTCTTCATATTAGCGTTTTATAGTTTTAATTCGGGTAGTACCTACCCGTTAAGTTCATACTTAGTAGCTAATATACAATTCAACTACTACAATTCTATATGAAAAACTAATTACAATAATATTTCACATTCAAACTTATATACAATATTTTGCAAACTTACAATACCGCTTTTTTACATATAACATGAAATATAGCACATAAAAACTTTGATACAAAGCAGTTGCGAAGACAATTCTAGTTAATACACAAGTTGTTCAACAAAGGCAATAAAGACACGTAATTCATACGTCCAGAAACAAGTCATGCATTCTGGTTTTACTAAGACTACTTCCCATCCTTGGTCTTGTGGAACATAACCGTTGTGGCCGTTGACAAGACAACATGTTGTAACATCGTCGAAGGGATGAGGGTTTCGTAATATCCAACAGCCCCGTAATAATCTAAAAACTTTGTTTCTCATCCCAACTACTGAATCCATCACTTGTGGGAAGGTTTTATTTAAAAGTTGAAATCCGATGTTCTTTTTCTCACTTTGGTGAGAAGCGAACATCGCTAACTGAAGCGTCCCGTTCGTATCGAATATAAACGTCACGTACTCATTGGTGTCATTGCGAGGTATTGACCTCTATATGTGACATTTTTCAAAATCTGCATACGTTTTTATAATACAACCCATAACCTTTATTATAATCGAAGGTTCAAACAGCATAATAATGATTATCGTTTAGCGATAATCTTAGTTTTACAAACTTTACATTTGATAATAACAATACGATTTCCAACATATTTCACATTACAAATCTTCCGATATGCAGTTTTATTTTTGACACAACTATGCATACTCCAAATCCTGCTTAAATTCAGCATAATGCAGCGGAAGCTTTTAATTATCACCTGAGAATAAACATGCTTAAAACGTCAACATAAAGTTGGTGAGATATAGGTTTAATGCTAGCAGCGTTATAAATATAGACCACAAGATTTAATATACATAAACGTTTTAATAAAAATATTCTAAGTGGTTGAGCACTTGATAACCATACTTAACATTTAATCAACGTCGCATATTCCCTTTTTTATGAAATCTCACTACACTGTACCATGTGTAGTCACCGAAACGAAGTACTGTGCAACCGTTGAATACTGGTCGTCCAGTCCGGTTGGGGTTGTCAGGCCCGATAGATCTATCAATAGGATTCGCGTTTACAATACCTCATGTAAATAGTAGTTACCAAGTTACAGGGAAGTATGCCAGTGGTACAACTCAATGTAGAATATATATTTTTAATCACTTGTGTCCATAACGTAAATCATAAAATGCATGTATTCTCATCCCGAAATATTTAGAGTTTGAATGTGGGACTATATACTCACTTTTGCTTTGAAGATATTTAACACGACTTGGTCTCCGATAGATATCACGAACCTAACCATATATATAATATATTAACATATTATCTTTTCAAATAATCGTTACATATATACTTATAATACTTTTAATATCTATTAGTCCGTAGTTAGCAGTCCGATGTTAGTAGTCCATAATTAGTTGCTCAATAAAATAAATAAAGACCCCATCGTATTCGTATTGATCAGAATTAATCTCGACCCATGGTACCATGTTGTCAAATGACGTGTTGCGTACATAAAGTACCGTTTTGTCAAATGACGTGTTGCGTACAATCATGAGGTCTTATGATTAATCTTCTCGTGTTGTTTACGGGTGGTCCTGAAATATATAAAATCAAATCATAAGTAAATATATATAAAATATCATATTAATTAGCAAAGATATGATTAGTTTAGTTTTACTCCAATTAATTTCGTAGCTAAACTAGCTTCGGATACCCAATTTTGTTTTAGCCGTAGTTTCTTCAATATAACTCCGTTTTTGTTGGTTCAACTTAACACTTCCTTGGATTGAGTCATTATTTATGAATATGAACTGTAAATACCTTAGTTTACATTTGAAATCACAGGTTATAGGTCAAACTTTGGTGAATCTTATGAAAGTGATCATTTCCGTTGTAAAAACAACATCTAGATGATCATTTTTACAAAAATACTTACACTTTGAGTTACACCATGAGATTTTTATATATTAACACATTCATAAGAAATATCATTTTTCCATAATATAAACTTCCAATTCAAAGTTTAAGATAGTTTTTAATTATCCAACCCAAAACAGCCCCCGGTTGCACTCCAACGATGTAGATTCAGTTTTAAGGTGTTCTTTGTAAAATCAAGTTGTATCTTGTTAAGTTAGCATATCATTATGATATATTACAGGTCTTGAAGTGTTTTAAAAGTCAAGTTAGAAGGATCTATTTAGTTTGTGAACAAGTTTGAAATCATTCAAACTATGTTCTTGTTGTTATATATATTCGTTTATATATATTCGTAGTAAGATAGTTATATATGAATTGAACAAGATGATGAACCAAGGTTATACCTCAAGTATGATGAAGAAATTTACTGAATAAACAAGATATGAACTTGTTCTTGATGACTTGGAAGATTAAGAAGTGAAATCATGAAAAGAAACAAAGGTTGTAAGTAAGTTTATATCTTGATTTAAGATAAATAACTTACATGAATTGAATCAAAGTTTAAACATAGTTTTACCTTGATTATGAAGCTAAAAGATGGTGAAAATGCTTGGAGATGATCAAGTATGACGTTCGGAGTATTTTGAGAGAGAATTTGGAGGGTAAGTATGAGAAAATGGAATGGAAAAATGGGGTGAAATCATAAAAACGAATTTACTTGTTATATAGAAAAAAAATATCCTTAAGTTTGTTTTTTTAGCTCATTAGTCATACAAATTGATAAATAATGGGTCCACATATTTTTAACTCTAAGATGGCTGCTAAGAATGAATGATTAAAGGTGTATATACCAATAGTAAATACATCTAGAAGTTGCATACAATACGGTTACATATACCCTAGGTATACGTGTAAAAATCTTGAGAAAACAGAACGAGAATTCAAATATAACTATCTTTTGTGAATATACTTATATTCTTTTATGTATTAAAGTCCTTTAAAGTAATTAAATACGTATGTATACGATACTTGTATAAGCATCATAGATTATAGGTATATATGTCAAAGAACGTTACGTATAGTTACCGTTTTGAAAACTTAAGTTAGTATTCTCAAAGTATACTTATAACTCATTGTTATTAGTACACAATGATATGTTAAACCATCCTTAGATCATTTTAAATATGTATAAATACGTATATGTACACAATCATATAATTATCGTATGTTATATAGTTCGTGATATCATCGGCCAAATTGGACGGTCAAACGTTGTGTAAAACTCTTTTCAAAAACACAAGACTTAACAATTTGGATTTATTATCATGTTGGTAATGTTTAATTTAAGTATATATTAATCTCATATGTATAAAACGGTCAGAAAAATCCGGGTCGTTACAGTACCTACCCGTTAAATAAATTTCGTACCGAAATTTTAAAGTTGTACCAATTTTGCGTTCTCGGGAAACAAATGTGGGTACTTTTGTTTCATCTGATCCTCTCATTCCCAAGTAAACTCGGGACCCCTTCGAGCATTCCAACGAACCTTAACGATTGGTATGTTGCTCTACTTGAGTTGTTTAACTTCACGGTCCATGATTTTGACTGGTTCTTCTATGAATTGTAGTTTCTCGTCGACTTGGATTTCTTCAAGAGGAATGGTGAGGTCTTCCTTTGCAAGACACTTCTTAAGGTTTGAAATGTGAAACGTATTATGTACTCCGGCGAGTTGTTGTGGTAACTCGAGTCGATAAGCTACCGGTCCAATGCGTTCGATGATCTTGAACGGGCCTACATACCTTGGGTTCAGTTTACCCCTTTTGCCGAAACGTATTACACCTTTCCAAGGTAACACCTTTAGTATAACCATGTCACCGATCTGAAATTCTAATGGTTTCCTTCGGACATCGGCGTAGCTCTTTTGGCTACTACGGACTGTTTTCAATCTCTCCTTGATTTGTACTATCTTCTCAGTAGTTTCGTGTATGATTTCGGGACCAGTTAATCGTTGATCTCCTACTTCATTCCAACAGATAGGGGATCTACACTTCCTTCCATACAGTGCTTCGAATGGTGCAGCTTTAATGCTCGCATGATAACTATTATTATACGAGAATTCTGCTAATGGTAGATATTTATCCCATCCGTTTCCCAAATCGATCACACATGCCCTGAGCATGTCTTCAAGAGTCTGAATTGTTCTTTCACTATGCCCGTCAATTTGCGGATGATATGCGGTGCTCATATCCAAACGAGTTCCCAGGGCCTCCTGTAGTGATTGCCAGAACTTTGATGTAAATCTACTATCATGATCGGATATAATGGAAATAGGTATTCCATGCCTTGAAACAATTTCCTTTATGTATAATCGTAATAGTTTCTCCATTTTATATGTTTCCTTTATAGGCAAGAAATGTGCAGATTTGGTGAGACGATCAACTATTACCCAAATGGTGTCATAACCCCATGCAGTCCTGGGCAACTTTGTGATAAAATCCATGGTAATACCGTCCCATTTCCATTCTGGGATTTCTGGTTGTTGAAGTAACCCTGACGGCTTCTGGTGTTCTGCTTTAACTTTGGAACAAGTTAAACATTCTCCGACATATGTTGCAATGTCTGTCTTTAAATTAGGCCACCAATAATGCGTCTTAAGATCTTGATACATCTTTCCAACTCCAGGATGTATCGAGTATCTTGTCTTATGTGCCTCGTTCAATATCAACTTCCTAAATCCACCCAACTTTAGTACCCATATACGTTTTGCAAAATATCGAATTCCATCTCCCCGTATAATGAGTTGCTTCTCATACTTCTTCATTGTTTCATTTCCTATGTTTTCCTTAGTAAGAGCTTCTCATTGAGCCTTTTTGATTTGTGAGTTGAGATTCATGCGAATTTTTATGTTCATCGCTCGTACTCGAATTGGCTCTCGTTCCTTTCTGCTTAGAGCGTCAGCCACTACATTCGCTTTCCCGGGATGATAGCGAATCTCATAATCATAGTCGTTTATCAGCTCGACTCACCTACGTTGCCTCATGTTCAGCTGTTTTTGATCGAAAATATGTTGAAGGCTTTTATGATTGGTAAACACAGTGCATTTAACCCCATATATATCCATATCTTTAATGCAAACACTATTGCTCCCAGTTCTAGATCATGCGTCATATAATTTCGCTCGTGAATCTTCAATTGTCGGGATGCGTACGCAATAACTTTCTTTTGTTGCATAACGACGCAACCAAAACCTTGTCGCGAAGCGTCACAATATATCTCAAAATCATCGTTCCCTTCAGGTAACGATAAAATAGGCGCCGTAGTCAACTTCTTCTTCAGTAATTGAAATGCACTCTCCTACTCAGAGGTCCATTTGTACTTCTTCCCTTTTTGTGTTAACGCTGTCAATGGTTTAGCTATTCGGGAATAATCTTGAATAAACCTTCTATAATAACCGACTAGGCCCAAAAATTGACGTATTTGTGTTGGTGTCTTAGGAGTCTCCCATTTTTCAATGGCCTCAATTTTAGCTGGATCAACCTGAATTCCTTTGCTACTAACAACGTGGCCAAGAAATTGCACTTCTTTTAACCAAAATGCACACTTAGAAAATTTGGCGTATAACTGTTCTTTTCTTAACAATTCTAATACCAACCTTAAATGCTGCTCATGCTCTTGCTCATTTTTAGAATAGATAAGAATATCGTCAATGAAAACGATAACAAACTTATCTAGATACGGACTACAAACTCGATTCATAAGGTCCATGAATACAGCTGGCGCATTCGTCAATCCAAACGGCATGACCAAAAATTCGTAATGACCGTAGCATGTCCGGAAAGCATTTTTCGGAATATCTTCTTCTTTGACGCGTAGTTGATGATAGCCCGATCTTAGGTCGATTTTCGAATAAACACATGATCCTTGCAGTTGATCAAATAAGTCGTCAATTCTCGGTAGTGGATACCGATTCTTGATAGTTAACTTATTTAATTCACAGTAATCTATACACATTCGGAAGGATCCATCTTTCTTCTTGACAAATAAAATCGGAGCTCCCCACGGTGAAGTGCTCGGTCGAATGAAACCACGGTCCAGTAATTCTTGTAACTGGCTTTGTAACTCTTTCATCTCAGATGGTGCAAGTCTGTATGGAGCATGAGCCACTGGTGCAGCTCCTGGTACTAGATCTATTTGAAATTCTACAGATCTAAATGGAGGTAATCCCGGCAACTCTTCCGAAAAGACTTCAGGAAAATCTCTTGCCACAGGCACGTCGTTGATGCACTTCTCTTTTTCTTTCATTTCAACTTTATTAAAATGTGCTAAGATAGCATAGCACCCTTTCTTCAAGCACTTTTGGGCTTTCTAACAGCTAATGAGTTTTAGCTTTGAGTTACCCTTCTCTCCATAAATCATTACCGGCGTTTTATCCTTACGAGGAATGCGAATTGCCTTCTTGGCATACACAACTTTAGCTCCTATTTTGGACATCCAGTCCATGCCGACTATTACATCAAAACTTCTTAATTCTACGGGTATCAAATCAATTTTAAATGTTTCTCCGGCTAAATTTATTTTACAATCACGGCAAATTTTATCGGCTTTAATTAGTTTACCATTAGCTAACTCAATCATGTACTTAGCATCTAGAGGTAATGATGAGCAATTCAATTTAGCGTAAAAGTATCTACACATATAACTTCTATCGGCACCAGTATCAAATATAATAGATGCTGATAAGTTATTAATGGTAAACGTACCCGTAACAAGCTCCGGGTCTTCACACGCCTCTCTAGCATTAATAATAAATGCTGTTGCACGTGCAGGTCTGTTATTCTTCTCTGGATTCGGGCACTGGCTCTTATAATGACCCTGTTTCCCACACCCATAACAAGTAACAGTGGCCAAGGCAGTTCTATTTGCATTGGTGGCAGGAGTCTTGGTGTCATTTGTAATTGTAACGGGAACCCTAAAATCTTCAGTAAGATGACCCCTTCGATTACAATTGTTGCATACCACATTACAATAACCAGAGTGATGTTTGTGGCATCTGTTACATAAAGGATTTCGTCCTTTGTAACCTGAGCTTGAACCACTACCCGCACCTTGCGTGGTTTCTTGTTTCTTGTTGGATTGTTGATTACCTTCCCACTTTCTTATGTTTTCTGATGTCTTGACATCGGTGTTCTTATCCAGAATAATCTGGTCCATCAACTCGTTTGCCATGGTGATGGCTTCGTGAATAGTCTTGGGTTTCGATGCTGTAACATTTGCCTTGACATTTTTAGGCAAACCATTTTTGTACAGTTCTATCTTCTGTTCTTCGGTTGGTACCAATTCGGGACATAGCAAAGCTAATTCCATGAATCGCTGATTGTAGTTGGTGAGTTCAGAACCAACAACTTTCAGGCTTCGTAATTCAGCTTCCAACTTCCTAACCTCGTTCCTTGGACAATACTCGTTGATTAGCATTGTTTTGAATTCTTCCCATGGAGTATCATAAGCTACATCTCCTCATACGGCCTTCACATAGTTTTTCCACCACGTGAGTGCACTATCTTGTAAGGTGCACGATGCATACTTGGTCATGTCCTTCTCAATACAACCACTGATTTTAAACACAGACTCAATCTTTTCGATCCACCGGGTTAAACCAACCGGTCCTTCTATTCCACTGAATGATGAGGGCTTGCAACCTTGAAAAGTTTTGTAGGTGCATCCCACATGAGGATTTGGGTTATCTGCAGCACCTCTTGCAGCCTCGACCCATAACATTCTGTCGTTCACTCGCTGATTGATGAGTTCCTCGATTTCTTGTTCCGTCATTCGGTTCAATCTCGCCATATTCTCCAATAAGAATGAAAAAAAAAAATTATTCACACGGAATATTATAGATGTAGTGTGTATTTACAATACATCGTAGCTTATTAATAATATGAACCAGTTATTATTATAAAAGCATTTTCTTCTTATTAGCGTTTTATAATTATATCTAGGGTAGTACCTACCCGTTAAAGTTCATACTTAATAGCTTAGTACAGAAATTAATTACTACCATCCAAATAATACTCCACCATGGAAAATTATTGCATTTCACACTTCACTAATTTTTACATATGCTTATCTTACATCAAACATTAAGCAAACCACACTAGTAATATTATACAACACGTTATATGATCCCATGGTTTAAAACAACAGCGCATCATTTAACCCAAAACGTTTGTGTTCAAAGAAATCGCTTAAAGCTTATCCTGACTGTCTCCCTGCGTTTTGGCTGAGGGGCCGAAGAACTGGATGTCGGGATAGAACTAGTAGGAATAGCGGGAATAGGGGTGGTAGTGTCTGGTGGAATTGGTGCCACAACATCCTCACTAAACTCGGGATTTGGATTTTCCAATTCAGTAGCCTTTCGTTTCTTTCCTCGTTCGAACTTGTCTTTCGTAATTTCCTGTATTTCTTCCTCCTCAGGATCACTTTCCGGTTCCTCTTCAATTGATTCATCCGAAAATTGTGAGTCTTCCCCAAAGGTGTCGTTTTCATCATCGGATAGGTTAATGACTGGAACACTATCTGAGGATTCTGGTTCGGAGTCGCTGAACGTGATAACAAATTTTGAACCAGACATCTATCACACAACAACTAGTACGTTAGTACCACATAATATTTACATATTAATTTTTAACCAACAAGGATAAGCAATAGTTTTCGAAATCAAACACGGTCAAAGTCCAGACTCACTAATGCATCCTAAGAAACTCGATAGGACACACTAATGCAAATTTTCTGGTTCTCTAAGACCAACGCTCTGATACCACCTGAAGCGTCCCTTTCATATCGAATATAAACGTCACGTACTCATTGGTGTCATTGCGAGGTATTGACCTCTATATGTGACATTTTTCAAAATCTGCATACGTTTTTATAATACAAACCATAACCTTTATTATAATCGAAGGTTCAAACAGCATAATAATGATTATCGTTTAGCGATAATCTTAGTTTTACAAACTTTAAATTTGATAATAACAATACGATTTGCAACATATTTCACATTACAAATCTTCCGATATGCGGTTTTATTTTTGACACAAATATGCATACTCCAAATCCTGCTTAAATTCGGCATAATGCAGCGGAAGCTTTTAATTATCACCTGAGAATAAACATGCTTAAAACGTCAACATAAAGTTGGTGAGATATAGGTTTAATGCTAGCAGCGTTATAAATATAGACCACAAGATTTAATATACATAAACGTTTTAATAAAAATATTCTAAGTGGTTGAGCACTTGATAACCATACTTAACATTTAATCAACGTCGCATATTCCCTTTATTATGAAATCTTACTACACCGTACCAAGTGTAGTCACTGAAACGAAGTACTGTGCAACCGTTGAATACTGGTCGTCCAGTCCGGTTGGGGTTGTCAGGCCCGATAGATCTATCAACAGGATTCGCGTTTACAATACCTCATGTAAATAGTAGTTACTGATGTTCTGCGAGGTGTATATAAAATAGCTTATATTTTATAAGGAAATACTATTAAATACGATACAATTTTACACAAGATATTTATTTATTTAGAGAATGGATATACTTAAACCTTGCTACAACACTTATAGGCAGTGTACCTAATCGTACAGTAGTGTAGTTTTTAGTAAGTCCGGTTCGTTCCACAGGGAAAATCTTTTAATCAAAGCTTAACGCTATATTAGTTTTAGTTTATAAAAATACAAATATATATATAAGTAATATTATTATTATAAAGGGGGGTTTTTACCGTTTAATGACCGGTTTGTCGATTTTAAAAACTTTAGTCGCAGTTAAAACAAAATGTAAAATATTAAATAAATAAAAGACTTAATTTAAAGCGTAAAGTAAATAATGATAATGAAATTGCGATAAATAAAAGTGCGATAAAATAAACTTGCGATAATTAAAAATACGATAACTAAAAGTGCAATTAAATACAATAACAATAAATAAAAGTGCGATAATTAGAAGTGCAATTAAATATAAAATAAAGGAAATTAAATATGAAATAAAAGAATTATGCTTATTTAAACTTCCGTAATCATGATGTTTGACGTGTTGATTTTAGTTTTATGCTCATGGGTTAATTGTCCTTTGTCCTGGATTATTTAATATGTCCGTCTGGTTTTTGTTCATAACAGTCCATCAGTCATAAATATAAAGTGCGAGTGTCCTCGTCAAATTATCCTTATACCCGAAGTTAAATATTCCAACTAATTGGGGACTTAAACTGTAACAAGGTTTTATTACTTTATTTAATAATTACACCAGGATGTCGACTGAGTGTAACCCAAGGTTTTAATACTTTATTATCAATTATGCCAAGTGTCCTTGTACATAATTTCACCCCTGTTTTAATAATTCTAGTGACTATTAATCCATTTCCGTGTCCGGTTAAATGAACGATTATTCGTACATATAAATACCCTGCCCATCGTATCCGATCGAGTGTATATGGTTATTTATAGGGACGTCCAATTGTGAATCATTATATTAAAATTAACAAACTATCATTTAGTTAAAAAAATATAAAGCCCATTAATAGCCCATAGTCTAATTTCCACAAGTGTCGTTCTTTTGTCCAAACCCCAATTATGGTACAAAGCTCAATTACCCAATTTTAATATTTTTAGCCCAACATCATGATTACTTCGGATTAAATAAGCATAATAATAACTTAGCTACGAGACATTAATGTAAAAAGGTTGAACATAACTTACAATGATTAAAAATAGCGTAGCGTTACACGGACAGAATTTCGACTTACACCCTTACAACATTCGCTAACATACCCTTATTATTAGAATTAAAATTAAAATTAAAATTAAAATATAATAAATATATATATATATATATATATATATATATATATATATATATATATATATATATATATATATATATATATATATATATATATATATTACGTATATAGATAGCGAGATTGATATTATGGATGGATAAATGGTGCACCAAAGCTCGATTTTTATAGGCCTGTGATCTGGAAAAGATGCTCATGCGATCGCATGGATTTATGCCTTCCAGGCCATGCGATCGCATGGCCAGCTGGAGAGGCTCACATGCCTTTGTTTTTTCTACCGACAGTTTTTAATAATATAATATATAATATATAAATAATTATAAGAATTATTTAAATATTATATTATATTTATGTGCATAGTTGACTTGTAATTTTTAGTCCGTTGCGTCAAGCGTTGAGAGTTGACTCTGGTCCCGGTTCCGGATTTTCGAACGTCCTTGCGTACAATTTAATATCTTGTACTTTGCGTTTTGAATCTTGTATTCTTGTAATTTTGAGACGTTTCTTATCAATAATTGGAACCTCTTTGATTGTCTTTTGTACTTTTGAGCTTTTTGGTCGTTTGCGTCTTCAATTCATCGAATCTGCCTTTTGTCTTCACCTTTTATTATTTAAACGAATATCACTTGTAAATAGGACAATTGCAACTAAAAGCTTGTCTTTCTTGAGGAATAATGCTATGAAATATATGTTCGTTTTTAGCATTATCAAATATTCCCACACTTGAGCGTTGCTTGTCCTCAAGCAATATAGTCTTGAAATACTAGAATCACTTCTTTATTCTTCACACTTTGTACATCAGTGATTTCTTTACGGCGGTATAAACAATGGTAGTAACGATGTGGTTTACAGTCTCACATGATTTATGAAAATTTAGATCCTTTAGGAAATTGGATCTTTATGAAAACATTTGATTTTTTTTTTTGAAAATTAAATCTAGCTTTTACCCTAGATAAGTTTTCCGGAATAACCCTTCACCGGTGTTTGCAGAATATTTTTGTGGGTTTGGTGGGTTTCAGATTTGAAAATTTTAGCTCAAAACTTGTGGTCTTGTGTCACCCACTTGCTAACCTTGTATTAGGAAAGCAACACATCCAGTATACTTGCTCCAAATATTACCTTTCGATAAACTACTGTCCGGTTGTAAAGAAAAGCGTTGAACAAGCAACTGTTAAGGCAATGTCCCCTGACATGCTTTTAATTATGGTCTATAACGTGTCGGACGCAATTACTATCCTTGGTAGGAGCAATAGTAAAGCTCACCCTTATGATTTTTCGGTCTGGCACAAGGTCCTGTCTTTGACCATGCTATGCAACCACCATTCTTACGGTTGACACCCGATTTGGTTCAGGTGACCTAATGAATTCCAATGAATTCTCAGGATTTTACGTTCAATGGTAATGAACGCATTAAAAATGGGTTTTCAGAAAACAAATCGGATTGTAATTTTGATCAAAATATTTTCTCGTTCAAGATCGAGTTTAGATATCATTGAATTTCATGAGTTTGAATTCTCAATCTTTAAGGTCAATCTCAAGGATTGAGTAATATCAGTCTTAAAAGTTGATTTTTAATCTTTAAGGAGATTATCCTTTCTGGGGATCTGATTCATTAGTCTTATCAAGCTAATTTGCACGGTGCCCCCCCCCCCTTGTATGAGACAGATCCTCTCATGGTTAGGATAAGTCTAACCACTTGGTGACCCTGTTTGATGCTGAGGTCTATGGATTTCCTGCTGATTTTAGAGATGACTTTTCTAGATTTTTCATCAACCTACAGCTGGTCTGGATGGCAACTTCATGACCTAAATCAAGAAGCGCGTGTCTTTTTCGGAAGACTTTACTTCCTTTAAATAATGGAATTGATTCATCGTGTAGATCCATCTCTTCTTTTCTTTCATCGGGTAAAACAGTTTAGTTTAGTCCAAAGCAAAAGTATCTTCAATTATTTGTTACAGAAATATGTGACATATGTTTAAGATAACTTGGTAATTTTTCCCACACTTGGCTTTTATTTTCCTTTTTATTGTCCTCTATTCTATTTTAAATGAATTTTAACATTTTTGTTTGTTTCTCAATTTATGTCCTTTCCGAGGTAACAATAATTTCGGTGTTAACACCTAGTTTTATCGTTCATAAATATGTATAAACATGATTTTGAGTTCATTTAATTAAAAATTTTGAAAAATTTTACTAGAATTGGGTAGTCAGTATATAAGACTAGGGCTGTTCTTTTTTTATTAGAGAGCACTAGATTCTAATACAACTACTACTTTACTAGTATTTCTAATGGTAACCAAGTGTTTAAAGTAAAAAAATTTAAAAATCCGAAAGCATTTAACCCCTTCCCACACTTAAGATCTTGCAATGCCCTCATTTGCAAGAAATCAGTAACAATTTAAATTATTGAGGGTGATTAGCATAGAAAAATGATTAAATTTTACCAAAGTTTCCAAACATATTGGCGTTTGTTTGCTGAATGATAAATGGTGCATATCATTTGTTCATTCCGTCTGTTGTTACATCACATTTATTTGTCATCTTGTCGTTAAAATTAGTAGCTTTTGCTTAACTTAATGCCAGTCTTTGAAAATGCGCTGTTTTACCCTGTTTTGTACAATTTACAATATACATACATACAAATATAAACATGCATGGCAATTTGAAATGGGACTTAATATCCCACTTTCAAATCCTAAATGTGAAATATTAGTACACAATAATAATAAAAATGATAAAGATTACATAAGTATATTCAATAACATAAGTTTAAACATGAATAAGTAAAAAGATAAAAACATAAAAATCATATAAATAACCAAATGGAACCAAATCAGTCTGGATAGGGGTTCCAGTTCATCTCATCAGGTGGGTTCCATTGTTGGTTATAGGTGTCTGATAGGCTTGGTTATAGTCATACCGGTTAAAGGGTGGTCGGATATCGGGGCTGTGTGGCGGAAAATGAGCAGGTCGAGTAGGTACATAGTTATTTGGTACCTGATATGATAGCTGGCTCATGATTTGGTGCTGATGAACTACCCAGCTATCGTGTTGGCGTCGCCTATAATCCTCGTATACTCGCTCGGAGTTCCACTGCTCATACATACTATGTCTGGCCGCGTTCGTCATTGCTTCCTCATCTATACGAACGTGGACGTCAAGAATAGCATCTCGAAAGACATCCCTAATGTCTTTCGCCTCCTCCATTTCCTCGTCTGAGCCTCTCTCTACCTGAGGATGAGATCCCTCATAGGGTACTGCCTGGTTACGTCTACTTTTCAATACCTTAGCACCCACATAAACTTTCAATCCTAAGGGCTCAACCTGTTCTCTACAAAGCTGTAATGGACCCCCTTGGTTCCTATCAACACCTAAATACTCTCCAATGAGAGTAACAAAAATACCTCCTCCTATTATACTCCCGTCCTGCATTCCCTCTACCATTTTAGATAAATAAAAAGCAACACAGTAAGGGATATTGACAAAGCTTCTAGGATCCCGAATACACTTTAGGTAGAATAAATCATGTAAGGTAATTTTTTCTTTATTGTGACCTCTCTGTGTAATTGAGTTAGCCAAAAATCTATGAATAATACGAAGCTCGACTCTGTCAATATGTGTATAGGAGTGTCTGTAGTGACCCGAACTTTTCCATGTTTATATATATTAATTGAGATTGATATTTACATGATTAAATGTTTCCAACATGTTAAGCAATCAAACTTGTTAAGACTTGATTAATTGAAATATGTTTCATATAGACAATTGACCACCCAAGTTGACCGGGGATTCACGAACGTTAAAACTTGTAAAAATTATATGATGACATATATATGGATATATATATATATATATATATATATATATATATATATATATATATATATATATATATATATATATATATATATATATATATATATATATATATATATATATATATATATATATATATATATATATATATATATAGTTAACATGATACTATGATAAGTAAACATATCATTAAGTATATTAACAATGAACTACATATGTAAAAACAAGACTACTAACTTAATGATTTTTAAACGAGACATATATGTAACGATTATCGTTGTAAAGACATTTAATGTATATATATCATATTAAGAGATATTCATACATGATAATATCATGATAATATGATAATTTAAAATCTCATTTGATATTATAAACATTGGGTTAACAATATTTAACAAGATCGTTAACCTAAAGGTTTCAAAACAACACTTACATGTAACGACTAACGATGACTTAACGACTCAGTTAAAATGTATATACATGTAGTGTTTTAATATGTATTTATACACTTTTGAAAGACTTCAATACACTTATCAAAATACTTCTACTTAACAAAAATGCTTACAATTACATCCTCGTTCACATTCATCAACAATTCTACTCGTATGCACCCGTATTCGTACTCGTACAATACACAGCTTTTAGATGTATGTACTATTGGCATATACACTCCAATGATCAGCTCCATGTGAGTCACCTAACACATGTGGGAACCATCATTTGGCAACTAGCATGAAATATCTCATAAAATTACAAAAATATGAGTAATCATTCATGACTTATTTACATGAAAACAAAATTACATATCCTTTATATCTAATCCATACACCAATGACCAAAAACATCTACAAACACTTTCATTCTTCAATTTTATTCATCTAATTGATCTCTCTCAAGTTCTATCTTCAAGTTCTAAGTGTTCTTCATATATTTTACAAGTTCTAGTTACATAAAATCAAGAATACTTTCAAGTTTGCTAGCTCACTTCCAATCTTGTAAGGTGATCATCCAACCTCAAGAAATCTTTGTTTCTTACAGTAGGTTATCATTCTAATACAAGGTAATAATCATATTCAAACTTTGTTTCAATTTCTATAACTATAACAATCTTATTTCAAGTGATGATCTTACTTGAACTTGTTTTCGTGTCATGATTCTGCTTCAAGAACTTCGAGCCATCCAAGGATCCGTTGAAGCTAGATCCATTTTTCACTTTTCCAGTAGGTTTATCCAAGGAACTTAAGGTAGTAATGATGTTCATAACATCATTCGATTCATACATATAAAGCTATCTTATTCGAAGGTTTAAACTTGTAATCACTAGAACATAGTTTAGTTAATTCTAAACTTGTTCGCAAACAAAAGTTAATCCTTCTAACTTGACTTTTAAAATCAACTAAACACATGTTCTATATCTATATGATATGCTAACTTAATGATTTAAAACCTAGAAACACGAAAAACACCGTAAAACCGGATTTACGCCGTCGTAGTAACACCGCGGGCTGTTTTGGGTTAGTTAATTAAAAACTATGATAAACTTTGATTTAAAAGTTGTTATTCTGAGAAAATGATTTTTATTATGAACATGAAACTATATCCAAAAATTATGGTTAAACTCAAAGTGGAAGTATGTTTTCTAAAATGGTCATCTAGACGTCGTTCTTTCGACTGAAATGACTACCTTTACAAAAATGACTTGTAACTTATTTTTCCGACTATAAACCTATACTTTTTCTGTTTAGATTCATAAAATAGAGTTCAATATGAAACCATAGCAATTTGATTCACTCAAAACGGATTTAAAATGAAGAAGTTATGGGTAAAACAAGATTGGATAATTTTTCTCATTTTAGCTACGTGAAAATTGGTAACAAATCTATTCCAACCATAACTTAATCAACTTATATTGTATATTATGTAATCTTGAGATACCATAGACACGTATACAATGTTTCGACCTATCATGTCGACACATCTATATATATTTCGGAACAACCATAGACACTCTATATGTGAATGTTGGAGTTAGCTATACAGGGTTGAGGTTGATTCCAAATTATATATAGTTTGAGTTGTGATCAATTTTGAGATACGTATACACTGGGTCGTGGATTGATTCAAGATAATATTTATCGATTTATTTCTGTACATCTAACTGTGGACAACTAGTTGTAGGTTACTAACGAGGACAGCTGACTTAATAAACTTAAAATATCAAAATATATTAAAAGTATTGTAAATATATTTTGAACATACTTTGATATATATGTATATATTGTTATAGGTTTGTGAATCAACCAGTGGCCAAGTCTTACTTCCCGACGAAGTAAAAATATGTGAAAGTGAGTTATAGTCCCACTTTTAAAATCTAATATTTTTGGGATGAGAATACATGCAGGTTTTATAAATGATTTATAAAATAGACACAAGTACGTGAAACTACATTCTATGGTTGAATTATCGAAATCGAATATGCCCCTTTTTATTAAGTCTGGTAATCTAAGAATTAGGGAAAAGACACCCTAATTGACGCGAATCCTAAAGATAGATCTACTGGGCTTAACAAACCCCATCCAAAGTACCGGATGCTTTAGTACTTCGAAATTTATATCATATCCGAAGGGTGTCCCGGAATGATGGGGATATTCTTATATATGCATCTTGTTAATGTCGGTTACCAGGTGTTCACCATATGAATGATTTTTATCTCTATGTATGGGATGTGTATTGAAATTTTAAATCTTGTGGTCTATTATTATGATTTGATATACATAGGTTAAACCTATAACTCACCAACATTTTTGTTGACATTTTAAGCATGTTTATTCTCAGGTGATTATTAAGAACTTCCGCTGTCGCATACTTAAATAAGGACGAGATTTGGAGTCCATGCTTGTATGATATTGTGTAAAAACTGCATTCAAGAAACTTATTTTGTTGTAACATATATGTATTGTAAACCATTATGTAATGGTCGTGTGTAAACAGAATATTTTAGATTATCATTATTTGATAATCTACGTAAAGCTTTTTAAACCCTTATTGATGAAATAAAGGTTATGGTTTGTTTTAAAATGAATGCAGTCTTCGAAAAACGTCTCATATAGAGGTCAAAACCTCGCAACGAAATCAATTAATATGGAACGTTTTTAATCAATAAGAACGGGACATTTCAGTTGGTATCAGAGCGTTGGTCTTAGAGATCCAGAATTTTGCATTAGTGTGTCTTATCGAGTTTGTTAGGATGCATTAGTGAGTCTGGACTTCGACCGTGTTTACTTGAAAAATGATTGCTTAACAAATTTTGTTGGAAACTATATATTTTTAACATGTGAATATTATGTGATATATTAATCTCTTAACACGTTTGATATTATGTGATAGATGTATACCTCTAGAACAAGTCCCATTGACTCACCTAATAATAATGAAGAGTCAAATGTAAATTGGAATGATTCGTGGACTGATTCACAAGTTCCCGAAGAGGAACCGGAAGAAGAGTCAGAACTGGAAGAAGAATCGGAACCGGAAGAAGAATCGGAACCGGATGAAGAAATAGAACTGGTGGGGGAAATAATAAAATGGTTAAGTAAAAGAAAATCCTCAACCAACCGACCAAGGTTAATTATGGTCAATGGTGTTTCCGCCAAGGAAGCAAAATATTGGGAGGATTACCAATTCTCCGATGAATCGGATTCCGACGAGAATTCCGATGATGTTATAGAAATTACCCCAACTGAATTTAAAAAGGCAAAAGAAAATAATAAGGGAAAGGGCATAAAAATAGAGAAATCTAATTCCAACTCCGATGAACTTTATATGTATCGTCAACCCCCGAAGTCCTTAAGTTGTAACAATGACCCGGGAACCTCTAAACCACCAGGTTTTTCTAAACCAATGTGGATAACGACGGCTCGTATTAGGGGAACATCATATATCCCTAGAAATTTGGCAAAACGAACCAAAACCGAAGAAGAAGAAACAAGCGAGTCGGAATAAGATAGTTGTATTCGTGTGGTGTAATATATGTAATATAGTGTGCTTATGCTTTATGATATATGTAAAAATTGCTTGTATTAATAAGTATTTTTTTTTATGAATCTAACTCTTGTCTATTTTACAGTATAAAACACAAAATGGATAGACAACCCAATATTTTAAGAGACCTACCCGGAGACATGATTGATGAAATCTTGTCTAGAGTCGGTCAGAATTCTTCGGCACAACTATTTAAGGCGAGATCAGTTTGTAAGACATTCAAAGAACGTTCCAAGAATGCCTTGGTTTATAAAAGGCTTTCGTTCGAAAGATGGGGGATATCACATTGGGAAATCCATAAGTTACGATGTGTTTACTTTGACGCATATATTGCGGGGAACCCAAATGCTATTTTACGCAATGGGTTAAGAAATTATTTTGACTCAATATATCCGAATATTGGACTTCGTGATTTAGAAAAAGCGGCTAACATGCAACATAAAGAAGCATGTTATGCTTACGGATTAGTAATGTTCGCTTCTCACCAAAGTGAGAACAAGAACATCGGGCTACAACTATTAAACAAAACGTTTCCACAAGTGACGGAGTCGGTAATTGGGGTAAGAAATGAGGTTTTTAGATTGTTACGGGACTGTTGGACATTACGTAACCCTCGTCCCTTTGACGATGTTACAACACACTGTCTTATCAACGGCCATAACGGTTATGTTCCACAAGACCAAGGATGGGAAGTAATTCTAGTAAAACCAGAATGCATGACTTGTTTCTGGACGTATGAATTACGTGTCTTTATTGCCTTTGCTGAACGACTTGTGTACTAGCTATAATTATCTTCACAACCATCTTGTATCAAATTTATTGTGTGCTATATTTCATGCTATATGTAAAATAAGCGGTATTGTAAGTTTGTAAAATATTGTGTAAAAGTTTGAACGCGAAATATTATTATAATCAGTTTTTCATATAGAATTGTAGTAGTTGAATTGTATATTAGCTACTAAGTATGAACTTAACGGGTAGGTACTACCCGAATTTAAACTTATAAAACGCTAATATGAAGAAAAAGCTTTTATAAATGAGTTCATATTATGCTACGAAATACAATTAACTACTCTTAATATTCTGTATGATTAACTTGTTCCATTTGACTATTTTGAAGGAAATGGCACCGACTACTCGACACACCGTGAATATGAATGAAGAGGAATTCCGTACTTTTCTAGCTTCAAACATAGCCGCAGTACAGGCTGCGCTACATACCAACAATAACCTTGGATCTAACAGTACAGGAAATCGTGTAGGATGCACCTACAAAGAATTCACTGCCTGCAAACCTTTGGAATTTGATGGAACTGAAGGACTGATCGGATTGAAACGGTGGACCGAGAAGGTCGAATCGGTGTTTGCCATAAGTAAGTGTACTGAAGAGGACAAAGTGAAGTACGCTACGCATACCTTCACAGGTTCTGCGTTAACATGGTGGAATACCTATCTAGAGCAAGTAGGACAAGACGATGCATACGCACTACCGTGGTCAGCATTCAAGCACTTGATGAACGAGAAGTACCGTCCCAGAACCGAGGTCTGAAATGTCCCGTTCTTATTGATTAAAAACGTTCCATATTAATTGATTTCGTTGCGAGGTTTTGACCTCTATATGAGACGTTTTTCAAAGACTGCATTCATTTTTAAAACAAACCATAACCTTTATTTCATAAATAAAGGTTTAAAAAAACTTTAAGTAGATTATCAAATAATGATAATCTAAAATATCCTGTTTACACACGACCATTACATAATGGTTTACAATACAAATATGTTACATCGAAATCAGTTTCTTGAATGCAGTTTTTACACAATATCATACAAACATGGACTCCAAATCTTGTCCTTATTTTAGTATGCAACAGCGGAAGCTCTTAATATTCACCTGAGAATAAACATGCTTTAAACGTCAACAAAAATGTTGGTGAGTTATAGGTTTAACCTATATATATCAAATCGTAACAATAGACCACAAGATTTCATATTTCAATACACATCCCATACATAGAGATAAAAATCATTCATATGGTGAACACCTGGTAACCGACATTAACAAGATGCATATATAAGAATATCCCCATCATTCCGGGACACCCTTCGGATATGATATAAATTTCGAAGTACTAAAGCATCCGGTACTTTGGATGAGGTTTGTTAGGCCCAATAGATCTATCTTTAGGATTCGCGTCAATTAGGGTGTCTGTTCCCTAATTCTTAGATTACCAGACTTAATAAAAAGGGGCATATTCGATTTCGATAATTCAACCATAGAATGTAGTTTCACGTACTTGTGTCTATTTTGTAAATCATTTATAAAACCTGCATGTATTCTCATCCCAAAAATATTAGATTTTAAAAGTGGGACTATAACTCACTTTCACAGATTTTTACTTCGTCGGGAAGTAAGACTTGGCCACTGTTGATTCACGAACCTATAACAATATATACATATATATTAAAGTATGTTCAAAATATATTTACAACACTTTTAATATATTTTGATGTTTTAAGTTTATTAAGTCAGCTGTCCTCGTTAGTAACCTATAACTAGTTGTCCACAGTTAGATGTACAGAAATAAATCGATAAATATTATCTTGAATCAATCCACGACCCAGTGTATACGTATCTCAGTATTGATCACAACTCAAACTATATATATTTTGGAATCAACCTCAACCCTGTATAGCTAACTCCAACATTCACATATAGAGTGTCTATGGTTGTTCCGAAATATATATAGATGTGTCGACATGATAGGTCGAAACATTGTATACGTGTCTATGGTATCTCAAGATTACATAATATACAATACAAGTTGATTAAGTTATGGTTGGAATAGATTTGTTACCAATTTTCACGTAGCTAAAATGAGAAAAATTATCCAATCTTGTTTTACCCATAACTTCTTCATTTTAAATCCGTTTTGAGTGAATCAAATTGCTATGGTTTCATATTGAACTCTATTTTATGAATCTAAACAGAAAAAGTATAGGTTTATAGTCGGAAAAATAAGTTACAAGTCGTTTTTGTAAAGGTAGTCATTTCAGTCGAAAGAACGACGTCTAGATGACCATTTTAGAAAACATACTTCCACTTTGAGTTTAACCATAATTTTTGGATATAGTTTCATGTTCATAATAAAAATCATTTTCTCAGAATAACAACTTTTAAATCAAAGTTTATCATAGTTTTTAATTAACTAACCCAAAACAGCCCGCGGTGTTACTACGACGGCGTAAATCCGGTTTTACGGTGTTTTTCGTGTTTCCAGGTTTTAAATCATTAAGTTAGCATATCATATAGATATAGAACATGTGTTTAGTTGATTTTAAAAGTCAAGTTAGAAGGATTAACTTTTGTTTGCGAACAAGTTTAGAATTAACTAAACTATGTTCTAGTGATTACAAGTTTAAACCTTCGAATAAGATAGCTTTATATGTATGAATTGAATGATGTTATGAACATCATTAATACCTTAAGTTCCTTGGATAAACCTACTGGAAAAGAGAAAAATGGATCTAGCTTCAACGGATCCTTGGATGGCTCGAAGTTCTTGAAGCAGAATCATGACACGAAAACAAGTTCAAGTAAGATCATCACTTGAAATAAGATTGTTATAGTTATAGAAATTGAACCAAAGTTTGAATATGATTATTACCTTGTATTAGAATGATAACCTACTGTAAGAAACAAAGATTTCTTGAGGTTGGATGATCACCTTACAAGATTGGAAGTGAGCTAGCAAACTTGAAAGTATTCTTGATTTTATGAAACTAGAACTTTTGGAATTTATGAAGAACACTTAGAACTTGAAGATAGAACTTGAGAGAGATCAATTAGATGAAGAAAATTGAAGAATGAAAGTGTTTGTAGGTGTTTTTGGTCGTTGGTGTATGGATTAGATATAAAGGATATGTAATTTTGTTTTCATGTAAATAAGTCATGAATGATTACTCATATTTTTGTAATTTTATGAGATATTTCATGCTAGTTGCCAAATGATGGTTCCCACATGTGTTAGGTGACTCACATGGGCTGCTAAGAGCTGATCATTGGAGTGTATATACCAATAGTACATACATCTAAAAGCTGTGTATTGTACGAGTACGAATACGGGTGCATACGAGTAGAATTGTTGATGAAACTGAACGAGGATGTAATTGTAAGCATTTTTGTTAAGTAGAAGTATTTTGATAAGTGTATTGAAGTCTTTCAAAAGTGTATAAATACATATTAAAACACTACATGTATATACTTTTTAACTGAGTCGTTAAGTCATCGTTAGTCGTTACATGTAAGTGTTGTTTTGAAACCTTTAGGTTAACGATCTTGTTAAATGTTGTTAACCCAATGTTTATAATATCAAATGAGATTTTAAATTATTATATTATCATGATATTATCATGTATGAATATCTCTTAATATGATATATATACATTAAATGTCTTTACAACGATAATCGTTACATATATGTCTCGTTTAAAAATCATTAAGTTAGTAGTCTTGTTTTTACATATGTAGTTCATTGTTAATATACTTTATGATATGTTTTCTTATCATAGTATCATGTTAACTATATATATATATATATCCATATATATGTCATCATATAGTTTTTACAAGTTTTAACGTTCGTGAATCACCGATCAACTTGGGTGGTCAATTGTCTATATGAAACATATTTCAATTAATCAAGTCTTAACAAGTTTGATTGCTTAACATGTTGGAAACATTTAATCATGTAAATATCAATCTCAATTAATATATATAAACATGGAAAAGTTCGGGTCACTACAGTACCTACCCGTTAAATAAATTTCGTCCCGAAATTTTAAGCTGTTGAAGGTGTTGACGAATCTTCTGGAAATAGATGCGGGTATTTCTTCTTCATCTGATCTTCACGCTCCCAGGTGAACTCGGGTCCTCTACGAGCATTCCATCGAACCTTAACAATTGGTATCTTGTTTTGCTTAAGTCTTTTAACCTCACGATCCATTATTTCGACGGGTTCTTCGATGAATTGAAGTTTTTCGTTGATTTGGATTTCATCTAACGGAATAGTGAGATCTTCTTTAGCAAAACATTTCTTTAAATTCGAGACGTGGAAAGTGTTATGTACAGCCGCGAGTTGTTGAGGTAACTCTAGTCGGTAAGCTACTGGTCCGACACGATCAATAATCTTGAATGGTCCAATATACCTTGGATTTAATTTCCCTCGTTTACCAAATCGAACAACGCCTTTCCAAGGTGCAACTTTAAGCATGACCATCTCTCCAATTTCAAATTCTATATCTTTTCTTTTAATGTCAGCGTAGCTCTTTTGTCGACTTTGGGCGGTTTTCAACCGTTGTTGAATTTGGATGATCTTCTCGGTAGTTTCTTGTATAATCTCCGGACCCGTAATCTGTCTATCCCCCACTTCACTCCAACAAATCGGAGACCTGCACTTTCTACCATAAAGTGCTTCAAACGGCGCCATCTCAATGCTTGAATGGTAGCTGTTATTGTAGGAAAATTCTGCTAACGGTAGATGTCGATCCCAACTGTTTCCGAAATCAATAACACATGCTCGTAGCATGTCCTCAAGCGTTTGTATCGTCCTTTCGCTTTGCCCATCAGTTTGTGGATGATAGGCAGTACTCATGTCTAGACGAGTTCCTAATGCTTGCTGTAATGTCTGCCAGAATCTTGAAATAAATCTGCCATCCCTATCAGAGATAATAGAGATTGGTATTCCATGTCTGGAGACGACTTCCTTCAAATACAGTCGTGCTAACTTCTCCATCTTGTCATCTTCTCTTATTGGCAGGAAGTGTGCTGATTTGGTGAGACGATCAACTATTACCCAAATAGTATCAAAACCACTTGCAGTCCTTGGCAATTTAGTGATGAAATCCATGGTAATGTTTTCCCATTTCCATTCTGGGATTTCGGGTTGTTGAAGTAGACCTGATGGTTTCTGATGCTCAGCTTTGACCTTAGAACACGTCAAACATTCTCCTACGTATTTAGCAACATCGGCTTTCATACCCGGCCACCAAAAATGTTTCTTGAGATCCTTGTACATCTTCCCCGTTCCAGGATGTATTGAGTATCTGGTTTTATGAGCTTCTCTAAGTACCATTTCTCTCATATCTCCAAATTTTGGTACCCAAATCCTTTCAGCCCTATACCGGGTTCTGTCTTTCCGAATATTAAGATGCTTCTTTGGGTATTTCATCCTTTAAATTTTCCTCTTTTAAAACTCCTTGTTGCGCCTCCTTTATTTGAGTAGTAATGTTATTATGAATCATTATATTCATAGATTTTACTCGAATGGGTTCTCTGTCCTTCCTGCTCAAGGCATCGGCTACCACATTTGCCTTCCCCGGGTGGTAACGAATCTCAAAGTCGTAATCATTCAATAATTCAATCCACCTACGCTGCCTCATATTCAGTTGTTTCTGATTAAATATGTGTTGAAGACTTTTGTGGTCGGTATATATAATACTTTTGACCCCATATAAGTAGTGCCTCCAAGTCTTTAATGCAAAAACAACCGCGCCTAATTCCAAATCATGCGTCGTATAATTTTGTTCGTGAATCTTCAATTGTCTAGACGCATAAGCAATCACCTTCGTTCGTTGCATTAATACACAACCGAGACCTTGCTTTGATGCATCACAATAAATCACAAAATCATCATTCCCTTCAGGCAATGACAATATAGGTGCCGTAGTTAGCTTTTTCTTCAATAACTGAAACGCTTTCTCTTGTTCATCATTCCATTCAAATTTCTTCCCTTTATGCGTTAATGCAGTCAAGGGTTTTGCTATTCTGGAAAAGTCTTGGATGAACCTTCTGTAGTAACCAGCTAGTCCTAAAAACTGGCGTATGTGTTTCGGAGTTTTCGGGGTTTCCCACTTTTCAACAGTTTCTATCTTTGCCGGATCCACCTTAATACCTTCTTTGTTCACTATGTGACCGAGGAATTGAACTTCTTCCAACCAAAATGCACACTTTGAAAACTTAGCGTACAATTCTTCCTTCCTCAATACTTCTAACACCTTTCTCAAATGTTCACCGTGTTCTTGGTCATTCTTTGAGTAAATAAGTATGTCATCAATGAAAACAATGACAAACTTGTCAAGGTATGGTCCACACACTCGGTTCATAAGGTCCATGAACACAGCTGGTGCATTAGTTAAACCAAACGGCATGACCATAAACTCGTAATGACCGTAACGTGTTCTGAAAGCAGTCTTTGGAATATCATCTTCTTTCACCCGCATTTGATGATACCCGGAACGTAAGTCAATCTTTGAATAAATAGACGAGCCTTGTAGTTGATCAAATAAGTCGTCGATTCTCGGCAGTGGGTAGCGGTTCTTGATGGTAAGTTTGTTCAACTCTCGATAGTCGTTACACAACCTGAATGTACCATCTTTCTTCTTGACAAACAAAACAGGAGCTCCCCACGGTGATGTGCTTGGTCGAATGAAACCACGCTCTAAAAGTTCTTGTAATTGGCTTTGCAGTTCTTTCATCTCGCTGGGTGCGAGTCTGTAAGGAGCACGAGCTATTGGTGCAGCTCCTGGTACAAGATCTATTTGAAATTCAACGGATCGATGTGGGGGTAATCCCGGTAATTCTTTCGGAAATACATCGGGAAATTCTTTTGCAATGGGAACATCATTGATGCTCTTTTCTTCAGTTTGTACTTTCTCGACGTGTGCTAGAACAGCATAGCAACCTTTTCTTATTAGTTTTTGTGCCTTCAAATTACTAATAAGATGTAGCTTCGTGTTGCCCTTTTCTCCGTACACCATTAAGGGTTTTCCTTTTTCTCGTATAATGCGAATTGCATTTTTGTAACAAACGATCTCCGCTTTCACTTCTTTCAACCAGTCCATACCGATTATCACATCAAAACTCCCTAACTCTACTGGTATCAAATCAATCTTAAATGTTTCGCTAACCAGTTTAATTTCTCGATTCCGACATATATTATCTGCTGAAATTAATTTACCATTTGCTAATTCGAGTAAAAATTTACTATCCAAAGGCGTCAATGGACAACTTAATTTAGCACAAAAATCTCTACTCATATAGCTTCTATCCGCACCCGAATCAAATAAAACGTAAGCAGATTTATTGTCAATAAGAAACGTACCCGTAACAAGCTCCGGGTCTTCCTGTGCCTCTGCCGCATTAATATTGAAAACTCTTCCGCGGCCTTGTCCATTCGTGTTCTCCTGGTTCGAGCAATTTCTAATAATGTGGCCCGGTTTTCCACATTTATAACAAACTACATTGGCATAACTTGCTCCGACACTACTTGCTCCGCCATTACTCATTCCGACACCATTTGTTCCTTTCGTTCTGTTAACCCCTGGTCCGTAGACATCACACTTCGCCGCGCTATGACCATTTCTTTTACACTTGTTGCAAAATTTGGTGCAGAACCCCGAGTGATTCTTTTCACACCTTTGGCATAGCTGCTTCTGATTGTTGTTGTTGTTGTTGCGGTTATTATTGTTGTTGGGATGATTGTTGTAGTTGTTGTTGTTGTTGTTGTTGTTGTTGTTGTTGTTGGGCCGTTTGTTGTAGTTGCGATTGATGTTGCGATTGTTGGGATAATTGTTGCGATTATTGTTGTAATTGCTGTTGTTGTTGTATTGGTGATTCTTATCACCATTTTCCTCCCACTTTCTTTTGACTTGCTTCACATTGGCCTCTTCAGCAGTCTGTTCTTTAATTCTTTCTTCAATCTGGTTCACGAGTTTGTGAGCCATTCTACATGCCTGTTGTATGGAGGCGGGCTCGTGTGAACTTATATCTTCTTGGATTCTTTCCGGTAATCCTTTCACAAACGCGTCGATCTTCTCTTCCTCATCTTCGAATGCTCCCGGACACAATAGGCACAATTCTGTGAATCGTCTTTCGTACATGGTAATATCAAATCCTTGGGTTCGTAACCCTCTAAGTTCTGTCTTGAGCTTATTGACCTCGGTTCTGGGACGGTACTTCTCGTTCATCAAGTGCTTGAATGCTGACCACGGTAGTGCGTACGCATCGTCTTGTCCCACTTGCTCTAGATAGGTATTCCACCATGTTAACGTAGAACCTGTGAAGGTATGCGTAGCGTACTTCACTTTGTCCTCTTCAGTACACTTACTTATGGCAATTCGACCTTCTCGGTCCACCGTTTCAATCCGATCGGTCCTTCGGTTCCATCAAATTCCAAAGGTTTGCAGGCAGTGAATTCTTTGTAGGTGCATCCTACACGATTTTCTGTACTGCTAGATCTAAGGTTATTGTTGGTATGTAGCGCAGCCTGTACTGCGGCTATGTTTGAAGCTAGAAAAGTACGGAATTCCTCTTCATTCATATTCACGGTGTGTCGAGTAGTCGGTGCCATTTCCTTCAAAGTAGTTAAATGGAACAAGTTAATCATACAGAATATTAAGAGTAGTTAATAGTATTTCGTAGCATAATATGAACTCATTTATAAAAGCTTTTTCTTCATATTAGCATTTTATAAGTTTAAATTCGGGTAGTACCTACCCGTTAAGTTCATACTTAGTAGCTAATATACAATTCAACTACTACAATTCTATATGAAAAACTGATTATAATAATATTTCGCGTTCAAACTTTTTCACAATATTTTACAAACTTACAATACCGCTTATTTTACATATAGCATGAAATATAGCACACAATAAATTTGATACAAGATGGTTGTGAAGATAATTCTAGCTAGTACACAAGTCGTTCAGCAAAGGCAATAAAGACACGTAATTCATACGTCCAGAAACAAGTCATGCATTCTGGTTTTACTAGGATTACTTCCCATCCTTGGTCTTGTGGAACATAACCGTTATGGCCGTTGATAAGATAGCGTGTTGTAACGTTGTCAAAGGGACGAGGGTTACGTAATGTCCAACAGTCCCGTAACAATCTAAAAACCTCATTTCTTACCCCAATTACCGACTCCGTCACTTGTGGGAACGTTTTGTTTAATAGTTGTAGCCCGATGTTCTTGTTCTCACTTTGGTGAGAAGCGAACATTACTAATCCGTAAGCATAACATGCTTCTTTATGTTGCATGTTAGCCGCTTTTTCTAAATCACGAAGTCCAATATTCGGATATATTGAGTCAAAATAATTTCTTAACCCATTGCGTAAAATAGCATTTGGGTTCCCCGCAATATATGCGTCAAAGTAAACACATCGTAACTTATGGGTTTCCCAATGTGATATCCCCCATCTTTCAAACGAAAGTCTCTTATAAACCAAGACATTCTTGGAACGTTCTTCGAATGTCTTACAAACTGATCTCGCCTTAAATAGTTGTGCCGAAGAATTCTGGCCGACTCTAGACAAGATTTCATCAATCATGTCTCCGGGTAGGTCTCTTAAAATATTGGGTTGTCTATCCATTTTGTGTTTTTAAACTGTAAAATAGACAAGAGTTAGATTCATAAAAAAATACTTATTAATACAAGCAATTTTTACATATATCATAAAGCATAAGCACACTATATTACATATATTACACCACACGAATACAACTATCTTATTCCGACTCGCTCGTTTCTTCTTCTTCGGTTTTGGTTCGTTTTGCCAAGTTTCTAGGGATATATGATGTTCCCCTAATACTAACTGTCGTTGTCCACATTGGTTTAGAAAAACCTGGTGGTTTAGAGGTTCCTGGGTCATTGTTACAACTTAAGGACTTCGGGGGTTGACGATACCTATAAAGTTCATCGGGGTTGGAATTAGATTTCTCTATTTTTATGCCCTTTCCCTTATTATTTTCTTTTGCCTTTTTAAATTCAGTTGGGGTAATTTCTATAACATCATCGGAATTCTCGTCGGAATCCGATTCATCAGAGAATTGGTAATCCTCCCAATATTTTGCTTCCTTGGCGGAAACACCATTGACCATAATTAACCTTGGTGGGTTGGTTGAGGATTTTCTTTTACTTAACCATTTTATTATTTCCCCCACCGGTTCTATTTCTTCATCCGGTTCCGATTCTTCTTCCGGTTCCGATTCTTCTTCCGGTTCCGATTCTTCTTCCGGTTCCTCTTCGGGAACTTGTGAATCAGTCCACGAATCATTCCAATTTACATTTGACTCTTCATTATTATTAGGTGAGTCAATGGGACTTATTCTAGAGGTAGACATCTATCACATAATGTCAAACACGTTAAGAGATTAATATATCACATAATATTCATATGTTGAAAATATATAGTTTCCAACAAAAATGTTAAGAAATCATTTTTAAAGAAAACACGGTCGAAGTCCAGACTCACTAATGCATCCTAACAAACTCGATAAGACACACTAATGCAAATTTTCTGGTTCTCTAAGACCAACGCTCGGATACCAACTGAAATGTCCCGTTCTTATTGATTAAAAACGTTCCATATTAATTGATTTCGTTGCGAGGTTTTGACCTCTATATGAGACGTTTTTCAAAGACTGCATTCATTTTTAAAACAAACCATAACCTTTATTTCATAAATAAAGGTTTAAAAAAACTTTAAGTAGATTATCAAATAATGATAATCTAAAATATCCTGTTTACACACGACCATTACATAATGGTTTACAATACAAATATGTTACATCGAAATCAGTTTCTTGAATGCAGTTTTTACACAATATCATACAAACATGGACTCCAAATCTTGTCCTTATTTTAGTATGCAACAGCGGAAGCTCTTAATATTCACCTGAGAATAAACATGCTTTAAACGTCAACAAAAATGTTGGTGAGTTATAGGTTTAACCTATATATATCAAATCGTAACAATAGACCACAAGATTTCATATTTCAATACACATCCCATACATAGAGATAAAAATCATTCATATGGTGAACACCTGGTAACCGACATTAACAAGATGCATATATAAGAATATCCCCATCATTCCGGGACACCCTTCGGATATGATATAAATTTCGAAGTACTAAAGCATCCGGTACTTTGGATGAGGTTTGTTAGGCCCAATAGATCTATCTTTAGGATTCGCGTCAATTAGGGTGTCTGTTCCCTAATTCTTAGATTACCAGACTTAATAAAAAGGGGCATATTCGATTTCGATAATTCAACCATAGAATGTAGTTTCACGTACTTGTGTCTATTTTGTAAATCATTTATAAAACCTGCATGTATTCTCATCCCAAAAATATTAGATTTTAAAAGTGGGACTATAACTCACTTTCACAGATTTTTACTTCGTCGGGAAGTAAGACTTGGCCACTGTTGATTCACGAACCTATAACAATATATACATATATATTAAAGTATGTTCAAAATATATTTACAACACTTTTAATATATTTTGATGTTTTAAGTTTATTAAGTCAGCTGTCCTCGTTAGTAACCTATAACTAGTTGTCCACAGTTAGATGTACAGAAATAAATCGATAAATATTATCTTGAATCAATCCACGACCCAGTGTATACGTATCTCAGTATTGATCACAACTCAAACTATATATATTTTGGAATCAACCTCAACCCTGTATAGCTAACTCCAACATTCACATATAGAGTGTCTATGGTTGTTCCGAAATATATATAGATGTGTCGACATGATAGGTCGAAACATTGTATACGTGTCTATGGTATCTCAAGATTACATAATATACAATACAAGTTGATTAAGTTATGGTTGGAATAGATTTGTTACCAATTTTCACGTAGCTAAAATGAGAAAAATTATCCAATCTTGTTTTACCCATAACTTCTTCATTTTAAATCCGTTTTGAGTGAATCAAATTGCTATGGTTTCATATTGAACTCTATTTTATGAATCTAAACAGAAAATGTATAGGTTTATAGTCGGAAAAATAAGTTACAAGTCGTTTTTGTAAAGGTAGTCATTTCAGTCGAAAGAACGACGTCTAGATGACCATTTTAGAAAACATACTTCCACTTTGAGTTTAACCATAATTTTTGGATATAGTTTCATGTTCATAATAAAAATCATTTTCTCAGAATAACAACTTTTAAATCAAAGTTTATCATAGTTTTTAATTAACTAACCCAAAACAGCCCGCGGTGTTACTACGACGGCGTAAATCCGGTTTTACGGTGTTTTTCGTGTTTCCAGGTTTTAAATCATTAAGTTAGCATATCATATAGATATAGAACATGTGTTTAGTTGATTTTAAAAGTCAAGTTAGAAGGATTAACTTTTGTTTGCGAACAAGTTTAGAATTAACTAAACTATGTTCTAGTGATTACAAGTTTAAACCTTCGAATAAGATAGCTTTATATGTATGAATTGAATGATGTTATGAACATCATTAATACCTTAAGTTCCTTGGATAAACCTACTGGAAAAGAGAAAAATGGATCTAGCTTCAACGGATCCTTGGATGGCTCGAAGTTCTTGAAGCAGAATCATGACACGAAAACAAGTTCAAGTAAGATCATCACTTGAAATAAGATTGTTATAGTTATAGAAATTGAACCAAAGTTTGAATATGATTATTACCTTGTATTAGAATGATAACCTACTGTAAGAAATAAAGATTTCTTGAGGTTGGATGATCACCTTACAAGATTGGAAGTGAGCTAGCAAACTTGAAAGTATTCTTGATTTTATGAAACTAGAACTTTTGGAATTTATGAAGAACACTTAGAACTTGAAGATAGAACTTGAGAGAGATCAATTAGATGAAGAAAATTGAAGAATGAAAGTGTTTGTAGGTGTTTTTGGTCGTTGGTGTATGGATTAGATATAAAGGATATGTAATTTTGTTTTCATGTAAATAAGTCATGAATGATTACTCATATTTTTGTAATTTTATGAGATATTTCATGCTAGTTGCCAAATGATGGTTCCCACATGTGTTAGGTGACTCACATGGGCTGCTAAGAGCTGATCATTGGAGTGTATATACCAATAGTACATACATCTAAAAGCTGTGTATTGTACGAGTACGAATACGGGTGCATACGAGTAGAATTGTTGATGAAACTGAACGAGGATGTAATTGTAAGCATTTTTGTTAAGTAGAAGTATTTTGATAAGTGTATTGAAGTCTTTCAAAAGTGTATAAATACATATTAAAACACTACATGTATATACATTTTAACTGAGTCGTTAAGTCATCGTTAGTCGTTACATGTAAGTGTTGTTTTGAAACCTTTAGGTTAACGATCTTGTTAAATGTTGTTAACCCAATGTTTATAATATCAAATGAGATTTTAAATTATTATATTATCATGATATTATCATGTATGAATATCTCTTAATATGATATATATACATTAAATGTCTTTACAACGATAATCGTTACATATATGTCTCGTTTAAAAATCATTAAGTTAGTAGTCTTGTTTTTACATATGTAGTTCATTGTTAATATACTTTATGATATGTTTTCTTATCATAGTATCATGTTAACTATATATATATATATCCATATATATGTCATCATATAGTTTTTACAAGTTTTAACGTTCGTGAATCACCGATCAACTTGGGTGGTCAATTGTCTATATGAAACATATTTCAATTAATCAAGTCTTAACAAGTTTGATTGCTTAACATGTTGGAAACATTTAATCATGTAAATATCAATCTCAATTAATATATATAAACATGGAAAAGTTCGGGTCACTACAAGGTCAATAAGCTCAAGACAGAACTTAGAGGGTTACGAACCCAAGGATTTGATATTACCACGTACGAAAGACGATTCACAGAATTGTGCCTATTATGTCCGGGAGCATTCGAAGATGAGGAAGAGAAGATCGACGCGTTTGTGAAAGGATTACCGGAAAGAATCCAAGAAGATAAATTCACACGAGCCCGCCTCCATACAACAGGCATGTAGAATGGCTCACAAACTAGTGAACCAGATTGAAGAAAGAATTAAAGAACAGACTGCTGAAGAGGCCAATGTGAAGCAAGTCAAAAGAAAGTGGGAGGAAAACGGTGATAAGAATCACCAATACAACAACAACAGCAATTACAACAATAATCGCAACAATTATCCCAACAATCGCAACATCAATCGCAACTACAACAAACGGCCCAACAACAACAACAACAACAACAACAACAACAACAACAACAACAACAACAACAACAACAACAACAACAACAACAACAGCAACTACAACAATCATCCCAACAACAATAACAACCGCAACAACAACAACAACAATCAGAAGCAGCTATGCCAAAGGTGTGAAAAGTATCACTCGGGGTTCTGCACCAAATTTTGCAACAAGTGTAAAAGAAATGGTCATAGCGCGGCGAAGTGTGAGGTCTATGGACCAGGGGTTAACAGAACGAAAGGAACAAATGGTGTCGGAACGAGTAATGGCGGAGCAAGTAGTGTCGGAGCAAGTTATGCCAATGTAGTTTGTTATAAATGTGGAAAACCGGGCCACATTATTAGAAATTTCCCGAACCAGGAGAACACGAATGGACAATGCCGCGGAAGAGTTTTCAATATTAATGCGGCAGAGGCACAAGAAGACCCGGAGCTTGTTACGGGTACGTTTCTTATTGACAATAAATCTGCTTACGTTTTATTTGATTCGGGTGCGGATAGAAGCTATATGAGTAGAGATTTTTGTGCTAAATTAAGTTGTCCATTGACACCTTTGGATAGTAAATTTTTACTCGAATTAGCAAATGGTAAATTAATTTCAGCAGATAATATATGTCGGAATCGAGAAATTAAACTGGTTAGCGAAACATTTAAGATTGATTTGATACCAGTAGAGTTAGGGAGTTTTGATGTGATAATCGGTATGGACTGGTTGAAAGAAGTGAAAGCAGAGATCGTTTGTTACAAAAATGCAATTCGCATTATACGAGAAAAAGGAAAACCCTTAATGGTGTACGGAGAAAAGGGAAACACGAAGCTACATCTTATTAGTAATTTGAAGGCACAAAAACTAATAAGAAAAGGTTGCTATGCTGTTCTAGCACACGTCGAGAAAGTACAAACTGAAGAAAAGAGCATCAATGATGTTCCCATTGCAAAAGAATTTCCCGATGTATTTCCGAAAGAATTACCAGGATTACCACCACATCAATCCGTTGAATTTCAAATAGATCTTATACCAGGAGCTGTACCAATAGCTCGTGCTCCTTACAGACTCGCACCCAGCGAGATGAAAGAACTGCAAAGCCAATTACAAGAACTTTTAGAGCATGGTTTCATTCGACCAAGCACATCACCGTGGGGAGCTCCTGTTTTGTTTGTCAAGAAGAAAGATGGTACATTCAGGTTGTGTATCGACTACCGAGAGTTGAACAAACTTACCATCAAGAACCGCTACCCACTACCGCGAATCGATGACTTATTTGATCAACTTCAAGGCTCGTCTGTTTATTCAAAGATTGACTTACGTTCCGGGTATCATCAAATGCGGGTGAAAGAAGATGATATTCCAAAGACTGCTTTCAGAACACGTTACGGTCATTACGAGTTTATGGTCATGCCGTTTGGTTTAACTAATGCACCAGCTGTGTTCATGGACCTTATGAACCGAGTGTGTGGACCATACCTTGACAACTTTGTCATTGTTTTCATTGATGACATACTTATTTACTCAAAGAATGACCAAGAACACGGTGAACATTTGAGAAAGGTGTTAGAAGTATGGAGGAAGGAAGAATTGTACGCTAAGTTTTCAAAGTGTACATTTTGGTTAGAAGAAGTTCAATTCCTCGGTCACATAGTGAACAAAGAAGGTATTAAGGTGGATCCGGCAAAGATAGAAACTGTTGAAAAGTGGGAAACCCCGAAAACTCCGAAACACATACGCCAGTTTTTAGGACTAGCTGGTTACTACAGAAGGTTCATCCAAGACTTTTCCAGAATAGCAAAACCCTTGACTTCATTAACGCATAAAGGGAAGAAATTTGAATGGAATGATGAACAAGAGAAAGCGTTTCAGTTATTGAAGAAAAAGCTAACTACGGCACCTATATTGTCATTGCCTGAAGGGAATGATGATTTTGTGATTTATTGTGACGCATCAAAGCAAGGTCTCAGTTGTGTATTAATACAACGAACGAAGGTGATTGCTTATGCGTTTAGACAATTGAAGATTCACGAACAAAATTATACGACGCATGATTTGGAATTAGGCGCGGTTGTTTTTGCATTAAAGACTTGGAGGCACTACTTATATGGGGTCAAAAGTATTATATATACCGACCACAAAAGTCTTCAACACATATTTAATCAGAAACAACTGAATATGAGGCAGCGTAGGTGGATTGAATTATTGAATGATTACGACTTTGAGATTCGTTACCACCCGGGGAAGGCAAATGTGGTAGCCGATGCCTTGAGCAGGAAGGACAGAGAACCCATTCGAGTAAAATCTATGAATATAATGATTCATAATAACCTTACTACTCAAATAAAGGAGGCGCAACAAGGAGTTTTAAAAGAGGGAAATTTAAAGGATGAAATACCCAAAGGATCGGAGAAGCATCTTAATATTCGGGAAGACGGAACCCAGTATAGGGCTGAAAGGATTTGGGTACCAAAATTTGGAGATATGAGAGAAATGGTACTTAGAGAAACTCATAAAACCAGATACTCAATACATCCTGGAATGGGAAAGATGTACAAGGATCTCAAGAAACATTTTTGGTGGCCGGGTATGAAAGCCGATGTTGCTAAATACGTAGGAGAATGTTTGACGTGTTCTAAGGTCAAAGCTGAGCATCAGAAACCATCAGGTCTACTTCAACAACCCTAAATCCCGGAATGGAAATGAGAAAACATTACCATGGATTTCATCACTAAATTGCCAAGGACTGCAAGTGGTTTTGATACTATTTGGGTAATAGTTGATCGTCTCACCAAATCAGCACACTTCCTGCCAATAAGAGAAGATGACAAGATGGAGAAGTTAGCACGACTGTATTTGAAGGAAGTCATCTCCAGACATGGAATACCAATCTCTATTATCTCTGATAGGGATGGCAGATTTATTTCAAGATTCTGGCAGACATTACAGCAAGCATTAGGAACTCGTCTAGACATGAGTACTGCCTATCATCCACAAACTGATGGGCAGAGTGAAAGGACGATACAAACGCTTGAAGACATGCTACGAGCATGTGTTATTGATTTCGGAAACAGTTGGGATCGACATCTACCGTTAGCAGAATTTTCCTACAACAACAGCTACCATACAAGCATTGAGATGGCGCCGTTTGAAGCACTTTATGGTAGAAAGTGCAGGTCTCCGATTTGTTGGAGTGAAGTGGGGGATAGACAGATTACGGGTCCGGAGATTATACAAGAAACTACCGAGAAGATCATCCAAATTCAACAACGGTTGAAAACCACCCAAAGTCGACAAAAGAGCTATGCTGACATTAAAAGAAAAGATATAGAATTTGAAATTGGAGAGATGGTCATGCTTAAAGTTGCACCTTGGAAAGGCGTTGTTCGATTTGGTAAACGAGGGAAATTAAATCCAAGGTATATTGGACCGTTCAAGATTATTGATCGTGTCGGACCAGTAGCTTACCGACTTGAGTTACCTCAACAACTCGCGGCTGTACATAACACTTTCCACGTCTCGAATTTGAAGAAATGTTTTGCTAAAGAAGATCTCACTATTCCGTTAGATGAAATCCAAATCAACGAAAAACTTCAATTCATTGAAGAACCCGTCGAAATAATGGATCGTGAGGTTAAAAGACTTAAGCAAAACAAGATACCAATTGTTAAGGTTCGATGGAATGCTCGTAGAGGACTCGAGTTCACCTGGGAGCGTGAATATCAGATGAAGAAGAAATACCCGCATCTATTTCTAGAAGATTCGTCAACACCTTCAACAGCTTAAAATTTCGGGACGAAATTTATTTAACGGGTAGGTACTGTAGTGACCCGAACTTTTCCATGTTTATATATATTAATTGAGATTGATATTTACATGATTAAATGTTTCCAACATGTTAAGTAATCAAACTTGTTAAGACTTGATTAATTGAAATATGTTTCATATAGACAATTGACCACCCAAGTTGACCGGAGATTCACGAACGTTAAAACTTGTAAAAACTATATGATGACATATATATGGATATATATATAGTTAACATGATACTATGATAAGTAAACATATCATTAAGTATATTAACAATGAACTACATATGTAAAAACAAGACTACTAACTTAATGATTTTTAAACGAGACATATATGTAACGATTATCGTTGTAAAGACATTTAATGTATATATATCATATTAAGAGATATTCATACATGATAATATCATGATAATATAATAATTTAAAATCTCATTTGATATTATAAATATTGGGTTAACAACATTTAACAAGATCGTTAACCTAAAGGTTTCAAAACAACACTTACATGTAACGACTAACGATGACTTAACGACTCAGTTAAAATGTATATACATGTAGTGTTTTAATATGTATTTATACACTTTTGAAAGACTTCAATACACTTATCAAAATACTTCTACTTAACAAAAATGCTTACAATTACATCCTCGTTCAGTTTCATCAACAATTCTACTCGTATGCACCCGTATTCGTACTCGTACAATACACAGCTTTTAGATGTATGTACTATTGGCATATACACTCCAATGATCAGCTCCATGTGAGTCACCTAACACATGTGGGAACCATCATTTGGCAACTAGCATGAAATATCTCATAAAATTACAAAAATATGAGTAATCATTCATGACTTATTTACATGAAAACAAAATTACATATCCTTTATATCTAATCCATACACCAATGACCAAAAACACCTACAAACACTTTAATTCTTCAATTTTATTCATCTAATTGATCTCTCTCAAGTTCTATCTTCAAGTTCTAAGTGTTCTTCATATATTTTACAAGTTCTAGTTACATAAAATCAAGAATACTTTCAAGTTTGCTAGCTCACTTCCAATCTTGTAAGGTGATCATCCAACCTCAAGAAATCTTTGTTTCTTACAGTAGGTTATCATTCTAATACAAGTTAATAATCATATTCAAACTTTGTTTCAATTTCAATAACTATAACAATCTTATTTCAAGTGATGATCTTACTTGAACTTGTTTTCGTGTCATGATTCTGCTTCAAGAACTTCGAGCCATCCAAGGATCCGTTGAAGCTAGATCCATTTTTCTCTTTTCCAGTAGGTTTATCCAAGGAACTTAAGGTAGTAATGATGTTCATAACATCATTCGATTCATACATATAAAGCTATCTTATTCGAAGGTTTAAACTTGTAATCACTAGAACATAGTTTAGTTAATTCTAAACTTGTTCGCAAACAAAAGTTAATCCTTCTAACTTGACTTTTAAAATCAACTAAACACATGTTCTATATCTATATGATATGCTAACTTAATGATTTAAAACCTGGAAACACAAAAAACACCGTAAAACCGGATTTACGCCGTCGTAGTAACACCGTGGGCTGTTTTGGGTTAGTTAATTAAAAACTATGATAAACTTTGATTTAAAAGTTGTTATTCTGAGAAAATGATTTTTATTATCAACATGAAACTATATCCAAAAATTATGGTTAAACTCAAAGTGGAAGTATGTTTTCTAAAATGGTCATCTAGACGTCGTTCTTTCGACTGAAATGACTACCTTTACAAAAATGACTTGTAACTTATTTTTCCGACTATAAACCTATAATTTTTCTGTTTAGATTCATAAAATAGAGTTCAATATGAAACCATAGCAATTTGATTCACTCAAAACGGATTTAAAATGAAGAAGTTATGGGTAAAACAAGATTGGATAATTTTTCTCATTTTAGCTACGTGAAAATTGGTAACAAATCTATTCCAACCATAACTTAATCAACTTGTATTGTATATTATGTAATCTTGAGATACCATAGACACGTATACAATGTTTCGACCTATCATGTCGACACATCTATATATATTTCGGAACAACCATAGACACTCTATATGTGAATGTTGGAGTTAGCTATATAGGGTTGAGGTTGATTCCAAATTATATATAGTTTGAGTTGTGATCAATACTGAGATACGTATACACTGGGTCGTGGATTGATTCAAGATAATATTTATCGGTTTATTTCTGTACATCTAACTGTGGACAACTAGTTATTGGTTACTAACGAGGACAGCTGACTTAATAAACTTAAAATATCAAAATATATTAAAAGTATTGTAAATATATTTTGAACATACTTTGATATATATGTATATATTTTTATAGGTTTGTGAATCAACCAGTGGCAAAGTCTTACTTCCCGACGAAGTAAAAATCTGTGAAAGTGAGTTATAGTCCCACTTTTAAAATCTAATATTTTTGGGATGAGAATACATGCAGGTTTTATAAATGATTTACAAAATAGACACAAGTACGTGAAACTACATTCTATGGTTGAATTATCGAAATCGAATATGCCCCTTTTTATTAAGTCTGGTAATCTAAGAATTAGGGAACAGACACCCTAATTGACGCGAATCCTAAAGATAGATCTATTGGGCTTAACAAACCCCATCCAAAGTACCGGATGCTTTAGTACTTCGAAATTTATATCATATCCGAAGGGTGTCCCGGAATGATGGGGATATTCTTATATATGCATCTTGTTAATGTCGGTTACCAGGTGTTCACCATATGAATGATTTTTATCTCTATGTATGGGATGTGTATTGAAATTTGAAATCTTGTGGTCTATTATTATGATTTGATATATATAGGTTAAACCTATAACTCACCAACATTTTTGTTGACGTTTTAAGCATGTTTATTCTCAGGTGATTATTAAGAACTTCCGCTGTCGCATACTTAAATAAGGACGAGATTTGGAGTCCATGCTTGTATGATATTGTGTAAAAACTGCATTCAAGAAACTTATTTTGTTGTAACATATATGTATTGTAAACCATTATGTAATGGTCGTGTGTAAACAAGATATTTTAGATTATCATTATTTGATAATCTACGTAAAGCTTTTTAAACCTTTATTGATGAAATAAAGGTTATGGTTTGTTTTAAAATGAATGCAGTCTTTGAAAAACGTCTCATATAGAGGTCAAAACCTCGCAACGAAATCAATTAATATGGAACGTTTTTAATCAATAAGAACGGGACATTTCAGTGTCCTCCTGCTCGTGTAAAAACATCAAAATGTGACATACGCCTCCAAATGGTGTCAGTGTCAAAGTTACTATCTACCCTTTCACCATAATGAATCAAATTTGTACAATCGGGTAATAGCAACTCACCAGGAGTATATATCTGTAAGGCCCTTGTGACGACCCGGAAATTTCCGACCAAATTTAAACTTAATTCTAGCTTGATTTCGACACGATAAGCAAAGTCTGTAATGTTGAGTCTCAAAAACTTTGAACTGTTTTAATAAACTCATTTGACTCTCGACCATTCCCGACGATTCACGAATAATTAATTGTAAATAAATATGTGTGTATGTATGTGTAGAATTTAAATGCTTTTTTTATATCTATTTATGTTTTGCTCGATATATCACACCAAGATGTAACATATCACCTAGTATAATTATTATCATTATATTTATATTAATATATATATAGATTCATGCATCAACTATCTTCATGATTCAATCAACATCACCTTTCTCAAAACCACTACTCTTAATTTTTATCATTATATATATATATATATATATATATATATATATATATATATATATATATATATATATATATATATATATATATATATATATATATATATATATATATATATATATGGATCCAATGGTACTACTATTATTAATTCAGAGACATGACAACATTAAAGAACAAAACAAGAAAAAGCCTACATTGCTTTCTGTCAATTTTATGCCACACACACACACACACACACACACACACACACACATATATATATATATATATATATATATATATATATATATATATATATATATATATATATATATATATATATATATATATATATATAAACGTATCCATCAATCTACTAGCTCTTTTTAAAATTTAGCAACAAAACAAACATCACACATTTTTCTTGACCCCATTATGACCTACACTCCTAAACTTACGGTATGGCTTTTACTAAATCAAATACTACCAATTCAAATTTTTGAGTAAACTAATAGCCATAAATCATCCACTTACATCATTTGATTATTTCGTCCGTGATCAAATTGATAAAGTGAGGTATTACTGTGTTTTCCACTAATTGTTTCCTACCTAATACTCTTCATAAACTTAAATATATACACATATGGAGGATATACTTGAAAGATAATCAATCACACTTCACCTCTCAAACTACCATTGCCACCTTCATTATTTTTATCGTTTGATGTACCATTAACCACACCACCTTTGAAACCGGCATCCTCCACTCTTACCAAACAAACCACCACACCCGTGAACCACAGCTCGCTGCTACACCCACTTCCTGTTTTCTATTTCGCTGCAAACTACATCAACATCTTCAATATCCTCATCAGTCATCACCAAGACTACCTTCATCAAATCATTCTCATCATCGTGTAACCGAGACCACCAACATCTCCGGCTTACTACCTTCACCCATCACCACCGCAGGTTCTTGTTTTCGTTCTGTTTTACTTATATTAACCGCCACCATCTCCATCATTAAACCATGGTTCGACACTCACCACCATTTTCATCATCTTCAAATAGCAACAACAACAAACACCAAGAACATCACTATCACTTTCTTGTTCGATTACTATGGCCACCACTTTGTACAACTTTAATCATCACCGACCTCACATCTTCACCACCCCATTCAGCAACCATGAATCACCACCTTGAAACCTCATCACCATCTTCAAACCGTGCACCATCACCACCACCTTTGTTAATTACCACCACACCCCAAATTGCTGCTACGTGTAAAGTATCCCTATATTTTTTTTTCGAAACCTCCAACTGCTTCTATGCAGCTGTACCGAGGAGAGCCAAACACCACCCTTAAACTCTTTTATTCGATCTCTTAACAAAATTGATGAAGATGAAGACGTTTAAAAAAAAAGATAGTGATATAACAATAATAGAGACAAGGGTTAGTTGATAATGGAAGTGGTTGTTGGCTTGTTACTGCTACCCTTTTCCCTAACAAGAACCCACCACAAAATAAAAAGCAATCCGTTTTTTTTTTCCCAACATTCACGTACGGTTCATAAAGTGATCTATATTTTGGGCCGTAATTTCTATTTGGTGAATGAACTGTAAATCGATTTCTCCCTGTTGGGCCGAGACACATGAGCCGTCAAACCTTGTTCCATGTTGGGCTTGTGAGGTTGTAGGATATGGACTCGTGACTTTTGGCTAAAATACCGAAGTGTTCATTTTTTTGTAATGGTGACGGTTTGATAATATGAATGACGATGAGGTAAACAAAATGATATAAATGATGATTTGATTATGACAATGATGGTGAGACGGTACTGATGATGATATATAAATGAAAACGAATGATAATGGTTATGATATGTATGATGATTATGACAATAATGAGAAAACAACATGTATATTCGAGTTAATATAAATAAAAGCAAGAATTAAATCGAAAATGAACTAGTGGTTAAGTGGTTTGGGTGGATGGTTGTTAAACAAGAGGTCATGGGTTCGAATCTGGGCAGTGACACATTTTTTTATCAACCATGGAAGCTACAACATATTTAAGGTTCGTGAATCTGAGGCCAACCCTACACTTGTTAAATGTCGTCATATGTATTTTTACTACAAAATACAGTATGGTGAGTTTCATATGATCCCTTTTACTCTTTACATTTTTGGGCTGAGAATACATGAAAATGCTTATTAACTGTTTTACAATATTTATATGCGTGAGTTTCATATAAAACAGCATCTTTCACTGTTTCGTTGGAAAAACCAACGCTCGGATCCCTTTTACTCTTTACATTTTTGGGCTGAGAATACATGAAAATGCTTATTAACTGTTTTACAATATTTATATGCGTGAGTTTCATTAATCCCCTTTTAAATGCTTTTGCAATATATATATTTTTGGGACTGAGAATACATGCGCTGTTTTTATAACTGTTTTACGAAATAGACACAAGTAATTGAAACTACATTATATGGTTGAATGATCGAAATCGAATATGCCCCTTTTTATTAAGTCTGGTAATCTAAGAATTAGGGAACAGACACCCTAATTGACGCGAACTCTAAAGATAGATCTATCGGGCCCAACAAGCCCCATCCAAAGTACCGGATGCTTTAGTACTTCGAAATTTATATCATGTCCGAAGGAGGATCCCGGAATGATGGGGATATTCTTATATGCATATTGTGAATGTCAGTTACCAGGTGTTCAATCCATATGAATGATATTTTTGTCTCTATGCATGGGACGTATGTTTATAAGAAATGTAAATATGAAATCTTGTGGTCTATCAAAATGATGAATTTTATTGTTTTATGATAAACTTATGAACTCACCAACCTTTTAGTTGACACTTTAAAGCATGTTTATTCTCAGGTTTGAAAGAAGTCTTCCGCTGTGCGTTTGCTCATTTTAAAGATATTACATGGAGTCGTTCATGGCATATAGAGGTCTATTCATCGCAATGGTACCAGATGTTATTGTATTCGTTCAGGAAGATTTTGGACGGGGTATGACATGTGGTATCAGAGCGGTGGTCTTAGCGAACCAGGTCTGCATTAGTGTGTCTAACTGATAAGTCGTTAGGATACATTATTGAGTCTGGACTTCGACCGTGTCTGCATGTCAAAAGTTTTGCTTATCATTTCGTGTCTAAAATTACCTGCTTATCATCCTTAGAGAATCACTGCTTATCACTCTTAGTCTAGACACATCTTACTGCATTGATTGCATGAATAGTGTATAGACAAATCCATATCTTAGCGTATCTATTACAGTAAACTTTACCTGATATCTTCCGTAAATTTCTCCGTAATTTAAGGGATCCTGGTACAATATATATCTATGCATATTATGCATTGAGAATACCATCCAACTATCATTTGCTGTCACTAAACTTTTCATACCAAAAATCTTTTCTGTGATCGCGTAAGATGGCCTCTTCGAATCGACCAAGTTCCTCTGACTCCGAAGACAGCGTGACGGGAGCGCACCAACCGATCAACTATCGTGATTTCTTTAGAAAATGGGGATGGGTTCGCGAAATACTTACCCTATGGAGAAATGAAGAAGGTACTCCATATCACGAGCCGAACTTACCTCCTAACGTCAGAGTGCTCGATCCGCTTACCGGCGAACCTGTTCGCAATACCGTTTTCACTCTTTTCGCACGGATTTTCCGCCTCGAAGGTCGACTCGATATCGTTAAAGATAGTATTCATCCTCTACTCCCGAATTCTAATCAGATAGGATTATTAGAAGAAGTTAGAAGACTTCGAACTAAATATCAAGAATTGACAAACCTTACGGAAGAATGGGTAGAACTAATTCATAGACTCGAGCGTAAAGTAGAAACTCTGGAGGTGACGGTGTTCGATTTGAAAGCTAGACTCGCATCTACTACGCAGGTACCACAAGCAGTACCAACACCAACAACAACACCACCAGTACCAGCATCCTCTCCAGCACCTCAAGCACTACAATCACCACAAGCTCCGTAGGCACCACATACACCGAAGAGTACCGAGAATGATGAATTATGAAATATTAATTCATTACTTTCGGTTCACGATTAAAAGGATATACGTATATACGTTTATGTATACCTCGAGATCGTAAAAAAAAAAATTTATTTTCATATTAACTATGATGTGTGAATTTTTTTTACTGGTAGGTAATACCCGAGAAAGATAAAAGAAGCTTTAAAGGACTTTTATCATAATTAATTCACATATGTTATCATTCACATCTTTCATCAATGATTTAACAATCGATATCTATAATCTTTAATCTTCGTTCTACATATCGTTATACATCGATTATCTTCATTCTACGTATCGTTCTACCTCATTTATCTTCGTTCAACATGACGATTATGTAATCTCTAATGTTTTAGAGATTATGTATTCTAGTTCTAACAATAAATCAAATGAGTTTAATATTATATTAACTCATTAAATCCATGATTACATCTGAATAAAATATATATGTACATATATTTCATAAAGATTATAATTAAAAGTTCTCTTGTACGAACTATTGATGATGAGAATATTTTAACGGGTAGGTAATACCTATAAATATTTAGATTTCACATTAATAAGTTACACTGTACATTCTTCAATTCAGATTCAGCAGTCATTAACAATACTGCTCAAATCCACATATATACGTGACCGTTCACCAAAGAACAACTATTTTCATTCAAATTTAATTTCATATTCGGATTTTGACCGATCAAAATCCAAGTCAAGTTTTAACAGAAGACATCACTTTTAGATTCTTACATCTTTCAAAGCCATACTTTGAATTCAAAACTGTGACAGATCCATTGGCATGTTATTACTGAAAATAACTTTACAATACCTTTCCAAAATTAGACAATTTTGTCACAGCTCCAACAAATCAACTTCGACTTTCATTCGGATTAGCCTTATTATAACTTTTATATATAAGTTTGCCACTTGATTACATCCTAAACAATCATTCGTATCTTGACGATTACCATCAGCGTTTAATCATCTAAAAACACAAATTCTCTTGAAACCACCTCAGATTGATAACCGATGATTCAGATATGGTAGCATTAAATGCAGAGGAAATAGCGAAATTGTAGATGGTCTAAATGACCAAAAGTTTGATAATAAAGAATGGAATGTTGGGAACGCTCAATAGAAAATTTAGTACTGAAAAACGGATTGAGTTAACCATGAAGGAGACCAAGGACAAAGACAAGGACCAAACCCTATATTCAAAGAATCCATGTAATTCTGGATCTGATGAAATCTTTAGAGAATACCTTGCTCCGAAACATGTTAAAATCTTGCGAAAAATTTTTCTTCATCAATCTTCGAACTTAGAAATTCCAAAATATCATCATAAATATCCTTGATATTTCTGAGGATATTTTTATAAATATTCTTGTCCAAAATTATGTATCTCTCCGTGTTTTCTGTATTCCATTATATTGAAAACTTTCGTAAAATCTAAGTATAAATTATGAATGAATTGTGGAGAAGTGTTGGGAATTGAAGCATGGGTTAATATAATATAATGACGCCCGGCCAATGTGATTATATTACAGTAAGTCATGCTGAGTTTTTTTTATGAAACGTGATGATGGTTCACAGTAGATCATATCATCATCATGTGTCATGTTACATAACTCTTTCATTTTACTTAACTTCTGAACATATCAAGAAAATGTATTCTTGACGGTTCTATCTTTCGTGATATTGATAAATTTGAAAATCAAATCGTGCTATCAAGTTCCTTCTTGCTTAGAACATTATAATCATTCGAAATTCTGTATCTACGAATTCTGGACCATTATTCACTTGACTTGAAGTTGGGAAGAGAAAATAAAAGCATAGAGCTTCGAAAAAATAAAGGAAAATATAAAGCCGATAACAAACACAGGAATTACAAACCGTGTATATAAATGTTTATCGCAACATAAAGACACGGGAGAATTAAAAACACTATAACCCCAAAGGCGAAGTAGAAGTAAACAGATTCCTCCGATGGTAGATGAAAAGGAGAATGATCGATATGAAAGTCAGGAATATATCCAGAATTAAAACTGGATGAAGCATATTGACTGAGGATTTGAAAGTATGAATTGAGGGAGAAAGAATAGAAGGTGTGAGTTGTGGAAATAAGGAAAAGAAGGGAATGGATTTATAGTGAAATATCCGACAGAGCAATCAAGACAGATCATTGCATTTAATTAAAGAGATCCTAATTTCCTTGAATATCGAAGAATCAGATCTTATAGATTTCGAAGATTTCCTTAATTCATTGAATTCCGGAAATTCAACCAAGACAACGTCAAAAGATTAGATGCACCTTATTTTCTAAATTCAACCGAGACAACGTCAAAAGTTAAGACGAACCTTATTTTCTAAATTCAATAGTGACTACGTCAAAAGATAAGACGAATCTCTACTTCATTATTTCACTATTTTGTGATAGCATCACTCGTACGCTTCGCATAATCGAATCGTTATATCTATATTATTCAATAATGATAAAACTCTATTTATCAACTCATATTCGTCATGAAAACATTTGTATTGTTAGTCATGACCACCTCACTCAAATTTCGGGACGAAATTTCTTTAACGGGTAGGTACTGTGACGACCCGAAAATTTCCGACCAAATTTAAACTTAATTCTAGCTTGATTTCGACACGATAAGAAAAGTCTGTAATGTTGAGTCTTAAAAACTTTGAACTGTTTTAATAAACTCATTTGACTCTCGACCATTCCCGACGATTCACGAATAATTAATTGTAAATAAATATGTGTGTATGTATGTGTAGAATTTAAATGCTTCTTTTATATCTATTTATGTTTTGCTCGATATATCACACCAAGATGTAACATATCACCTAGTATAATTATTATCATTATATTTATATTAATATATATATAGATTCATGCATCAACTATCTTCATGATTCAATCAACATCACCTTTCTCAAAACCACTACTCTTAATTTTTATCATTATATTTATATTTATATATATATATATTAGGATCCAATGGTACTACTATTATTAATTCAGAGACATGACAACATTAAAAACAAAACAAGAAAAAGCCTACATTGCTTTCTGTCAATTTTATGCCACACACACACACACACACACACACACACACACACACACACACACACACACATATATATATATATATATATATATATATATATATATATATATATATATATATATATAAACGTATCCATCAATCTACTAGCTCTTTTTAAAATTTAGCAACAAAACAAACATCACACATTTTTCTTGACCCCATTATGACCTACACTCCTAAACTTACGGTATGGCTTTTACTAAATCAAATACTACCAATTCAAATTTTTGAGTAAACTAATAGCCATAAATCATCCACTTACATCATTTGATTATTTCGTCCGTGATCAAATTGATAAAGTGAGGTATTACTGTGTTTTCCACTAATTGTTTCCTACCTAATACTCTTCATAAACTTAAATATATACACATATGGAGGATATACTTGAAAGATAATCAATCACACTTCACCTCTCAAACTACCATTGCCACCTTCATTATTTTTCTCGTTTGATGTACCATTAACCACGCCACCTTTGAAACCGGCATCCTCCACTCTTACCAAACAAACCACCACACCCGTGAACCACAGCTCGCTGCTACACCCACTTCCTGTTTTCTATTTCGCTGCAAACTACATCAACATCTTCAATATCCTCATCAGTCATCACCAAGACTACCTTCATCAAATCATTCTCATCATCGTGTAACCGAGACCACCAACATCTCCGGCTTACTACCTTCACCCATCACCACCGCAGGTTCTTGTTTTCTTTATGTTTTACTTATATTAACCGCCACCATCTCCATCATTAAACCATGGTTTGACACTCACCACCATTTTCATCATCTTCAAATAGCAACAACAACAAACACCAAGAACATCACTATCACTTTCTTGTTCGATTACTATGGCCACCACTTTGTACAACTTTAATCATCACCGACCTCACATCTTCACCACCCCATTCAGCAACCATGAATCACCACCTTGAAACCTCATCACCATCTTCAAACCGTGCACCATCACCACCACCTTTGTTAATTACCACCACACCCCAAATTGCTGCTACGTGTAAAGTATCCCTATATTTTTTTTTTCGAAACCTCCAACTGCTTCTATGCAGCTGTACCGACGAGAGCCAAACACCACCCTTAAACTCTTTTATTCGATCTCTTAACACAATTGATGAAGATGAAGACGTTTAAAAAAAAGATAGTGATATAACAATAATAGAGACAAGGGTTAGTTGATAATGGAAGTGGTTGTTGGCTTGTTGCTGCTACCCTTTTCCCTGACAAGAACCCACCACAAAATAAAAAGCAATCCGTTTTTTTCTTTCCCAACATTCACGTACGGTTCATAAAGTGATCTATATTTTGGGCCGTAATTTCTATTTGGTGAATGAACTGTAAATCGATTTCTCCCTGTTGGGCCGAGACACATGAGCCGTCAAACCTTGTTCCATGTTGGGCTTGTGAGGTTGTAGGATATGGACTCGTGACTTTTGGCTAAAATACCGAAGTGTTCATTTTTTTGTAATGGTGACGGTTTGATAATATGAATGACGATGAGGTAAACAAAATGATATAAATGATGATTTGATTATGACAATGATGGTGAGACGGTACTGATGATGATATATAAATGAAAACGAATGATAATGGTTATGATATGTATGATGATTATGACAATAATGAGAAAACAACATGTATATTCGAGTTAATATAAATAAAAGCAAGAATTAAATCGAAAATGAACTAGTGGTTAAGTGGTTTGGGTGGATGGTTGTTAAACAAGAGGTCATGGGTTCGAATATGGGCAGTGACACATTTTTTTATCAACCATGGAAGCTACAACATATTTAAGGTTCGTGAATCTGAGGCCAACCCTACACTTGTTAAATGTCGTCATATGTATTTTTACTACAAAATACAGTATGGTGAGTTTCATATGATCCCTTTTACTCTTTACATTTTTGGGCTGAGAATACATGAAAATGCTTATTAACTGTTTTACAATATTTATATGCGTGAGTTTCATATGATCCCTTTTACTCTTTACATTTTTGGGCTGAGAATACATGAAAATGCTTATTAACTGTTTTACAATATTTATATGCGTGAGTTTCATTAATCCCTTTTTAAATGCTTTTGCAATATATATATTTTTGGGACTGAGAATACATGCGCTGTTTTTATAACTGTTTTACGAAATAGACACAAGTAATTGAAACTACATTATATGGTTGAATGATCGAAATCGAATATGCCCCTTTTTATTAAGGCTGGTAATCTAAGAATTAGGGAACAGACACCCTAATTGACGCGAACTCTAAAGATAGATCTATCGGGCCCAACAAGCCCCATCCAAAGTACCGGATACTTTAGTACTTCGAAATTTATATCATGTCCGAAGGAGGATCCCGGAATGATGGGAATATTCTTATATGCATATTGTGAATGTCGGTTACCAGGTGTTCAATCCATATGAATGATATTTTTGTCTCTATGCATGGGACGTATGTTTATGAGAAATGTAAATATGAAATCTTGTGGTCTATCAAAATGATGAATTTTATTGTTTTATGATAAACTTATGAACTCACCAACCTTTTGGTTGACACTTTAAAGCATGTTTATTCTCAGGTTTGAAAGAAGTCTTCCGCTGTGCGTTTGCTCATTTTAAAGATATTACATGGAGTCGTTCATGGCATATAGAGGTCTGTTCATCGCAATGGTACCAGATGTTATTGTATTCGTTCAGGAAGATTTTGGACGGGGTATGACAGCCCTGGCCATGTCCAGCATGGACATTCTGTACATCCTACCGCCAAGGATAAACCTAAGAAATCTTCTATCATCTATTCTAACTATATTTGTATCAAGTGATACAGTACTCATCTACTCAACACACCATTCCTTATATACAGGTCTACGAATGGTGAAAAGACGTTCCCAATCTGTAAAAGAAGAACTGCCATACCTTTGTACCAAAAGCTGTCTAACACGGTCAGCTAGATGGACCGTTTCCAAAGGGGCCCAATCGATTACCCTTGGCACCTCTACATTTTTTGTTACCAATTTGAATTTGTTCCTTTGATATGTCTCGTAATCTCTCCATCTCCTATCAAATCTTAGATTAGGATGCAGAGTGTGCTCAGGAATCGTTGTGAATTCTACTGGCGGCCTCATTGAGAATACTATGAATTCATCAACAAACTGTACCAGATCATAATAAGGTACGTGCTGATCAGGCTGTTGTTGTTGTTCCTATTGTGGTTGTTGTTCGTGTTGCATTTCTGGTTCTGGTTCTGGTGCTGGTGCTGGTCGTCTAGATGATGATGCTCCTGAACCTCCAGTATCGGCTTTCTGCAAAACACATTAAACACAAAATTTGTGCATCCAAATATGCATTAGTGTTAGCAAAATAACAACTTAAAACAATCACTATAACATGTTAAATCAAAATTAAACTTATACACATTTTCACAATTTTTCACAATTCTACACTTTTCAAATAAGCACATATGAAAATGCATACAAAATTCATAAGCATTTAACTCAAATAACATGTCAAAATAGTCATTATTAATATTTAAACAAGTCTCAAATGGCAATTACATCAAATTAATCAAGTTCATGAATTTTGGACTTAAAAAGTCCACTTTAATCTCTAAAAATCATGTTTAGGATCAATGTTTTGATCATTTAACTATCTAAACATGTTACACTACTCAATTTAGCAATAATTCATGACAAAAATCGGCCATAACCTGTTTATATCAAAAAGCCCCAAAATGCTCAAGAACACAAACCCTAGATTTCTAAAATTTTTGAAGTTTTTAGCTTCAAATCATGTTAAATAGCATCAATATAGGTTATACATGCATAAAATACTAACAATTTAACACTAATTACACTAGAAATTAATAAAATTACATTAGGTAAAAAATTGGAATGTATCACAAAAACTAGCAAATTTATGAGTTTTAGGGGTGTAATTTTAACCATTTTGCTGAAGAATGAGAATCTAGGCATGATTAGAGCAAGAAAAATGATGAATTACGGTGGAAAAATGATGAAATTTGGTGAGGTTTTGAGTGTTTTTCGTATATGTGTGTGTGTTTATGCGGAGAAGACAGAACAGCGAGCTGTATGTATCAGGCCTGGAATTTGCCTCCATGCGATCGCATGGAGGGATAGGGTGATTCCCATGCGATCGCATGGGTACCCGGCTACAGTGTTTTTTTTTTTTTTTTTTTAATAAAACCTTATACTTTATAAAACTTATAATTAATTAAATTTTAAAAATTTGTTTTCCTTTAGGAGCGAGGGTGTTTCGGATCGATGTCCTAGTCTAACCCTTGACAAAATTTTTAAAATTTGTCAAATCAAATCGCGGTTTTAAAAGTAAAGATTTTTGGATTTTTTAATGTTTTTGGCATACTTTAATTCAATAAGATTAAAAATAATGATAATAAAAGTTCTCGTCCTTCCCTCGGGTAAAGCAATTTCGGTTCAACGACCTAGTCTTCAACTCACGACGAATTTTAAAAATCATATTTTTAACTTAGCGAAATAAAGTAAATTTTTGTTTTTAAATTCACACAACTTAAATTTAAAATGCATAAAATTAAAAATTCACACCAAACTTAATTAAAAATTTATATTATAAATTCACACCAAACTTATATTATATTTTTGTTTTTATACATACAAACTTATATTAAAAAGATTAATTTTTCAAATATTTACAATTTTAAATATATTAATTTTAAAAAGTTTACAATATTATTTTAATTTTTATATATTAATTTTAAAACATGGTAAAAATAAAATTAAAAATCTTTTTTTTTATCCCACTTTAATCAATCAAATATTATCAAAAATATACGCCCCTCTTTTCGGTAAAGTAATTTCGGTTCCATGACCTATTTTAACTCATGACGAATTTTTGAAATATTTTGGGTTGATTGATTAAAGATATTTATACCTTAAGAATAAACGTTAAATTTCGAAGTGATGTAATAAATTTTTGAATGATATCAATAATTTCAGTCGCCAAACCTAATTTTATTCAATATCAATTTAATACTTTATAGCGAACAAATTAGCGTTTATTATCAAAAGGTTAAAAATAAAAATAAAAAATAAAAACTGTACAGACTTACCTGTGAGATAGTATTCTTAGTTATATGATCTATCCCATTCATAAGATAGTGGGTTTAATTGGTTTTCCATAGCTACATAGGCGTAACCTCGAGCATTCAGTGTTTTTTCTTCTAAACATATGAACGGTCCGTCTCTGCATAAAGTAACAAATTCGGTGTTTGAATAGGTTTGATTATTTGAACATTTACCTCCATGTGACCATTTTCCGCATTTGTGACATCTTTCTAGGTGTCGTGCTCTTCTTTTCGCTGCTGATTTTGATTTTCCTTTACCAAATTATAACTTATTATCTTCGCATCGGGATTCTTTTCTTACTCCGTCCAATCTTTCTCTGATTACTGATACTATTTCACTCGGAAGTGTGTCATTATTACGTTTAGTGATCAAAGCGTGTAGCATTAGACCATGGTTTAGTTCACAGGCAGTCTTCATTTCGTAAAAACCTAAAAAAATTAAAAATTCAGAATGGGGGGAGAAGACTAGTTCTTTAGGGTCTGCTAGGGAAAGACCATTCGGGTTCCATTTTCGAGAACTACACGAAAACAGACAATCTAACTCTAACAGAAATACATAAAATCCTTAAAAGACTTGATTCTCCCCACACTTAGTTAGCTGTGGTATCGAAATTGTGATTAACTTCGTTGTCGACTTCCATCGGACTATCTATGTAATGTTTAACTCTGTGACCATTAACCTTAAATTCAATCCCATTTGAATTTATTAATTCTATCGTTCCGTATGGGAAAACTCTTTTGACTATGAATGGTCCAGACCATCTCGATTTCAATTTTCTAGGAAATAGCTTGAATCGTGAATTGAAAAGAAGAACTCTGTCTCCTTCTTTAAATTCTTTTGAACTTCTGATTCTTTTATCATGCCATTTCTTCGTTCTTTCCTTATAGATTAACGAATTTTCGTATACTTCTTGTCTTAATTCTTCTAATTCGTTTAGTTGACTTAATCGTAGACGTCCAGCTTCATGTAAATCAAGATTACATGTCTTCAAAGCCCAAAATGCTTTGTGTTCAATTTCTACTGGAAGATGACATGCTTTTCCATAAACGAGTCTAAAAGGTGTGGTTCTAATTGGAGTTTTGTAGACTGTTCTAAAAGCCCAGAGTGCATCCTCCAATTTAATGGACCATTCCTTTGGATTTGATCCTACGGTTTTTTCTAGAATACGTTTTAAAGCTCGGTTGGTATTTTCAACTTGTCCACTTGTTTGTGGATGATATGCGGTGGAGATTTTATGAGTTACTCCATATCTTTTGAGAACTTTCTCAAGTTGATTATTACAGAAATGAGTACCCCGATCACTTATTAAAGCTTTCGGTGTTCCAAACCTTGCAAAAAGACGTTTTAAAAAGTTGACTACAACTCGTGCATCATTAGTTGGGAGAGCTTGTGCTTCCGCCCATTTAGATACATAATCAATGGCTACGAGAATGTAGAGATTATTATGAGATTTTGGAAATGGACCCATAAAGTCAATACCCCAAATGTCAAATACTTCGCATACTTGAATGACATTTTGTGGCATTTCATCACGTTGACTTATTTTTTCGGCCCTTTGACAAGCATCACAGGATTTGCAAAGAAGGTGTGCGTCTTTGTAAATTGTAGGCCAATAGAATCCAGCATCATAAACTTTTCTTGCTGTTAGTTGAGGCCCATAATGCCCTCCTGTTGGTCCTGTGTGACAATGGTTTAAAATTTTACTAGCTTCATCTCCGAATACACATCGGCGTATTATTCCATCGGGACAACTTTTAAACAAATGTGGATCTTCCCAGAAATAGTGTTTTATATCACTGAAGAATTTCTTTCGTTTTTGGTACGATAATCCTTTTTCAAGGAATCCACATACTAAGTAGTTTGCATAGTCTGCAAACCATGGAATTTTATTATAATCTATCTTCAATAGATATTCATCAGGAAAGTTGTCTTGTATGGCCGATTCATTTAGTACTTCTAATTCGGGATTTTCAAGACGAGAAAGATGATCAGCGGCGAGATTTTCTGCTCCTCTTTTATCTCGGATTTCAATATCGAACTCTTGTAAGAGTAAGATCCAACGGATTAATCTTGGTTTGGCATCTTGTTTCGAAAATAGGTATCTAAGAGCAGAATGGTAGGTATAGACCACCGTTTTTGCTAGAACGAGATATGAACGAAATTTGTCAAAAGCGAAGACAATAGCAAGGAGTTCTTTTTCAGTAGTTGTGTAATTTGTTTGTGCTCCTTGTAACGTCTTACTAGCATAATATATAGGTTGAAATCTTTTTTCAATCCTTTGTCCTAAAACGGCTCCCATTGCAAAATCACTTGCATCGCACATTAGTTCAAACGGTAGATTCCAATTTGGTGTTATCATGGTCGGCGCATTAGTGAGTTTCTCTTTAAGAATATTAAAAGATTTGATGCATTCATCTGAAAAGATGAATGGAGCATCCTTTTCTAGGAGTTTATTCATAGGAGTGGCAATTTTAGAAAAATCTTTTATGAAACGTCGGTAAAAACCGGCATGCCCTAGAAAACTCCTAACTCCTCTAACATTGGTGGGATGTGGAAGTTTAGCAATTACATCTACTTTAGCTCTATCCACTTCAATTCCTTCTTTTGAAATTTTATGTCCAAGAACGATGCCTTCTTTAACCATGAAATGGCATTTCTCCCAATTAAGAACTAGATTTGATTGTTCACATCTAATAAGCATTCGTTCCAGATTAACTAGACATGATTCAAATGTATCAACGAAGACTGAAAAGTCATCCATGAAAACTTCCATTCATTCTTCTATCATGTCGTGAAAAATCACCATCATGCACCTTTGAAAGGTTGCAGGGGCGTTGCAAAGTCCAAATGGCATGCGTTTGTAAGCAAAAGTAACATAAGGGCATGTGAACGTGGTTTTCTCTTGATCTTCGGGTGCTATTGGAATTTGAAAATATCCGGAAAATCCATCAAGAAAACAATAGTAACTGTTTTCGGCTAATCTTTCCAACATTTGATCAATAAAAGGTAAGGGAAAGTGATCTTTTCTGGTGGCGTCATTTAATTTTCTATAATCAATACAAACACGCCATCCTGTTACAGTCCTAGTAGGAATAAGCTCATTTTTTCTCATTTGTAATGACAGTCATGCCACCCTTCTTAGGCACGCATTGAACTGGGCTTACCCATGGACTATCAGAGATTGGATAAATTAAACCAGCATCTAGCAGTTTAATAATTTCTTTTTTAACTACATCTTGCATATTCGGATTTAATCTTCGTTGGCGTTGCACATACGTTTTATGACCTTCTTCCATAAGGATTTTATGTGTGCAATACGAAGGACTTATTCCTTTAATATCATGAATTTTCCATGCAATGGCTGGTTTATGAGCTTTCAACACAGAAATGAGTTGTGATTTTTCATTTTCAGTAAGAGAAGACGATATTATTACAGGTAATTCAGATTCACCATGTAAATAAGCGTATTCCAAATGGTTTGGAAGTGGCTTTAATCTAATGTCGGAGGTTCTTCTATCGATGATTTATATCGATATCTGTCTTCTTCTTTTAGCATTTAAATTTCTTCTGTTGTTGGTTCATATCCATTAGCTATTAGTGTAGCTAACATTTCAGCTTCATCAATTGGTTCATTTCCTTCTCCTAAAGAACATTCTCCTGTTCCTTGTAATTCTGGAAATTCTTCTAACAATTCTGCATGTGAATCTATAGTTTGAATATAATAACATGTATCATCTGCAGATTGCGGTTGTTGCATTGCTCTATCAACTGAAAAGGTAACACTCTCGTCCTCTATACTTATGGTCAATTTCTTACCGAACACATCTATCATTGCTTTAGCCGTGTTTAAGAATGGTCTTCCTAATATGAGAGGAACTTGAGAATCTTCTTCCATGTCCAGAACAACAAAATCTACTGGAAATACTAAAGTACCAACTTTAACTAGCATGTTCTCCATTATCCCTCTAGGATATTTTATTGATCGATCGGCTAGTTGTATACTTATTCTGGTTGGTTTCAATTCTCCAAGGTCTAGTTTAGCGTATAGTGAATACGGCATTAGATTTATACTAGCACCTAAGTCTGCCAATGCTTCTATTGAACTAAGACTACCCAGAAAATATGGAATTGTGAAACTTCCTGGATCAGATAATTTTTTTGGTATCTTATTCAACAGCACTGCTGAACAATTAGCATTCATAGTAACAGCCGAGAGTTCTTCCATTTTCTTTCTATTTGAGATTAGATCTTTCAAGAATTTAGCATATCTAGGCATTCCTGAAATCACATCAATGAAAGGAAGATTTACATTTATCTGTTTAAACATATCCAAGAATTTAGATTGCTCGGCTTCAAGTTTCTCTTTCTTCATTTTACTCGGGTAAGGAAGTGGTGGTTGGTATGGTTTAACATAAGGTTTATCCTTAGCTGTGTTACCTTCATTAACCTTTTCAACTACCGGTTCTTTTTCCTTATCTTGATCAGGTTGTGGTTCTTGTGGAGTAGGAATAGCTTCATCAGAAGTTACAGGTATTTCAGGTGGTTTAAGTGTTGTACCACTTCTTGTGGTAATGGCTTTAGCTGTTTCATTCCGGGGGTTAGCATTTGTATCACTAGGTAAACTTCCCGGTTTTCTTTCACCTATTAACCTTGCTAGGTTACTTACTTCTTGTTCCAAGTTTTGAATAGAAGCTTGTTGATAATGCTTGAGCATTTTGTTCATTAGTTTGTTTCTGAGATGTGAAAAACTGCGTTTGAGTTTCAACTAGCTTTGTCATCATATCTTCTAAATTCGGCTTTTTATCATCGGTTTGTGGTGGTTTGTTTTGAAAATTAGATCTTTGCTGATTGTAAGTATTATTGGATACTTGTTGATTACTAGGACCTTGTTGGTTGTTGTATGGAATATTTCAGTTATAATTCTGGTTTTGATTGTAAATCGGTCTTGGCGGTTGATAATTATTCTAATAATTATTTCCAGGCCTTTGGTTTAGATATGAAATATTCTCTCTTTGTTCCATTGTTAGTTCAATACTAAGACAATCTTTTGTCAAATGTGATCCTCTACACTGCTCACAACTAATTCGTATTGAGTGTATATCTTTAGTCATCTTTTCCATTCGTCTCTCGACAGCATCTATCTTTGCAGAAATGGAATCTAAGTCATGGCTAGAATCGGCTCTAGCTGCTTTAGATGATCTAACGATATCTTTTTCTTGGTGCCACTCATGTGAGTGGGAAGCAGTGTTATCAATAATTTTATAAGCATCAGTTTCGGTTTTCTTCATAATAGAACCACCAGCTGCTATATCGATGTCTTTCCTTGTAGTGATGTCGCATTCTTGGTAGAATATTTGTACTATTTGACAGGTGTCAAAACCATGTTACGGACATCCTCTTAATAACTTTCCAAAACTTGTCCTCATATAGAGTTTCATTTGGTTTCTGTGTAAACGTAACAATTTCTCCTTGAAGTCTTACGGCTTTAGATGCCGGAAAGAATTGTTTAAGAAATTTTTCAACTAAAACGTCCCATGTATCAATCGCCCCTTCAGGTAACGATTCCAACCAATCTTTGGCTTCTCCCTTTAAAGTCCAGGGAAATAACATGAGATATATCTGTTCATCCTGAAATGTCCCGTTCTTATTGATTAAAAACGTTCCATATTAATTGATTTCGTTGCGAGGTTTTGACCTCTATATGAGACGTTTTTCAAAGACTGCATTCATTTTTAAAACAAACCATAACCTTTATTTCATAAATAAAGGTTTAAAAAGCTTTACGTAGATTATCAAATAATGATAATCTAAAATATCCTGTTTACACACGACCATTACATAATGGTTTACAATACAAATATGTTACATCGAAATCAGTTTCTTGAATGCAGTTTTTACACAATATCATACAAACATGGACTCCAAATCTTGTCCTTATTTTAGTATGCAACAGCTGAAGCTCTTAGTATTCACCTGAGAATAAACATGCTTTAAACGTCAACAAAAATGTTGGTGAGTTATAGGTGAAATGTCCCGTTCTTATTGATTAAAAACGTTCCATATTAATTGATTTCGTTGCGAGGTTTTGACCTCTATATGAGACGTTTTTCAAAGACTGCATTCATTTTAAAACAAACCATAACCTTTATTTCATCAATAAAGGTTTAAAAAGCTTTACGTAGATTATCAAATAATGATAATCTAAAATATCCTGTTTACACACGACCATTACATAATGGTTTACAATACAAATATGTTACAACAAAATAAGTTTCTTGAATGCAGTTTTTACACAATATCATACAAGCATGGACTCCAAATCTCGTCCTTATTTAAGTATGCGACAGCGGAAGCTCTTAATAATCACCTGAGAATAAACATGCTTAAAACGTCAACAAAAATGTTGGTGAGTTATAGGTTTAACCTATATATATCAAATCATAATAATAGACCACAAGATTTCATATTTCAATACACATCCCATACATAGAGATAAAAATCATTCATATGGTGAACACCTGGTAACCGACATTAACAAGATGCATATATAAGAATATCCCCATCATTCCGGGACACCCTTCGGATATGATATAAATTTCGAAGTACTAAAGAATCCGATACTTTGGATGGGGTTTGTTAGGCCCAATAGATCTATCTTTAGGATTCGCGTCAATTAGGGTGTCTGTTCCCTAATTCTTAGATTACCAGACTTAATAAAAAGGGGCATATTCGATTTCGATAATTCAACCATAGAATGTAGTTTCACGTACTTGTGTCTATTTTGTAAATCATTTATAAAACCTGCATGTATTCTCATCCCAAAAATATTAGATTTTAAAAGTGGGACTATAACTCACTTTCACAGATTTTTACTTCGTCGAGAAGTAAGACTTGGCCACTGTTGATTCACGAACCTATAACAATATATACATGTATATTAAAGTATGTTCAAAATATATTTACAACACTTTTAATATATTTTGATGTTTTAAGTTTATTAAGTCAGCTGTCCTCGTTAGTAACCTACAACTAGTTGTCCACAGTTAGATGTACAGAAATAAATCGATAAATATTATCTCGAATCAATCCACGACCCAGTGTATACGTATCTCAGTATTGATCACAACTCAAACTATATATATTTTGGAATCAACCTCAACCCTGTATAGCTAACTCCAACATTCACATATAGAGTGTCTATGGTTGTTCCGAAATATATATAGATGTGTTGACATGATAGGTCAAAACATTGTATACGTGTCTATGGTATCTCAAGATTACATAATATACAATACAAGTTGATTAAGTTATGGTTGGAATAGATTTGTTACCAATTTTCACGTAGCTAAAATGAGAAAAATTATCCAATCTTGTTTTACCCATAACTTCTTCATTTTAAATCCTTTTTGAGTGAATCAAATTGCTATGGTTTCATATTGAACTCTATTTTATGAATCTAAACAGAAAAAGTATAGGTTTATAGTCAGAAAAATAAGTTACAAGTCATTTTTGTAAAGGTAGTCATTTCAGTCGAAAGAACGACGTCTAGATGACCATTTTAGAAAACATACTTCCACTTTGAGTTTAACCATAATTTTTGGATATAGTTTCATGTTCATAATAAAAATCATTTTCTCAGAATAACAACTTTTAAATCAAAGTTTATCATAGTTTTTAATTAACTAACCCAAAACAGCCCGCGGTGTTACTACGACGGCGTAAATCCGGTTTTACGGTGTTTTTTCGTGTTTCCAGGTTTTAAATCATTAAGTTAGCATATCATATAGATATAGAACATGTGTTTAGTTGATTTTAAAAGTCAAGTTAGAAGGATTAACTTTTGTTTGCGAACAAGTTTAGAATTAACTAAACTATGTTCTAGTGATTACGAGTTTAAACCTTCGAATAAGATAGTTTTATATATATGAATCGAATGATGTTATGAACATCATTACTACCTCAAGTTTAGTAGGTAAACCTACTGGAAGTGACAAGAAATGATCTAGCCTCAAAGGATTTTGGATGGCTTGAAAGTTCTTGAAGTAAGATCATGACACAAAAACAAGTTCAAGTAAGATTTTTACTCGAATTAAGATAGTTTATAGTTATAGAAATTGAATCAAAGTTTGAATATGAATATTACCTTGAATAAGAAAGATAACCTACTGTATATAAAAAAGGTTTCTTGATCTTAGATGATTACTTGTAATGGATTAGAAAGCTTGGAAGTAAATTAGTAAACTTGAAGGGATTTTTGAAGTGTTCTTGAAGTGTTCTTCCTATGATGATTATAGCTTGATTCTTGAAGTGATTTTTGATGAAGATGATGATTAAATACTGGAAAAATATGTTCATAATAGTGTGTGTGTGTTGAGAGAGAATTAGAAAGAGAATTGGAAGTGAAATGGAGTGAATGATGAGTGGTAATTGGTGAGTGGTGAGTGGGGTTAAAAGGAGTTCTAGTTAGTTGACTAGCTCATGGTAGAAGTTAAAATTGATTAGTCATACATGACATAATCAAGTGTGGAATCCCATGCTAGTTCCTATTGGTATATACCCATAGTAAGTACGTTTTGAAGCTGTGTATAATACGGGTAAGAATACGACTAGAATTCTTGATGAAAGAAAAGAATGGGAAAGTAACTGTAACCATTTTCATTAAGTATGAGTGTTTTGATATATGTCTTGAAGTCTTCCAAAAGTATTTTAATACATCTAAATACACTACATGTATATACATTTTAACTGAGTCGTTAAGTCATCGTTAGTCGTTACATGTAAGTGTTGTTTTGAAACCTTTAAGTTAACGATCTCAATTAATGTTGTTAACCCATTGTTTATTATATCTAATGAGATGTTAAATTATTAAATTATCATGATATTATGATATATTAATATATCTTAATATGATATATATACATTTAAATGTCGTTACAACGATAATCGTTACATATATGTCTCGTTTCGAAATCCTTAAGTTAGTAGTCTTGTTTATATGTATATAACTCATTGTTAATATACTTATGGAGATACTTACTTATCATAATCTCATGTTAACCATATGTATATCCATATATATATCGTCATGTCGTTTTTACAAGTTTTAACGTTCGTGAATCGCCGGTCAACTTGGGTGGTCAATTGTCTATATGAAACCTATTTCAATTAATTAAGTCTTAACAAGTTTGATTGCTTAACATGTTGGAAACATTTAATCATGTAAATATCAATCTCAATTAATATATATAAACATGGAAAAGTTCGGGTCACTACAGTACCTACCCGTTAAATAAATTTCGTCCCGAAATTTTAAGCAGTTGGAGGTGTTGACGTATCTTCTGGAAATAAATGCGGGTATTTCTTCTTCATCTGATCTTCATGCTCCCAGGTGAACTCGGGTCCTCTACGAGCATTCCATCGAACCTTAACAATAGGTATCTTGTTTTGTTTAAGTCTCTTAACCTCACGATCCATTATTTCGACGGGTTCTTCAATGAATTGAAGTTTTTCATTGATTTGGATTTCGTCCAACGGAATAGTGAGATCTTCTTTAGCAAAACATTTCTTCAAATTTGAGACGTGGAAAGTGTTATGTACAGCCGCGAGTTGTTGAGGTAGCTCCAGTTGGTAAGCTACTGGTCCGACACGATCTATAATCTTGAATGGTCCAATGTACCTTGGATTTAGTTTCCCCCGTTTACCAAATCGAACAATGCCTTTCCAAGGTGAAACCTTAAGCATGACCATTTCTCCAATTTCAAACTCTATATCTTTTCTTTTACTGTCCGCGTAGCTCTTTTGTCGACTCTGGGCGGTTTTCAATCTTTGTTGAATTTGGATGATCTTCTCGGTAGTTTCTTGTATTATCTCCGGACCCGTAATCTGTCTATCCCCCACTTCACTCCAACAAATCGGAGACCTGCACTTTTTATCATAAAGTGCTTCAAACGGCGCCATCTCAATGCTTGAATGGTAGCTGTTGTTGTAGGAAAATTCTGCTAACGGTAGATGTCGATCCCAACTGTTTCCGAAATCAATAACATAAGCTCGTAGCATGTCTTCAAACGTTTGTATCGTCCTTTCGCTCTGCCCATCAATTTGTGGATGATAGGCAGTACTCATGTCTAGACGAGTTCCCAATGCTTGCTGTAATGTCTGCCAGAATCTTGAAATAAATCTGCCATCCCTATCAGAGATAATAGAGATTGGTATTCCATGTTTGGAGACGACTTCCTTCAAATACAGTCGTGCTAACTTCTCCATCTTGTCATCTTCTCTTATTGGCAGGAAGTGTGCTGACTTGGTGAGACGATCAACAATTACCCAAATAGTATCATAACCACTTGCAGTCCTTGGCAATTTAGTAATGAAATCCATGATAATGTTTTTCCATTTCCATTCCGGGATTTCAGGTTGTTGTAGTAGACCTGATGGTTTCTGATGCTCAGCTTTGACCTTAGTACATGTCAAACATTCTCCTACGTATTTAGCAACATCGGCTTTCATACCCGGCCACCAAAAATGTTTCTTGAGATCCTTGTACATCTTCCCCGTTCCAGGATGTATTGAGTATCTGGTTTTATGAGCTTCTCTAAGTACCATTTCTCTCATATCTCCAAATTTTGGTACCCAAATCCTTTCAGCCCTATACCGGGTTCCGTCTTCCCGAATATTAAGATGCTTCTCCGACCCTTTGGGTATTTCATCCTTTAAATTTCCCTCTTTTAAAACTCCTTGTTGCGCCTCCTTTATTTGAGTAGTAAGGTTATTGTGAATCATTATATTCATAGATTTTACTCGAATGGGTTCTCTGTCCTTCCTGCTCAAGGCTTCGGCTACCACATTTGCCTTCCCCGGGTGGTAACGAATCTCAAAGTCGTAATCATTCAACAATTCAATCCACCTACGCTGCCTCATATTCAGTTGTTTCTGATTAAATATGTGTTGAAGACTTTTGTGGTCGGTATATATAATACTTTTGACCCCATATAAGTAGTGCCTCCAAGTCTTTAATGCAAAAACAACCGCGCCTAATTCCAAATCATGCGTCGTATAATTTTGCTCGTGAATCTTCAATTGTCTAGACGCATAAGCAATCACCTTCGTTCGTTGCATTAATACACAACCGAGACCTTGCTTTGATGCGTCACAATAAATCACAAAATCATCATTCCCTTCAGGCAATGACAATATAGGTGCCGTAGTTAGCTTTTTCTTCAATAACTGAAACACTTTCTCTTGTTCATCCTTCCATTCAAATTTCTTCCCTTTATGCGTTAATGCAGTCAAGGGTTTTGCTATTCTGGAAAAGTCTTGGATGAACCTTCTGTAGTAACCAGCTAGTCCTAAAAACTGGCGTATGTGTTTCGGAGTTTTCGGAGTTTCCCACTTTTCAACAGTTTCTATCTTTGCCGGATCCACCTTAATACCTTCTTTGTTCACTATGTGACCGAGGAATTGAACTTCTTCCAAACAAAATGCACACTTTGAAAACTTAGCGTAAAATTCTTCCTTCCTCAATACTTCTAACACCTTTCTCAAATGTTCACCGTGTTCTTGGTCATTCTTTGAGTAAATAAGTATGTCATCAATGAAAACAATGACAAACTTGTCAAGGTATGGTCCACACACTCGGTTCATAAGGTCCAAGAACACAGCTGGTGCATTAGTTAAACCAAATGGCATGACCATAAACTCTTAATGACCGTAACGTGTTCTGAAAGCAGTCTTTGGAATATCATCTTCTTTCACCCGCATTTGATGATACCCGGAACGTAAGTCAATCTTTGAATAAATAGACGAGCCTTGTAGTTGATCAAATAAGTCATTGATTCTCGGTAGTGGGTAGCGGTTCTTGATGGTAAGTTTGTTCAACTCTCGGTAGTCGATACACAACCTGAATGTACCATATTTCTTCTTGACAAACAAAACAGGAGCTCCCCACGGTGATGTGCTTGGTCGAATGAAACCACGCTCTAAAAGTTCGTGTAATTGACTTTGTAGTTCTTTCATCTCGCTGGGTGCGAGTCTGTAAGGAGCACGAGCTATTGGTGCAGCTCCTGGTACAAGATCTATTTGAAATTCAATGGATCGATGTGGGGGTAATCCCGGTAATTCTTTCGAAAATACATCGGGAAATTCTTTTGCGACGGGAACATCATTGATGCTCTTTTCTTCAGTTTGTACTTTCTCGACGTGTGCTAGAACAGCATAGAAACCTTTTCTTATTAGTTTTTGTGCCTTCAAATTACTAATAAGATGTAGCTTCGTGTTGCCCTTTTCTCCGTACACCATTAAGGGTTTTCCTTTTTCTCGTATAATGCGAATTGCATTTTTATAACATACGATCTCTGCTTTCACCTTCTTCAGCCAGTCCATGCCAACTATTACATCAAAACTCCCTAACTATACTGGTATCAAATCAATCTTAAATATTTCGCTACCCAGTTTAATTTCTCGATTCCGGCACATATTATCTGCTGAAATTAATTTACCGTTTGCTAATTCGAGTAAAAATTTACTATCCAACGGTGTCAATGGACAACTTAATTTAGCACAAAAATCTCTACTCATATAGCTTCTATCCGCACCCGAATCAAATAAAACGTAAGCAGATTTATTGTCAATAAGAAACGTACCCGTAACAAGCTCCGGGTCTTCCTGTGCCTCTGCCGCATTAATATTGAAAACTCTTCCGCGGCCTTGTCCATTCGTGTTCTCCTGGTTTGGGCAATTTCTAATAATGTGGCCCGGTTTTCCACATTTATAACAAACTACATTGGCATAACTTGCTCCGACACTACTTGCTCCGCCATTACTCATTCCGACACCATTTGTTCCTTTCGTTCTATTAACCCCTGGTCCGTAGACCTCACACTTCACCGCGCTATGACCATTTCTTTTACACTTGTTGCAAAATTTGGTGCAGAACCCCGAGTGATACTTTTCACACCTTTGGCATAGCTGCTTCTGATTGTTGTTGTTGTTGCGGTTATTATTGTTGTTGGGATGATTGTTGTAGTTGCTGCTGCTGTTGTTGTTGTTGGGCCATTTGTTGTAGTTGCGATTGATGTTGCGATTGTTGGGATAATTGTTGCGATTATTGTTGTAATTGCTGTTGTTGTTGTATTGGTGATTCTTATCACCGTTTTCCGCCCACTTTCTTTTGACTTGCTTCACATTGGCCTCTTCAGCAGTCTGTTCTTTAATTCTTTCTTCAATCTGGTTCACTAGTTTGTGAGCCATTCTACATGCCTGTTGTATGGAGGCGGGCTCGTGTGAACTTATATCTTCTTGGATTCTTTTCGGTAATCCTTTCACAAACGCGTCGATCTTCTCTTCCTCATCTTCGAATGCTCCCGGACATAATAGGCACAATTCTGTGAATCATCTTTCGTACGTGGTAATATCAAATCCTTGGGTTCGTAACCCTCTAAGTTCTGTCTTGAGCTTATTGACCTCAGTTCTGGGACGGTACTTCTCGTTCATCAAGTGCTTGAATACTGACCACGGTAGTGCGTACGCATCGTCTTGTCCCACTTGCTCTAGATAGGTATTCCACCATGTTAACGCAGAACCTGTGAAGGTATGCGTAGCGTACTTTACTTTGTCCTCTTCAGTACACTTACTTATGGCAAACACCGATTCGACCTTCTCGGTCCACCGTTTTAATCCGATCGGTCCTTCGGTTCCATCAAATTCCAAAGGTTTGCAGGCAGTGAATTCTTTGTAGGTGCATCCTACACGATTTCCTGTACTGCTAGATCCAAGGTTATTGTTGGTATGTAGCGCAGCCTGTACTGCGGCTATGTTTGAAGCTAGAAAAGTACGGAATTCCTCTTCATTCATATTCACGGTGTGTCGAGTAGTCGGTGCCATTTCCTTCAAAATAGTCAAATGGAACAAGTTAATCATATAGAATATTAAGAGTAGTTAATAGTATTTCGTAGCATAATATGAACTCATTTATAAAAGCTTTTTCTTCATATTAGCGTTTTATAAGTTTAAATTCGGGTAGTACCTACCCGTTAAGTTCATACTTAGTAGCTAATATACAATTCAACTACTACAATTCTATATGAAAAACTGATTATAATAATATTTCGCGTTCAAACTTTTACACAATATTTTACAAACTTACAATACCGCTTATTTTACGTAAAGCATGAAATATAGCACACAATAATTTTGATACAAGATAGTTGTGAAGATAATTCTAGCTAGTACACAAGTCGTTCAGCAAAGGCAATAAAGACACGTAATTCATACGTCTAGAAACAAATCATGCATTCTGGTTTTACTAATACCACTTCCCATCCTTGGTCTTGCGGAACGTAACCGTTGTGACCGATAGTATGACAACGTGTTGTAACGTCGTCAAAAGGGCGAAGGTTACGTAATGACCAACAGTCTCGTAATAACCTAAAAACCTCATTTCTTACCCCAATTACCGACTCCGTCACTTGTGGGAACGTTTTGTTTAATAGTGGTAGCCCGATGTTCTTTTTCTCACTTTGGTGAGAAGCGAACATTACTAACCCATAAGCATAACATGCTTCTTTATGTTGCATGTTAGCCGCTTTTTCTAAATCATGAAGTCCTATATTTGGATACATTGAGTCAAAATAATTTCTTAACCCGTTGCGTAAAATAGCATTTGGGTTCCCCGCAATATATGCGTCAAAGTAAACACATCGTAACTTATGGGTTTCTCAATGTGATATCCCCCATCTTTCAAACGAAAGCCTTTTATAAACCAAGGCATTCTTGGAACGTTCTTCGAACATCTTACAAACTGATCTCGCCTTAAATAGTTGTGCCGAGGAATTCTGACCGACTCTAGACAAGATTTCATCAATCATGTCTCCGGGTAGGTCTCTTAAAATATTGGGTTGTCTATCCATTTTGTTTTTTTATACTGAAAAAATAGACAAGAGTTAGATTCATAAAAAAAATACTTATTAATACAAGCAATTTTTACATATATCATAAAGCATAAGCACACTATATTACATATATTACACCACACGAATACAACTATCTTATTCCGACTCGCTCGTTTCTTCTTTTTCGAACTTGGTTCTTTTTGCTAAGTTTTTAGGGATATATGATGTTCCCCTAATACGAGCCGTCATTTTCTACATTGGTCTAGAAAAACCTGGTGGTTTAGAGGTTCCCGGGTTATTGTTACAACTTAAGAAATACGGGTGTTAATGATACATATAAAGTTCATCGGGGTTGGAATCAGATTTCTCTATTTTTATGCCCTTTCCCTTATTGTTCTCTTTTACCTTTTTAAATTCAGTTGGGGTAATTTCTATAACATCATCAGAATCCTCGTCGGGATCCGATTCATCGGAGAATTGGTAATCCTCCCAATATTTTGCTTCCTTGGCGGAAACACCGTTGACCATAATTAACCTTGGTCGGTTGGTTGAGGATTTTCTTTTACTTAACCGTTTTATTATTTCCCCCACCGGTTCTATTTCTTCTTCTGGTTCCTCCTCTTCCGGTTCCGATTCTTCTTCCGGTTCCTCTTCGGGAACTTGTGAATCAGTCTACGAATCATTCCAAATTACATTTGACTCTTCATTATTATTAGGTGAGTCAATGGGACTTGTATTAGAGGTAGACATCTATCACATAATATCAAACACGTTAAGAAATTAATATATTACATAATATTCACATGTTAAAAATATATAGTTTCCAACAAAATTTGTTAAGCAATCATTTTTCAAGTAAACACGGTCGAAGTCCAGACTCACTAATGCATCCTAACCAACTCAATAATACACACTAATGCAAAATTCTGGTTCTCTAAGACCAACGCTCGGATACCAACTGAAATGTCCCGTTCTTATTGATTAAAAATGTTCCATATTAATTGATTTCGTTGCGAGGTTTTGACCTCTATATGAGACGTTTTTCAAAGACTGCATTCATTTTTAAAACAAACCATAACCTTTATTTCATAAATAAAGGTTTAAAAAGCTTTACGTAGATTATCAAATAATGATAATCTAAAATATCCTGTTTACACACGACCATTACATAATGGTTTACAATACAAATATGTTACATCGAAATCAGTTTTTTGAATGCAGTTTTTACACAATATCATACAAACATGGACTCCAAATCTTGTCCTTATTTTAGTATGCAACAGCGGAAGCTCTTAGTATTCACCTGAGAATAAACATGCTTTAAACGTCAACAAAAATGTTGGTGAGTTATAGGTTTAACCTATATATATCAAATCGTAACAATAGACCACAAGATTTCATATTTCAATACACATCCCATACATAGAGATAAAAATCATTCATATGGTGAACACCTGGTAACTGACATTAACAAGATGCATATATAAGAATATCCCCATCATTCCGGGACACCCTTCGGATATGATATAAATTTCGAAGTACTAAAGCATCCGGTACTTTGGATGGGGCTTGTTGGGTGTATGTTCCCTAATTCTTAGATTACCAGACTTAATAAAAAGGGGCATATTCGATTTCGATAATTCAACCATATAATGTAGTTTCACGTACTTGTGTCTATTTTGTAAATCATTTATAAAACCTGCATGTATTCTCATCCCAAAAATATTAGATTTTAAAAGTGGGACTATAACTCACTTTCACATATTTTTACTTCGTCGGGAAGTAAGACTTGGCCACTGGTTGATTCACGAACCTATAACAATATATACATATATATCAAAGTATGTTCAAAATATATTTACAAAACTTTTAATACATTTTGATGTTTTAAGTTTATTAAGTCAGCTGTCCTCTTTAGTAACCTACAACTAGTTGTCCACAGTTAGATGTACAGAAATAAATCGATAAATATTATCTTGAATCAATCCACGACCCAGTGTATACGTATCTCAGTATTGATCACAACTCAAACTATATATATATTTTAGAATCAACCTCAACCCTGTATAGCTAACTCCAACATTCACATATAGAGTGTCTATGGTTGTTCCGCAATATATATATAGATGGGTCGACATGATAGGTCGAAACATTGTATACGTGTCTGTGGTATCTCAAGATTACATAATATACAATATAAGTTGATTAGGTTATGGTTGAAATAGATTTATTACTAACTTTCACGTAGGTAAAATGAGTAGTTTTTATCAATCTTGTTTTACTCGCCATTTCTTCGTTTCTAATCCGTTTTGAGTGATTCCAGTGGCCATGGTTTCGTATTGAACTTAACTTTATGAATCTAAACAGAAAAAGTATAAGTTTATAGTCAGAAATACAAGTTACAAGTCATTTTTGAAAGAGATAGTCATTTCCGTCGAAAGAACGACATCTTGATGACCATTTTGAAAAACATACTTTCACTTTGAGTTTAACCATGATTTTTGGATATAGTTTCATGTTCATAAGAAAAATAATTTTTCCAGAAGTATAGCTTTTAAATCAAAGTTCTTCTTAGCTTTTAATTATCCCAACCAAAACAGCCCCCGGTTTTACTACGACGGCGTATATCCAGTTTTATGGTGTTTATCGTGTTTCCAGGTTTTAAATCATTAAGTTAGCATATCATATAGATATAGAACATGTGTTTAGTTGATTTTAAAAGTCTATTTAGAAGGATTAACTTTATTTGCGAACAAGTTTAGAATTAACTAAACTATGTTCTAGTGATTACAAGTTTATAACGTTGAATAAGACAGCTTTTTAAGTATGAATTGAATGATGTTATGAACATCATTACTACCTCAAGTTCCTTGGATAAACCTACTAGAAATGAGAAAAATAGATCTAGCTTCAAAGGATCCTTGGATGGCTTGAAAGTTCTTGAAGCAGAATCATGACACGAAAACAATTTCAAGTAAGATATCCACTCGAAATAAGATTGTTATAGTTATAGAAATTGAATTAAAGTTTAAATATGATTATTACCTTGTATTATAAAGATAAACTACTGTAAGTAACAAAGGTTTCTTGATCTTGGATGATTACTTGGAATGGATTTAGAAAACTTGGAAGTAAACTTGCAATCTTGGAAGTATTCTTGATTTTATGAAACTAGAACTTTTAGAATTTATGAAGAACACTTAGAACTTGAAGATAGAACTTGAGAGAGATCAATTAGATGAAGAAAATTGAAGAAAGAAAGTGTTTGTAGGTGTTTTTGGTCGTTGGTGTATGGATTAGATATAAAGGATATGTAATTTTGTTTTCATGTAAATAAGTCATGAATGATTACTCATATTTTTGTAATTTTATGAGATATTTCATGCTAGTTGCCAAATTATGGTTCCCACATGTGTTAGGTGACTCACATGGGCTGCTAAGAGCTGATCATTGGAGTGTATATACCAATAGTACATACATCTAAAAGCTGTGTATTGTACGAGTACGAATACGGGTGCATACGAGTAGAATTGTTGATGAAACTGAACGAGGATGTAATTGTAAGCATTTTTGTTAAGTAGAAGTATTTTGATAAGTGTCTTGAAGTCTTTCAAAAGTGTATGAATACATATTAAAACACTACATGTATATATATTTTAACTGAGTCGTTAAGTCATCGTTAGTCGTTACATGTAAGTGTTGTTTTGAAACCTTTAGGTTAACGATCTTGTTAAATGTTGTTAACCCAATGTTTATAATATCAAATGAGATTTTAAATTATTATATTATCATGATATTATGATATATAATATATCTTAGTATGATATATATACAGTTAAATGTCGTTACAACGATAATCGTTACATATATGTCTCGTTTCGAAATCATTAAGTTAGTAGTCTTATTTTTACATATGTATTTCATTGTAATACACTTAATATTATATTTACTTATCATTTAACATAATTAACCAAGTGTATCAATACCTTAATATGATTCATATGTACCTAGTAAGATGTTATTATAACGATAATCGTTATATATGTCGTTTTCGAGTTTCTTAAATTAATGGTCTCATTTTTATGTATATAACTCATTGTTAAAATACCTAATGAGATACATACTTATAATAAAATCATGTTAACTATATATATAACCATATATATATCATCGTATAGTTTTTACCAGTTTTAACGTTCGTGAATCACCGGTCAACTTGGGTGGTCAATTGTCTATATGAAACCTATTTCAATTAATCAAGTCTTAACAAGTTTGATTGCTTAACATGTTGGAAACATTTAATCATGTAAATAACAATTTCATTTAATATATATATAAACATGGAAAAGTTCGGGTCACTACACATCCTCCACTTCTCGGATTTTAAATAGAGTGCAGATCCTATTAAAGGTACGAAGATGTTCATTTGGATCTTCCTTTGGCGCACCACTAAATTAGCATTGATTAGTTACCATGTGTAGAATTTGTCCTTTGATTTCATAATCTGGCGCATTAATGTCAGGATGAGTGGTGGTTCCGGAGGAAAATTTAATGGTTCAGGATCTATGAATCGTCCCTAAATATTCTCCGGATTCTCAATTGTGAGGTCGGGTTCAAAAAATGGATTATCGAAAATTTGAACTGGAGTACTTGGTTGACTGGATGACGATTCTAAAGGAAAATCAACGGCGGTAATATTAGCTAGATGTCTTGATCTAGTTACAGGTGGTGAACGTACAAAAGGTGGTGAACGTCTTGCTCGGTGCATTCACTGAATATCCTATTAGTTTTTTAAAAAGGAAAGAAAAATTATATAAGTTATCCAATTAATAGACTTTTCTGATTTTGCCCACGTTTCGAATAGCCAAAAGATGCAGCAGAGGGGCAGGATTCGTTTGGTCTCAATATAATTGAGGACTGTTTGGCTCCAATAACCCGGTCCACGTACAAATCCAACTATTACTACGAATCAGAAAATTTTTATGTCTATCAATTTAACCACTTAAAATAAATTTTCGTAATTTTAAGAAATTTAGATAAGAAGTAGAAAAAAAATCTATGTCCTAAAACTAGAATAGCGAGAAATAAGAAAGAAAAAGAGCGCGTCGAAAAAGGTCGAAAAAGAAAAAAAAATTGAAAAAGGCGTCGAAAAATAAGAAAGATAAGAGTGACTTATAAAACTTAAAAACACTCGACTAACCCAACCTTATTACTATCACTAACTTAAAATTATAATCTCAAATTGAGATTACTAATTGGAGTGATAATTGATACATAGGTAAAAGGCGTCTAAAAATATTAAAGCTTACAAGTAAATCTATATCTCAAATGGCAATATCTTAAAAAGGTACTAAAACTTAAAAAGATGTCACAAAATTCTAAAGCACCTAATCTTAGTCTAAAGAAAAAGCACTTAAGGAATTTTACGGCAAAGCCTAAAAATCTAAAAGTAAAAATAACTATGGCAAAAACTATGTCTTAAAACTAAATATGAACGGAAAATACAAAAGTTACGCTAAAAACAAATAAAAAGGGACAAAATATAAAAATATACTAAAAGTTGTAAAATTTACAATTTTTATAAAAATATTATTTTTATATTATTTATTTAATAAAACTATTAAATTTACAATTTAAATAAACTAATTAAACTAAAAATACAAATTAAATAAATAACACTAAATTAAATTATATAATATATAACCCTAATTAGGGTTTAAATATAATAATAATAATAATAATTCGTAATTAATGCAGGTTGCAGTCAACTGTGGCGTGTCAGACGGGCTCATGCGATCGCATGAGTCCTAAACTACCCGGCCATGCGATCGCATGGGCTAGGGTTTTGGGCCACATAGTGGGCTGCTATAGTACCGGACTCGAGTTTTAGTATATTTTTTTTCTATTTTTGCTGTAAAATATATTTATAAAATATATATATAAATTAAATAAAACTTATATTTTTATAAACTAAAAAATAGAAATAAAGAAACTTTATAAAACTTAAATATTTACCAAACTCTTAAAAATATTTATATTTTTGTTTTTATTTTTATATTTTTGAATATTTAAAACGTATTTTTACAAAAGCGTATTTTTTTTATAAAAGTAAACTAAAAAGAAAAATCTTTTTTTTTTATATTAGTGTTGCGCTTCCGGCTTTTAAGCTAGATTGTCCCCGGCAGCGGCGCCAAAAATTACTTGATGTTCTGCGAGGTGTATATAAAATAGCTTATATTTTATAAGGAAATACTATTAAATACGATACAATTTTACACAAGATATTTATTTATTTATAGAATGGATATACTTAAACCTTGCTACAACACTTATAGGCAGTGTACCTAATCGTACAGTAGTGTAGTTTTTAGTAAGTCCGGTTCGTTCCACGGGGAAAATCTTTTAATCAAAGCTTAACGCTATATTAGTTTTATTTTATAAAAATACAAATATATATATAAGTAATATTATTATTATTATAAAGGGGGGTGATGTGCGAAAAGTGTCGTATAAAATTGTCTTGTAAATAATATGGAAAAATACCGATTTAAGATTGCTACACACTAACGGGCAGTGTACCCGATCGTGTAGTAGTATAGATAATGGTAAAATCCGTGTATCGTTCCAAGGACAGTTATATCAGTCAAACTAGAATTAGAAACTATATTATGATTAACTAAGTTAATTAAAGTAAAAGTACAAGTTTTATGTTTTGTGGCTGTTTTAACGATTTAGCCAAATCAAAGAAGGTTAAATGTAAAAACAATATTTTTAGTCTTTTGGTTTATAAGATACAAATAAATGCAAATAAAGCAAGTGAGATAGTTTTGAATTAAATCAAAGAGATGAAATGTTTATCTAGATATTTTACCCTCGGTATTGGATGTAAATTAGATATTAAGCCCTGATTGAATAATTATGTGTGTAGTTATCTAATAGGTTCACTAAGAGTTCTCTCAGATAAACACGCAAATACAATAACAAGCTCAAGGGTTCCCTTTTTACTATGGTTCTTGTATTTGTAATCAAATAACTATAAGTGTGCTAATCACCTAAATCGACTCACCAAGAGTTCTCTTTAGCAAGTACTCAAACTAGAATTACTAAGCGAGGGTTCCCTATAACTTAGACCTTTTCGTTTGTGACTAGTTGATCAACAAGATTAAAGACTTGAATAACAATTGCCTTTGCGTTCGCTCTACACAATTCATTCCTATTTTGTTTAACCATTTTAATCTAGTTTACCCCCTTGGTCCGGTTTAGAAAACAATCAATCTAAGACAAGTTGATTGTAAATCAATATGATACATCAACAAGAGTTCTCTTTATCAACAACATATCAATTAACTAGATACAAATGGTTTTAACAACAATAAGCATGGTTCTCAATTCAAGCTTCAATCTATCACGCATAATACATTCAATCAATAAGATTACATCCAATACCTTGGTTATTAATCTAGACAAACATTATAGAAACTAGCCAACAATCATGGTAACAGACAACAATACAATCAAATTATAAACTGAAATCATTTCTGAGAACAAGTGAATAACCTACAAGAACAAGAGTTCTTGGATGAAGAAGATGTTGATGGATGATGCCTTGATGTTGAGCCTCTTCAAAGAGGTTGGAATTCTCCAATATGCTCCTGAAAATCGTCTCTAAAGCTCTCTGGTTCGTACTCTCATGAAACAGTCCCAAAAATGAAGTTTTAAGGTGGAGAAATTAGGTAAAAAGCAGAAAAGTCGGGTACACCTACTTTGGGACGTCGACCTAAAAGGGAGGACGGCGTCCCAAAATAAAGGGCAAGACGGCGTCCCAGACCACCTAGACGGCGTCCCACATTAAAAGCCAGGACGGCGTCCTGAAATGGTAAACGGCGTCTCGAAATAAAGAACAGGACGGCGTCCTCCAAGGCAAGACGGCGTTCTACTTGGCTTTTAGGCACTGTTTCGTTTTCTTTTCAATATTAGTTCATTTGGACGAAGTCTAACATATCGGAAGCCTTGTTTTATCATTTTAGAGCGCTATCTTGACCTTAACTCGTATCGGGATCAACCAATGTCATAAATTATCAAAACTCGTTGTAAATCATTCTTCCGATACAAATTCGCGCATCTTGGCTTATCACTTGTAGATCACCTTCATTATCTTCGATTCTAGAGCGTTTTAAGTGATATTGCGATAGATATATATGATGTTAATGAGCAATATCAAAACACCCCACACTTAAACCTTGCTTGTCCTCAAGCAATTCTTTCGTTACAAAGTAGAACAATATCAATCATAATCACACAATATAGATTACAAACATTACATGAATTACTCGAAACACACGAAACACACACGTTGAAATGAAACACAACTCAAACTATATGAAACACACACTTTAAGTAACACACTCACGCTATATACACTATGGAAACACACGCTTTAAGTATAGTACACTTTTATTGAAATCACACGCACGCTTTATACACAATGAAAACACACACACATTTTTGGTAGATTAGAGCCAAGTATCCGAAAAAATTGATCCTAGGGAAATCAGGACCTTGATGAAAACGTTTTATGGTTTTGAAAATATCATGCTAGTTTTTAATACTAGACACGTTTTCCGATTTTGTCGGATTTTTAAATTTTGAAAAAAAATGAGTGCGGGTTTCCCGCTATTGGTCAAGCCAATCCCTCCCACGGTACCTAACATCATGAGATGTCGGTAGAAAATAATGTGCTTAGGAGGATACACATTACGTCCGGATATCATTGATAATCATGAGGTAATTATCTAATCCGTTAAGTCAATCATAAAGATTGAAGTTCATCAGGCTTAAAAGCTGATATATTACCTTTCCGGAGGTTATCCACTGGGAATCTGATCAATCACTGACAATTTATGTATCATGGTGCGCTTCCCATTTGGCTAGCAAATCTCCCTCATTGAAATAAGCTTTGACTACCAGTTTCCCTGTTTGATGTTGAGGCCTGGTAGATTTCCAGTCGATTTTAGCAATGACTTTTCAAGACTTTTCGTCACCCTACAACTGGTCTGGACTACAACTTCTGAAATAAATCAGCAAGTGTGTCGTTCGGGAGACTTGACTCCCTTTAGGATGGAATGGATACATCCTGTATGGTCATAATAAGTGATCGGACGCAACATTGTCCTTGTTAGGAGAAACAATGAGGATCGTCCTTAGGGTTTTCGATCTGGCGCGAGATCCGGTTTCCGACCACGCTATACAATCACCGCTCTCTCACGGTTTACACTCGTTTTTGGTACAAGTGACCTACAAGTTAGCATACTAAACTAGTAGGATTTTCATTCAAATAATTGAATGATGGAGCAACTTCAAAGACTATTAATAATTTAAAATGTAAACCAACATTTATTTTCTAGAATTTAAGACCATAATGTGTATAACGTGGTTTTTTTTTTTTTTTTTTTTTTTTTTTGGGCTTTTAATCGTTTTTAAGGCTACTTGAAAATTTTAAAATTTTATAATAAACGCCTTAATTTTTGTGAAACGAGTTCCCGATAAATTTCTATTCCCCACCCCACACTTGAGATCATGCAAGGCCCTCATTGCATGAAATCAGAAAAAGGATTAAATTTAGAGGGCAAAGTGATAGGGTGATTGTAGAAATTTCCAATTTTTGAACCTGTAAATCGTGGAACATGTAGACGGATGCCGCTGAACTTACTGCCAGCATAAGAGCATCGTCTAGTCCGCGATTATCATCATACACACATCATAATATCAAATGTCGCTGAACTTAATGCCAGTCTTTGAAGTTCAATCATGCTGCACAAATAAACAAACCACACAAAGCATATAAAAATAACGGTGTTTTTACAACCACATCCGTTTATCAAACCACACATTAGTATATTATTACAAACCGAAATTGTATCAAAATACATCACACAAATAAAATAGTCTAAAAACAAGGTACAAAATGATCCAATAGGCACGCAGGCCTAGTTATCAAATGGCCAAAAATAATTACCCGAACCATCGCGGTACGGGCGTCCCTGTGGATATTGCTGCTCAAATCTGTTCCGAGCATCCTGCAACGCAGCGGTATTATCATAAATCGGGTGAGGCGGAGGTGGGTTTTGAGGATCCGTGTAATATTGGGGTGTCAGACGTGTCGTCCCATAGTACTGCTCGGGGTTGGAATAAAACAACTCTGAGTTATGGTTATTCCAATCAATACCATAACTCATCCATCCCTGATCGTGCACTTGAGCAATCTGTCGTTGCTCCATTCGCTGCTGACTATCCCACATTCGATCGTTGTGCATCCTTTGTTCGTTCGGGCTTAACCTCATGTTATTAACACTACCAACCAAACTGTCCCAACTTGATTGGGACGGATGCCACGGAACCTGTTCACCAACATTAGTTTGTGCCTCCATTTCCGCCTCCTCTTCCTGTTGCTGCTCTTGCTGAACACCTCTGCCACTTGCGCCACCTGCACCAGCTGCCACAAAGGGTACCAAATGCCCATTTCTGTCTTTCATAATGATTTCGGCATTAATATAAAAAACCTTTTTCAATGGTTTCATCACACTCGTAAATTCCTGTAATCTGTCGAAATCAATGTTAAAGTGTCGGGCAAATCGGGTAATGTAGTGCCCCCCCAGAAGTGGCTTCTGTAGCCGTGTCTCTGTAGCAATGGAAAGAAAATAGTTACCGATCAACCCAGGAATGTCGGTATAGGCACCCCGCTTGATTTGATCCATAATCCACAAATCTAATGTTTTCACCTTCTCATTACCCTCAATCCTCGCATTAAACGTGCATGCGATGAGTCGATGAAGCAGCCTATCATCCCGGGCTGCGATTTCGTTGTACCGGTGTTTGCTTGATCGAAAATGTGCAGGCGCATTATTTGGCTTACAAATTCTGCGCCAATAAGAAGTGTCATCAAACTGATGTCGGCCAACATAATCAGAAGCCCTCAAGTATTCACCTAACTGTGTGTCGGTGAGTTCCTCAAAAATACCCAGAATTCGACAAAGCTGAAAACTGCTCAAACCCCTGTCTTGGCCTCCTAGACGAAACCGTAGAAACTCAGTTGACAAATAATCACTTACATTGCTAAACCGCATAGTAGAGTAGAATTCTTTAAGAAGCACCGGGTAGATTGGTTCATTGATGCTAAAAACATGTTCCCAGGCGTGGGCTACTACTCTACCGTAAGGAATGGCGAGTAAATTAGTAACATGTCGGCGCATGCCCGCCTCCTCCAATGGCCCCCAAATAAAATACCAAGTAGCATTAATGGGCCTGCGGTTTATTCTCTCAAAAGTTTCGGTGTAGTCTTCGTCATTCTGTACCTGTGTTAACCAAACCCGAGGATCATTTAGATCCTCCTCCTCTTCTCCTCCGGAAGAAGACGATGAATGATGTTGTTGTGGTGGTGGTGGTTGTCTTGGTGGAGCCAAACCTGATGGCCTTCCTCTTTTAGCCGGTCCTCCTCTGCTTGATTGTCCCTGCAAAACATTATACACAAAACCAAAAGAACATAGAAACCGTTGTGTTAATGTTAGCTAAAACATAACCGAGTAGCAGGAGAACTTAATCATTCAATTCCTAGTTCAAAAGTATTATGATTCATTTACACCAAAGTGCATGTTCACAAGTTTATACCAGAGTCAACCAAAGTCAACTTGAATTCATTAACACACTTTCAAAAAAATGAAAATCATAACATCACAAAGTAGCACAAACTTAGGACTTAAAGGATTCAAGTATGTTGTGTCATAGGTCATAACATTTAACTTTGTATTCTAATCATATTCAGCACAAATCATAATACAATTTTCACAACTTTTAGCTCAAATGACCTTATAACATCATACATTATGGCATTCCATTCCCTTATTTGATTCAACATGACCTAACAAATGAAAAACAAGCATACACATTTCATAAATTCATTACAATTCACAATATGCTTAGAAATTCACTAACTTTCAAAAACGACCCGGCCAAGTTGACATCAACATCACCAACACAATCAAATACTTCACAAGAATCATAAACATCAAACATAAACCCAACATCATAAATTAAGCACTCAAAATTCGGATTTACACTCTACAAACCCTAGCATCATGAACAAACCCTAAAGAACATGTATTCTTTGCAAAATAAACACATTAGGGCAATTTAAACATCTAAGGTATGTTAATCTTAACAATAATCATGCAAATCAAACACCCCACACTAATCTTTAACCAATTTATAGATATAGACATATAATTCAAGTAATTGATAAAGAAAAGTGAAGAAATGTAGAATCCATACCCAAAAGCTCATGATTGGAAGCTTGAATTTGAAGATTAAATCGCGAATTTGATGTAGAAATTTAGGGTTCTTGAGAGTGGTTCGGTTTTTGGGAGAGAAAATATAGATAGAATGTGTTTTGTGGATAGGAAATAAGTGGGTAAGGGTATAAAACGCGTTTAATTTTCTGAATCAGGGAGTCGGGACGTCGTCCCAAAATACAGGACGGCGTCTCGATATTCAGAGTGGGACGGCGTCTAAGAATGGGGACGGCGTCTCGATATACAAAGTGGGACGGCGTCTAGCCAAACAAGACGGCGTCTAGGACTTTAAATTGGGACGGCGTCTTCCCTTGTGGGACGGCGTCCCGTAACACTAAAACCCACTGACCTGTAATTTTGAGTCGTTTGCGTTTCGGGGTCATACGGTAATCATTTTGTACCAAACAAAAAATTATAGCACACACAATACAAACCTAATTACAAATGTGAACCATTTTTTACGAGTCGTTCACCAAACTCGTCCCCGTTTTGATTTAGGCGTTTTTCTTGAAGTTGAGGCTAACCTCATCCTCAATTTCCAGGGGACCATCAACGTAGTGTTTGACCCGGTGGCCATTCACTTTAAAAGTATCGCCTTTCCAGTTTACCATTTCAATTGTACCATAAGGGTACACCCTTCTAACCACAAATGGTCCCGTCCATCGGGACTTTAGCTTTCCTGGCGATAACTTGAAACGAGAGTTATAAACAAGGACACGATCTCCTTCCATGAATTCTTTTGGATGTTTCAATCTCTTGTCATGCCATTGTTTAGTTTTTTCCTTGTAAATTAGAGAGTTGTCATAGGCTTCAAGCCTCAACTCGTCTAATTTGTTTATTTGGGTCAAACGTAACCGACCCGCTTCTTGGTAATCCAAATTGCATGCCCTTAACGCCCAGTGTGCTTTATGTTCAATCTCCAACGGGAGATGGCATGCTTTTCCGTATACCATACGGAAAGGAGTAGTTCCTATTGGTGTTTTGTAGGCCGTGCGAAATGCCCACAATGCATCATATAACTTGTTTGACCACTCTTTTGGATTAGCACCAACGGTCTTTTCTAGTATGCGTTTTAATGACCGGTTGGTGTTTTCTACTTGCCCACTCGTCTGGGGATGATAGGATGTCGAAATTTTATGGATTACTCCATATCTTTTCAACACCTTTTCCATTTGCTTATTGCAAAAGTGGGTGCCCCGGTCACTTATAAGAGCTTTAGGCGTGCCAAATCTAGAGAAAAGCTCCATTAAAAAGTTTACCACTACTCGGCCATCATTTGTTGGTAGAGGCTTTGCCTCCGCCCATTTAGACACATAATCTATGGCGACAAGTATGTAGAGGTAAGAGTGAGATTTTGGAAAGGGGCCCATAAAGTCAATTCCCCAAACATCGAACACCTCGCATACTTGGATGCTTTGTTGAGGCATTTCATCTCGTTTAGTTATTTGACCGGCCCGTTGGCACGCGTCACAAGCCTTGCAAACAGCGTAGGCATCTTTGAATATTGTAGGCCAATAGAAACCGGCCTCATAAACTTTCTTCCCCGTGATTTGGGGACCAAAGTGCCCACCTGTTGGACCACGGTGACAGTCAAGCAGAATTTCGGTGCATTCCTTCCCCGCAACACACCTGCGAATAATTCCATCCGCACATCGCCTGAATAAATAAGGGTCTTCCCAAAAATAGTACTTTAGGTCACTAAAGAATTTCTTTCTTTTCTGATGTGACCAACCAGTTTCTAGGTACCCTCCAACAATGTAATTGGCGAAGTCAACAAACCACGGATCCTCCACCTTCTCTACTCTCATTAGGAATTCTCCGGGAAAATCATCTTTAATACTCGATTCATGGAGTACTTCAAGATTGGGATTTTCGAGTCTAGAAAGATGGTCCGCTGCAAGATTTTCTGCACCTTTCTTGTCCTTAATCTCGATATCAAATTCTTGCAAAAGCAAGACCCACCTTAACAATCGAGGTTTTGCATCCGGCTTAGAGAAAAGATATTTTAATGCCGAATGATCAGTGAAGACAACAGTCTTTGATAGGACAAGATAAGATCGGAATTTGTCAAAGGAAAAGACGATCGCAAGGAGCTCTTTTTCTGTTGTTGTGTAATTTAATTGGGCTCCTTGTAAAGTCTTGCTCGCATAATAAATGGGTTGAAAATGTTTCTCAACCCGTTGGCCCAAAACTGAACCAACCGCAAAATCCGATGCATCGCACATTAGCTCGAATGGTAATGACCAATTTGGAGCTATGATTATTGGTGCGTTGACAAGTTTTTCTTTTAAAATTGTGAATGCCTTAGTGCATTCACTTGTGAAAACAAAGGGTGCATCTTTTTCAAGAAGTTTATTTAATGGCGTTGCAATTTTTGAAAAATCCTTAACAAATCGCCGGTAGAACCCGGCATGCCCAAGAAAACTTCTCACACCCTTTACGTTTGAAGGAGGTGGAAGGTTTGCGATGACGTCAACCTTTGCTGGATCCACCTGAATACCAACACTTGAGATTTTGTGCCCTAAGACAATGCCTTCTTTAACCATAAAGTGGCATTTCTCCCAATTTAGCACTAAGTTCGACTTCTCACACCTGATTAGCATTTTCTCCAAATTTAGAAGGCATGAATCAAAAGTGTCACCGAAGACTGAAAAGTCGTCCATGAACACTTCCATGCAATCCTCAATCATATCGTGGAAAATGGCCATCATACACCTTTGGAATGTCGCAGGAGCATTACATAGACCAAAGGGCATTCGGCGATATGAGAAGGTGCCATAGGGACACGTGAAGGTAGTCTTTTCTTGATCTTCGGGGGAGATGGGAATTTGAAAGTACCCCGAAAAACCATCTAGGAAACAATAAAAGCTATTTCCTGCAAGTCTCTCTAACATTTGATCAATAAATGGTAGAGGAAAATGGTCTTTTCTTGTGGCTTCGTTTAACTTTCGATAATCTATACAAACCCGCCACCCCGTAACAGTTCGTGTCGTGATAAGCTCGTCCTTATCATTGGTGGTAACAGTTATACCACCCTTTTTAGGAACACAATGAATCGGGCTTATCCACGGACTGTCTGAAATCGGGTAGATTAGACCTGCATCTAGCAATTTAATGATTTCCTTTTTGACAACGTCTTGCATATGAGGATTTAGTCTCCTTTGACGTTGCACCACTGGTTTGGAATTTTCTTCCATTAAGATCTTGTGCGTGCAATAAGAAGGACTAATTCCTTTTATATCATGGATTTTCCATGCAATGGCCGGTTTGTGGGCCTGTAACAAGGAAACAAGACGTTCTTTCTCATGCTCAGAGAGAAGTGAGGAAATAATTACCGGAAGCTTTGAATCTTCCTGAAGGAAAGCGTACTCAAGATGATCAGGGAGCGGTTTAAGCTCCAAAATGGGAGGTTCCTCAATTGAGGATCGACTCCGGTACTCGCTATCCTTGCTCAGTTTTTCTATTTCCTCTTCAGTAGGTTCACATTCATTTGCCATCAAAAATGTGGCCATCACATCCATTTCTTCTTCAGTGAATTCATCATCTCCATTTGCCAAATCGTATACACCTGTTTCATCCGATTCGGGAGATTCCTGCAAGAACTCGTAATGCGAATCTATGCTTTGCATGAAATAACAAGTATCATCCGAAGATTCGGGATATTTCAATGACTTGTCAATTGCAAAAGTCGCACTAGCTTCACCAATTCTAAGGGTCAACTGCTGGTCATAAACATCAATGACACATCGAGCAGTATTTAAAAATGGCCTACCCAGAATAATTGGTATTCTCTCATCAACTTCCATGTCTAAAACCACAAAGTCAGCCGGAAAGATCAGATTTCCGGTCTTAACTAACAAATTCTCTATTATTCCTCGAGGGAATTTTATAGAGCGATCAGCTAGTTGAATAGCCATTCGTGTGGTTTTGAGTTCCCCAGGGGCTAACTTAAGGTAAATTGAATAGGGCATTAAATTGATACTAGCCCCCAAATCGGCTAATGCCCTCATGCAATCAAGGTCACCCATTAGACATGGAATAGTAAAACTACCCGGATCTTGAAGCTTTTCAGGAAGTGTGTTAGACACCAGCGCGGAACATCTAGCATTTAAAGTGACTGATGAAACGCTTTCCATCTTCTTTCGGTTAGTAAGTAAGTCTTTTAGGAACTTAGCATACTTTGGCATTCCTGAGATAACATCAATAAAAGGCATGTTTATGTTTATCTGTTTAAACATATCTAGAAATTTTAGCCTTTCGGCTTCCAGCCTTTCTTGTTGTTGTTTTCTTGGGAATGGGAGCGGTGGTTGATATGGTTTCACTACGGGTTTTTCCCGTTCTTCCTTTTCAACCACTTTTTCCGGCTCCTTAACCGGTTCATCGTTTTGGTTCAATGGAACTCTGAAATCAGAATTTTCGGGCATTTGTGGAGCATCGTATGCTAAACCACTCCGTGTGGTAATAACATTTGCGTGCTCATTTCTGGGGTTCTTGTTGGTATCTCCCGGTAAACTACCGGGTTTTCTCTCACTCAGTAAATTGGCTAAACCACTCATTTGTTTTTCCAAATTTTGGATTGATGCTTGTTGGTTACGAAACTGATGTTCGTTTTTCTCGTTGGTTTGATTTATGTTTGTGACAAGCTGAGTTTGTGATGCAATTAACTTTTCCAACATATTCTCTAAATTTGACTTTTTCTCCTCCTGTTGGGGTTTTTGATAATAACCCGGAGTTTGTTGTTGGAACCCACTACTTGACCCTTGTTGAAAATTAGAATTTTGACCTTGAGGGTTGTAGGGGTTGTTAAAGTTACGGTTAAATTGGGCTCTACCCTGAAACTGGTTATTATTTCTTTGGCTTATAAAAGCCACTTCTTCTTTTTGAGCCATGGTTAACCCGGCATCACAATCTTTACCTAAGTGTAGACCACCACAGTATTCACAACCTACTTTCATACTATGGATTTCTTTTGTGATTTTGTCCATGTTTCGGACAACACCGTCTATTTTTACACCTAGGGAGCTGAAGTCATCATAAGCACCGGCGCTTTGGACTTGAGCATTTCAAGTAATTGGGCGTTCTTGATGCCACTCATGAGAATAATCGGCTAATTTCTCGATTATCTCATAAGCCTCTTGCTCGGTTTTGTCCATAATTGAACCTCCGGATGCTTGATCAATGGAAATTCGGGTTGCAACTTCGCAACCCTTATAGAAGATTTGAACCTGTTGAAAGGTATCCAAACCATGGTTTGGACAACCTCTAAGCATTTTGGAAAATCTATTCCATGCTTCGTACAAGGTTTCCATAGGCTTTTGACAGAACTGGGTAATCTCCTGTTGGAGTCTCGCGGATTTAGATGCTGGAAAATATTTCTTAAGAAATTTTTCCATCATACTATCCCACGTTCTTATCGTAGCCTCGGCTAATGAATCTAACCAACTTCTTGCTTCCCCGTGGAGTGTCCACGGGAAAAGTCTTAGAAATATAGCCTGGTCAGTTTCTGGTTTTAATTTGAAAAGAAGACATATCTCTTCAAAGAGACGAATATGTTCGTTTGCGTCTTCATTAGGACCGCCACTAAATTGACACCTATTATTAATCATTTGAAGAATAGGTCCTTTAATTTCAAAATTTACCTCGCCCGTGAACGGAGTAATAGCACTACCTTGTCCGGTTCGCGTCGCTTTCATCCTGTCTGCCATTGATTGTCTTGGTACCAACGGTCTTTCTCCTTCCATTTCAAAATTTGGTGGTTGAACTGGTTTACCAAAGTCTGAATATCTAGGCTTGGTGGTACTTGATTCTGAATCAAAAGTTTCCTGCTTTGATGAAGATTCAAAAATATCAAGCACTTCTTTTGGAATTCTACCAAGCTTTCTATCCGGTTCTGTCAATGGTGTAAATAATGGAGATTCTGAACTTCGGGTATGTGGCATATGCAACCTATAATCTGCCAATCACACAACTAACAAAAACTATCACACATACCGATTCTACAAAAATTAAAATCAAAGACTATTAATAATTTAAAAATAATTAAGAAACTACTTAAAATCACAAATTAGTTAATAATTCTATTTTGACACAAAACTGTCCCCGGCAGCGGCGCCAAAAACTTGATGTGCGAAAAGTGTCGTATAAAATTGTCTTGTAAATAATATGGAAAAATACCGATTTAAGATTGCTACACACTAACGGGCAGTGTACCCGATCGTGTAGTAGTATAGATAATGGTAAAATCCGTGTATCGTTCCAAGGACAGTTATATCAGTCAAACTAGAATTAGAAACTATATTATGATTAACTAAGTTAATTAAAGTAAAAGTACAAGTTTTATGTTTTGTGGCTGTTTTAACGATTTAGCCAAATCAAAGAAGGTTAAATGTAAAAACAATATTTTTAGTCTTTTGGTTTATAAGATACAAATAAATGCAAATAAAGCAAGTGAGATAGTTTTGAATTAAATCAAAGAGATGAAATGTTTATCTAGATATTTTACCCTCGGTATTGGATGTAAATTAGATATTAAGCCCTGATTGAATAATTATGTGTGTAGTTATCTAATAGGTTCACTAAGAGTTCTCTCGGATAAACACGCAAATACAATAACAAGCTCAAGGGTTCCCTTTTTACTATGGTTCTTGTATTTGTAATCAAATAACTATAAGTATGCTAATCACCTAAATCGACTCACCAAGAGTTCTCTTTAGCAAGTACTCAAACTAGAATTACTAAGCGAGGGTTCCCTATAACTTAGACCTTTTCGTTTGTGACTAGTTGATCAACAAGATTAAAGACTTGAATAACAATTGCCTTTGCGTTCGCTCTACACAATTCATTCCTATTTTGTTTAACCATTTTAATCTAGTTTACCCCCTTGGTCCGGTTTAGAAAACAATCAATCTAAGACAAGTTGATTGTAAATCAATATGATACATCAACAAGAGTTCTCTTTATCAACAACATATCAATTAACTAGATACAAATGGTTTTAACAACAATAAGCATGGTTCTCAATTCAAGCTTCAATCTATCACGCATAATACATTCAATCAATAAGATTACATCCAATACCTTGGTTATTAATCTAGACAAACATTATAGAAACTAGCCAACAATCATGGTAACAGACAACAATACAATCAAATTATAAACTGAAATCATTTCTGAGAACAAGTGAATAACCTACAAGAACAAGAGTTCTTGGATGAAGAAGATGTTGATGGATGATGCCTTGATGTTGAGCCTCTTCAAAGAGGTTGGAATTCTCCAATATGCTCCTGAAAATCGTCTCTAAAGCTCTCTGGTTCGTACTCTCATGAAACAGTCCCAAAAATGAAGTTTTAAGGTGGAGAAATTAGGTAAAAAGCAGAAAAGTCGGGTACACCTACTTTGGGACGTCGTCCTAAAAGGGGGGACGGCGTCCCAAAATAAAGGGCAAGACGGCGTCCCAGACCACCTAGAAGGCGTCCCACATTAAAAGCCAGGACGGCGTCCTGAAATGGTAAACGGCGTCTCGAAATAAAGAACAGGACGGCGTCCTCCAAGGCAAGACGGTGTTCTACTTGGCTTTTAGGCACTGTTTCGTTTTCTTTTCAATATTAGTTCATTTGGACGAAGTCTAACATATCGGAAGCCTTGTTTTATCATTTTAGAGCGCTATCTTGACCTTAACTCGTATCGGGATCAACCAATGTCATAAATTATCAAAACTCGTTGTAAATCATTCTTCCGATACAAATTCGCGCATCTTGGCTTATCACTTGTAGATCACCTTCATTATCTTCGATTCTAGAGCGTTTTAAGTGATATTGCGATAGATATATATGATGTTAATGAGCAATATCAGGGGGTTTTTACCATTTAATGACCGGTTTGTCGATTTTAAAAACTTTAGTCGCAGTTAAAACAAAATGTAAAATATTAAATAAATAAAAGACTTAATTTAAAGCGTAAAGTAAATAACGATAATGAAATTGCGATAAATAAAATTGCGATAAAATAAACTTGCGATAATTAAAAATACGATAATTAAAAGTGCAATTAAATACAATAACAATAAATAAAAGTGCGATAATTAGAAGTGCAATTAAATATAAAATAAAGGAAATAAAATAGGAAATAAAAAAATTATGCTTATTTAAACTTCCGTAATCATGATGTTTGACGTGTTAATTTTAGTTTTATGCCCATGGGTTAATTGTCCTTTGTCCTGGACTATTTAATATGTCCGTCTGGTTTTTGTCCATAACAGTTCATCAGTCATAAATATAAAGTGCTAGTGTCCTCGTCAAATTATCCTTATACCCGAAGTTAAATATTCCAACTAATTGGGGACTTAAACTGTAACAAGGTTTTATTACTTTGTTTAATAATTACACTAGGATGTCGACTGAATGTAACCCAAGGTTTTAATACTTTATTATCAATTATGCCAAGTGTCCTTGTACATAATTTCACCCCTGTTTTAATAATTCTAGTGACTATTAATCCATTCCCGTGTCCGGTTAAATGAACGATTATTCGTACATATAAATACCCTGCCCATCGTATCCGATCGAGTGTATATGGTTATTTATAGGGACGTCCAATTGTGAATCTTTATATTAAAATTAACAAACTATCATTTAGTTAAACAAATATAAAGCCCATTAATAGCCCATAGTCTAATTTCCACAAGTGTCGTTCTTTTGTCCAAACCCCAATTATGGTACAAAGCCCAATTACCCAATTTTAATATTTTTAGCCCAACATCATGATTACTTCGGATTAAATATGCATAATAATAACTTAGCTACGAGACATTAATGTAAAAAGGTTAAACATAACTTACAATGATTAAAAATAGCGTAGCGTTACACGGACAGAATTTCGACTTACACCCTTACAACATTCGCTAACATACCCTTATTATTAGAATTAAAATTAAAATTAAAATTAAAATATAATAAATATATATATATATATATATATATATATATATATATATATATATATATATATATATATTACGTATATAGATAGAGAGATTGATATTATGGATGGATAAATTGTGCACCAAAGCTCGATTTTTATAGGCCTGTGATCTGGAAAAGATGCTCATGCGATCGCATGGATTTATGCCTTCCAGGCCATACGATCGCATGGCCAGCTGGAGAGGCTCACATGCCTTTATTTTTTCTGCCGACGGTTTTTAATAATATAATATATAATATATAAATAATTATAAGAATTATTTAAATATTATATTATATTTATGTGCATAGTTGACTTGTATTTTTTAGTCCTTTGCGTCAAGCGTTGAGAGTTGACTCTGGTCCCGGTTCCGATTTTCGAACGTCCTTGCGTACAATTTAATATCTTGTACTTTGCGTTTTGAATCTTGTACTCTTGTAATTTTGAGACGTTTCTTATCAATAATTGGAACCTCTTTGATTGTCTTTTGTACTTTTGAGCTTTTTGGTTGTTTGCGTCTTCAATTCGTCGAATCTGCCTTTTGTCTTCACCTTTTATTATTTAGAATATCACTTGTAAATAGGACAATTGCAACTAAAAGCTTGTCTTTCTTGAGGAATAATGCTATGAAATATATGTTCGTTTTTAGCATTATCAGTTACCAAGTTACAGGGAAGTATGCCAGTGGTACAACTCAACGTAGAATATATATTTTTAATCACTTGTGTCCATAACGTAAATCATAAAATGCATGTATTCTCATCCCGAAATATTTAGAGTTTAAAAGTGGGACTATATACTCACTTTTGCTTTGAAGATATTTAACACGACTTGGTCTCCGATAGATATCACGAACCTAACCATATATATAATATATTAACATATTTTCTTTTCAAATAATCGTTACATATATACTTATAATACTTTTAATATCTATTAGTCCGTAGTTAGCAGTCCGATATTAGTGGTCCACAATTAGTTGCTCAATAAAATAAATAAAGACCCCATCGTATTCGTATTGATCAGAATTAATCTTGACCCATGGTACCATGTTGTCAAATGACGTGTTGCGTACATAAAGTACTGTGTTGTCAAATGACGTGTTGCGTACAATCATGAGGTCTTATGATTAATCTTCTCGTGTTGTTTACGGGTGGTCCTGAAATATATAAAATCAAATCATAAGTAAATATATATAAAATATCATATTAATTAGCAAAGATATGATTAGTTTAGTTTTATTTCAATTAATTTCGTAGCTAAACTAGCTTCGGATACCCAATTTTGTTTTAGCCGTAGTTTCTTCAATATAACTCCGTTTTTGTTGGTCCAACTTGCCACTTCCTTGGATCGAGTCATTATTTATGAATATGAACTGTAAATACCTTAGTTTGCATTCAAAATCACAGGTTATAGGTCAAACTTTGGTGAATCTTATGAAAGTGATCATTTCCGTTGTAAAAACAACATCTAGATGATCATTTTTACAAAAATACTTACACTTTGAGTTACATCATGAGATTTTTATATATTAACATATTCATAAGAAATATCATTTTTCCAGAATATAAACTTCCAATTCAAAGTTTAAGATAGTTTTTAATTATCTAACCCAAAACAGCCCCCGGTTGCACTCCAACGATGTAGATTCAGTTTTAAGGTGTTCTTTGTAAAATCAAGTTGTATCTTGTTAAGTTAGCATATCATTATGATATATTACAGGTCTTGAAGTGTTTTAAAAGTCAAATTAGAAGGATCTATTTAGTTTGTGAACAAGTTTGAAATCATTCAAACTATGTTCTTGTTGTTATATATATTCGTAGTAAGATAGTCAAATATGAATTGATAAAGATGATGAACCAAGGTTATACCTCAAGTATGATGAAGAAAGTTACTGAATAAACAAGATATGAACTTGTTCTTGATGACTTGGAAGATTAAGAAGTGAAATCATGAAAAGAAACAAAGGTTGTAAGTAAGTTTATATCTTGATTTAAGATAAATAACTTACATGAATTGAATCAAAGTTTAAACATAGTTTTACCTTGATTATGATGCTAAAAGATGGTGAAAATGCTTGGAGATGATCAAGTATGATGTTAGGAGTATTTTGAGAGAGAATTTGGAGTGTAAGTATGAGAAAATGGAATGGAAAAATGTCGTGAAATCATAAAAACGAATTTACTTGTTATATAGAAAAAAAAAATCCTTAAGTTTGTTTTTTAAGCTCATTAGTCATACAAGTTGATAAATAATGGGTCCACATGTTTTTGACTCTAAGATGGTTGCTAAGAATGAATGATTAAAGGTGTATATACCAATAGTAAATACATCTAGAAGCTGCGTACAATACGGTTACATATACCCTAGGTATACGTGTAAATATCTTAAGAAAACGGAACGAGAATTCAAATATAACTATGTTTTTTGAATATACTTATATTTTTTTATGTATTTAAGTCCTTTAAAGTAATTAAATACGTATTTATACGATACTTGTATAAGCATCATAGATTATAGGTATATATGTCAAAGAACGTTACGTATAGTTACCGTTTTGAAAACTTAAGTTAGTAGTCTCAAAGTATACTTATAACTCATTGTTATTAGTACACAATGATATGTTAAACCATCCTTAGACCATGTTAAATATGTATAAATACGTATATGTACACAATCGTATAATTATCGTATGTTATATAGTTCGTGATATCATCGGTCAAATTGGACGGTCAAACGTTGTGTAAAACTCTTTTCAAAAATACAAGACACAAAAATTTGGATTGCTTATCATGTTGGTAATGTTTAATTTAAGTATATATTAATCTCATATGTATAAAATGGTCGGAAAAATCCGGGTCGTTACACTAACCCGTAAGCATAAAATGCTTCTTTATGTTGCATGTTAGCAGCTCTTTCTAAAGCTCGAAGTCCTATGTTGGGATATGTTGAGTCAAAATAGGTTTTTAACCCGTAGCGTAAAATTGCATTTGAGTTCCCCGCATTTAACGCTTTAAAGAAAACACGGCGTAACTTATGGTCTCCCCAATGTGATATACCCCATCTTTCAAAAGAAAGCCTTTTATAAACTAAGGCATGCCTGGAATGTTTATCAAATATTCTACAAACTAATTTTGCCGTAAATAACTGTGCCGACGAATTCTGACCGACTTTAGACAAGATTTCATCAATCATGTCCCCGGGTAGGTCTTCTAAAATTTTTGGTTGTCTATTCTTAACGTCCATTGTGTTTTTATACTGTAAAACAGACGAGAATTAGATTCGTAAAAGATAATAATACAAGCAATTTTCACATACAACAAGAAAAGTACAAGCACACTTATTTTACATATTTTACACCTCATGATTACAACTCTTTATTCCGACTCACTAGTTTCTTCCTTTTCGGACCTGTTTCATTTTGCTAATTTTCTAGGGATATATGATGTTCCTCTAATACGAGCCATTGTTTTCACAAATGGTTCAGAAAAACCTGGTGGCTTAGAGGTTCCCGGGTTATTGTTCAAACTTAAAAAATACGGGTGTTGACGATACATATAAAGTTCATCTAGGTTGGAATCAGGTTTCTCTATTTTGATGCCCTTTCCCTTATTATTTTCTTTTGCTTTTTCAAATTTGGTCGAGGTAATTTCTATAACATCATCGGAATCCTCATCGGGATCCGATTCATCGGAAAATTCATAATCTTCCCAATATTTTGCTTCCTCGGCGGAAACACCATTGACCATTATTAATTTTGGTCCATTAGTTGAGGGTTTTCTTTTATTTGTCTGTTTTTCAATGGTTCCTAAAATTTCCCCCTCCGGAACCTCTTCTTCCGGTTCCTCTTCTTTCGGTTCCTCCTCTTCCGGTTCCTCTTCTTCCGGTTCCTCTTCGAGAATTTGTGAATCTTCTCAAAATATATTCGATTCTTCATTATTATTAGGAGAGTCGATGGGATTTGTACTAGAGGTAGACATCTATCACACATTATCAAATACGTTAAGAGATTAATATATCACATAAAATTTACATGTTAAATATATATAGTTTTCAACAAAAAGTGTTAAGCAATCGTTTTTAAAGGAAAATATACAGTCGAAGTCCAGACTCACTAATACATCCTACATACTCGATAAGACACACTAATGTAAAATTCCTGGTTCTCTAAGACCAATGCTCGGATACCAACTGAAATGTCCCGTTCATATCGATTTATAAACGTTCCATATTAATTGATTTCGTTGCGAGGTTTTGACCTCTATATGAGATGTTTTTCAAAGACTGCATTCGATTTTAAAACAAACTATAACCTTTATGTTATCGATAAAGGTTTAAAAATATTACGACGATTATCAAATAATGATAATCTAAAATATAGTGTTTTCACACGATTATTATATAATGGTTTACAATAGTATTACACATCAATTTAAGTCTTCGAATGCAGTTTTTAAACAATATTATACAAGCATGCTGACTCCAACTCTTGTCCATAAATTAGCATGCAACAGCGGAAGCTCTTAATAATCACCTGAGAATAAACATGCTTTAAACGTCAACAAAAATGTTGGTGAGTTATAGGTTTAACCTATATATTTATCAAATCGTAATAATAGACCACAAGATTTCATATTTCCATTTCTCATAAACAACATGCAATCTGCATAAAAATCATTCATATGATGAACACATGGTAACCGACCTTAACAGGATGCATATAGAATATCCCTATCATTCCAGGACTCTCATCGAACATGATAAATCGAAGTACTAAAGCATCTGTAACTCGGATGAGGCTTGTTGGGCCAAATTTATCTATCTTTAGGATTCGCGTCAATTGGTGGCAATTATAATAAACACCAATTCTTAGGCTACCAAGCTAAAAAGGGGCATATTCGGTTCGATAATTCAACATAGAATGTAAATTTGATCACTTGTGTCTATTTTGTAAAACATTTATAAAACTGCATGTATTCTCATCCCAAAAATAATAGATTTTAAAAGTGGGACTATAACTCACTTTCACATATTTTTCCTTTGTTGGAAATAAGACTTGGCCACTGGTCCATTCACGAACCTATAACAAATATGTAACATCCCGCCTTTTTCCGTCAACTTTTCCGTTTAACTATTTAAGTTCCGTTAGATGTTTATAACACATCTCGTTAATATGCGTTTGAATTATCTTGTTAGGTAATTCCCGCACCCGATTTAAGTTGAGGGACCAATCTTGCCAAATGTTGAAACTTGTGACTAGGTCAAAGAGTCAAACTCTCATTCTATCCATTCATTCATCTCTTCCAATTTCTTAATACTTCAACTTTTTCTCTCAACTTCAAGAACAAAGATTCATCATCCAAAACCGAGCTAGTGATCTTCTTGCCAAACAAAATACATATTTGAACTCCTCGTGATCCCCTCTTCGATTTCATACCGGTTTCATCAATTTTGGGTAACTTTCTAAAATCACTAATCTTTGTGTTCTTGAGATTTTTAAGTTATAAGTTTGTTAATTAGTATCTATGGCTCAAGTCTAGTTTGTTTATGTGTTTTGTATGCTCGTTTTGATATTTTGAAGTAACTAGTTCATATGGAAAGTTAACATGTTTAATCTTGAGTTTTAAGTGTTTATATGTTGTTTGATGTTATGAGTTCATGTTTTAATCTTGTTCCTAGTGTTACTAGCTTCATTTGGATGTAAAGATTGATCAAAGAAACCCCTTAAACTTGATTATGAAATTTGGTGATTTTTGGTTAGGGTTTCATGAACTAAGAATGAATTTTTGATGCATTAAATGACATGAAATGTTAATGGTAAGTGTTAGGTTGTGTTGTATGCTTAATTACCTTCGAAACGGCATATTGTTCATGTAATTTGGTTGCCGAATCATTAAATGGCATTTATGATTTGTGTGTATTGAATGAGGGTCACTAAATGCGGTTTTTGGTTGTTGTATGTGAAAGTTTAATTGATAATAAATGCATAGTTATGTTCCTTGTCAAAATACCTTTCCGGTGATATAAAATACATGCCTCGAATGTTTGCGGTTTGTAAATTGTGTGGGTTTGAGTTTTGATTCGTGTACTTAGGAGTTCAGCAAGCAGGGCCTGAAATCATGCCTAGACGCCGTCCCAGGAATCAGGACGCCGTCCTGCCCTTAAAACCTAGACGCCGTCTAGGCTACCAAGACGCCGTCTTGCTCTTTAAAATGGGACGCCGTCTAGCCTAATTGGGACGCCGTCCCATTACACTAAAGTGGGCTGTTTGCGAGGCCTTTTGACATAAAATGTTTAGGACGTTCTAGACCTCCAATTTACGTGTAACTTGTTTTAACATGCTTATATATGATTAAAAACTTCAAAAAATTTGTCCGAGACCCGACCCGAACGTGTTGACTTTTTCGTTGACTTTGACCCGACCAAGTCTGACTTTTAATCAAACTTGACCAATTACTTATGTAATCTTTCTAACTTGTTTCTATACGTGTACCTTGCATGAAACTTGACTATTTGCTTCACATGCTTCGTAATCGAGTCGTATTGAGCCATAGGACTAATTGAACAACTTTGACCCCTCGTGATTTTCGTTATTGATACAACCTATTTGTTTAGGTCAAGACTAGCATTGTTACTGCACGTTTACTTGTCGAAGTACTTTTTGGTTCGTGCATACAAGGTGAGATCATAGTCCCACTTTTTACTCTTTTGAACTTACTTTTGGGATGAGAAAACATAAACGATTCTTTTGAACTAAGTGAACACAAGAACGGGAAAACAAACATTCTACATACGAGTTTAGAACGAAAATCCTCAATCCGATTATCATTAGTTACATCAGATGGTGTAAGCGAGAACTTATGTTATATGGCCATATGGGTTTGACAAACCCTCATTCTAACGGTTCGCTACCGTTTACGAATGAAATATATTTTCGGGAACAGTGTTGTTCTAGCACTAATTGATGGGGTATTCAACGGACGGAACGTTAAGCTTTGATAATTGGGTGCTCGTGAATATTAACTTTTAGAATGTACTATGGCTTTATCGATGTTGCAAATCTTGTGGTTCAACTTACTATTACTCATTTACTTATTTAAACCTATGATTTCACCAACGTTTTCGTTGACAGATTCTCTATGTTTTTCTCAGGTCCTTGAACTTAGGTGATACATGCTTCCGCTCATACTATTTGATACTTGCATTGGATGTCGAGTATACTTGCTTACGTGGAGCGTCTTTTTGACTACTTTTAATCGTGTCGCACGTGTTTCATACAAACTTTAAACATTGTTATGTACTTGTTATGGAAACTACTTTTGTAAACTTTGAAACACCCTTATTTATGAAATGAATGCGACATACTTTTCGGTCAAACTTTGTTATAAAGACTTACGACCATGTAATGGGACCATACGTAGATGACGCCGTCATTTGACGATTTGTCGGGGTCGCTACAAGTGAGGTAGGCGACGTGCAAATCACCGGACCCGAACTCATTCACGAAACCACCGAGAAAATCATTCAAATTCGAGATAGGCTTAGGACGGCCCGAAGTCGTCAAAAGAGCTATACCGACAAACGACGCAACGATCTTGAATTTCAAGCCGGTGACCGAGTAATGTTAAAAGTCGCACCTTGGAAGGGTGTAATCCGTTTTGGGAAACGCGGGAAGCTAAATCCGCGGTATATTGGTCCTTTCGAAATCTTGGAGCGTATTGGAACCGTTGCTTATCGTTTAGATCTTCCGCCTCAATTGAACTCCGTTCATCCTACCTTCCATGTATCTAACTTGAAAAAGTGTCTTGCCGAACCCGATATCGTCATCCCTCTCGAAGAACTTACTATTGATGACAAACTTCATTTTGTTACTATCGATGATGTGCCAATTGTTAGTGACTATTCCGATGTATTTCCCGACGAATTGCCGGGTCTTCCGCCTCATCGACCGGTCGAATTCCAAATCGATCTTATTCCGGGAGCCGCACCCGTAGCACGTGCACCATATAGACTCGCCCCATCCGAAATGCAAGAATTGCAAAGTCAAATCCAAGAACTACTTGATCGTGGTTTTATCCAACCTAGCCATTCACCTTGGGGCGCTCCGATTTTGTTTGTTAAAAAGAAAGACGGATCCCTACGAATGTGCATTGATTATCGTGAACTAAATAAATTGACGGTTAAGAACCGATATCCTCTTCCTCGCATCGATGACCTCTTTGATCAACTACAAGGGTCTTGTGTATATTCGAAAATCGATCTCCGCTCGGGTTATCATCAATTGAGGGTTAAGGGGGAGGATGTCTCCAAAACCGCTTTCCGAACTCGTTATGGTAGTTATGAATTCCTTGTCATGCCATTTGGTCTCACTAACGCACCGGCGGTGTTCATGGATCTTATGAACCGCGTGTGCAAACCGTATCTCGATAAATTCGTTATTGTGTTCATTGATGACATATTGATCTATTCTAAAAATGAAGAAGAGCACGAACAACATCTCCGACTTGTGCTTGAACTTTTAAGACAAGAACAACTCTATGCCAAATTCTCCAAGTGTGAATTTTGGTTAAAGGAAGTTCAATTTCTTGGTCATGTTGTAAGTGACCAAGGTATTAAAGTCGATCCAACGAAAATCGAAGCCATTAGCAAATGGGAGACTCCTACTACTCCTACTCACATTCGTCAATTTTTGGGTCTCGCCGGGTACTATCGTAGATTCATCGAAAATTTCTCTTTGGTTGCACGTCCTCTAACCGCATTGACTCACAAGGGAAAGAAATTCATTTGGGCGACCGAACATGAATCCGCATTCCAAATCTTGAAAACGAAGCTAACCACCGCTCCTATCTTGTCACTTCCCGAAGGCAATGATGACTTTGTTGTATATTGCGATGCCTCAAAACATGGTTTTGGGTGTGTATTGATGCAACGAACGAAAGTCATTGCTTATGCTTCTCGACAACTCAAAATTCATGAACGAAACTATACGACACATGATCTCGAACTCGGAGCCGTTGTCTTTGCACTTAAAATGTGGAGACACTATCTTTATGGAACCAAGAGTACTATCTTCACCGATCACAAAAGCCTTCAACACATTTTCGATCAAAAGCAACTAAACATGAGACAACGAAGGTGGATTGAAACCTTAAACGATTACGATTGCGAGCTTCGTTACCATCCCGGGAAGGCAAATGTAGTAGCCGATGCCTTAAGTCGAAAAGAAAGAGCGGTGCCTCTCCGTGTCCGAGCTTTAAACATCACCATTCACACCAACCTTAATAGCCAAATTCGGGTAGCCCAAGATGAGGCTCTCAAGGATGAAAACATCTCTCTCGAACACTTGAACGTCCTCACCTCTCGATTCGAAGTTAAAGAAAACGGACTCCGATATTTCGCCGGAAGAATTTGGGTGCCTAGTTATGGGGATCTACGAAGCCTTATTTTAGATGAAGCCCATAAGTCACGATACTCGATTCACCCCGGTGCCAATAAGATGTACCACGACCTTAAACAACTATATTGGTGGCCGAACATCAAAAGGGACGTAGCCACTTATGTTTCCAAGTGTTTGACATGTTCCAAAGTCAAAGCCGAACACCAAAGACCGTCCGGACTACTTCAACAACCCGAGATCCCGCAATGGAAGTGGGAAAGGATAACGATGGATTTTATCACCAAGCTACCAAAAACGACGGGCGGTTATGATACCATTTGGGTTATTGTTGACCGTCTCACCAAATCCGCACACTTCCTTGCCATGAAAGAAACGGACAAAATGGAGAAACTTGCACAACTTTACATTAAGGAGATCGTAGCCCGACACGGTGTACCTTTATCGATTATCTCCGACCGAGATGGCCGTTTCGTTTCTAGATTTTGGCGTACATTGCAAGAAGCGTTGGGAACGCGTTTAGACATGAGCACCGCATATCATCCTCAAACCGATGGACAAAGCGAACGTACAATTCAAACCTTAGAGGACATGTTACGAGCTTGCGTGGTTGATTTCGGAAAAGCTTGGGACAAGCACTTACCTCTCGCCGAGTTCTCTTACAACAATAGTTATCACGCGAGTATTAAAGCCGCACCTTTTGAAGCGCTATATGGCCGCAAATGTCGTTCACCTCTTTGTTGGGCCGAGGTAGGCGACGTGCAAATCACCGGACCCGAACTCATTCACGAAACCACCGAGAAAATCATTCAAATTCGAGATAGGCTTAGGACGGCCCGAAGTCGTCAAAAGAGCTATACCGACAAACGACGCAACGATCTTGAATTTCAAGCCGGTGACCGAGTAATGTTAAAAGTCGCACCTTGGAAGGGTGTAATCCGTTTTGGGAAACGCGGGAAGCTAAATCCGCGGTATATTGGTCCTTTCGAAATCTTGGAGCGTATTGGAACCGTTGCTTATCGTTTAGATCTTCCGCCTCAATTGAACTCCGTTCATCCTACCTTCCATGTATCTAACTTGAAAAAGTGTCTTGCCGAACCCGATATCGTCATCCCTCTCGAAGAACTTACTATTGATGACAAACTTCATTTTGTGGAGGAACCGGTTGAAATTGTGGACACCTCCGTCAAGACATTGAAACAAAGCCGAATTCCGATTGTCAAGGTTCGTTGGAATGCCAAAAGAGGACCCGAGTTTACTTGGGAAAGACAAGATCAAATGCAAAGGAAGTATCCTCATCTATTCGTGAATTCGGAAACGCAAGACCTCGAGGAAGAAACAACGACTACAACGCCTGCTTAAATTTCGGGACGAAATTTCTTTTAAGGTGTAGGTAATGTAACATCCCGCCTTTTTCCGTCAACTTTTCCGTTTAACTATTTAAGTTCCGTTAGATGTTTATAACACATCTCGTTAATATGCGTTTGAATTATCTTGTTAGGTAATTCCCGCACCCGATTTAAGTTGAGGGACCAATCTTGCCAAATGTTGAAACTTGTGACTAGGTCAAAGAGTCAAACTCTCATTCTATCCATTCATTCATCTCTTCCAATTTCTTAATACTTCAACTTTTTCTCTCAACTTCAAGAACAAAGATTCATCATCCAAAACCGAGCTAGTGATCTTCTTGCCAAACAAAATACATATTTGAACTCCTCGTGATCCCCTCTTCGATTTCATACCGGTTTCATCAATTTTGGGTAACTTTCTAAAATCACTAATCTTTGTGTTCTTGAGATTTTTAAGTTATAAGTTTGTTAATTAGTATCTATGGCTCAAGTCTAGTTTGTTTATGTGTTTTGTATGCTCGTTTTGATATTTTGAAGTAACTAGTTCATATGGAAAGTTAACATGTTTAATCTTGAGTTTTAAGTGTTTATATGTTGTTTGATGTTATGAGTTCATGTTTTAATCTTGTTCCTAGTGTTACTAGCTTCATTTGGATGTAAAGATTGATCAAAGAAACCCCTTAAACTTGATTATGAAATTTGGTGATTTTTGGTTAGGGTTTCATGAACTAAGAATGAATTTTTGATGCATTAAATGACATGAAATGTTAATGGTAAGTGTTAGGTTGTGTTGTATGCTTAATTACCTTCGAAACGGCATATTGTTCATGTAATTTGGTTGCCGAATCATTAAATGGCATTTATGATTTGTGTGTATTGAATGAGGGTCACTAAATGCGGTTTTTGGTTGTTGTATGTGAAAGTTTAATTGATAATAAATGCATAGTTATGTTCCTTGTCAAAATACCTTTCCGGTGATATAAAATACATGCCTCGAATGTTTGCGGTTTGTAAATTGTGTGGGTTTGAGTTTTGATTCGTGTACTTAGGAGTTCAGCAAGCAGGGCCTGAAATCATGCCTAGACGCCGTCCCAGGAATCAGGACGCCGTCCTGCCCTTAAAACCTAGACGCCGTCTAGGCTACCAAGACGCCGTCTTGCTCTTTAAAATGGGACGCCGTCTAGCCTAATTGGGACGCCGTCCCATTACACTAAAGTGGGCTGTTTGCGAGGCCTTTTGACATAAAATGTTTAGGACGTTCTAGACCTCCAATTTACGTGTAACTTGTTTTAACATGCTTATATATGATTAAAAACTTCAGAAAATTTGTCCGAGACCCGACCCGAACGTGTTGACTTTTTCGTTGACTTTGACCCGACCAAGTCTGACTTTTAATCAAACTTGACCAATTACTTATGTAATCTTTCTAACTTGTTTCTATACGTGTACCTTGCATGAAACTTGACTATTTGCTTCACATGCTTCGTAATCGAGTCGTATTGAGCCATAGGACTAATTGAACAACTTTGACCCCTCGTGATTTTCGTTATTGATACAACCTATTTGTTTAGGTCAAGACTAGCATTGTTACTGCACGTTTACTTGTCGAAGTACTTTTTGGTTCGTGCATACAAGGTGAGATCATAGTCCCACTTTTTACTCTTTTGAACTTACTTTTGGGATGAGAAAACATAAACGATTCTTTTGAACTAAGTGAACACAAGAACGGGAAAACAAACATTCTACATACGAGTTTAGAACGAAAATCCTCAATCCGATTATCATTAGTTACATCAGATGGTGTAAGCGAGAACTTATGTTATATGGCCATATGGGTTTGACAAACCCTCATTCTAACGGTTCGCTACCGTTTACGAATGAAATATATTTTCGGGAACAGTGTTGTTCTAGCACTAATTGATGGGGTATTCAACGGACGGAACGTTAAGCTTTGATAATTGGGTGCTCGTGAATATTAACTTTTAGAATGTACTATGGCTTTATCGATGTTGCAAATCTTGTGGTTCAACTTACTATTACTCATTTACTTATTTAAACCTATGATTTCACCAACGTTTTCGTTGACAGATTCTCTATGTTTTTCTCAGGTCCTTGAACTTAGGTGATACATGCTTCCGCTCATACTATTTGATACTTGCATTGGATGTCGAGTATACTTGCTTACGTGGAGCGTCTTTTTGACTACTTTTAATCGTGTCGCACGTGTTTCATACAAACTTTAAACATTGTTATGTACTTGTTATGGAAACTACTTTTGTAAACTTTGAAACACCCTTATTTATGAAATGAATGCGACATACTTTTCGGTCAAACTTTGTTATAAAGACTTACGACCATGTAATGGGACCATACGTAGATGACGCCGTCATTTGACGATTTGTCGGGGTCGCTACAAAATATGTACATATATATCAAAGTATGATTTAAATATATTCACAACATTTTTTATTACGTTTTTATGATTTAAGTTTGTTAAGTTAGCAGTCCTCGTTAGTAACCTACAACTAGTTGTCCATAGTTAGATGTGCTGAAATAAATCAATATATATTATCTCGAATCAATCCAAGACCCAGTGTATACAAGTCTCAGGCTAGATCACAACTCAAAGTATATATAATATTTTGGAATCAACCTCAACCCTGTATAGCTAACTCAAACATTACTGCATATAGAGTGTCTATGGTTGTTCAGAAATATATATATAGATGGGTCGATATGATATGTCAAAACATTGCATACATGTCTATGGTATCCCAAGATTACATAATATATATAATACAATATAAATTAGTTAGGATATGTTTAGTCTAGATTTGTTACAAAATTTTCGTAGTTAAAACTAGCAAATTTATCCAATTTTGTTTTACCCGGCATTTCTTCATTTCAAATCCGTTTTGAGTCATTAAAGTTGCTATGGTTTCATATTGAACTAAAATTTATGAAACTAAACAGAAAAAGTATAAGTTTATAGTCAGAAATACAGGTTACAAGTCATTTTTTAAAGAGGTAGTCATTTCCGTCGAAAGAACGACATCTTGATGACCATTTTGAAAAACATACTTCCAGTTTGTGTTTAACCATGATTTTTGGATATAGTATCATGTTCATATGTAATATCATTTTTCCAAAAAACAAACTTCCAATTCAAAGATTAAGATAGTTTTTATTTTTCTAACCCAAAACAGCCCCCGGTTTCACTACGACGGCGTATGTTCGGTTTTACGGTGTTCTTCGTGTTTCCAGCTTTTAAATCATTAAGTTAGCATATCATATAGATATAGAACATGTGTTTAGTTGATTTTAAAAGTCAAGTTAGAAGGATTAACTTTGTTTGCGAACAAGTTTAGAATTAACTAAACTATGTTCTAGTGATTACAAGTTTAAATCTTTGAATAAGATAGCTTTATATGTATGAATCGAATGATGTTATGAACATCATTACTAACTCAAGTTTTGTGGATAAACCTACTGGAAAAGATAAAAATAGATCTAGCTTCAAAGGATCCTTGGATGGCTTGAAAGTTCTTGAAGTAGAATCATGACACCAAAACAAGTTCAAGTAAGATTTCCACTCGAAATAAGATTGTTATAGTTATAAATAAGAAAGATTTCTTGAGATTGGATGATCACTTGAAATGGATTTGCAAGATTGGAAGTATGCTAGCAAGTTTGAAAGATTTCTTGAGGTGTTCTTGAATGGTTATTTTTATGATGATTAAAGCTTGTAATTGAAGCTAAAAGATGGTGAAAATGCTTGGAGATGATCAAGTATGATGTTAGGAGTATTTTGAGAGAGAATTTGGACTGTAAGTATGAGAAAATGGAATGCAAAAATGGGGTGAAATCATAAAAACGTTATTACTTGTTATAAAAAAAAAAAAGATCCTTAAGTTTGTTTTTACCTCATTAGTCATACAAGTTGTTAAATAATGGTTCCACATGTTTTTGACTCTAAGATGGCTGCTAAGAATGAATGATTAAAGGTGTATATACCAATAGTAAATACATCTAGAGGGTGTGTATTGTACGAGTACGAATACGGGTACATACGAGTAGAATTGTTGATGAAAATGAATGAGAATGTAATTGTGAGCATTTTTGCTAAGTAGAAGTACTTTGATATGTGTCTTGAAGTTTTTCAAAAGTGTACTAATACATATTAATACACTACATGTATATACATTTTAACTGAGTTGTTAAGTCACCGTTAGTCGTTACATGTAAGTGTTGTTTTGAAACCTTTAAGTTAACGATCTTGTTAAATGTAATTAATCCATTGTTATAATACTTAAATAAGATGTTAAATTTTTATGTTATCATAATAACATGGTGTATAAATATATCTTAACATCACATATATATATATGTTAAAATACTATTACAACGATAATCGTTACATATATGTCTCGTTTCGAAATCCTTAAGTTAGTAGTCTTGTTTTTACATATGTAGTTCATTGTTAACACACTTAATGATTTACTTAATTATCATTTTATCATGTTAAATATAGTGTAACAATATCTTAATATGATACATATGTATTTAGTAAGACGTTGTTATAACGATAATCGTTATATATATCATTTTCGAGTTTCTTAAATCAATAAACTCATCTGTTTGTATATAACTCATTGTTAACATATTTATGGAGATACTTACTTATCATAATCTCATGTTAACCATATATATATCCATTTATATAACATCATGTAGTTTTTACAAGTTTTTAACGTTCATGAATCACCGATCAACTTGGGTGGTCAATTGTCTATATGAAACTCATTTCAAATAATCAAGTCTTAACAAGTTTGATTGCTTAACATGTTGGAAACATTTAATCATGTAAATATCAATCTCATTTAATATATATAAACATGGAAAAGTTCGGGTCACTACATGCTTCATCAGGTTTTTCAGATCTCAGAGATCTGATTCGTAAGCTAGAGTGTTTTCCAGGAATTCAGAGATTCTGAATTGAAATTCATCAGTCCAGAAGATATATGTTATATATAGATATATAACTGTTGACGTAGGAATGCTGCAAAATTCGAGAATTAATGATTTATGCTTCCCGGTATTTGGTATGGCAACGATCATTACAAGATGTCGATGAGTACATGATAGGGTTTCAATGAATAAATATAGTGATTTATCGGAGAGATTTAAGCCAAGGAGCAACAAGGTTGCTGGTACGTCTGCTGGTAATATGGTGGAATATAAACGGTTCTCCGGTAACGAAGGCGAAAAGACAACGTATATATCAAGGTCATAATAAGGCTAGTCCGACTGTAAAGTCGAAGTTGACTTGCTGGAACTGTGACAAAATTGGCTAATTTGGAAAGAGATTTCAAAGTTATTTTCAGTAATAACAATGCTAAAGGAGCTAGCACAGATACGTGTTAAACGTTTACTCAGGTTCTGAGAGTTTTTCAGGTGCATCACTATATGCATCAATCTTTTCTTCTGTAGATGAAGTGTGGTTGGTTCATCCTCTCGATTGAGGTGTTTTCAAGAATCATGAAAGGTTTGAACGCAGATTGTAATAGTCAAGATACAAACAAGGTTTAAGATGAAATCAAGTGGCAAACTTGAAGAAATGTTTAGTTGCATATGTTATAATCAATATTTTAATTCATTTTAATTGTCTAATGTTGGCAGTCCACAGTTAGCAGTCCACAATTAGTAATCCAATAATTCATATATAGTTTAATATATAATATTCGAATTAATTAATAAGTATTCGTGACCCATTTGTATACATGTCTTAGACTCGATCACAACTCAAAGTATATATATTATTTTGGAATCAACCCCAACCCTGTATAGCTAACTCGATCATTTCTGCATATAGAGTGTCTATGGTTATTCCAAATAATATATATAGATGTGTCGATATGATATGTCAAAACCTTGTATACATGTCCCGATATTTAAAGTGCGTAAAATAAATAACAGAAATTAAATGACGATAAATAAAATTGCGAGAATTAAAATTACGATAATTAAATTGAGATAATTAAATGTAATAAGAAATTAACAGTTAGCTAGGAACAGTTAGCTAGGATTTTGTTACGTGGATTCTTAATAGAATTTCTCATAGTTAATTCGTTTGTTTCTAACAAATTTTATTTTGTCCAATGTTTTATTCATTATGTCACTTGTTGGATTCTGATAGGTCAAAATCCAAATATGAAATTGAATAAAAATGGTTATTCTGCGGTGAACATATACGTATATCGGTGGTTGTAAGTAGGATAGTAAATGACTGTTGAATCAGATTCGAAGAATGTACAGTCTAACTTATTAATGTGAAATCTAAATATTCCTCGGGTATTACCTACCCGTTAAAATATTTTCACCATCAACAGTTTGTACAAAAGAATTTTTAATTACAATCTTTATGAAAATATACTTACATATATATTTTCTTCAGATGTAATTATAGATTTAATGAGTTAATATAGTATTAATCTCATTTGATTTACCGTTAGAACTAGAATACGTAATCTATAAAACATTAGAGATTACATAATTGCCATGTTGAACGAAGATAAAATAGATAGAACGATACGAAGAACGATGATTATGCTCGTGGTACAAAATGAGATGTTGAGGCGTGTGATGTGGAAACTTGGGTTGTTGGTGGTACTGGTATTGATGTTGGTGGTACTGTTGGTGCCGGTGATGTTGCTGAAGCTGGTACGTTTTGCACCATATTTTCCAAGGCTACAACTCGGGCGCGAAGCTCGTTGACTTATTACTCCGGGATGATTGTCGGTAGGAACGAGCGAGTGAATAAGGTTTTGAATTTGAGATAGTATATAATCATGGCGAGATATTCGGGAAATGAGGGTGAAAATGGTATTTCGGACTGGTTCGCCGGTAAGTGCTTCAGGTTCTTTGCCACGAGGTGAATTTGGTTGGTGGAAAGGACCGCCTTCTTTGCGTCTCCATTGATTAAGTTGACTACGAACTCAGCCCCAATTCATCCAGAATTGATGATGGCTGATTGACCGATCCATTCCGGTTACACTGCTTTTAGAGATCGAGTGAAAATCCATATCGGAATAGCTGTCGGAATCCGAGGAACTTGCACTAATGAAGAGTTCCGTTTCGTACGATTAGATAAAGGGTTTTCGATGTGAAATGATTTTCGGATATCGGATGGTATTCTAATTACATAGAATACCTAAATATAGTACAGAAGATCCCGTAGATTATGGAGGAAATTTACGGAATATACTAGTCAAAGTTTACAGTAACAGATACGCTAAGATATGAATTAGCAGATATGCTAAGTTATGAATTTTGTCTATACACTATTCATGCAGTCAATGCAGTAAGATGTGTCTAGACTAAGAGTGATAAGCAAGTGATTCCCTAAGAATGATAAGAAGGTAATTTTCGACACGAAATGATAAGCAAAACTTTTGACATGCAGACACGGTCGAAGTCCAGACCTACTAATGCATCTAAACAACTATCAGTTAGACACACTAATGCAAGACCTGGTTCGCTAAGACCACTGCTCTGATACCAACTCTAATGACCCGTCCTAATCCGCCTGGACGAATACATTACATTTGGTTACATCGTGAGGTACTTGACCTCTATATGATACATTTTACAAACATTGCATTCGTTTTTAAAAGACATACTTTCATTACATCGAAAGTTGACGGCATGCATACCATTTCATAATATATCCAACTATAATTAACTTAATAATAATCTTGATGAACTCAACGACTCGAATGCAACGTCTTTTGAAATACGCCATTAATGACTCCAAGTAATATCTCTAAATTGAGCAAATGCATAGCGGAAGATTTCTTTCATACCTGAGAATAAACATGCTTTAAAGTGTCAACCAAAAGGTTGGTGAGTTCATTAGTTTAACATAAATAATCATTTCCATCATTTTAATAGACCACAAGATTTTCATTTCTCAAAATATACGTCCGATGCATAGAGACAAAAATCATTCATATGGATTGAACACCTGGTAACCGATATTAACAAGATGCATATAAGAATATCCCCTATCATTCCGGGACATCCATTGGACATGATAAAACAACATCAAAGTACTAAAGCATCCGGTACTTTGGATGGGGTTTGTTAGGCCCAATAGATCAATCTTTAGGATTCGCGTCAATTAGTAGATCGGTTTACTAATTCTTAGGCTACCAAGCAAAAAGAGGCATACTCGGCTTCGATCATTCAACCATATAATGTAGTTTTGATTATTTGTGTCTATTTCGTAAAACATTTATAAAAGCGCATGTATTCTCAGTCCCAAAAATATATATTGCAAAAGAATTTAAAAAGTGAGTAATGAAACTCACCATACTATATTTTGTAGTAAAAATACATATGACGACATTGAACAAGTGTAGGTTGGCCTTGGATTCACAAACCTATATCATTTGTATGTATATTAATACACCTAATCATAACCGAATAAGTTTATATATATATAATTTATTAATTATGTCATTTTTATATTGATAATATATATGTTTCATATATTCATAAAAATAGTAACTTTGTTATGTTATATGTATTAAATATATCATTTGTTTTAAAATAGTAATCATTACATTAGTAATGGTAAAAAATAATAATAATGATACTTAATATTACTAGTAAAGGTAATAATGTTAATAATAACTATTTTATTGATAATAATAATAATGATGTTAATAATAATACTTGTAAAAATATTACTTTTACTGTTAATGATACTTATGATAATGATTTTAGTAATTACATAATATTAATACTAATTATAATTTTTAATAATACTACTTATAATAATAATAATAATAATAATAATAATAATAATAATAATAATAATAATAATAATAATTTTGATACTTGTAATGATTTTTATAATAATAATAATAATAATTATGATACTAGTAATAATAATAATAATAATAATAATAATAATAATAATAATAATAATAATAATAATAATTATTATTATTATTATTATTATTATTATTATTATTATTATTATTATTATTATTATTATTATTATAAAATGATACAAGTATTATTTCTAACGAAAATAATAATAACTTTTATTATTCTCGTAATAATAATAATAATTATTATAATACTATTAATAATAATAATAATAATAATAATAATAATAATAATAATAATAATAATAATAATAATAATAATAATAATAATAATAATAATAATAATAATAATAATAATAATAATAATAATAATAATGAAAATAATGTTCATGTTACTAATTGTTATGATAATCTTCATTATACATTTGTTAAACTCATATCAAGTTTACTTATATAATTTATACTTAATTAAATATTATGTTCATATATTACCAACAAATCATATTACATAATAATAACATATTATATACATAAAGAATATATCAAAACTTAAGTTTGGGTTTTTATACCTTCGTGCGAAAAGAAAAACAAACGTGATGATGATGTTGTTCGGGTTGGGTTCACCACCGAAACAAGAACCGATAGCGATTCACGAATAGAAACCCAAGACACGCCTACTTGGACAAACAATGTTACCCGCCCGTTAATGGCCTTGAGTCCATTAAAACAAGAAGCCCATCATAGCATTTCGATTTAGCTCCTGTCATAGTTGCGTAATAACATTCGATAAATACACATGGAATGGAGAGAGTCTTCAATCGTAACATAAATTCCAAATGAGTTTTCAATGAACAAAAGATGGATTTTTGGTCGGTTGAAAATCGAAACAGAAGGAAAAGCTAAGTAGCTGCACAAGCATCTTCATTGTTCTCGTTTATCTAATATTACTGTCATCGATTATCATCATATAACAACTTCGTCATCACAAAAATCATAACTCCCTTCATTCAAAATAGAAACAGAAACAGTATAATCGTAGCAGCAACACAACAACATTATAGCAGCAGGTTTTGTGACGAAAATGAGGTTGTTTTGAATTCCTATAACAAAAGTACGAACAATTCTAATAGCATCCCAGTACTCGATGATTCAAGTCGTAGTTTTTAAATCAGACAAAACAAGCAAAATAAATAAATAAAAATAAAAAAAAATCGAACAGGGATGAACACATAAAACCTTAATCGAGCGGTTTATGATTAAAAATGATTGAAACAGATCTCTTAAGCAGCGATTACCATCGTCTGTGAAGTAGTTCGATCTTTAACAGCATCAAAAGTGAATAATTAATGAAGAACAGTACTCGTTCTTCATATTTGAACATCAAAATCGAAACTCAAAATTTGGAGAGTTTTAGATCATGATTTCCTCATGAGACTTGCTACAAATCACCATTAATATACTCGTGAGTCATCAATTGATCTTGAAACAACTTATAAACTTCGAATTTGAACAATTACGTTTCAATTGACTTTTTGCTCTGAAGTTTGACTCTTCGAATTTGGGCTCGATTCAGCGAATTAAAAACCGAGAATTTGAAGAAACAATCACGATGTGATTTAGAACACTTTTGTATTTTTACTTCTCTTCAATTCATTCTAAATCATATTAAAGGTTTAATGGGTTTGAGTTTATAAATGTCGGTTCTGTTTTTTTTTTTTTTCTGTGTTTCTCTCCTTCGAATAGCAGCCATCCAAGTGGTTTATATGATTAATTGAATGATTGTAACAAAAACTAAAAGATCTTAATTTGATTTGTAGGGTTCCCAGCTGTCTCGTGTTATACAGAAGAAGAAAAACAACAAAAAAATATAAAGTTGAGAGAGATGGTTACTAGTATTCGCGTATATATATTTTATTTATATTGTATTTTTAATTTAATATTAATAATTAAAAATTACTAACATATAATAAAAATCTATTAATATTTATAATAATAATAATAATGATAATAATAATTATTAATAATAATAAAATTAATAATACAGATAATAATAATTATTAATGATAATAATTATTAATTTTATTATTAATAATGATATTAATAATAATGAATACAATATTAATAATAATATTAATAATAATAGTAATACTTAATACAACAAATCAATATTAACATACTAATATTAGCATAGACTGAAATATGCTAATTTCTTCATATAGTATTTATAAATTATATATATATATATATATATATATATATATATATATATATATATATATATATATTTATATATACTTATAATAATTATGTATAGACTTATGTAAATATATATAGAAGATAGGTGGTGATTGGTTTATGATATGTGATTAGATATAGATTAAAGTAAAGCAATAATATTCGTTAAATTTCTGAATAAGTTAAAATGGAAAGTGGTAATGTAATAGAATATAGATATTACCCCGTAAATGGTTAGTGGAAGGCAAAAGAAAGACAAAATTAGTAATTCAATCAATTAATTCACAAGATATTTAAGAGATTGTTATAGGTTGGTTTCATGTAACAGTAAAAGCAATCAATGATTGAGATAGATGCATGTTCCATGATGCTTGATTCAAACCAGACGTATATATATTACGGAGTATTTATAATTATATAATGATTCATTTTGTCTAATGTTTGTTAGAAAAGTTATGTCTATATATATATATATATATATATATATATATATATATATATATATATATATATATATATATATATATATATATATATATATATATATATATATATATATATTAAAATGTGGCTATTTTATTAATCAGTTTAAGTTTAATATAATACTATTATACATATTTATTAAACAATTATTCGTAAATCCTCGGTATTGGTCAAAGGTTATCAGAATTTATATAAAAGTTCAAAAATTTTGAAAATCAACCTTATAGACTTTGCTTATCGTGTCGAGATCACATAAAGTTTAAGTTTAAATTTGTCGGAAATTTCTGGGTCGTCACATTTTGAACTTCTGATTCTTTTATCATGCCATTTCTTTGTTCATTCCTTATAGAGTAACGAATTTTCATATGCATCATGTCTTAATTCTTCTAATTCTTTTAAATGACTTAACCATAGACGTCCGGCTTCATGCAAATCAAGATTACATGTCTTCAAAGCCCAAAATGATTTGTGCTCAAATTCTACTGGAAGGTGACATGCTTTTCCGTAAACAAGTTTAAAAGGTGTGGTGCCAATTGGAGTTTTATAGGCTGTTCTAAAAGCCCAGAGGGCATCCTCCAATTTCATGGACCATCCTTCGGATTTGACCCTACAGTTTTCTCTAGAATACGTTTTAATGCTCGGTTGGTATTTTCAACTTGTCCACTTGTTTATGGATGATAAGCGGTTGAGATTTTATGAGTTACTCCATTTCTTTTGAGAACTTTCTCAAGTTGATTATTACAAAAATGAGTACCCCGATCACTTATTAAAGCTTTCGATGTTCCGAACCTTGCAAAAAGAAGTTTTAAGAAGTTGACTACAACTCGTGCATCGTTAGTTGGGAGAGATTGTGCTTCCGCCCATTTAGATACATAATCAATGGCAACGATAATGTAGAGATTATTATGAGATTTTAGAAATGGACCCATAAAGTCAATACCTCAAACGTCAAATACTTCACATACTTGATAGACATTTTATGGCATTTCATCACGTTAACTTATTTTTCTGGCCCTTTGACAAGCATCACAGGATTTACAAAGAAGGTGTGCGTCTTTGAAAATTGTAGGCCAATAGAATACAGCATCGTAGACTTTTCTTGCTGTGAGTTGAGGCCCATAATGCCCTCCTATTGGTCGTGTGTGACAATGGTTTAAGATTTGACTAGCTTCATCTCCGAATACGCATCGGCATATTATTCCATCGGGAAAACTTTTAAACAAATGTAGATCTTCCCAAAAATAGTGTTTTATATCACTAAAGAATTTCTTTCGTTTTTGGTACGACAACCCTTTTTCAAGGAATTCACATACTAAGTAGTTTGCATAGTCTGCAAACCATGGAATTTCATTATAATCGATTTTCAAGAGATATTCATCAGGAAAGTTATCTTGTATAGCCGATTCATTTAGAACTTCTAATTCAGGATTTTCAAGACGAGAAAGATGATCAGCTGCGAGATTTTCTGCTCCCTTTTTGTCTCAGATTTCAATATCGAACTCTTGTAAGAGTAAGATCAAACGGATTAATCGTGGTTTGGCATCTTGTTTTGAAAATAGGTATCTAAGAGCAGAATGGTCGGTATAGACCACCGTTTTAGCTAGAACAAGATATGAACGAAATTTGTCAAAAGCAAAGACAATAGCAAGGAGTTCTTTTTCAGTAGTTGTGTAATTCGTTTGTGCTTCTTGTAACGTCTTACTAGCGTAATAAATAGGTTGAAATCGTTTTTCAATCCTTTGTCCTAAAACGGCTCCCATTGCAAAATCAATTGCATCGCACATGAGTTCAAATGGTAGATTCCAATTTGGAGTTATCATGATCGGCGCATTAGTGAGTTTTTCTTTAAGAATATTAAAAGATTTGATGCATTCACTTGAAAAGATGAATGGAGCATCCTTTTCTAGGAGTTTATTCATAGGAGTGGCAATTTTAAAAAAAATCTTTTATGAAACATCGGTAAAAACCGGCATGCCCTAGAAAACTCCTAACTCCTCTAACATTGGTGGGATGTGGAAGTTTAGCAATTACATCTACTTTAGCTCTATCCACTTCAATTCCTTCCTTTGAAATTTTATGACCAAGAACGATGCCTTCTCTAACCATGAAATGGCATTTCTCCCAATTAAGTACTAGATTTGATTGTTCGTATCTAATAAGCATTCGTTCAAGATTAACTAGACATTTTTCAAAAGTATCACCGAAGACTGAAAAGTCATCCATGAAAACTTCCATGCATTCTTCTATCATGTCGTGAAAAATCGCCATCATGCACCTTTAAAAGGTTGCAGGGGCGTTGCAAAGTCCAAATGGCATGCGTTTGTAAGCAAAAGTACCATAAGGGCACGTGAAGGTGGTTTTCTCTTGGTCCTCGGGTGCGATTGGAATTTGAAAGTATCCGGAAAAACCGTCAAGAAAACAATAGTAACTGTTCCCAGCTAACCTTTTCAACATTTGATCAATGAAAGGTAAGGGAAAGTGATCTTTTCTGGTGGCGTCATTTAATTTTCTATAATCAATACAAACACGCCATCATGTTACAGTCCTAGTAGGAATAAGCTCTTCTTTTTCATTTGTGATGACAGTCATGCCACCCTTCTTAGGTACACATTGAACTGGGCTTACCCATGGACTATTAGAGATTGGATAAATTAAACCTGCATCGAGCAGTTTAATAATTTCTTTCTTAACAACATCTTGCATATTTGCATTTAGTCTTCGTTGGAGTTGCACATATGTTTTAAGACCTTCTTCTATAAGGATTTTATATGTGCAATACGAAGGACTTATGCCTTTAATGTCATGAATCTTCCATGCAATAGCTGGTATATGAGCTTTTAGCACAGAAATAAGTTGAGATTTTTCATTTTCCATAAGAGAAGACGATATTATTACAGGTAATTCAGATTCACCATGTAAATAAGCGTATTCCACATGGTTTGGAAGTGGCTTTAACTCTAATATCGGTGGTTCTTCTATCGATGATTTGTATCGATATTTGTCTTCTTCCTTTAGCATTTAAAGTTCTTCTGTTGTTGGTTCGTATTCATTAGCCATAAGTGCAGCTAACATTTCAGCTTCGTCAATTGGTTCAGTTCCTTCTCCTAAAGAACATTCTCCTGTTCCTTGTAATTCTGGAAATTCTTATAACAATTCTGCATGTGAATCTATAGTTTGAATATAATAACAGGTATCATCTGCAGATTGCGGTTGTTGCATGGCTCTATCAACAGAAAAGGTAACACTCTCGTCCTCTATACTTAGGGTCAGTTTCTTACCAAACACGTCTATTATTGCTTTAGCCGTGTTTAAGAATGGTCTTCCTAATATGAGAGGAACTCGAGAATCTTCTTCCATGTCCAGAATAACAAAATCTACTGGAAATACTAAAGTACCAACTTTAACTAGCATGTTCTCCATTATCTCTCTAGGATATTTTACTGATCGATCGGCTAGTTGTATGCTTATTCGTGTTGGTTTCAATTCTCCAAGATCTAGTTTAGCGTATAGTGAATACGGCATTAAATTTATACTAGCACCTAAGTCTGCCAATGCTTCTATTGAACTAAGACTACCCAGAAAACATGGAATTGTGAAACTTCCTGGATCAGATAATTTTTCTGGTAGTTTATTCAACAGCACTGCAGAACAATTAGCATTCATAGTAACGGCCGAGAGTACTTCCATTTTCTTTCTATTCGTGATTAGATCTTTCAGGAATTTAGCATACATTGGCATTCCTGAAATCACATCAATGAAAGGAAGATTGACATTTATTTGTTTAAACATATCCAAGAATTTGGATTGCATGGCTTCAAGTCTTTCTTTTCTCATTTTACTAGGGTAAGGAAGTGGTGGTTGGTATGGTTTAACATAAGTCTTTGCCTTAACTGTCTTATCTTCATTAACCTTTTCAACTACCGGTTCTGTTTCCTTCTCTTGCTCAGACTGTGGTGCCTGTGTAGTAGGAATAGAGTCATCAGAAATTACAGGTATTTCAGGTGGTTTAAGTGTAATACCACTTCTTATGGTAATGACTTTAGCTATTTCATTCCGGGGGTTAGCATTTGTATCGCTAGGTAGACTCTCCGATTTTATTTCACCTATCAACCTTGCTAGGTTTCTCACTTCTTGTTCCAGATTTTGGATTGAAGCTTGTTGATTTCTAAATGCTTGAGCATTTTGTTCATTAGTTTTTTTCTGAGATGTGAAAAACTGCGTTTGAGATTCAACTAGCTTCGACATCATATCTTCTAAATTTGGCTTTTTATCATCAGTTTGTGGTGGTTTATTTGGAAAAATAGGTCTTTGCTGATTGTAAGTATTATTAGATACTTGTTGATTGCTAGGACCTTGTTGGTTGTTGTATGGAACATTTCGATTATAATTCTGATTTTGATTGTAGTTTGGTCTTGGCGGTTGATAATTATTTCCAGGCCTTTGGTTTATATATGAAACATTCTCTCTTTGTTCCATTGTTTGTTCAATACTGAGACAATATTTTGTCAAATGTGGTCCTCCACACTGCTCACAACTAATTCGTATTGCGTGAATATCCTTAGTCATCTTTTCCATTCATCTCTCAAAAGCGTCTAACTTTGTGAAAATGGAATCAAAGTCATGGCTAGAATCTACTCAAACCGCTTTAAATGATCTAACGATGTCTTTTTCTTGATGTCACTCATGTGAGTGGGAGGCTGTGTTATCAATAATTTTGTAAGCTTCAGTTGCGGTTTTCTTCATAATGGAACCACCAGCTGCTATATCGATGTCTTTTCGTGTAGTAATGTCGCATCCTTGGTAGAATATTTGTACTATTTGATAAGTGTCTAAACCATGTTGAGGACATCCTCTCAACAACTTTCCAAATCTTGTCCATGCCTCATATTGAGTTTCATTTGGCTTTTGTGTGAACGTAACAATTTCTCCTTGAAGTCTCACGGCTTTAGATGCTGGAAAGAATCTTTTAAGAAATTTCTCAACTAAAACATCTCATGTATTAATCGCTCCTTCAGGTAACGATTCTAACCAATCTTTGGCTTCTCCCTTTAAAGTCCAGGGAAATAACATGAGATAGATCTGTTCATCCTCAACTTCTCTGATCTTAAATAGAGTACAAATTCTATTAAAGTTACGAAGATGTTCGTTTGGATCTTCCTTTAGCGTACCACTAAATTGGCACTGATTAGTTACCATGTGTAGGATTTGTCCTTTGATTTCATAAGCTGGCGCATTAATGTTTGGTTGAGTAATTGTGTGACCTTGGCCAGTGCGTGTAGCTCTCATTCGATCTTCCATACTTAGAGGTAGAAGCAGAAACAAGAACCTCATCAATAGCAGCAGCAGCATCCACAGTAACGAATTCTTTGGATTCAATAGCAGCAATAGCCGGAATACCAATAGAACCAGTAGAAGCAGAAACAAGAACCTCATCAACAGTAGGAGGAGGTTCAATAACCATTTCACTAACCACTTTAGAATCAGTAGTTGGGGCAGTATCACTGGGGATAACAGGAGGAGCAACAGAAGCATCAACAGTAGTTATCTCCTTATTAACAATAGAATCAGTGGAACCAACAACCACTTCATCCCCAGTATCATTAGCAGTAGTAGGTTCAATAACAGCTTTATCAGGACCAGTACTACTAGTGACAGAAGGCTCGCCAGTACCAGCCACAGCACCAGTAGACACAATATCTGCTGCCCTGCTAAGATCTGAAACAATGGAACAAGTTTTGTTAACAATAGTAGAATCAAATAAATTTGACTCAACAATTACATCTGTTGTTGGTCTCTGTGGACAAACGTGTGTTTTAGTTAGCCCTTCGATTGACACAGAGTATGGTGTCTGTGAGTGCAGCTGTGACTCTGCTGACTCATTGGCAACACGTAATGACTCAGATAGTGTAAGAGTTTTAGCTGGTTTAGATATGTTAGTGTGACTCTTATCATGATCCAAGTTATAAGTGGGCTAAGCAGTAGCATGAGCTGGTTCAACACGATGAGGACCCAGCTCAAGTCTGCTTTGGGGGTCAAGTATGTTCTCTGCTGGTGGTACTGTCAGAAGAGGATATTTCTTGAAGTACATTTTTGAAAAATGTTGCAGTGCCTGGTTAGAAGAGTATGGGTTGCTACTCCTCTTAACACTAGTTTTGAACCAGTCAGCTTAACAACATTTAAGTCAGCAGATAAAAGATTTTGGATTATATTAGTTATTTCTGCTATTTGGTCTAAAGACGTGCCAAGTTCCATAGCAGCAACCTTTTCAGGAGCAACAGGTGAGACTGGTGCAACCTCCCCTATGGCATGCTTGGAGCCAGCTTTAGCACGTTTGGATTTTCAAGTTACCAAGAAATAGATGAGCAACAGATTCCAATACTAGAAGTGGGTAGTCAGTATATAAGACTAGGATTGTTCTTTATTATCAGAGAGCACTAGATTCTATTACAACTACTGCATTACCAGTATCTGTGACGATGGTTGTTCTAGTTGTGGTAGTTGGCCTTTTCTTTCGTATGCCTGGCTTGCGCTGAGCTCCCTCCCCCTCAGCTCGTGCACTATCAGAGGAAGTCGTTTAGGTAGCTCCACCTCAAGCAGCAAGATACTCAAGTATGGCTGGTGTCAGACCAGCATATGGAGCATCAGGTTTCTCCTTTGTCATTCCCCCTTGCTTTAATGACAGGTCGATTGAAAAATCAGTAATTTGCCTGTAGGTATCACCCATCTCATTTTCAAAAACAAGGCTTAAAAACCTTGAAAAGGGGATCAAATGTGTTTGTTTTGGTGTAAGCACCATTTTCCTTAACCTCAACTAGATCTCAGCAGCGTAGTCAATATTCCGGTTGAACAGCAAACCATGACCTATCTTAAGCTTAAAGTCTGAGCACTGGTCAAAACTTCCCGATTTCTGGCTGATTGATGTGTGCGAGGGGTAGTATATAATACTATTAATTTTACTACGAAATACTATTAAATGCGATACAATTTTATACAAGTTATTTATTTATTTATAGAATGGGATATACCTAAACCTTGCTACAACACTTATAGGCAGTGTACCTAATCGTAGAGTAGTGTAGTTTTTAGTAAGTCCGGTTCGTTCCACAGGGAGTTAGCTGAGTTTAACGCTATATATGTTTTAAACTATATTTGTATATAAATATATTTATAAGTTATATAGTAGTGTTATTATTATTATAAAAGGGGGGTTTTACCGTTTAATGACCGGTTTGTCGATTTTATGTCTTAAGTCACAATTAAAACCTAATGTAAAATATTAAATATAAAAATAACTTAATTTAAAGCGTAAAGTAAATGACGATAAATAAAAGTGCGATAAATAAAAGTGCAATAAATTAAATACGATAAATAAAATGATGATAAATAAAAGTACGATGAGATATAAATTAAAGGAATTATGCTTACTTAAACTTCCGTAATCATGATGTTTAACGTGTTGATTTTAATTTATTACCATGGGTTAATTGTCCTTTGTCCTGGATTATTCGATATGTCCATCTGGTTTTGTCCATAATAGTCCATCGGTCATAATTATAAAGTGCGAGAGTCTTCGCCAAATTAACCTTATACTCGAAGTCAAATATTTCAACTAATTGGGGATTCGAACTGCAACAAGGTCTTAATACTTTGTTTAATGAATACACCAGGTTATCGACTGCTGTAATCCAAGGTTTTAATACTTTGTTAACAATTACACCAATTACCCTTGAATGTAATCCACCCCTGTTTTAATGAGTCCAGTGACTATTAATCCATCCCCGTATCCGGTCAAATGAACAATTATTAGTATTTATAGATATCCCGCCCACCGTACCCAGTCAAGCGTATGTGGTTATATATAAACACGTCAAATTATAAATCTCTATATTAAATCAATGAGATATCATTTAGTTAATATAAAGCCCATTAATAGCCCATAGTCCAATTTCCACAAGTGTCGGTCTTTTGTCCAAACCCCGATTATGGTCCAAAACCCAATAACCCAATCTTAATATTTAGTCCAACATCACGATTACTTCGGCTTAAATAAGCATAATAATAATAATTTAGCTACGAGACATTAATTTAAAAAGGTTGAACATAACTTACAATGAGTATTAATCGCGTAGTGTTACACAGACAGAATTTCGACTTACAAACTTAAAACATTCTCCACTATAACCTTATTATTATTAACTTAATATTAAAATTAAAATTATAAAATAAATATATATATTTGAGAGAGAGTGATATCAGTAGGATATGGTGTACATAATTCGGCCGAAAACATTGCTATTTTTAGGACTTGGGCAGCTACAGGGCTCCATGCGATCGCATGGATTTTGTGCTTCCAGGCCATCCGATCACATGGCCAGCTGGATTTAGATATTTTGCTTTTCAAAACGTGGGCTGCTCGATTAAATTAATATATATATATATATATATATATATATATATATATATATATATATATATATATATATATATATATATATATATATATATATATATATATATATATATATATATATATATATATATATATATATATTATATTCTTATTCATAGTTGACTTGTAATTTTAGGCCCGTTGCGTCGTGCGTTGATAGTCAGTTCAGGTGTCGGTTCCGAATTTTCGAACGTCCTTTGGTACGATTTAACATCTTGTACTTTGCGTTTTGCGGCTTGTACTCTTGTAATTTTTAGACGTTTCTCATCAATAAATTGAACCACTTGGATTGTACTTTGTACTTTTTAGCTTTTTGGTCATTTGCGTCTTCAAATCGTCGAATCTGTCTTTTGTCTTCACCTTTTATTATTTAAACGAATATCACTTGTAAATAGAACAATTACAACTAAAAGCTAGTCTTTCTTGAAGGATAATGCTATTAAATATGTGTTCATTTTTAGCATTATCACTGATGCACTGTGTTAGCAAACTAAAGAAATAATACCACAATGGTGGCATGTGCTTCCGCAACGGGCTGTGGGCCACAACACCAGCATACCCGATAATCTCCAACACCTCCCTCCTAACATCATCACATGGAGGTGAATCAACAAATGGTCCACTGGGTAGTTGCAAAGCTCGTCTGATAACATCAACAGTGATGGAGCAGTTTAGGGTTTCAGTAATCATGCCTCGAACACATGGAGTACTCTGTTGAGTGTTGGCCGTCGTAGCCGTATACCAAAATCTGCCTAAACAGGCTGGATAAAATCTGGAAGGAATGCCGGTGATGGATCTAGCTAGTAGAGATTGCCTAACATAATCAATCAAAGTCTCATAGCCCATGCTGACTTTAGACTTGGGAGTGGAAAGACCATGAGAAGCATTGCCTCTTAGATAGGCGAATTTGAGCGTGTTCAGGTGCAGTATCAGCCTTTACAAGGCTAGGGTGCAGAGCAAAAAACGATGCCGGTTCAATGTGCTCCTCCGGTACCGGTGGTGGTGGTTGTAGCTGCTGTTGTGGCTGTTCCGGTTATTGTTGTTGTTGTTGTTGTTATGATTGTTCCTCCGATTGGTGTTCAATGGGTTGTGGTTGTTGTTGTTCTGCCATTGATGAATATTGAAGATGAATGTTTGCATGTTTGAAAATTTGGGGATTTTGAGAGAAGATTGTGAGTTTGGAAATTTTAATGACCGAAGGTTATAATGAAAAATGAATTACCCTATTTAACCTTTCAGGTTGGTGAAAAAGTGTAGGAGAGAGAAAAATAAAACTGTCATCTGCAGGCGCGTGGGCAGATTTGACAGACTGGTACATTATCGAGGGACATCAGACTATTGACATGACGTTTAATCGGCTTGAACACTCATCACTCCCATTAAGCATTAAATGCAGTAGTTTTAATTCAAAAATTGAAGTTAAAGACCACAAAATAAGGTTTGTAGTAAATACAAAAATTCTTTTGTTACATTTACCATGTCATGTATTTAATTTAAATCATTGGGATTTAAATGAGGTTCAGTTTTAAGGTATCATTTTAATGTTGTGAGCTATTCATTACTTCATTTTATACATTATGTAATCATGACATAAAAGACCTTGTTGTGCTAATTGTTTGGCATGTAGGCAGTAAACAAAACTTTGTGTCTTACTGGTTTTCCCTACATGCTGTTGAACCAGCACACCAACAAAATTGTCTTTTATTTTAGAGTTCAAGCATACCCAGCTTAGAGATGAGGTAGTTAAAACGTTTCTTATCTAGGGGCTTTGTGAAAAGATCTGCTAACTGCTGGTCTATTGAAATGAAGTGAAGCTCCACATCTCCTTTTTGAACATGATCCCTTATGAAGTGATATCGAACATCAATGTGCTTTGTCCTTAAATGCATCACAGGATTGTTGGTAATGGCAATAGCACTGGTGTTGTCACAGTAGATTGGAGTTTTTGTAACATGAACATCATAGTCCTTCAGCTGGCTTTGCATCCACAGTACTTGAGCAGTACAACTCCTAGCAGAAACATATTCTGCCTCAGCAGTAGATGTGGACACAGTATTTTTCTTTTTGCTCATCCAGCTGACTAGCCTACCACCCAGTAACTGGCAACCACCAGTAGTACTTTTCCTTTCTATTTTACATCATGCAAAATCAGCATCTGAATACCCAATTAGTTCAAAATCCCGGTCTTTGGAATACCAAAGACCACGTTTGGCAGTACCTTTTAGATACATAAATATCCTTTTTACTACCAGCAAATGTGACTCTTTAGGATCAGCTTGATATTTGGCACAGAGATATGTGGCAAACATAATATCTGGTCTGCTGGCTGTGAGATAAAGTATGGACCCAATCATACCTCTATATTCAGTGATATTGACTGGTTCACCATTAGAATAAGCATCTATTTTGATGGATGCTACCATTGGAGTCCCTATATATTTTAAACAGGCCACACCAAATTTCTTTAACATATCATTGATATATTTATCTTGACTTATAAAAATTCCATCATCAAGTTTAATTTGCAATCCTAAAAAGTATTGCAAATCTCTTTGTAAACTCATTTCATATTTCTTTGACATAAGTTTTGAAAACTTTAGACAATGTTTTTCATTTGTAGAACCATAAATAATATCATCCACATATATCTGTACCAACAAGAGATCACCATCTATCTCTTTTGAGAATAGCGTGGTATCAATTGTTCCAACTTTAAAACCTAAACCAGTGAGATACACATGAAGTGTCTCATACCATGCTCTTGGTGCCTGTTTCAGGCCATATAGAGCTTTGTCTAACTTGTAGACATGGTCTAGATATTTAATGCTTACAAAACCAGGTGGCTGCTTGACATAGACTTCCACCTGCAGCTTCCCATTTAGAAAATCAGATTTAACATCCATCTGAAATACCTTAAAGTTCATCTTAGTAGCATATGCCAAGAATAATCTAATAGCTTCCATCCTAGCTACTGGTGCATATGTCTCTTCATAATCCAACCCTTCTTCCTGTCTAAACCCTTGAGCTACCAATCTAGCTTTGTTTCTGACCACAATCCCATCTTCATCCATCTTATTCTTAAACACCCACTTGGTACCAATGATCTTCTTTGTTTCATCATCAGATTTAGGTACCAATGTCCAAACTTTATTCCTATCAAACTGGGAGATCTCTTCTTGCATAGCTCCTGCCCAGCTAGAATCTTTCATTGCTTCTTCAGGACATGTAGGTTCAATGGTAGACATAAAATTTACATGCATACAAAAGTTGATGGTTGCATGCCTCCTTGTCTTAACACCACTAGCCAGATTACCAATAATCTGCTCAATTGAATGCTTCTTTGTCCATCTAATGTTATGAACATGTGAGCTTTTTGTGGAACACACCGCATCTTAATCACCAGCTGGTTCAACAGTATGTACAGCAGTAGAAGACAGCTGTTCATTGTGAGTGAAACCAGTACCAGCTTGTGATCCTTCAGAACTAGTAGACCTTTGCTCAATTTGTAGAACTTCAGTAGAGCCAGTAGATCTACATGGTTTAGACACAGATGGAATGGAATATTCTATCTCATCTTTAGAGAACCCAGCAGCATGGATTGGAGAGGGAATGTCTGCTGGTTCTACTTCATCATCAAGAGCTTGCTGAGTAGGCTCTTCAAACAGTAACTCTTCATCTTCTTGAGTAGAAGGTGAAGTGGGGACAGTTACATCAAATGTAACATTAATGAATTCTTCAAAACATCCCCTTCTATTATTGTAGACCCTATATGCCTTTGACATGTTGAAATATCCAAGAAATATACCTTCATCAGCTTTAGCATCAAACTTACCAAGATGATCCTATTGTTTTAAATATAACAGGGAGTGCCAAATACATGAAGAAATGAAATTGAGGGTCTTCTTCCTTTGAGAACTTCATAGGAAGTTTTCTGATGTTTTTTCACAATTAAAGATGTATTCTGGGTAAAACAGGCAGTATTCACAGCTTCTGCCCAGTATAAATTTTTCAACCCTGACTCAGCCAACATAGATCTTGCTGCTTCAATGAGACATCTGTTCCTTCTTTTTGCAACACCATTTTGTTGAGGTGTTCTCACAGTAGAAAAGTTTTGTGAAATACCTTTGTCAGCACAAAATTCTTCCAATGTTGCATTTCTGAATTCTGTACCATGATCACTTCTTAGGTGCTTCACCAATTGCCCATTCAATAATTCCATCCTTTTAATAAAATTGATAATTTCAGCAGCAGCTTCACTCTTTTGCTTTAAAAAGAATACCCAAGTGTATCTAGAATATTCATCAACAATAACCAGTGTATACTTCTTCCCACTACAGCTGACCACATTAACAGGACCAAAAAGATCCATATGAAGTAAATGAAATGGTTTCTCAAAAGATAAAATCTGCTTTGACTTGAATGAAGCATGATGATGTTTGCCCTTTTCACAACCAAGACACGATCTGTCATTCACATAAGACATTGTGGGTAGCCCAGACACCAAACTTTTACTTAATAATTTGTGAATATCTTTAAAGTTGAGATATGAGAGTCTCTTGTGCCATAACCATTTGAGGTTGTCTGCCGCCTTTGAATAAAAACAAGTATCAGTTGTCGTGACTGCTGTGTTCATGTCAATTTGATACATGTTCTCATGTCTTTTTGCTGTCAGTAGTGATTTTCCTGTCTTATCAATAATAGTGCCAATTTTCCTTCTGAATTGAACTATCTTACTTTTGCTTGTCAGTTGCCTTATGATAAGTAAATTGTATTTAAGCCCAACGAGATATGCCACATTTGAAAATGTAACATTCCCATTTGTTAAAGTACCAAAACCCTTTGTATAACCCAGCAAATTATCTCTATATGAAATGACTAGACCATCCTTTTCTTGATATTCCATTAGCTGGGACTTACATCCGGTCATATGTCTCGAACATCCATTGTCAAGATACCAAATTTGCTTGTTTCGAATGCCCTGCACAGTAGCTAAGAGATTAGTTCTTTTTGAGAACCCATCCAAGGATGGGTTCTAGAAGGGTCATCTTTGATGATCTCTTCCTTTCTGCTGGTTTGCTTGAAGAGGCAGCAGCAAATGGGGGTTGGGTTTGAGTACACTGATTGGCTAGGTGAAACTTGCTGCCACATTTGTAGCATTTTCTCACTTTTGGTCTTGGTGACTGGTCATACACAGACTTAATAGAGGCAGTAAGATCAGTTCTGCTTTTGGCTATAGCTGTTGTGAGCTGATCAAGCTTAACAGTCATTATCTCGGTGATAGATGACCCAACACTTGATTTCACAATTTGGTTCACTTTAGTTTTTTCCTTAAGGGCAGCTTTCTTCTTGGAACCAGGACCATAATCATGGTATACTGCTTTGCCTTTCTCATTTGATGAGCCAGTGTGAAAAGTTACTAGCTTGTCTGCTGATACTGGTTGACCAGTATGAATTGTGATTGCTGCCTTGTACTTGCCAGTATTGCATTTTACTGGCTTGTCTGCAGCTATTGGTTAACCAGTAGGATTTTCATCAGCTGGCTTAGCATTGGTGGAACTCGAACAAGAAGGGGAATCAGTTGATTTTAATTTTCGTTGATTGTTTTCAGTGATGTCCCTTTTAATATGTCTTTCTTTTGGAGTAATGTAATAGATGCTAGAGGGGTCAGTAGTCTCATCAGTTGAGGTACTGGATTCTCTTGCTCTTTCTTCATCCTCTATTATCTCTTTCATGGCAGGTGGTGGGTTAGCAGTAGGTTTTACAAATTTATTTGTGAAGACCTTGTTACCATTCACTATCTAGGCAAACGTATTTGGCAAGACAACATCAGGATTAGTTTCAAACAAAGAGTCCATGAAAGTAACTTCAGCATGAGCAGCAGCAGCAACATAGTCACCAGCAAAGAATGCCTCAACCTGGGCATGTATCTGTGTAATACCCCGTCAGAATCCACTAACGGAATATTAACTCCTGGTCCCACAGTTTAGCGGTCACGTCCTCTATATGAGACGTTTCCGAAAAGTATTCGCATTAATCATTAAAACAAAGTCATTTATTAAAGAAAATGTAACTGGAAACATTTGACGTCAGATGTTTCCAGTTACATTTTCTTTAATAAATGACTTTGTTTTAATGATTAATGCGAATACTTTTCGGAAACGTCTCATATAGAGGGCGTGACCGCTAAACTGTGGGACCAGGAGTTAATATTCCGTTAGTGGATTCTGACGGGGTATTACATTTTGTATCAGAGCAGATCGGTTAGCTAGGATTAGGCTGCATTAGAGAGTCGAACGTTAGGACAACTAGTGCGTCTAGACTATCACCTTAGACTTGTTAAGTTACATGAACCCTAGTTAAATAAATTACTACGTTACTTGATACCTATTATGGCATGATTACTAAGTGACTAACTTTGTGTTTTTCTTTGAGTGCTAGATGACTTCTTCTAATCCTATCATTCTTACCGACTCCGACACAGAATCCGAGGAAACTGTGCAAGCACAAGGAAATACGATACTCGAGTTTGTGGATGATACCGAATCGGAACCCGAGATGGAAACTGAGCATGAGAATGAGCCTAAAGGAAAGGAACCGGCAGAGGATTCCGAGGAAGAATCGAAACCCGAATCCGAACCTGATGTACCCGATTCACCCCAGTTACCTGTTGTTAAACCCGATTATGTTAACCCCTACGGACCGAGAGGCCACCGTAGGATACCGAAAGGACCTGCTCGGCGTAATAACCCATTTTATAAGAGTTTTCGCTATGATAACCAGTCACTTAAGATGTGTCGCCGTTTTCATCCCTATTACGCTTCTATATCTACTTCTAAACCTAGTACCCTACTACTGCTGCTAATGACAACAACCCTAGTGACCTCACGTTGCGAGTCGAAAATTTGTAGAAAATGGTCGAGTACTTGTTGAAGGAACTCCAAAAATGCAAATAGAGATCGCTCGACTAGACTTGTTCCACGCTATTAAACATTATTTGATTATTATTTTTTATTATATGATGTTCGCGCATACATTGTTAGATGTGGCTTTACTTATGTGGTTTTACTTATGACATGAGGAATATGCTACTTTCGATGGTTATGCATGATTATTGAACGAAAAGTTTGTTTCTTTAAGTATTGGTTTATTAATGACGATTTATGCTTAGTGTTGCTACTACTATTGCTAATTAGTGATAATGTTACAAGTGTACATTGTTCTTACTACTACTACTACTACTAGACGCTATGTATCGCTATTACTTATTATTAGTGTTACTAGAATCGCTATGATTTAATATTAGTTACTATGCATCGTTCCGTTGCTAGTACATTTTATATATCAATTTCATTGACATTAACCGAATGTGTTATCTTGACCAGAAAGATAATGCCGCCCAAGATAGTTTCCCAAGCTGATGTTCGTCGGTGGATTACTGAAGGATTGACCGAGGCCGTGGCAGAACTCCGTAATGGAACCAATAGCAACAATTTGAACGCTACGAATCAGCGAAACCAGGATACGACCAATACTTAGAACAATGGACAAGCAGGGTGTACATACAAGACTTTCTCGAGTTGTGAACCAAGCTCATTTAATGGCATCGAAGGTCCAGTTGGTTTGACTCGTTGGTTTGAGAAGCTCGAGTCAGTTTTTCGTATCAGTGGTTATAGAGATGCGGATAGAACGAAGTTTTCAACTTCTAAGTTATCATATGGCGCCTTGACATGGTGGAATACTTATGCAAATTCCATAGGTATGGATCAGGCTTTTGAGACTCCATGGGAGGATTTGAAACGACGGATGATCGAAGAGTATTGTCCCTACACCGAAACTGTTAAGTTAGAGCGAGAACTCCAAAACCTGAAGCTAGTGGGTACTGATTTGACTAGCTACAACAAGAGATTCTTTGAGCTGGCTCTCATTTGTCCACATATGGTTACTCCCGAACGTCGCAAGATCACTCTTTATGCGAACGGTTTGACCGAGAAGATTCAAAGTGGTGTGACTACTTCGAAGCCGAGAACTATACAAGAAGCTGTCGAGATGGCTAGTGAGCTAATCGATCAAGTTGAACAGCGAGGAAAGACTCCTACCTCAACTGAGTCAAAAACTCATGATAATAAGAGGAAATGGAACAATAACTCAGGGAAGAATTACAGCCCTTTAAGAAACAAGATACTGCTAAGAGTAATGCTTCAACCCCAAATGCTAATTCTGGTTATAAGAGAAAGTTCCCGTTGTGTGCTAAGTGTAATAGGCATCATCCGGGGGATTGTTTGAAAAGGTGTGATAAGTGCAAGAGGAGTGGACATTTGGCTGCCGAGTGTAAAACTGGTACGAATGTGTTATGGGTGCGGAAAAGAAGGTCATTTCCGGAAGGATTGCCCAACTACTAGTAAGACTAATGAACCTGCAAGAGGAAGATCTTTCAACATTAACTCCAGTGAAGCTCGTGATGATCCTAAGCTAATCAAGGGTACGTTTCTTCTCGATAATCAACATGTTTATGTACTTTTCGATTTCGAAGCTGATAGAAGCTTTGTGTTTATAGATTTTTGCCATAATCTTAAGAATGCTGTATCGTCATTAGAAAAATTATATTCTATAGAGCAAGGAAATGGTAATCTAATGAGTGCTGATAAGGTTTACCGTGATTGTACTTTGACTTTGGCTGGAATGTTGATTAAGATAGATGTGATACCGATTAAACTAGGAAGTTTCGACCTTGTGGTTGGAATGGACTAGTTAGCCGAGAATAGAGCCGACATTGTTTGTCATCAGAAAGCGATTCGCATTCCTGTTGCTGAAGGTGAACCTTTAATGGTGTATGGAGAGCGAAGCAATACGCCATTACATTACATTACATTTCATTACATTTGAAGGTGCAGAAACACATGAGAAAGGGCTATCTTGCTATGCTGGTTCACGTAAGCAAAACTGAATCTGAAGGCAAGAAACTCGAAGATGTGCCCATTGTTATAGAATTTCCCGATGTTTTTCCCGATGAGTTACCCGGATTACCTCCGCCTAGAGATGTAGAGTTCCATATTGATTTAGTTCCTGGAGTGGCGCCAGCAGCGCGTGTACCGTATAGACTTGCACCACCCGAATTACAAGAGTTATCTAGTCAACTGTAAGAGCTTTTAGATAAAGGATTCATTCGACCGAGCTCGTCACCATGGGGAGCTCCAGTACTGTTTGTAAAGAAGAAGGATGGATCTATGAGACTCTGTATTGATTATAGGGAGTTGAATAAGTTGACTATCAAGAATAGATATCCGTTGCCGAGGATTGATGACTTGTTTGATCAACTGCAAGGATCGGCATGTTATTCTAAGATCGATCTAAGGTCAGGTTATCATCAGAAGAGAGTGAAGGAACCAGAATTCCGCTGGTTAAGGTTAGATGGAATGCCCGTAGAGGACCAGAATTCATGTGCGAGCGTGAAGATCAGATGGGACTTAAGTATCTGCAACTGTTTCCCGAGGAGACAACTACGGCGGATGACCAATAAAATTTCGGGACGAAATTTTTCATAACAGGTGGGTAATGTAACAACCCGACTTTTTCCGTTTACTATCATTAATTGTCCGTTAAGTATTTAACGGTGATTACTTAGATTTGTGTGTTTAATAGAATTAAATACATACTTAATAAAGGAATGTTTGAATTAATATGTTATATTAATTTGCGAACTTATTTCGGTTAGCGAAATAACTAGAAACGTTACGATTAAGTTTATCGTCTAGAAAGCTTTTCAGTTTACGGAACTCAGAAAAACGACACAATAATTATTTATAATTATTGACTTTAAGAAAATTATTTTTAATTTATTATTTATTTAATGAATTAAACTCGGTGATTGCGTTTCAACGACTAGTTAACGTTTCAGAGACCCGGTACGGTTAACGGCACTCGAAACGGACCACGCGCGTACCAAGAGTTAAACAAAAACGAGCCCGAACACCCATAAAAGGGCCATTCGGCCGAACCCTTCTCCAACACCCCTTGTTGGACTTATTTTGGACCTATGCTTTGTTACTAGTAGCCCTTTAGTGTAATTAGGCCCTAACCTAGGTATAAAAGGAAAATTAGAAAGCTAGGAGCCTCATAATTCTCCTAAATCAATCGACATCTCCCTCTCCCTCCCCCTTGAGGCCGTCGGCCATCACCACCACCATACCACCTTCAAAAGTTCAAATTTGAAGAAACCCCGTACACGAACGTTGTTCTACGCATCGTTCTCTACGCGATAGTATAAGCAATTTGATCGTTTAAGGTATAATTATTAACCCTAAGTTTATTAATTCAGTTTTTTGTTCAATTACATAGTGTATTAGAGTATAGTGATTAATTAATGGTGTCTAGTGTTGTTAATTGTTGATTGATTGCGTAATTAACGTTGTATGTTCGAAAAACGAATTTGTTTATTGATGATCTGATTTAATTGACATGAGATCTGACTTTGTAATATATTTAATTAGAAATATATTGAAAAGTTATTAATTTTAGACTCCGATTTTGCGTGATTTCGTTATCGTATGCTCAAGATATGCTTAATCGAAGTTTTCGTTAGGGTTTGCATGATATCCGAATTTTCTGAGTTACATGCTTTGTGTTTTAGCTTATATAAAGTGTACTATTGTATTCCTTGTGAAAAGTTATGCAATTTGGACTAAAGATTTGCGTCGAAAGGTTATGTAATGCTCCCGATATGATAAAACGAAGATTTGATTTGTAAAGTATGCTGAATCAGTTTTTAAGTTCACATAAAAATTTCTAGAATGAACTAGGAATTGATTTAGACTTTGATCTTCTGGAATGTGTTATTTTACATATTACTTGACATGTTTCATTTGTATGAGAACTTGCGAGAACGTGATTTGCCATGAGATATATGCTCGCCTAAATGATATGTCCAATTGATGGTCAAAAACTGATGAGTCTGTAATATTTTGCAAATCTGTACGAATTGGCTAAAGCAATAATTCTCATTATTTTATCACTTAAACTTTGATATGTTTTGAGATGACACCAATTGGCCATTCGTCAAAATCTATTTTCTATTTTTTTTTAAATGTTTTAAAACTGACGCGCGAGAAGAAATTTCTGTAATGAACTCAGACTTGATCTCTTCTGACTTCTGACTTTTAATTATGGTATGAGGCTTTGGCCGGACTTTTTGGAATCGATTTTAAGTCTAGTTATGATCTGGATTTGATCATAATTATATGATTTATGTGCTATGTGCTATAGTAGGATCTCTTTACGACGTACGAATTTCTAAAGTATACTACAAGGTGTGGAAAATGCGATTTGCTAAACTACGAGCTATAACATGTTATATGACCTAGGTTTGATTTGTTGACCATGTTTACATGACCTACTGAGATGTTTGACTTTAGTTGACCACTTTGACCGAGATGACTTTTGGTTTGACTTTGGTTGACTTGCTTGTATTAGTTGACTTTTACTTGTTCGTTGAGTCAGTCTGAGCACTAAGACTTTGCGTACACTATGTGTTGACGAAGTTTGACCTATTAGTGTATAATTAAGATGATTTACTTGATTAGGTTGCGTTGTTCAGTTGAGAGTTTTGACAACAGTATGATTTGCTAAGATCTTTACTAGTGCTTTTGCTAAGGTGAGTCTACAGTCCCTACTATGTTTTTACAGGGATGAGATGCATGCTTTTTACAAATGTTTTACGTGTTTGGCACAAATAACTTACTAAGAATATACATATGAGTTCAGATCAAAAATCCCTTAGCTTGATTATATTAATTACTTTGTAAGCTCGACTTATAGGGACGGTACCGTTAGGTTTAACAAACCTCACCGCAACGTTAAACAGGTGCTTATGTAGTTGTAACACGTACACTTGATCGGTGTATCGCCAGTATAGGGTAAACTAAAGACGTGTGCTCGGCTCACGTAAAGGTTAAAGCTTTATAATCAAGTGCTCATGATAATGTATACTTTTCCCACGATGTTTTCTAAGAAAAATCTTGTGGCCTAACTTAAGAAATGATTTACTAAACCTGTAGATTCACTCAACGTTTTTCGTTGACGTTTTGCATGTTTCATCTCAGGTACATAGAGCTAGTGCTTCCGCTTTAATTGAAGTTATATGCTGTTTGCTGCTAGAACTGGACGGCGTCCAGCATGTTTTATCATTTTCATTTCAAAAACAAATATTCGCATATAAACAGTTTTTCTTTTAAGATGTTTGGGTTCATATACATTAGTCATTGACGTCAAATGTTTCCAGTTACATTTTCTTTAATAAATGACTTTGTTTTAATGATTAATTAATGCGAATACTTTTCGAAAACATCTCATATAGAGGGCGTGACCGCTAAACTGTGGGACCAGGAGTTAATATTCCTTTAGTGGATTCTGACGGGGTATTACAATCTGCTCATTAATGCACTTTGCTGTGCGTTGAGCAGACAAACACCAAGAGACTACCACCTTTTTAAGATCAGTAACTGGTTTTGGACTACTGCTGTCAGGCCCAGCCCAATGCCTGTGCAGGCTGCTCAACTGCACAGGGCCCATCAAAATTAGAGGCCCAAAAAAATATAGTTAATGAACAAGTTTTATGGAGCAAATAAAAAAAAAAAGCTTGGCCCAATAAAAAAGAAGTCCATATATTGTGCCCACCCCTTGTTTCCGTCTGATTCTGATCCGATACGTCATAGTCTCCTTTTTTTTTGTGGAACGGCTGACTCCTAGTCTCCTACTCTCTTCAATTACAATTTACAAAACTCAAAAATTCCAATTCTCACCTACTGCCATATCTCATTGTCCTTGACTCCTTCAATTGGTAATTTAATTTTTTTGTATCTTTATGTAAAATTTTATTGTCTTATCGAATTTGAATTTATGATTTGTTAATTTTAATCATGTTAATTTTTTATGGTTGTTATACATTTGTCTGTTGATTTTACTCATATAACATATTCAACTAGTGAAATGACCCGTGGAACCACGGGTTTGTTTAAACGAAACAGTTTAATGATATGTTTTAGGTGTTAAGTGAATGTAAATGCTAAAGCCATTGCATACTTGCAGCAAGCCACTTACCCACCACAAAACTATACTTTTATATCTATACGCCTAGCCATAGACCATAATAACAATGTAATGTATATACTATGGCTTAACAATTTCACACATCCACAACTAAATGGGTCAAAATTGTCACCTTTATAAAAGTATGCTAAATAAATTGTGCATAGTAGCATAATAATTTCTTTTGGTTTATGCTATCAAAATCATGTCCAATCTACTACGCATTACATAGTCAGATGCAGAGAGCCAGAGCCTAAGATTGACTAAAAAGTTCACAGTTTATATTATTATTGAGACTTGAGTATGCAATTGTGCTCAAAGTGTTGAAAGTAATTAGTACCTCATTGACCTTCAATGTTTCGACAAAGAACCCCATGCATCCAGATAGGCCATAAGTTTCCTTTTAGGTTAATCTTCTGGATATTTTGAATTGCTTCTGCAAACAACAATTCAGGTTTAACAATATTTTTCATAAAAAAATATCATCACGAACTTGAAACTAAACCCGTGTAAAATTTTACTATCATGATATATACTATTAAGAAAATATATTAGAAGATATTGGATAAAAATGAAGCAATAATAATTCAAAATAAAAAGCTTACATCATACCATACCAATCCCCAATATATGAAGGTGAAACTAATGTTACAGCTCAATTGCGAACATAGCAGAAACACAAAAAGTATTAAGGTTGTAAAGATGTATATTATCCTATTAGATCAACTATTATTTATTACTGAGTTTAATCTCCTATAAGAAGTATACAAAAATATTGCAAAAAAAACAACACATCTAATCTTTTCACCAAGTTGGTTAAGATGCTCAAATTTTAACCTAACAAACTGATGCTTTTAACAAAATCACTAAAGTTATTACATATAAGAGGTAACACAATTTTGATAACTCGTTAGAAAAAAATACTTACAGATCTATATCAACATTTAAGATCTAAGAAATAAAGGATCACTCAAAGCTATCATTGTCATGATTTATTACCTTCGGGCATTATTTGCCACATTTAGAGCAGCGAATGAGCTTGACGTGACCACGGCCATTCTTGTAGCATCTTCCATTTCTTTGCTTGAACGTCTGAACGAACAAAATCGGTTAAAATATTTACTAATGTTTAGGAGACTTGGGCCGGAAAATATCTACTAATTACCCAAACCAACCCACCCAAGTTGACACTTCTAACTTAAGGGAAACTTTTAGAGTGAAGAAGATTAAACATTAGATGACTCGACAATTGTAAATGTCACATTCATTGTGAAGTAAATAACTTCAATCACCATGAAGCACACGGAGTACAACATTAGCTTTATGTATATATTTCGTAGTAAAATAGTTAAATAGCATATTATTAAACCCTATGAAATCAAACAAATCAAAGAAACCCCAAAATTATGGTATGTGAAAGCACAAAAAGATTCTTTAACCCAATTTGCAGTAATACTTTGTATTAACAAAAGAGACCACAAAAACATCAAAAGAACCCTAATTAAAATTAATGAAAAAAGGAAAAAGATAAACGAAAACATCACCTGGTGACCATCCCTGTTAATTTGAAGTAATACTTTGTATTCACAACAAAAGAGATCAGAACAACAAATGAAACCGTTAATAATTAAGCAAACTATGCCGAAATTATATAGAAAAGGAGCATCTAATAAGGTTTGAGACCTTGGTCACACCTTAACATACTGAAGTATTTGAAACCTTGATTATATTGTAACAATACATTTGAATAAATCCAAAACTGAGTTGGCAGGATTCCATAGGCAAAAATGAGAAATGTACACATTGCTTCATTCAATCTGGTTGTGCGGTGTGATTATTATTATTGATCTTATCATCTATACTAATGTCAAGAAGATATGCCTGTATATTTAATATGAACAAAAATACCCATTTGACCAAAGTGCAGTTATGCCAAAAGAACAAAACAAACTAATAAAGATAATAAATTCAAATAAAAATTGATTACCATCAAGTGATTGTGCCGGTGCCAATGTGATAAAGAACTGACTTCCATTCGTATTCGGACCAGCATTAGCCATAGATAAGATCCCAGTTCGAGTATGCTTCAACTTCGGAATAATCTCATCCTCAAACTTTGACCTTTAATATTACACATTCATTTCAACAAAATAGCCATATTTCCATATATAACATGTCCTTTAGAGACATAATCCACAACTTCAGTTCATACAAACTAATCAATAATTCTAAAAATATCAAACCTATTTTTATGAGAACATTAAAGTAGCATACCCATATATGGATTCTCCACCCCTTTTTGTACCAGTGGGATCACCTCCTTGAACTATGAAATCCTATTTTTCATTAATCAATTACAAAGAATCAGCACTTAATTGACAAATTATCCTTATCGTTATTGTAACTATAACGTATAACATATACTTAGTATACTTATTAACTGTCAGTGTTACATAACTTGATGATTCTGTGAAATTTGACATTATTGTAGTAACCTCTTCTAGCTAGTTCAATGAAGTTTTTGCAGGTTTTAGGCTAGTGCTTATCGTACATCTGATCGAAGAAAAATTGATCAATCAGTTTATTTCATAGTTCATAGTAACAGTGAGGGAACTAAAATATAAGAATGGTAGATTGAACATATACCTCAACGGTGAAAGAACCCATGGACAGTAACCTCCGGTGGACCTCCTTCAGCACCCGGCATGGTCAATTACAATGGCTGAGATGATGACGATGATTGAGAGAATACTCGGGTTAGGGTTATGGTTAGCGGTAGGGTTTACGCTGCAAATTGACGGATAAAAGTTAATGTTATACTCCGTAATTTTTTAATAGAATTTAATTATACTCTGTATTTATTTAATGTATTAATGACATCAGCTTATGCGTTTAGATTTTTTTTTATGAAGGAATTAGCCTATTAATTACATCATCATTTTAGAGATATAATAGAAACTATAGATAGATTGTCCATAACTCCATTGCTCCATGTTAATTTTTTTTAACTTTTATGATCTATAATTTATTATGGTTGTTGTAAGTTGTATTATTGTAACATATTATTGTATATTTTTTTAACTTGTACTATGTAACAAATTATTTTAGCTTTTTTTTTATTATTATTTTAGATCTGTTACATTAATTTTGTTTTGAAAAAATATTAAAAGAAAAGCTTCCTATGTCTTTGATGAGAATGAAGCTTTCGTCTGTTGCAATTAAGTAAATTTTTTATGGTTATTGATTAGAGATGACTTCCAAACATTTATCCGGTGCTGAAAAACGCAATTAATTAAATTTTTTATGTTTAATGATATGGCGTAAGTTGTCGTTTTTTAGATAGCTTATATTATTTGTCGGGGGCTTAGGGGCCTTTTTTCTACCTCGCTCTAGGCCTCTAAATTCTCAGGACCGGCCCTGACTGCTGCATCTGAGTGAAGAGATTTTAAAGCATAGTTTTGTTTTTCAAGTTTAGAAATTTCATCTTTCAAAATCTTAATTTCATCAGATTTGCATTTAATTTTTTCATTTAAAGATTTAATTTCAGTTTTGAAATCTTCTTCACGTTTACTGCCTCTACTTAAGTCAATTATCAGGTAGTCAAACATTTCAGTATTTTCATCATCAGTATAAGTTCAAAAATTATCAACCTTAACAGCATTTCAGATTTTCATTGAGGTGAGTCTCTTTTCTGATCAGCATCCCTCATATCATCTAAAATTGTACTACCACTTTCTTCCTCTACCAACTCCTCTACTTCTCTGGCCATTAAACACAGCTTTTTACCATAAGCATAACCAGCACAATCTTCATCAATTTCACTATCAGAAGATGAAGATGAGCTGGTTTCATCTCAATCATGATGTTCAACAACTAGCACCTTCTCTGGTTTCTTCTCCTTCTTATCAGTATTTGAATTTTCCTTAATTTGGGCTTCCATTGCCTTGTACTTGTACTTGTTCTTGTACTTGTCATATTTTGAAAACGAATTAGCATGTGATGAAGGTATTCGAGACATGCACTCAGCTGCAAAGTGTCCTACCTTCCCACAGTTGTAACATTCAGGTTTGGGGCCCTTGACCGATTTACTACCATACCTAGCACTTGGCTTCTTACTCACTTTGTATGGCTTGCTGGTTCTACTACGATTAATTTTTTGAACTGCCTAGCCAGTAAAGCCATACCTTCAGCAAATCCTTCAACATCATCATTACTGCTTTCCTCAGACCCGGTACCACTATCCTCCTCTTCAGCTGACTCTTCTTCTGCCATCATCAGCTTTTGAACCAGTAAAGCTTTTTGAGCTTTTTTTAGCAGCAGCAACAAGAGCAGTATCATCTGACTTTGTAGATTTAGAAGTGGTGGAGGCAGACTTAAAGTTTTCTTTCAAATTAAGTTCAAGTTTAGCTTCTGCCTTCTCATGGTTCCAAAGTGTGCCATACAGAGATGACATGTTAAAGTTCTTTAAAGTCTGAGTGGTTCTTAATGGGTCAGTAACGGGTTTCCATTTAGCAGGCAGTGAATCAATGAACTTGTTGACTTTTTCAAAATCAGTATATGTGATTTTCAAGGTAAGCAAGTCAGCAACTAAAGAATTAAACCTAATGAAGGTTTGCTTAAGGGTCTCACTCTTGTAGGGAAAGAACATTTCATATTCTCTTTTTAAAGCTATAATCTTATATTGCCTAACTTCATCCATACCTTCATATGTAATGTAACACCCTAGGCAAATCCCACATCGCCCACGAACATGAGTGATCATGGGATTATAAGGTAATACTCACGCTTAAATGACACAACGCGTTTTGGGATCACAGGCTGAGTAGAAGTGCGAGTATATTGTGGTTAAGCGTGCTCGGGCGAGAGCACTACCAGGATGGGTGACCTCCTGGGAAAGTGCTTCTCGTGTGTGGTCGCCAAGAAAAAGCCGTGCGCCTGCGGGCAAAGCGGACAATATTGTGGTCATGTTAAGCTGGGGTGTTACAGAATGGTATCAGAGCCACTCATGTGCCGTTGGGGGTGGTGGGGCAAACCTCATCGAGGACGATGAGTCCCTAAGGGGGGGGGGGGTGAATGTAACACCCTAGGCAAATCCCACATCGCCCACGAACATGAGTGATCATGGGATTATAAGGTAATACTCACGCTTAAATGACACAACGCGTTTTGGGATCACAGGCTGAGTAGAAGTGCGAGTACATTGTGGTTAAGCGTGCTCGGGCGAGAGCACTACCAGGATGGGTGACCTCCTGGGAAAGTGCTTCTCGTGTGTGGTCGCCAAGAAAAAGCCGTGCGTCTGCGGGCAAAGCGGACAATATTGTGGTCATGTTAAGCTGGGGTGTTACATGTAACATCAAGATAGTCTAACATAGCTTTAGCATTCGATTTTCCCTTAATCAGTTTGAACAAGTGTTTAGGTAAGGTGATAGCTATCAAGCTTCTGATCTTAGGGTCAAGTCCAACACGACTTTTGTCCTCATCCACCCATCTAGATGGTGGAAGAACAACCTCTCTGCCAGGAATAGCAGGAGTGTCTGTTGTAGCAGGAACACAATCCATTGTTTCAGTATGGATGAATGGACCATCAGTACAATGCCAGACATGAGTGAGTCAATAGACTCAAGATGGAGCAGGAACCTAGCTTTCCAGGTTTCATACTCATCTTCATCAAACTTAGGTGGTCTATTGGATGAGCCATTTTCAAGATAAGCTGAGTTTGTTTATGCAGCCATGAGAGAATTCAGATCCAAGATATGAGATTATCAAGACTGAAGCTCTGATACCAGTTGTTGGTCCCTTGATTAACAACAGGAGTATTGTAGAGGAGGGGGTGAATACAATTCTTTTAATTACCTTATCAGTTTAGTATTCAAGCAAGTAATTTAAATAGAGTCTAAGGTAATTTTCAACGGTTATTCTTTATTGATTTGAATCACAAAGAATTACAACTATCTTTGGCGGAATGACAGTTGGTTGATACAGATGATACCTAAGTTATAGCTATCGAGGATATCTTAAAGCTATTACAAGTTTGGACTCTAAATAAATAAACCCACACCGGTAGTTATTACAATAGTGGATACTTCTATTTATAGTAGTCCTATTATTCATGTAATTGTTCTATTGTCCACTGGTACATAGGATGTATGTACTTGTGGGGACAACTGCATCAGAGAGCATGCTCTCTTTTTTCCTCTTTGGTAGCTATTTGCAGGAACACCCTAATTCGGTTTGGCACCACTATTTGATTAAACAAATAGAATGTTGTGTTTCCTAGGTGTTGACAAAGCATAACACATGTCTGCACATGCATTAAGCTTCTGCATTCCCGCTTGGTCTTGTAAGGTCACTTGTCAGCCGCCGACACATGTTCTTTTATGTTCAACTTTGTCTTCGACTTCTGTTGAATAGTACAATTGATATAAACCACTCAGGAAATCACTATGCTTGTAATGGAGCATATATGTCTGTGTGTAATGTGCTGCTTACCAGCTATGCTGGTTCTTCTATGCTGAGTCACTTGATCTTCATGATTTGCTGGGCATTCATCCTGTGCTAAATGAAGAATAATGTCTACCTTGTGCTGGTAGACTAGGCAGCATACTAAACACTCGACACAACAATATTTGCTGACTATACATAAACAAACCTATGTTGGCTGCACATAACATTTTAGTGTACATATTTGGTGTTTTGTCACAATTAAATCCTTAATAATTTTAGAGACTCAACAGGGGTGATAACTCGGTTTTCATGGTCCTTTTAGGGCTCGCTAAATTTGTTGTGGTATTTATGATGAATACCGAAACCCCCAATTTTCTTATTTAGCCCATCTCCCGTAAATTATTAACCATATATACTAAATGTGGTGCCAAATGATGTAGTTTAAGTTATTTTTTATTGTAGTTTTGACTTTGCGTTCACATTACAACCGGTCCCTCAACTTGGCCTATATTTTCACAATAGTCCCTCAAGTTTACACTTTTTAAGGCATCAAAAGTGTAAATATATAATTTAATTAAAATATAAGAAACTTATTCCACCCGAATTTATAAGGGGTCATATCTTCTCGCTGGGTGCGAGTTAAATTTTCCAGAGACCACCGTTCAACTCGAAAAAATCTTCCGAATCCAACGGGACTAACTATACGCGAAACAGACACTTCTCAAAAAAAAGCTAAACACAACAACCCGTATCTTCCCGCTCGGCACGAGTTAAATTTTTCCAACGGCAACGTCAGACTCTAAATAATTTTATGAACAAAACGAAACTAACCACGTTCGAAACGGGCACTTTTTAAAAAACCCTAAACACAACGACAGCCCGTATCTTCCTCCTCGACGCGAGTTAAATTTTTCCGACAGCACCGTTAGACTCGGAATAATTTTATCAACAAAACGAAACTAACTACGTTTGAAACGGATACTTTTAAAAAACACTGAAGAAGACGACACCTATAACGGCGCTTAACAGACGACCCGTTTTCTCCTCTGTAAATACACAACGCTACATTAAATATGAATACGCAGGCCGAAAGCCCCCCGCCGCAACGCGCGGGCCGGTCCGGACTAGTTGAATACCGAGTCATGTAATTTTTAGGGATTAATTTCAATTAAGCAAGATTAATTATTATAAATACAGGTCGACATTTTAATTGGTAGATTATTCTTGTGTTAACATGTCAGCATAAATCCTTACATATATATATATATATATATATATATATATATATATATATATATATATATGGGCAGGATCAATGGGGAAGTAACCAATCGGGGGGAAGCGGGGGGAAACAAATTTTTTTTTTCTTCGTGTTTTTGGAATTTTTTTTCAGGCATCAAGATCACACGAAAATATGAACATTGAGAAAAGGCACTTCGTGATGAATGTTATTATTTAGGCGGGAAAACGATCGACAAAAATAACATTCAAGATAATATTGTTCTGAAGAATGTTAACGTTTTTTTTCTTCATGTTTTGTGAAGTAAAATTTAGCCCGATTTAGAGTTTAGGGTTTGGTGTTTTGAGTTTATTCCATAAACCCAAAACACCAAACCCTAAACTCCAAACCCCAAACCCTAAACCCTAAACTCTAAACCGTTCGTGTTAAAAACTCAATCTAAATCCTAAATCTAAACCCTAAATCTAAACCCTAAACTCTAAATTTCTAAACCCTAATATCTAAACCCTAATATCTAAAACCTCAACATACACTCGAAAAACACGATAATTGTTATATATTAGTTCTTCGAGAGTTTTCACGCCAAAATAAAAACATTTATCACAAAGTGTCTTTATTAAATGGTCATATTTTCATCCTATCTATAATGTTCGTGAACAAAGTTTTTTCAAAAAACAAAAAAAAAAAAAAAAAGATTTTGCTTCCCCCCGCTTCCCCCCGATTGGTTACTTCTCTCTTGATCCTACCACTATATATATATTCATTTAGAGATATAATGAACAGTAAAACTCAAATGAATTGCAATTTAAAAATCATTTTTTTACTAATAAGTAAATAGTGTGGTAATTATAACACATTTAGTTCGTGAACACAGAATGGGCTAAATAAATAAACATAACTTGGGCGAAAAATCATACTGGACTAATAAGTTCTTAGGTTTTGTTGCCCCCTATAATCCTACTGCCATGGGCCCTTGCCCATGTGGTCTATAGGTAGAACAGGCTTTGATATCATGTATCCGTTAAAAATCCATATATAAGTCATATATTTTCAATTTTGTTTTGATGTATGCTGTATGCTACTAAAAAAATACCATTGTATGTAATAAACTTTCAAAATATGTGTTAAAGTAAATAAAATGTGATCGGTTACCTGTTAGTCCAGTAAAACTAATTATTTGGCTTTTTGAATTTTATGTGGGCATTTTTTTAGATGACTATGAACAAGATAAATAAAGAAAAATGAAAAAAAAAAATGATTTGTTTAGAAATAAATTTAACTATTCAATATTTCACACGGAAGGGATAATTTATTTGTACAGAGATAAAAAAGTTAAAGTTAAAATTCAACATTTTTTTCATAAAGTTATTATAAATTTTTAACATTGAGTAGATACATTTAATTTTAAATAAATCATTTTTTCCTTATTTCTCTTTTTTCTATTCATCTAAAAAAATATAAAATAAATTCAAAAAAATTAAATAATTAGTTTTGCTAGTCCAGCAGATATTTTTTTTACATTAACACACATTTTAAAATTTTATTACCTTCAATGGTATTTTTTTAAGGTATATAATATACATCAGAACAAATATGAAAGTATATGACTTATATGTGGTTTTCTAAGAGATGCATAATATTCACACCATCTTTATTAAAAATTGCCACATACGTATTTTAACTGATTAATTTGATTTTTAAGTAACTTTTTGTTTAAATAGATACAGGACTTGAAAGTTTATGACCTACATTGATAATTTTTTTTAGAGTACATAACATATAACATATAATGAAATAAAAGTCAAAGTATATAAAATATTTGTAGTTTTAATCCTATTATTTTAAAAGTATATAACATATTTGTACTTTTAACCCTATTATTTTTATATAAGTGAACATGTAATTTAAGACAAGTTAAAAAGTATGCCGTATGTATTTTTTTTTAAAAAGTGAACATTTATTTTTTTAATTGTTAACACTAATTCTGGGTTCGAGAGAGTAGGTGGTAAATTTGAAGGCAGGCGATTTTGATAACAAGCGGCGAAGGTTTAACACTGACTTTGGGGTGACAAAATTGACTAATATATAAAGTGTACTTTAACAAATAAATATTTATTTGGTTATGTTAAACTGGTTTTTTTTTTTTTTTTTAAGGCAATATATATTAATAGAATAGCAAAACCTAGCAAGATGCTAGAAATTACAATCAATTCGACAAAACAAACACGACTAACAACGACATAGGATCACACGAAAGGGGATATCATACATACAAAGTACAATTCCTACATTCAAATCAACTCAACACAATATCATTAAGGGCAATGACTAGGTAAATTGACTATGAAACGAAATGAAATTAACCACGACCTAAACCTTCACACCTTGAACTCGAGTACTCGACCCACGATAACTTAAACCATTCTGATCATCCAATCTACCAAGCAGTGACATTGTGCGAGAAGAGACAATTGCCTGAAAACCCTGACATGTATGAAAATCTGACACGAACTCGCACTTACAGCGACATTTAACTAGCAACATATCTCGACCATACCCCTGCAATGAAAAGCAAACACACGAGATCTGACAAAAGCGCCCACATCACGAAATAAAAATCTGACACTCGATATGTGACGCCCCGTACAAAATCAACGTGTACGGATCATCAACAACAGGTCCATTACACGGTACAATACTACATGCTGTTTTAAAACAAGTTTTGCATTCATGAAAAGGTGACATCTTTACCAACGTCAAATGTTTTACAAAGATAACGTGCTTCTACGAATAGAAAGCATTAACATAAGTACGTGACACAAAGGTCATTACAAAGCCATTGTTCAAATGTAACATAAGTTGTGAATGCAAAGTAAGAGTTCCATGATTGAGACATCTCTAAGTAATGCAGCGGAAGTCTAACACAGCGAGTCTGTAACAGCAAGTCTATAACACCAAGACTATAACAGCAAGTCTAACAGCGGAAGCAACAACTTCTAAGCACCTGAGAAATACATGCTTAAAAAGTCAACACGAATGTTGGTGAGCTATAGTTTGTTTGTAATCAGTAATGTAATATAGACCACGAGATTTCGTATTCAAAACAGTATGAAAAGTATATGCTTATCCGTGGGCACCCGGTAACTAACTTAACAAGTAATACCACCCCCTAAAAGTACACCTGGCAAGTGCGTAAGTTTATGAAGTATTAAACACCCGTTGAATGCTAGCGCGACTAGCCCGAGTGGGGATGTCAAACCCTATGGATCCATATCTAAGATTCGCGTCTGCCGATTCATAAACCAATAGTTAAACGTTACCGAGCTAAGGGGAATCTTTGTGCCGTTATGTCACCCACACATATATAAAGTTTAAGTACTCATGTCTAGTATGTAAAACATAAAAAGCGCATGTATTCTCAGTCCCAAAAATAGTTAAAGTAAAAGGGAGCTATAACTCACAGTGAATGTGCGGTAAAGTCGATATGAAAAGTATGCACGTAGTAAGCCAGACCGAAAGGTCCTCAGCCTAAGTCAAAAGTTACTAAGTCAGTATATTGTCCCCAAAAGTTTAAAAGTGAATAAGTTAAGCCTTAAGTATCATCATCATCATCATTCGTAAAAGATAAAGTAAGTTTTCAACAAGAATAGAGATCGAAACAAAGGCTGACTTCGGACGGCTTCTACGACTACTATACAAACCAAAAAGACGCGTGGTCAGTGGCCAAGGCTCCGTATGCGAGTCCTTGTACTGTTGTCCAATTTTCAGATCCTAACTCGATGTCGTTTGACTGTGGCGACGGATCAAGCGCGAGTAGGTCAGAATTTTCAGCACGTCGTTACAAAAGCGTAGTGATTTTCGGAAGGCTATAAATCCTAAACCGTATATCGGATTTAGGCGAGTCTTGAACGAAAATCGAAACGAACTATCTAAAAATCAACTTTCCAGAAGTCCCAGGTGTCTGATCAGACCCCGAAAAACAGTAAACAAGTGCTCCGGTGGGTTTCTTGGTGCTTGATGCTCATCACGGTTCTCATCCTTGATGCGTGTAAGCTTCAAGTGTACAACTCTTTGATGTTTTAGGATCACTTTGACCAAGTTTCAACCATCAACACACAACTAAGAGTAAAAGCTAACATTCTACAAGTTATGAACATCAAGGTTGTCTCTTTATTGCATAAACACCATAAAGCTTCAACCTTTGTCCTTTTGACATAAGTTTATGCATCTTCATCATATGAGATGATGAATACTTGATTTTATCGCCATAAAAATCATAAAAGGTTCCAAGTAAGTAAGATCTACAATAATAACTTAGATCTCAAGTATTAAGAAACTCTAAGCTAGAAAGCTTGGATTTTTACAAGATTAATGAGACCATAAGCTAGAAAGCTAAGATCTAGAGAAAGTAATGAGACCATAAGCAAAAAAGCTAAGATCTAAACAAAATAATGAAACCCTAAGCTAGAAAGCTTAGATCTTTAATGTTCTTGAAGATCCTTAAAGCAAAAAAGCTAGATCTACAAGTTACATGAAGATCATAAACACAAGTTTTGATCTTTTAATAAAAATAAAGTGATCTTAACCTATAAAGCTTAGATCCATCAAAATAATGAAGATTCAAAGCTAGAAAGCTTGAATCTTTCATGTTCTTAAAGGATTCAAATCAAAGTTTGAATTTTCAAGATATAACAAGATCAAGAAGCTAAAAGGCTTGATCTTATGAAGATGAAGATGATGATGATGTCGTGTATAAGAAGAAAAGAAGAAGAAGAAAAAGAAAATTTAAAACTTACAATTTTTAGTGTGAGAAAAACTAGAGAGAATTAGAGAGCAAGTGTGTGTAAAATGTGAATGAGATCAAGTGTGAAATGGGAGAAATGAGCTTGATATTTATAGTGGTGGTGGGGGTGTTTGGCCGTGGGTTTGGGGGGGACAAAAGGAGGACAACTTTTGCTTTTTGCTTAGTGGTGGTCTAAAGGTGGTGCTTATTGTTGGGATCTCATGCAACATGTGTGGTAATGGTTAACAAAAATGCTAGTATGTTGGCTCATATTAATAGGTTTTTATCCTACTTCTTAATGGGTCATAATCTATTAAAATTGGGCTAACTTAAAAGTCCAATAGCTAGAGTAGGGTGGGATTAAGTCCAATAAAGTAGAAAGTCCATTAAGACTAACTAGTGTGCATTAGTAAAATACTGATGTGTGCGAGGTGTACTAGGAAATAGTATTAATTTTTACAAGGAAATACTATTAAATACGATACAATTTTACACAAGATATTTATTTATTTATAGAATGGATATACCTAAACCTTGCTACAACACTTATAGGCACTGTACCTAATCGTACAGTAGTGTAGTTTTTAGTAAGTCCGGTTCGTTCCACAGGGATCTTTAAAACAAGCTTAACGCTATATTTTTTAAAAACTATAATTGTAAAAATACAAAAATATATATAAGTAGTATTATTATTATAAAAGAGAGTTTTTACCGTTTAATGACTGGTTTGTCGATTTTTAAAACTTTAGTCGCAGTTAAAACCTAATGTAAAATATTAAAAATAAATATTACTTAATTTAAAGCGTAAAGCAAATAACGATAATGAAATTGCGATAAATAAAAGTGTGATAAAATAAAATTGCGATAATTAAAGAGTACGATATTTAAAAATGCAATTAAATAAAATGACAATAAATAAAAGTGCGATAATTAAAAGTGCAATTAAATATGAAATATATAAATTATGCTTATTTAAACTTCCGTAATCATGATGTTTGATGTGTTGATTTTAGTTTTATTACCATGGGTTAATTGTCCTTTGTCCTGGATTATTCGATATGTCCATACGGATTTGTCCATAATAGTCCATCAGTCATAATCATAAAGTGTGAAAGTCTTCGTCAAATTATTCTTATTCCCGAAGTCAAATATTCCAACTAATTGGGGATTCGAATTGTAACAAGGTCTTAATACTTTGTTTAATGAATACACCAGGTTAGCGACTGCGTGTAAACCAAGGTTTTACTACTTTGTTAACAATTACACCAATTACCCTTGAATGTAATCCACCCCTGTTTCAACAAGTCTATTAACTATTAATCCAGTTCCGTGTTCGGTAAAATGAACAATTATTGGTATTTATAGATATCCCGCCCACCGTACCCAGTCAAGCGTATGTGGTTATATATAAATACGTCAAATTATAAGTCTATATATTAAATTAACGAGGTGTTGTTTAGTTAATATAAAACCCATTAATAGCCCATAGTCTAATTTTCACAAGTGTCGTTCTTTTATCCAAACCCCAATTATGGTACAAAGCCCAATTACCCCGTCTTAATATTTTAACCCAACATCATGATTACTTCGTCTTAAATAAGCATAATAATAACTTAGCTACGAGATATTAATTTAAAAATAACATTAACCATAACTTACAGTGATTAAAAATAGCGTAGCGTTACACGGACAGAATTTCGACTTACACCCTTACAACATTTGCTAACATACCCTTATTATTAGAATTTAAAATTAAAATTAAAATTATAATATAAATATAAATATAAATATATATATATATATATATATATATATATATATATATATATATATATATATATATATATATATATATATATATATATATATATATATATATATATACGTGAGTGAGATAGAGAGATGGATGGATATATATTTTACTGAGCCAACACCGCGAATTTATAGAGGTGTGGCATGCCACCTACTGCCATGCGATCGCATGGAAAATGGTCATGCTGGCCATGCGATCGCATGGCCCAGGAATTCAGCTCACATGTCTTTGTTTGCATTCTGCCGGCGATTTTTATTATAATATATAATATATAAATAATTTATATAATTATTTAAATATTATATTTTATTCTTGTGCATAGTTGACTCATAATTTTTAGTCCGTTGCGTCGAGCGTTGAGAATTGACTTTGGTCCCGGTTCCGGATTTTCGAACGTCCTTGCGTACAATTTAATATCTTGTATTTTGCGTTTCGCGTCTTGTACTCTTGTAATTTTGAGACGTTTCTCACCAATAATTTGAACCACTTTGATTGTACTTTGTACTTTTGAGCTTTTTGGTCGTTTGCGTCTTCAATTCGTCGAATCTGTCTTTTGTCTTCACCTTTTATTATTTAAACAAATATCACTTGTAAATAGAACAATTGCAACTAAAAGCTTGTCTTTCTTGAAGGATAATGCTATGAAATATATGTTCGTTTTTAACATTATCAAATATTCCCACACTTAAGCGTTGCTTGTCCTCAAGCAATATAGTCTTGAAAATAAAAATACTAGAATCACTTCTTTATTCTTCACACTTTGTACATCAGTGATTTCTATACGGCGGTATGAACAATGGTAGTAACGTTGTGGTTTACAGTCCCACATGACTATGAAAATTTAGATCCTTAAGGAAATTGGATCTTTATGAAAACATTTGATCTTTTGAAAATACGATCTAGCTTTTACCCTAGATAAGTTTTCCGAAATAACCCTTCACCGGTGTTTGCAAAATGTTTTTGTGGGTTTGGTGGGTTTCAGATTTGAAAATTTTAGCTCAAAACTTGCGGTTTTGTGTCACCCACTTGCTAACCTTGTATTGGGAAAGCAACACGTCCAGTATACTTGCTCCGTATATTACCTTTCGGAAAACTACCGCCCGGTTGTAAAGGAAAGTGTTGAACAAGCAACTGTTAAATCATTGTCCCCTGACATGCTTTTAATTATGGTCTATAACGTGTCGGATGTAATTACTATCCTTTGTAGGAGCAATAGTAAAGCTCACCCTATAATTTTTTGGTCTGGCACAAGGTCCTGTCTTCGACCATGCTATGCAACCACCGTTCTTACGGTTGACATCCGATTTGGTTCAGGTGACCTAATGAATTCCAGGTGAATTCCTAGGATTTTACGTTTAATGGTAATGAACGCATTAAAAATGGGTTTTCAGAAAACAAATCGGTTTGTAATTTTGATCAAAATATTTTCTCGTTCAAGCTCGAGTTTAGATATCATCGAATTCCATGAGTTTGTAATTCTCAATCTTTAAGGTCAATCTCTAGGATTGAGTAATATCAGTCTTAAAAGCTGATTTTTAATATTTAAGGAGATTATCCTTTCTGGGAGTCTGATTCATTAGTCTTATCAAGCTAATTTGCACGGCGTCCTCCCCATTTTATTAGACAAATCCTCTCATGGTTAGGATAAGTCTGACCACTTGGCAACCCCGTTTGATGCTGAGGTCCGTGGATTTCCAGCTGATTTTTGAGAAAACTTTTCAAGGTTTTTCGTAGACTCTACAACTGGTCTGGACGACAACTTCCTGACCTAAATCAAGAAGCGCGTGTCTTTTTCAGAAGACTTTACTTCCTTTTAATGATGGAATTGATTCATCGTGTAGATCCATCTTTCTTTCAAATATATTACACTTTTCTGGGTAAAACGGTTAATTTTGTCTAAAACAAAAGTATCTTCAATTATTTGTACAAAAATATGTGATATATGTTTTTAAATAACTTGGTAAATTTTTCCCACACTTGACTTTTATTTTCCTTTTTATTGTCCTCTATTCCATTTTAAATGAAATCTAACATTTTGGTTTGTTTCTCAATTTATGTCCTTTCCGAGGT